>NC_088683.1:230419123-231042248 GCF_028017835.1 Emys orbicularis
GGTATCATCCGCAAACATTATAAGTGTACTCTCTATGCCATTATCTAAATCATTGATGAAGATATTGAACAGAACTGGACCCAGAACTGATCCCTGCGGGACCCCACTCAATATGCCCTTCTAGCTTGTCTGTAGGGAAATACTGTGACAGTTTCTCCTTTCACTTAGGCCAGTTTGACACCAAAATAATTCCCTTTGTGGAAAAAAATCTTTTCCATAGACATTTTTAAATCTACCTATCAGTTTTAATACAGAATTGAATTTCTGCTATGGAGTCCTATTGATTAATTTATATACTTGGTAGAACAGTTGTCATTCTCTATTAAATTCCATATTCACTTCAATTAAGTTATTGCTCATTTATACCATTGTAGGTGAAAAAAAGAATCAAGGCCCACAGAAAGTATTATAATCTATACTTTCGTGTCAGGACTTCAGCTAGCTCCAGGTGTGGCCTCCTAGCAATCCAATGAGCTTGGCTGGGCCCAATAAAACCCTCACTAAGTGACTGTGCTCCCTTTTTGGACAGAAGGGCCAACAGATCACCATTTAAGGCTTGTAGCAACAACAGCCCAGTGGCTGCACAATGTGTTCCACGCCCGCAGCTGTGCCACACCTGCTTCCTGCACCAGCCCTTGCTCCAAACCTTGTCTGCTCTGCTCCAGTCCTTGTCCCTCCATTCCTCAGAACTGGCCCCGACCACTGTCTTATCTCCTGACCACCTCCCCAGTTCTACCTTTTGCTTCTGTTTTGGCTCTGGTCATTGACCTGTCTCCTGACCATACCTCCAACTCTGTCCCTTGGTTCTGCTCCAACCACTAGGCCAGGCTTTTGTTCCGATCACTAGGTCGTACTGCCGACCCCTCGGTGTGTGCCATTTTGTGCCAGTGTTGTTGCTTGCTTGGAGGTGAGGTTTTGTGTGTCATTGGAAAAGGAATAATTCTTTGGTGCTACATTGTTAAAGGAGAATCAATGTACTGTAATGTGTCATATTAGACCAATTAAAATGTTGTGTTGAAGTTACAGAATGTTTCCACTTTCTTTATCGGGTAGGGTTCTTTTAATATAGCAGTGTAACTTTTGTGCCAGTAAATTATATGATTAGATAACCTGTTTAAATTCCATTTTACAGTTTCAGTGATTTTACTGGCAAAATGTCAATGAATTTTCATTAGGGGTTGTAGAAGATTCACCATGAGTCACTCAGTATCATAAAAAGAAAAACTAGCTGATTACCATTGAGGCATGTTATGGTCTAGATTTAAACAAATATGAGACATTGTACACAATTGATCAAAGATGTATGAAATCACAGGAACAGAGAATGATTGAAGGATTACGTTTTTGCATGAAGGTCCAAATCCTTGTTCCCCTTGCAAGTATATTGGCTGTGCACAGAGGGGAATGATCTGAGAGGGGAAAGAATCATTGCTACAAGGTCACTGAGCAGCATGAGAGATGCTACATAGCTCCTACAGCAGTTTCAGGGCTTCATTAACTCTCACACCTGATTCGTACTCTTCAAGGACATGAGAGATGAATAGTGGGTGGATCAGCATAGTCAGAACACCCTACCTGCTAGGATTCAAAGTGACCCCTTGCTAGACTCTTGGAGGAGGGATAAAAGGATTTTCTTCACTACGGTGACCAACTTTTGGCATAGGAAATGGCAATAGGCCAGCAGTAGGTGCCCATTTCTGCCCCTGTGTTACTATTAAGCCCTGTTTAGACTTTACTTTATGTCAGGATGTCAGAGCAGGTTCCCATTAAATTCAAATTTCAATCTAAAATTTATTAAACTAGAATTTTAAAACTAAGCCACTGATTTGTGCTTAACACTTTAAAGACATATTAAATTGACAAAGTTGTGTGAGACAGAAAAATCACGCTACCCATTTGAGTATTCTATAATAATAGAATGTTTATTGAAAAGTTTAACTTTTCCAACAGAGGCACAAATCCTTGATTTCCTTCTTAATAGGGCCTTGTAATTCACTTTGAAATATAGACATTAGTGAACTACATAAACCAACCTTTGATCGCACAGTGTTAAAAATTGATCCTCTGTAATTTGTGTTGGTAACCCTGGTTTCCCTAATCTGTGACTTGTTTGAAATAATGTTCATCTCTTTTGTGTTGGAGACAAGTTAATCTTTAGCACATAAAGAATGTGAAAACATTTACTTTCAATCAAATAGCAGAATCAGTTGTTGCTGTATCTTTTATCACACCTATATTTAAATATCTGCAGTATGTTTCATTGACCTGCCACACAAAACCAAACTTTGTTCTCTATCTTCCACACAAGGATCACATCCGTATTTAAAATATTTTGACTATTTGGAAATGGAATTACAAGTGTTCGTGTGTTCTCAGATTTGAACTGATTATGTCAAGAGGAGTATTTTGGCCCTGCTGGTTACTCTTCACAGAAAAATCCTCATAGTGTCCAGAAGGTTCTGCAGGGGGGGGGGAGGGGGGGAGAGAAGGGTCTGCTGCCTTGAAAATGTCAGAGCAAGGGGCTCAGAAGAACCCAAATTCTGTGGTTCTCCTATGATCCAGTAGAGGACAGGGTCTGCACAGAAGCTCTGTGCCTCTGCACTGCCTTTTGGCTCCCTGCCCCTTTCTTGTATTCCCTGACAATCCGGTAACTCCCCCAGAAGAGACGTTACTTCGCCCCCTGACTAAGAAACGTACAAGTTTTTGTCCTTTCTGCTCACTGATCTGGAGGAAGCTATGACTTAGATTGTAAGCACTTAGGGCAGGGCACGTCTTCTGTTCTGTGTCTGTGCAGTGCCTAGCACAATGGGGTCCTGGTCCGTGACTAAGGCTCTTAGGTGCTACAAGAATACACAGAATAATAATTTATTGTCATATATTTAAAAAAAAAACTGGTGAGATTTGCCAGTGCACATACTGTGGGTCCTAAGATCTGGTCCAGTATGTCATTCTAACATTAAGATTCATCTATCATCTCCGTGGCAAAATATTGACACTTGCTAACTATTTCTAACACAGAAGGCAGTTTTATTGTAACTTTACCTTAATAAAACGTTGCAATTAATAAAAAAATATTCACATCATAACGTACGTTTACAAATTTACATCATGGTAATTTACTAATGAAGGCAAGTTTTTCAGTCTGAACAGATTCTGACTGTTAGCTACATATAATGTTACAGCACAGTATGAATTATCACACGTGGGAATGGGAAATGGTATATATAAGAGTATGATAACCATGCTGTGAAAAGATATGTGAACTGGTATGTGTTGCACTGTAGTCCATCTTGGTATTTACTCAGCCTACTTGAAACTCCCATGAACAACAGCTTCATTCTTTTCAAAGCCTAGAAGGATTTGCTACTCTCAGATTCTGTTGATGAAGAGTGGCAGTGGAGCCAAGTTCTGGATGATTATAATCATGCAAGGATTTTATACATAACAGGGAGCTCAAAGGAAGTAAAATTTACCTGTTTTCATGAGTCTTGCTGCTCGACTATTAAAAATATTAATAATTGCATTTGCCTGTTAATGAAATAAATAGAGATGGAAATCATTTAATTATGTTTCTGATCAGCCAGCAGATGTCACTATGAACATTTACAGTACTCTGTTGTGGGTAGCTGTTTGCAGAAGGAAATATATCCCACTAGAAAACCACAGGGGAAGAAATGTTAAAACTTGTTTTTTAAGAAGGATGGGCTAAGCCATAAAAATGAGGAGGAACCAATGGCAAAATAATAATAAATACTGGGCATTATAATTACTGCATACATGGCCATAGGGATTCACTCCACATGAGGGCTGGTAGTGCCATCCTCCCAGTGGGGAACTGCCAGGGCACTTGTGTGTGGAGACTTGCCAGCGCTATGCTGAATTACTGCCGGTGTTAACCAGCCCAGGAAATTCAGTGGAAGTAAATCTGGGCCCTTACTCTTGAGTTTGATCTGCAAGTGCTACTTGCTCAGAACAGCTGCTTACACAAATGTCACCTAAAATACGTTCAGATACTGGAGTCTCAGCAGGCTGGGGCCAGAATTTTATTTTCGGAATACAAAGTCAGCTACTATCAGATATACTTTAAATTCCTGTCGGATTTTAATCCTTCATGTATTTCTAATGGTATTTTCATTATGAATTACTGATAAGTATACGAATATCAAAAAGCTAAATTTTAAAGACATTTTCAGACTCAATTTTATGTAGCAACTCATGCAAATCTGATTGCATACAAAGCTTCCAATAACTGCTTCACATCCACTTGAATGTTTCTGTCTCTAGAACGTTAAATGTAGCTGAACATAACCTAAACGCTATGGGTCAGTGCTAGAATGATTTGAGGTTTAACAGTCCCTAGTAAACTTAGCCCATTGCCTCCACAATCCACTCAACTCCCACTACAGCAAGTGACCAGGGAGCTAGATTCATTTGCAGGGCTAGGCTGGCTTTTTCTGGCATAAACCCTCTCAGAGAGGTTCAAGATCCAAAGTCTGTAGAGGAGGCTGCAGTCAGACAAAGAGTCCATAACCTCCCTTCTTCCAGTGGAGGCACAGGGAATGAACACAGCCCCAGAAAGATGACTGACACTGGTTGGAAAGTGGTTATGGCCAGGGCAGCTGGGAGGTGCACTGATTCAGCACTCCCGAAGGCATCTCCTGCACCAGGAGCGCCTATGGAGTTCCAAGTGGAAATAAAATCTCTTCTTTCCACAATCCTCCCTGAGATACAAGGGACCATACTGGGGCAGGGAAGTACAATGTGCACCTCCTTATGGCAACTTTAGGGAATCTGCTCCTGATGTCATAGTCCTAGCTGCACACTATTATTAATTATTATTATTATTATTATTATTACCTTAGCCCCTAGGAGTCCCAGTCTTGGACCAGGACCCCATTGTGATGGGTGCTGTACAAACACAGAACAAAAATATGGTCCCTGCCCCGCTAAGCTGGCCCTACATATATATATGGTTGAAAACATATTTCCTAGTGGTGAGATGACGGTGATGATATGGCTATAAAATGTTTTTAAAAATAAAATAAAGCCTCTATAAATACAGTTATTTTGTTATTGTTTTGTTACTGTATTGGAGGATAGAAAATATGACCAGTATTTCTTTCTCATTCTTTCTTATTAGATTAACAGAAGCTAATAATTTCCTTTTCTAAAAGATTTTTCTCCTTAGACTAAAACACTGCGAAATACAGTGATAACATGCATCACTTGAGTACGTACTTACTTATTTTACAATGACTTCATTTTGTTTTAAATGTTCACAGAATTTCCAATGTGCTGCTTTGCAATATGACAGAGAGGGTGTCATTTTGGTTTGTGGTCACAGACTCTGCCAGAAATGTGACAACCGTTCCTGGAAGTGAAGTAGAGGCAGCCATAAGGTAAAGTAATTGTCCCTCCCTCTGACTCTTCCTTAGTAACCAAAGATGTTTTCTTAATGTGGGCCGGTGTCTCAGGCCGTATGAACTAGCACTCTGTGTTTTTTAATTACATGAATTAGTTTATAGTTAAACACAATGGGGTCTGTACTCTTCTTCCTATATGCATGTGAGATTAAAAGGCGTTATATATGGCTGAGGGAGAACAATCTCTTTGAACTCTTGTAATGTGTGAGCCTTTGGGAGGTTGATTGCAACTTTGAAAGGTGTCTTTTTTTTTTTTTAAACTGTGGGTTCTCATGATGTCTAGACATGATGAGCTCTGACTGTAGCCCACTGTTCCGTGTGCGTTGCACATGCCCCTCTAATGGCTGATCCACCGAGTCTGCTACAGCTCCCAGACAGAAGATTTAGTACTTTTAGTTCAAGTAACAGAGGCTCATGCTTTTAGTGCTGAATGTTCCAGTTTCATATTGCACTGTCAGCCCAAGCAAATAATCCAATGCTCACATTCTTTTTATCTTAGGTCTTTGTGGGAAGCCTGTCACTGTAGTAGATGAGCACCATTTGCACACAATACAGTGTAGCATAAGTTATCCCACTTTCCCATTAAAAATCATGCTCTAAAGCTAGAAAAACAATAATATGGAGCTGCATAGGAAGAGAAGAAAAATAGGTTATCAGACCTCAACAGTTTACGATGTGTTCACAAGGCCTTTGCAAGGGTAACTCCCATAAATAGAGTTACCCACATATGTTTCCCAAGCATCAAATGAAAAATAGACCCATTGTTTTTAAATATACTGCACTTTGTCTTTAAAAACCATGTTATCTTTGCAAAGGCGTAATACCTAATTCCCGATCAATGAGTATGCGTTCTTGTGGAAAGATTAACTTTAAGCTTCTGAGCAGATTAAACTATTTCCTACAGAGATACCCAGCAACAACTTCAGTGCATTAGTGGGCAAAGGAGGTTATTTATTCACTGAAACTTGCTAAGAGTGTTGGAATGTACCTTTTTAAAATTCATTTCTGTTGTTCTTTGATACATTCGGTAGCATAAGCTGATTTACAGTAAGTCCTTTATAGGCACTGTTTGCCACAGAAATTGGATGCTGTTATAACATGTTTGGTTTTTAACTGTTGTCTCTCACCTACTAAAGAAGAGTATATGCTTTTAAAAATGTTTAAATTCCTATCAGTAGGTTAGAGATAAGAAACAAAATTCTCTACAGAATGAGAACTCCTGTGCTCAGTACTGAACTACTTTTGCTTATAGTATGCTGAATCTAAGTTGGACATGCAAAATCTATTCAGTGTTATGAATCAAAATCAACATCTGTCAAGTGCAAGATTCCTCCTTTGATGATAATTATACTAATTAATAGTTATAATAATAAAATTTGTTTTAGCGACAATTCCATTTGTTTTTTACATATTCCATCTCATGAGAGTCTATGCATGACCCAAAGTAGAAACAATTAGTAATATAATAAATACATAAACAGTGATAATATAACGTCTCGTCCTTATCCCCTAAGCTTTCAAACAGTTGCATATGGGAGTCTTGTGGCTAACACCCTGCACAGGATATATAGGGATCAGTGACAATGGCTATGCAATGTATGCAGCCTAAAAACTTCATATTGGGCCACATTCAGCCCTGTCAGAGTTGTACTGCCTACATCAGGGCTATATTTTCCTCATTGTCTTTTCATTTATAAATGTGTTTATCATTTGTGTTGTGTTTTGTATTTTTTTAAAGGATGAACAGAAACAGAATCAACAGTGCTTTCCTACTGACAGACAACACGCTGCAGTTCTTGAAAATTTCCTCCACTTTATCACCACCCATTGAACCCACTGTGCCTGTCTGGCTTATTGTGTTCAGTGTTGTGCTTTGCCTCGTTGTGGCTGCAATTCTTTTCCTCGTTGTTTCAGGAATCCGGCAACGCAAAAAGTAAGCTGTGCTTTTGTTTTAACCAACTGTTAGTGAATTAAGTGAACTAGAAGTGTTAGAGTTGGATCACTCTGCAGTTCACATTGGTTACAAAGAAACAATAGCAGCCTTTTCTCCCCAGTTGAGGATATCTGTCCTTTCAAAGGGCAGGTGTTGTTATTTTGGACTGTGGAGTTGTTAACGCAAGGTAAGAATGTGAGCTTGGAGGCCTTGTTAATAAAGATGATTGCTTTACAAGGAGTTTATTTGCTGCCAGCCCCCGTGCTGCAGGTAGGTCTCCTGTCAGAGATAAGGCATGTGAGAGGGGAAAAGGCTGGCAATGATTGTGGCTACTGATTTTTAAGACTGGCAGATTTAAAACACTGCTCCTGATTTGTGTAGATTCAGGAGCCACTCGCAGGGCAGACCAATGACTGAAGGGCTAGTTGACTGAAATTTTAAAAGGGCCTGATCCTGTAAGTCGGTGTATGGCCTCAGCTCCCATTCACTTCATGAGGAGTTCTAGGAGCTCGGCATCTCACATGGTCAATTCCAGATTGGACTCGCCATGAGACTAGATTATCACGGCTATGCAGTAGAGTAAGGAGTAGTTGTCTCCCCTCTCCTTACTACCCTGCTCATATTGCAGCACCAGTCATACTGTTCAGTGCATCGTAGCCATAGCAGTCCTAGTAAGGGTTACTTACTTGATACTTGCTGCTGTGAGCCAGTGAGTTCATGGGGATAGAGAGGGGAAGGGAGTGGGTGGAGCCTTGGGTTTGACCCCCGGCTCCCATTCTGTTCCTACTTGCTGTTATTTCAGATAGTTGTACTTAGATAAGGACATCTCTAAGCTCATCTGAGACTCTCCTGTTTGATCATACAGTGAAGAGAACATTCTTTATTTGACTATGATCATCATGGACATTGATATGTTGTCACAAGCATTATGATTTCATTGCAGGCTCAAACAGGAATCGGAGATAGATTGGGAAAGTACAAACTCTTGTTGACAGCTGGATAGCTTAAAAATTAGCAAATGTCCAGTGGCAAAAAAAAAAAAAAAATTCTCATGAATAATCCAATGTAAATGGATTTATGTGTGAAGACTGAAATGTTGCAGAGATTTCCCCAGTATAAAAATGCCTCATTTTAGGCAAAGAGGTTGAAACAACTTGGTAAAAATAACATATACTGCTAGTGTTGAGTGAACCCTATGGAGTTGGAGGTTTGGTGAGGCTTTCAAATTATTTTTTTGGATTCAGAAGACTGGTATGAATTTGTGAAACTCTTCCCCATCTAATCCCATCCCTGTTTTAAACAACAAGAACAAAACCTAGCCAATGAATGAATGCTGTTCTTGTGGTTAAGGCACTGACCTGAGATTCAGAAGATCTGGGTCCAGTTCTTAGCTCTGCCACAAACTTCCTGTGTGATCTTGGGCATCAATGAACTCCCCTGAAATCAATGGGAGTTAAACACCTAAATCCTTTTGAGGTCCTGAGCCTTAATCTCTCTGTTACCCTTACAGAAATTACCCCTTCTGTACATCTAGGATAATAATACTTCCTGTATCTCATCCTCTGACTGTCTTGTCTACTTAGACTGTAAGTTCCTCAAGGCAGGGACTGTCTCATACTGTGCATGTGAGCAGTGATTAGCACAGTGGGGCCATGATCCCCGTTTGGGCCTCAAGGCCCTACTGTAATACAAATTAATAATGATAATAATAAGTAATCATGATTCTCTAGTTAATGGGAAGCCTGTTCTGTAGATTAGGGACAAAAGACACACACCACCATCTCCTTCCTCCTTCTCAAAAATAAGTAGGCTGGCACAGGAGGGGTCCCTATATATGGTATATACTGTTTAATTTGTTTTATTTAGAATATTTTTCTTTTCCCTTCTCTGCTTCTTCCTCCTGTCAGCCTCTCTAAATTTGTTTTTCATCCTGCTCATTCTCTGCTCCATCTCTTGCCCTTATATTTTCCTTAGATTCTTTTTCTCTCTGCTCACCTTGTCTTCTTTTCACTATCATCTTTTCTCAGCAAAACACAAACTTAGCTCATGTTTGAATTCTATCATACTTTCAAGCCAACAGTGGTTGAAGGGAGTTGAATATGAGGAAAAACAAATGTGTTTGTTCCTGTCCACTACTGGGAGGATTTAAGGGTTACAGGGAATGTCTGGGCCACTTTGCTTCCCAAGGGAAGAGACAGGCACTTGGGACCAGATTTTCAAAGGAGCTCAGCTTGTTGGGTGTCACATTGGGAGTTGCTTCCTTTGGAGTGCTTTCAAAAATCTAGCCCCCCTTATAGGTGTTGAGTATTTGAAAATCTGGCTCTTTTTACTTCAATGGTCTTTGGATCAGGCCCTTACAGAGTGAGCAATGTACGGAAGTTTAGGCCCTGATTCAGTAAAGTGTGTAAGCATGTGTTTAAATCCATCCCTGTTCAGGACAGCATGTAAGCATGTGTTTAACTTCAGTAGGACTTATTAAGTCTCATTGAAGTTAAGCACATGCTTCAGTGCTGTCCCGAATAAGGATGCTTTTCTTGATCAGGCCCTTGGTGAGTAACATTCAAGATCTACTGCCCCCACATACAACTCCAAGAACCATCTAGCTCTAGCTTCAGGTCCTCTCATTATAGGGCTCAATTTTCCTCTCTATTGAAATCAGTGGCAGTTTGGGCACTGATCTCAGTGGGAGCTGGATCAGGCCCATACTGAACAGACTCTCTCTCCAATCCCTCATAAGCCTGGTTTCCAATGTGTTAGCTCTATCACCATGGCAGCACGTCATCTCCTTCTCTGCTAATAGACTTGTCTCATTTCCAAGCTAGGAGAGACAACCCCAGAAGCATGTCACAAGCAGGAGGAGAGGAGTTTATTACCCACTCTCATTTATTTTTAGCAGGTCTCTAAAGTCCAAGTATCTCTCGCAGGCCAGTAAAGTTTTATTATTGTTAATATTACTGATGTATAAGTACTGAGTCAGGTTGTCACAATGTGTTATGGGATTGGAAGAAATACTGTAGCTAACCTGTGAGTTTCTTATCATTCTAAGTTGCTGATGCTGCAGTCTGTAAAGTACAGCAGGTTTCTTCAGCTATGAATCAGCAGGTCTCAAGGTCAAAATAAATATGGAAATTAAAGGAACTATACAGTCATTGTTGACTAAATTTGCTTACAGTTTGTCAGTTTAGATCATTTTCTTCAGCACCTATTTTATTATGGTTGGTATCAGAGTTTGAGTCTGGAAAAGTGAAAGTATGCAAGACATATTGCTATTTAATCTAGCAGCCAAAGATCCAATGGCTGGAAGTTAAAGCTAGTGAAGTTTGAACTGGACATAAGATACAAATTTAGAACAGTGGGAGAAACTTACCATTGGAATAGATTACCAAGAAATGTGGTGCATATATTCTCTAACATCTAACATGTGTCTTTAAGTCAAGTTGTTGGGCTAGATGCAGGAATCATTGAGTGAAATCTATGGCCTGTATTATGCAGTAGGTCAGACTAAATGATCATGGTGGCCCCTTAGAGCCTTGAAATCTATTAAGTATATGAATGTGTATTTTATTCTTTGTTTTCCTTTTCTATTTTTCACCCTCCTCCAAGCCATTTTACAGAAGGGGAAACTGAGGTCTAGAAGTTAAGTGAGGCAACAGAAGGGAGCCAGGGTGAAAGTGATATTAGAATTTACTTAGGAATTTCTGACTCCCATTCCTATCTTCAGATGAGTAGACTATGCCTCTTTGTATATAGTGTGTTGTAAACTTCTTAATAAAAATGCATGCTAAACTATTTTTCTTATGTCCAGTCTTTGTTGAATGGTACACTTTGATTGCAGTAATGTAATTTTGTTATTCCTTTTTAGAAATAACAATGAGTCTGCAGAGACAGGAGATTTAGAAGACAAATGTGACACACCAGTGACAACAGAAAATGGGATTCCCTGTGATATACTAGATTTAAAAGCAGGCCAGATTAATGGAGTCTACGCAGCAGATGATGAACGGTTCACACCACTATGAAATGTCACAGTTTCTTTTTGGCTTCTTTGAGAGAGACTGCACTAACTTTATGTAGTCATGACTGATGAATGTCAAGCATTAAGGCAAGAAAAATATGACTTGTCAGCAGGGCCAGCTCTAGAGTTTTTGCCGCCCCAAGCACCAAAAAAAAAAATAAAAAATCCACGATCGCGATCGGCGGCAGCTCTACCGCCGCTTCAGTCTACAGCGGCAATTCGGCGGCAGGTCCTTCGCTGCGAGAGGGAGTGATGGCCCCGCCACCGAATTGCCGCCGAACGGCCGGACATGCCGCCCCCCTCTTCATTGGCCGCCCCCGGCACCTGCTTGTCATAACCCTGTCAGTTATTTTCCCTTGAGAGAAACTTTCCTTGATAAAACACAAACACACAAAACTGTATTACAAAGCTAAAATAAAGGAAAACACTCAATTGTTCATTAAACATTTTCAAGAAGTGTGTGGTGGAATGAGGTTGAAGGCTGTCTTACATCAGATGCTTAGTTATTAACGATTATTTAAAGACATCATTATGACTAGTTCATTGTTCTTCTTAAAGTGATGTCCCTATTGGTGCTCCGTTGTAGGTGCGGCAGTGTCTCCTGCGCCTTTTATCGGAGATCTTCACCAGAAGTGCCCGTAGGACTGCACCTGTGCATCTTGTCTCTCTCACACTGTGCACAGGACATATATATATATAGCACTGTTTGGTCAGACAGACAGCCCCAGTTCTTTCTTTATTACCTTTGGTCTGGGACGGAAGCCGCTAGCAGAGCTCGCTGCTCCTCATAGATAGTTCCTTACCTGATAGAGTAGTTAGTATTTTCCTCTTCTTCTTTCAACGTCTAGCTATAAAAAAAATATTTTTTTGTTTTAACTTTATCTTTACAGTTATTCTCATAGCTTAGGTTTCCATTTATCCCACTTCTCGCCTTCCAGATTGGGAAGCCCTTTTCCCTTCACCCTTATGCCCAGCTCTCCCAAGTATAAGAGGTGCGTTTGTGCGGGGCTGCCTTCTTGATAATGGACATCCACCCACAGTGTATCCACTGACTGGGAGAGGGACATGTCCCTCAAGTGTTCTCACTGCCTCGGCCTGAAACCCAGAGCTAGAAAGAATAGGGATATTAGATTGAAACTTCTCCTCATGGAGAAATCACTACATCCAGGATTGGACCCGGGCCCGTACTCTTTCCCAGAGAAGCCTTAATGCTCTGCCAGATTGTCTGCCGACCCCCACTCTCCATGTCCTGTGAAGAGAAAGTCATCCGTGATCATGCAGATAACAAGAAACAGGCTTCCTTCTCCTCAAACTCTGAGGCTCAGCCCTCCAGAACACCATCCCTAGCTAGGTCAGTGGCTTCAACCTCATCCCACAGGGGACATAGCTCCAGGGCTCATCTGAATACCTTTGGTACTGGCTCAAGGAAATGGTCTAATGATCTTGTCCGGGCACCTTCAGCCCTCGGCGTCATTTCCCAGCTGTGGGGACCAAGGCTGCCCGCTTGCAGGAGCTATGGCACCAACGCCATTTCTGGCACCGACGAAGCTGTTGGCACCAAGTAAGTCCTTGGCACCATCAAAATAGTTGGCACCAGCCAAGTCACCAGCACTGACCGAATCAACACCAAAATCTTCGGCACCAGGCAAGTCTTCGGTACTGGCCAAGTCACTGGCACCGGCCAAATCTCTTGTGCCATCTTCTGAAACTTCAGGGACATACACTCTCTCTCCATCACCATGCATTACAACCGAACTGATGATGCTCCTTCCCCTTCCACAAGACTTCAGATACCCTAAAGACCTCTGGTATCTGACACTCCCGAGTCTCTGCTTCTTCGACGGAACTTCTCTCCATTTCTACCCTCCTCTCTGGACTCACGGCGTTCCTCCCTCTCTCTGCCGAGGACAACACCTCCCTTCCCAGTAAGGAGGAGGAAGAGGAGAAGGAGGATGAGGGCTCCATTGTTCCCTCGACTACTGGACAAATTGCACCAGCTTATCCTCACTATATGCGGACTACCTCTGGCTCCCAATCCTGGCAGGGCCACCATGGATGCAGCCACATGTGCCATTCCCACCAAACTGACCATATTGGGACACTTGGGCCAGGTACAGGGCACAATTTGGGAACCTTCGCAGAGAGCAAAGCCAGAGACATACACCTCTCCCTTCTCCATTGGTCTCTCACCCTCAGGAAGTCAAACCGCCACTGATACCAACTGAGGAGGAAGAGGAGGAAGAGGAGGCTCCCCCAACTTTACATTTTTCCTCCTCCTTACCTGACGAGGCAATTATGCCTCTATCCTATATATCTGCCGACAACTTCAGGCACTTTCAAGATCTATTCCATAGGATTGCGGACTCCCTATAGATCCCTTTGGAGGACATCAAAGACCAACAGTATAAACTGCTGGATATCCTCCACACATCCTCTTCCTCAAAGATCGCACTACCGATCAATGAGGCTTGTCTCAAATCTGCAAAGGTTCTGTGGCAGACCCCGGCTTCCATCCTTCCAACTTGCAAACACGCCAACAGAAAATATGTTCTGGCAAAGAATACTGAATTTTTATTTTCGCACCCCATCGCAAATTTTTTGTTGGTCAATGCGGTGCAGGAGAGGAGCCATCAGTAACAATCTCGATCTAGTCATCCAGACAGAGATTGGAAATGCCTGGACCTATTTGGATGCAAGACATACTCTTCAGCCACACTCCAATTTAGGATTTCAAATTATGAAGCTCTCATGGCCAGGTATAATTATCTGAATAACTCCAAATGGGAGGAACTTTACTATGATCTACCAGAGACCAAAAAGGAGCAATTCCAGTCCTAGATATTGGAGGGACACCTCCTAGCCTGTAGAGCCCTACAAGCCTCATTAGACTCTGCAGACACTGCTGCTCGATCCATCGCACTGCTATGGTCATGAGGCATGCATCATGGCTCCACCTCTTGGGCTTTCCTAAGGAGGTACACAGTAGGGGACTTACCATTCAAAGGCTAGAACTGTTCTCTGAGCGTACAGATGACTCTTTGTACTCCCTTAAAGACACCCAAGCTACATTTTGTTCTCTCGGGATATGCACACAAGCACCAAAGAGACACTCGGGGAAGTACCAACTCCCACCGCAGTCCCAAACTCAACAATATACCTCTCAATGGCACTTCAACACCCAATGCCATTGACAAAGGCCTCAGTCTAAACGTAGACAGCCCACTTCTCAAGGGGCTACCTCTCATGTACTGGCACCAAAACAACAATTTTGAAGGTGTGATCAAGGCCCCAAGAAGCCTTCCCTTGTTCCAGTCATCCCCACCATCTCTGATGTTCCAATAGTTTGGCGACCGCTAGCTCAATTTTTCCCATCTTGGAGTCTCATCACCTCAGATAAGTGGGTTCTAGAGATAGTCAAGGAAGGATACTCCTTCCCATTCCTATTCCGCCCGCCCCGCCCCCTTCCCTCTTCAGGGACCCCTCTCATAAGTCCTTTCTATGGGAAGAAATAAATCACCTTCTGCAACTGGGAGCCATAGAACAGGTCCCTCCCCAACACACAAGAAAGGGTTTCTACTCCCACTCTTTTCTGATTCAGAAGAAGCCCGGTGGCTGGCGTCATATCCTAGACCTTCGCAATCTAAACAGATTCGTCAAGCTACAATGTTTCAAGATGGTTACCCTATCCACTATTATCCTAGCATGAAACAATGGGACTGGTTCTCTGCCCTCAACCTCCAAGACGCATACTTTCATATTTCTATACATCCTGCCCACAGATGATTCCTCTGGTTTGTCGTGAGCACTGACCACTGTCAGTACAAAGTGCTGCCCTTCGGACTATCCACAGCACCTCGGGTGTTCTCCAAGGTCCTTGCGATAATCGCAACCTACTAAGGAAAAGAGGAATGATCATTTTTCCATACTTGGATGACTGTCTCCTTGAGGCCCCATCTGAAATCTACACTCTCCGAGCCACCCACATAACAACGGACTTGTTCATGAAGCTAGGTCTCCTCGTGAACCTAGAAAATCCACCCTAATGCCAGTACAACAGCTGGAATTCAGTGATGTGCAGTTATATGTCATACAAGCCAGAGCCTTCCTACCGTCTCTCAGATTCTCAGCTATAATGGATCTGGTATCTGCTGCACGTATCTGCCCCCAGATCTCTGCACAAATATACCTCTGGCTTCTAGGCCACATGGCAGCGGCCACGTTTGAGGTCAGGCACGCAAGACTGCACATGCTATGTCTTCAAGCATGCCTCCGTACTGTATACCTCCCCCACAAGCACAGCATTCACAAACTTTTATCTGTGCTGAGGCAAGTCAAAGACTAACTGCTGTGGTGGACATAGCCCAGCAACGTCTGTGTTGGAGTTCCTTTCCTACAACCATCACCAACTATGATCCTAGCCACCAATGCCTCCCTAATCAGTTGGTGGGGGGCGCATCTACACAAACACTCAGTGCAGGGTAGATGGTCGTCCACTGACTCCACCTTACACATCAATGTCCTAGAGCTACGAGTGGTCTGCAGTGCCTGCCAATATTTCCTACCTCTTCTCAAACATCATAACATAAGAGTGATGATGGACAATCTCACCTGCATGTATTACATCAACAGGCAGGGTGGAGCGAGGTCCCACTCTTTATGCTCGGAGACAATCAAACTGTGGAACTGGTATATCCAGAACAACATCTCCATTTCAGCCACATACCTCCTGGGACACCAGAACACCACCACGGATGCATTGAGCAGGACATTCTCACACGATCATGAGTGGGAGCTGGATATGCGAGCACTTCAACCCATATTCAACTGATGGGGCCTTCCCACCATAGATCTCTTTGTCACTCAACACAACACCTGTTGCCCTCAATTCTAATCCAGAACGGGACTGGGGCATGGATTGCTGGTAGATGTATTCCTCATAACCTGGGACACACCACTCCTTAATGCCTTCCCTCCCTTTCCCTTCCTATTCTGAGTACTTCGCAAAATAGAGGAGGACCGAGCTCATGTCATACTAATAGCTCCAACATGGCCACTACAGGTCTGGTATACTTACCTTCTATGCATGATGGTATGCCGACCAATCTTTCTCCACCTAACACCGTGGCTCCTCTCACAGGACACATTTTCCATCCCAATCCATAGATGCTCCACTCAAAGCCTGGTTCCTCTGTGGTTCCAGGGTCCAGAAATAATCTGCTCAGACACTGTCAAACAGATACATTTGAATAGTAGGCGTGAAAACAATCAGACACACTTACATTGACAAATGGACTAGATTTCACTGCTGGTGTGCCTCACGTTAGGTTGACGCAGCACACGCGCTGTTGCCACTTATTCTTGACTACATTCTACACCTTAAACAGTCAGGATTGGCCAATAGCTCTATTAGGGTACAACTGACAGCAATCACTACCTTTCACTCCCCTTTTGACGGCCACTCCTTCGCACACCCACTCACAAAGTGCTTCTTGAGGGGTATTAAATATCGCTATCCCCATATCCAAGACCCGACCCCAGCCTGGGACCCCAGGCTAGTCCTACATTCTCTGACTAAGCCCTCGTTTGAACCAATGGCAACTTGTTCTTACATATACCTATAAATGAAAACGGCCTTTTTTGTCTCCATCACCTCTGCTAGACAGGTGGACAAAATCGTGACCCTCATGGCATATCCACCATACACAGTGTTTTATAAAGATAAAGTTACACTACGCCCACACCCAAGATTCTTACCTGAGGTCCCAACATCTTTTCATCTCAGTCAACTGTTACACCTCCCTTGCTTCTTCCCAAAGCCTCAGAGTAATAAACAGGAGACAACTCTTCACACCCTAGACCAGGGATCAGCAACCTTTGGCACGCGGCCCGTCAGGGAAATCCGCTGGCGGGCTGGGAAGGTTTGTTTACCTGCAGTGTCCGCAGGTTCAGCCGATCGCAGCTCCCACTGGCCGTGGTTTGCCGTTCCAGGCCAATGGGGGCGGCGGGAAGCGGCGGCCAGCACATCCCTCGGCCTGTGTCACTTCCCGCAGTCCCCATTGGCCTGGAACGGCGAACCGTGGCCAGTGGAAGCTGCGATCGGCTGAACCTGCAGATACTGCAGGTAAACAAACCGTCCCGGCCCGTCAGCGGATTTCCCTGATGGGCCACGTACCAAAGGTTCCCGATCCCTGCCCTAGACATAAGGCGCACATTAGCCTTCTACTTGGACAGGACTAAACCCTTCCAGAAATCTCCACAATTATTCCTCTCCACCACCAAAAGGTCCAGAGGTACTGCCATGTCTAAACGCTTCTCTAAGCGGATCTCACAGTGTATAGGTTTATCTTATGAAGTCGACGATAGACAACCTCCTACCTCAATCAGAACACAATCCACATATTCGTTATCTACCTCGATTGTCTTCCTTAATAATGTCCCCATTGATGATATTGGTAAGGCTGTCACATGGGCACCGACAGACACTTTCACCCGGCACTATGCTATTACGCATGACGCCTCAACAGACACTCTCCTAGGGAAGGCTGTCCGCTCCTTAGCAATATGTGTCGCTCCGAAGCCCCAGCCTTCCAACTAGGGGCACTGCTTTATAGTCACCTGCAGTAGAGCACCCACAGGGACATCACTCAAAGAAGAAGAGAATTACTCACCCTGTGCAGTAACTGAGGTTCTTCGAGATGTGTCCCCCTATGGGTGCTCCATTACCCGACCTCCTTCCCTCTGCTTCGGAGCCAAAAACATAAGCTCTGTGCCAGAGAAGGAACTTGGGGCAGTTGGACCACACAGCACTATATATATATCCCTCTCACACCGCGAAAGGCGGGAGGTGCGCATATGCGGGTCCGACGGGCACTGCTGGTGATGATCTCTGATCCCAGGCACAAGGGGTGCTGCCGCACCTACAATGGAGCACCCATGGGGACACACATCTCCAAGAACTTCAGTTACTGCACAGGGTGAGTAACCCTCTCTTTTCTTTCCCTGTAATAAATGTGAACCAAATTATTCATGTGTGTTCCATAAGAGAGCATTTGTCACTGTCACTTTTCACTGGCGCTAGTCTTGAGTTGGATATGAATATGTCTTTGCATGCAGAAATGCAGTGTCTTTGGTTTGAATAGGAATTCATATGTGATATTTTTATTTACTGTGAAAAAGCGAAAGGCCAAGGATCTGATCCAGCAAGGTGCTAACAGCCTTTATAGCTTATGGAAGAGAAGGTTCAGCGGTGACTTCATTACAGCCTGTAAGTATTAAACAGGGAAAAGAGATCTAGTACTAGAAGCCCCTTTAACCTAGTAATCAAGGGCACAGGATCCAAAGGCTAGAAATGAAAGTCAGCAAAGTTTGAGCTGGAAAATGAGATGCCTTGAGGATATTTTCTAAGGCACAAAAGGAAGTTAGATGACCAACTCTCATTGAAAATCCATGGGAACTAGGCACTTAACTGCTCTTTGAGCCTTTGGAAATCTTCCCCCCAATTTTTAACAGTGAAAATAGAACAATTCCCAAGGGATATGGTAAATTCTGCTTCACTTGGACTCTAAATCATGACTGGATTTCTGTCTAAAAGACATGCTCTACTTTGACCACCAGTTATTGGGCTGGATACAGACATCACTGTGAAATTCCATAGCCTGTGTAATGCAGGAGATCTGACTGGATGGTCATAATGGTCCTTGCTGATGGCCTATTCATATCTGGGAATCTCCCATTGACATGAATGGGAGCTGAGGGCACCTCAGAGGATCAAGCCCTAAATTCTGCCCTTGGACAACTTTAATGAGAGCCATTCACACGTAATCCATGGTAGAAATTAATATTAAGGACACTATCCTGCTCCCATTGAAATCCATAGTAAAGGTCCCATTGACTTCAATGGAATAGAATTGGGCCCTAAGCAGAGAAGAATTATATATATTGTTAAAAGAGGATATGAGTATGTTGAGGTGAGGAATTGTATCTACATGACTGCATAAACATCTGCTTACTTTCTTCTACATCCTGTCCCGTCCTTGCAACTCCTTTGGAAAATACAATAATACACTTGAGGATAGAATTTGGCCAGTGTCACTACAATTATCATTTCTTATTTCAAGAGAACATTTAAACCATTATTTAAGCATTAGTGTTTCACAGCATATTTTCAAACTCTTTACCTACAACAGGAGCATGTGTAAAGTGAAAAGAGCTGGCAAAGACTCTAGAGTCCGGACTGGCTATGCAGATCCCTGCCCCCAGGAGACCAACCCCACCTTCATTGACTGTGTTTTCCTTTTTGGTTTCTCCCACTCATCCCTGAATCTCAGGTTGGGGTGAGAAGGGACCAGGGTATAGAACAGTGGGAACAACATGTGTAACAAGGAAAATGGGGCATTGAGACACATGAGAAGAGGGAAGGGAGGAAGGAGGCAATTAATAAAAATAAAATCACAGAGCTAACAAGACATATGCCTAGGATGGTCTCAGTTTTGCTTGCATCTCTGCCCGCTTCCCATATCTGTTGTATGTCCCATCAATTTAGACTGTAAGCTCTTCAGGGCAGGGACTGAGTCTTCTCTATGTGCTGTGAGATTCCTAGCACAAGTCTGAGCAATGGATTAATAAAATTAAAAAATGGAAATGAATAATCTCCCTGTGTCTCAGATTTTCCATTTGTAACATGGGGATAATTATACTCCCCTGCGTCACAAGGATATTGTAAGGTTTAGTCCATCGGTGTTAGAACATCATTTTGAGATATTTGGATGGAAGATGCAGTAGAAGTACAGAATATTTTACTGGCCCCCATCCCGAGGTCCTTAACTCAGGCACTGACTTATTTAAGGAACTCAGGATTAAGCCCAGTATTATTTTGTTGCCTATGTAGGTGGCTGGCTGCCTTCGTAGGTGCCATACTCTGTATTGCTAGGAGTGAACTGCAATGTGATCTGCGCTGAATGGCTGGAACTGTGACATCTCTTCAGAAATTGCGGAAAGATTTCTGCAGTGTGGCCCTTTGGGGGAATGGCTTAATAGCACAACAGCAAGTGGGAAGTGCAGATAAAAAGAGGAAGTTCTACAGTGTGGGTGAAATTCACTTAAAGTGCAAAGAGGCCTTGGCAAGGCTTTCTACAACCCACACGTCTTTAATGGGGATTTGTCTGAGCCTTCAGCACTGGCCAGCACTTTGAAAGTGGCTCTCTTCTGAATATTGTATGTGAGGTAGCCTGTTATTGGTGGTAAGTGGTTAATCACTGACCTCCTCCTGAATTGGATCTTCAGCAGTGAGATTAATTAACAGTGGCTTGGCATGATTCTCCTTAGCAGTTATGTAAGGTGAAGACAAAGAGTACATTTTGTTGCCCGTAGGAGCTGTGAGTGAATAGCCTGTTGGATATCATAGAATATCAGGGTTGGAAGGGACCTCAGGAGGTCATCTAGTCCAACCCCCTGCTCAAAGCAGGACCAATTCCCAACTAAATCATCCCAGCCAGGGCTTTGTCAAGCCGGGCCTTAAAAACCTCCAAGGAAGGAGACTCCACCACCTCCTTAGGTAACGCATTCCAGTGCTTCACCACCCTCCTAGTGAAATAGTGTTTCCTAATATCCAACCTGGACCTCCCCCACTGCAACTTGAGACCATTGCTCCTTGTTCTGTCATCTGCCACCACTGAGAACAGCCGAGCTCCATCCTCTTTGGAACCCCCCTTCAGGTAGTTGAAGGCTGCTATCAAATCCCCCCTCATTCTTCTTTTCTGGAGACTAAACAATCCCAGTTCTCTCAGCCTCTCCTCATAAGTCATGTGCTCCAGACCCCTAATCATTTTTGTTGCCCTCCGCTGGACTCTTCCCAATTTTTCCACATCCTTCTTGTAGTGTGGGGCCCAAAACTGGACACAGTACTCCAGATGAGGCCTCATCAATGTTGAATAAAGGGGAACGATCACGTTCCTCGATCTGCTGGCAATGCCTCTACTTATACAGCCCAAAATGCCGTTAGCCTTCTTGGCAACAAGAGCACACTGTTGACTCATATCCAGCTTCTCGTCCACTGTGACCCCTAGGTCCTTTTCTGCAGAACTGCTACCTAGCCATTCGGTCCCTAGTCTGTAGCAGTGCATGGGATTCTTCCGTCCTAAGTGCAGGACTCTGCACTTGTCCTTGTTGAACTTCATCAGGTTTTTTTTTGGCCCAATCCTCTAATTTGTCTAGGTCCCTCTGTATCCGATCCCTACCCTCTAGTGTATCTACCACGCCTCCTAGTTTAGTGTCATCTGCAAACTTGCTGAGAGTGCAGTCCACACCATCCTCCAGATCATTAATAAAGATATTAAACAAAACTGGCCCCAGGACCGAACCTTGGGGTCCTCCGCTTGAAACCGGCTGCCAACTAGACATGGAGCCATTGATCACTACCCGTTGAGCCCGACGATCTAGCCAGCTTTCTATCCACCTTACAGTCCACTCATCCCGCCCATACTTCTTTAACTTTTAATGATACAAGCAAACGGGCTTGTATCATTTGTAACAACCATTAAAAGTTATTCTTGGTTTAAGATTCCTGGCTGAAACAGTAATCAGAAACTGGGTTATACAAAAACATATTTGCTGTGGAAGAAACTAGTCTGTGTTCTAGTGTTCTCATACTGCAAACTCTAGAAAACAAAGAGTTTGACTTGGTGAGTTCTGCCCTTTAAACACCACTAGTGGCACAATGCTGATTTACATCAGCTGAGGAGCTAGCCCAACTATCTTATATAACCTTTGCTTGTTTGCAGCAGTTGTTTTTCCTCCAAGCAACCTGTCATAGAGTGGTGAGCTTTATATAGGTAACTCAGTGAAAGGCAATATGCCTTAAATCACTTCCTTAAAGACAGTGAGACAATTCTGCTCTCAGCTACATCAGTGCAGTGCCGTGAGGTATGAATGGAGTAACACTGATGTGACTGGGAGGAGAATTTTGCTTTTCTGAGAGCTTGATCTGAGGCTACAGATCATTACCTAAATTCCAGATAAATGAAATAAAACAGTTAAATGAAGCAATTATAAAATTCAGAGATATTCTGTATAAAGGAAAGGTTGATCAAGATTCAGTAACTCCATTGCCAGAGTTGGTCACAATTTCAGCTAACAGGGAGAGTTTTGATGCCTGTGGGTTAAAACTAGTGCAAATTATGCATAAATTTGCATAAACAAACTGAGCTTATGGTTTACTCTGTCACTCATTACTTCAGAGTGTTTAGAGAAGTTTTGAGAACTTTGAGATATCTGCCCCTGAATTAGAGAACGAGCTCATTTTGACACTATTCATGTTTACTGATTAAATCGGTACAGAACTGTGAGTGCAGCACCAGACACATTCTTTACTTTTAAATGAAACACAAATGTAATGATTTTATAGGAAAAAGTGTAAACTTAGGGACCAAATGTTGGAAATGCTTAGTCAGGTAATTTTGCCATTGAATTGGGTGGGAGTTTGTAGTAATCCCTTACCACAATTTATGGTGCCTCTCCACTGGTCTGACCTATCCTGAGGTCTGGTACGTATGGGTGAGTGAAGGGGTTTGCACTTGCTCTGCTGGAACAAGGTACAAAGCTACTCAGAGGGGAAAGTGTTTATGCAAATGAGCTTCTTATCCCCCACAATCAGATCTCCATGGATCCTGGTCCTTCTCACTTCCCCAGTGGCAGTTAAAAGGGTTATAACTCTAGTCCTTCATCTCTGCACATCTACTGTGGGGTAAAGATATGTTCAAGAATGGGCTCCCCAGCATGAGAACATAATAATCATAGTGGAGGTGCTGAGGAATCTCTTTAATGTTATGTCCACCTCTTCTTGATCACTTTGGAGGTCTGGCCCAGTGGGCACTGGACTCTGCTCCCAGATAACAGCTCTGGTTCAATGGCTCCTTTCAATCCCTCTGTCTGGCTGTCTTTCCTCTGGGAAAGAATTTGCCCTCTGTGTTGAATCAGGAAGACACTGTGTGCATTTTAGTGCATATGGGCAGGACAGAGTTTGTGCCTATATCCCTAGGCAAGGGAACCAGTTGGGGAGTTGCATAAGCCTTACAGAGCCATCTGTGAGAACAAATTTTTGTCCCTTGGAATATGTACAGACCTCAGGGTTTCAGAACCTGGCCAGGTGGCACAGTTCCAGTACTCTGCTTTCCATGGATGCACCAGGGTTGGGGATTAGGACCATACATAACAAGGAACTAGGGTCCTGCTGGTCTTCAACAATGTCACTAGCAGTACTGAAGTTGCAATTTTTGTTGGAGCTGCCCATCACATCAGTAGGGGAAAGAAATGTCCTTGTTACATGTTGGACTTCAAGATGAAGCACTTTCCTGGATATTCCTTATTAAGCATCATTGTTTGCTCTATAATTTGAGGGAAAACAATCTTGCATTTATGTCTTCTCTCTCCCATATTGTTATCTGCAAAGGAAGAGGGAGAGATCTGCATGTGGGGCTCTAGGAAACTGTTCGTGGGAATGGATCAGTTTCAACAAATGTCTTGTTTTGAAAAAAAAATTGGAAAAAAAAAGTTTTGAAATTATTGAAATCGGACATTGTGACATTTTCAAAATGAAAAATTCTGGATTTCTTTTGTTCAGAACTACTTTTCATTTAGAAATGTAAGTTAATTATAGTAAACAATGTTGTATAAAAAGCCAAAATCAAACAAAATGTTTCAACTGGCCTGTGCCAAAACATTTTTCAGTTTGTTGATTCACAACAATTTTTCAGATATTTGACTTTTTGTCCCAATTCAGAATGAGATGATATCTTGAAATCTTGACATTTTTCTTTGGATGGGAAAACCATTTGCCAGCCACCTTAGTGTCATGTTCATATCTTGAGTGGTAAAAACTCCCACCCATAGTATCAGAAAGAATATACACTTAGAAGCTTGGGACAGGAGCACTATGAAGAATAAAAACAAAAAAGCTAGGATTTTTTGGTCAGTTCTTCACTGCAATAAACCTGTTGCTTATGAAGTAAACTGTTTTAAATGTGCCAAGTTTACTTAGGGCATGTATCGACCCAGGGCCAGCGCTTCCATTTAGGCGACCTAGGCGGTCGCCTAGGGCACCAGGATTTGGGGGGAGGCGGCATTTTGCCGCCCTCGGTGGCAATTCGGCGGCGGGGGGTCCTTCCGCGCTCCGGGTCTTCGGTGACAATTCTGCGGCGGGTCCTTCACTCGCTCCGGGACCCGCCGCCAAAGTGCCCTGAAGACCGAGAGCGCGGAAGGACCCCCCCACCGCAGAATTGCCACCGACGACCGGGAGCGCGGAAGGACCCCCGCCTAGGGCGCCAAAAACCCTGGTGCCGCTCCTGTATCGACCAGCTGTCCCCAGCCCATTAGCTGGGAACAGTCTTTGCTCAGCTTTCTATAAACTGCTCTAATTTGTTTCTAGTATTTTTGTTTTCTTTAAAAGAGACAGGTAATAAGGGATTTGTGCAGTTTAATTATGTTCCAACTTTCAAAACTAACAAACAGTTATGCTAATGAACTAATAACTAATTACTAATGAACATCATTAGTTAATGATTAAGCAGTTACATACACCTGTTTATTTTAAATGATTGAACTTGGTAGCTTTCAAATAACATGGAATAGGTACAGTGACCGAGTGATTATTAGTGTCACACGTGCCTATACATGGTGCAGATATGTTCACTTGTATAAGTACATTAAATGCCTTCACACCTTGTGGATGCACATATAAAAATGATGATGATATTTTTGGTTTCAGAACTGAATGTTCTGTAGCCATATAAATATATATGTGTTTTAGACTAAGGTTCGATGGCAAGTGACAATTCCCCCTTTTCAATGAGGGCAAAACCTTCCATTAAAGTCAATGGCAAACTTCCTGTTGACTTCAATGGGAACTGGATTTGTCTCAAAAGTGCATGAGAGGAAAGTTCAGTTTTTCTGCTCTCTCTCTCCCCTCCCTCACAATTGCCTTTTCCTCTTACCTGTTTTATGTGCCATGTTAGGTGGGTTTTGTTACCTGGTGCATGCCTCCTTGGGGCTGACACTGAAGGTTTACCGTCTCATTTTATTTACTCCGATTTAATAATAATTAAAATGAAGAAAAATCCTTTGGAAAGTGAAGATGAAAAATGTTTACCTCTTGCTATTATTTTATGAACTTGTACTAGTACTGTCTGTCCGTTTGGTTTCTGATTGCCACATAGTGCAGTATGTAGCTCTTATCAGCCATGGACCAACAGGAATTTTGAACTTTGAATTAACATTCTCTATGATATTGTATCTAAATGATATTGCAAACTATGATGTGTGGACACATGCCCATTAGAAACTGTACTGAGACCTCTCCCTCATTATTCCATGTTCCCTACCCTAACCTGTGGTAGCAGTAGAACAGTTCAATAGCTAATAATGTGTGTGCCCGTGTTTCATGCAATAAGCAGAAAGACAGAATGAAGAGTGATTGCAGAGATATCAGAGCAGGCAGCTGGACTGATGTCCTGGTTTGGAGTATGGCTTGACAGCTACAATGTAAGGTAAATACCTGGGTCATCATGCCCAATAGGTAGCTGACTGAAATCAGAATCTCATATTTTGTTTATATTTAGGTGCTATTTGATACATACAAAGTAAAATTCTCGGCCTGATGGCCAGCATGAGTCTAGTTACATGGTACAGCTCAGCCAGTGCTGTAAGCACCAAGCCGGACACTTCACTAAGAATGGCAACAGCAGCCACGTGGTGGATCACAGCACGCAGCTACTGAAGGGGCTGTGAGACAAGTCAGACTCTGAGAGAACTAAATAGGGTTTGCAAGGGAGGAGCCAGGAGCTGCCACTGATGCTGTAGCAGCCCAGGCAGGGAAGGTGAGGGGGGAACTGGCAGATCTGGATGGGCAAGAGATTTCTGCTGTTATGAGGCTTCATCTGCACATTTCACAACAATTATGACATGTTCACTATGTCCCCCCCTTACCCAGGGCCAGCAAAATCAGCTCTGATTTCTCCATATACCAATACACGTTGTGTAGAGAACCTCTTCTCACCCAATTGCTTCTCCTCTTCCTCCCAAATTGCTTGGATGCTGTCTCCTTTGCCATCTCCAGAGCTTGGGACTCTCTGAAGAGGCTGTGGGATCTCAGCATGGTCTGAGGTATCACATACTCCATGTCCTTATTTCTGTTGCGGCCTCCATGTTAGTATTCTCTCTCTCTCCTTGCTGTTCTTCACTGGAGTGGCCAAGCTGCGTTTTTACTCTTGAACAGCATCCCAAACTAAGTTGAAGAGCAATCACCAAGAAATCTGTCCAATTCACCATAGACATGCTGTTATTGTCTCAGGCCATATTATAGAATCATAGAGTTCAAGGCCAGAAGGGACCACCAGATCATCTAGTCTGACCTCCTGTGTATAGCAGGCCATCAACCCGCACCCAGCACCCGCACACTAAATCCAACAATGGAAATTAGACTGAAGTATTACAGCCCACTGTAGAATAGACTATTATGTGCCACAAGCAGGGAAATGATTACATGAGATACACCCAGATAATGCTGGCAAGTCACTCGCACCCACATGCTGCAGAGGAAGGCAATAAAACCCACAATCTAACCTGAGGGAAAATTCCTTTCTGACCCCACTTATGGTGATCAGTTAGATCATGGGTGGGCAAACTGGCCCGTGGGCCGGATCCGGGCCGTGAGCCATTTTAAGCTGGCCCGCGAGCCGCACCACATGGCTCGGCCCTGCTCCGGCGCTCCAGCCGGGGCGGGGGCAGCACCAGCAGCTCGACCCCACTCCGACGCTCTGGCCGGGGGGCGCTGGTTCGGGGCTGCACCACGCAGCTCAGCCCCGCTCCGGTCGGGGCTGCACCACGTGGCTCCTGGAAGCTGCGGCATGGCCCCACTCCGGCTCCTATGTGCTCCAATGGAAACTGCAGGGGCGGTGCCTGTGGATGGGGCAACGAGCAGAGCCACCTGGCAACGCCTCTGTGTAGGAGCCGGAGAAGAGACATGCCACTGCTTCCAGGAACCGCTTGAAGTAAGTGCCACTCAGAGCCTGCACCCCCTGAGTCTCTCCCCACGCCCCAACCCCCTGCCCCAGCCCTGATCCCCCTCCTGCTCGCCAAACCCCTCGATCCCAACCCAGAGCACCCTCCTGCACCCCAAACCTTTCATCCCCTGCCCCACCCCAGAGCCCGCACCCCCAGCCAGAACCTGCACCCCTTCCCCAGCCCTGATCCCCCTCCCGCCCTCTGAACCTCTCGGTCCCAGCCCTGAGCACCCTCCTACACCCAAAAATTCCTCATGCCCACCCCAGAGCCCACACCCCCTCCCACACCCCAACCCCAATTTTGTGAGCATTCATGGCCCTCCATACAATTTCTATTCCCCGATGTGGCCCTCGGGCCAAAAAGTTTGCCCATCCTGAGCATGTCAGCAAGAACCAGGCAGCCAAGCACCTGAGAGAGAGAATGCTCGGTGCCACCTCAGAGCCCTGGCCCACCCTGCCCAGTGTCCCATCTCCAGCCATGGCCATCCCTCATGTTTCAGAGGAGGAGAGAAAAAAACTTCCCAGAATACACTGAGGGGTGGAATCCCTTCCTGACCCCTGCCCTTAACATTTTCCTGCATTACTCACTCGACTGAGTGATGCTTTGGTCAGCAAGGGATTTGGAACCAGGTGACAGATTGGGTGTTCTGAATTACAGATTTCAACTATGACTGGATCTCCTTGTTGTCCCAGATGGTCACCAATTCCCCCACAACTGCCTCTGGTCAGCTGGCAGCACAGCCATAGGAATCCTTCTCCTGAGAATTGCTGGTAAATAACAATGCCGCAGAAGAAGCTGATGCTGGGATCTGGGACAGGCATCTTGGGTGGTCACAATATGGTGGTTGTCAGGCCAAATTTCTCTAATGTAGGCAAAGCTCAAGTTTAAACCTCTACTAATTCATATCACAACAAAGGTTTACCCTCTGTGAAAATACTGTAGAATGTGCAAAGTGGAATTCCTGTCTACATTGCAAATAATAGTCTACATTTTATGAAATATTTTCACTTACTGGTGCACTTTTTAGTATCCTATAAATAAATCAGAAAGTTTGAAGGATTTCGTAATGAAGTAATTTTGTGATATAATTCAGAACAACTCTACCTGATAGATAAGGAGCAAGGTGCAAAATGTATATGTAATGTTCTGCATGTGGCACATTACATTGATCCTCAGCTAAAAGAGACTTGAGCTACCTCTTGGTAAGTTATCTTGGAAACCCTAAGATATTATCACTTAGAATGTCCCAGGTTTATCCTTCCTAATTCTGTCACAAATGGCCTTTCTCTAGGCACTGCCCTAATACAAATAATAAATAATAAAATAACAACAATGAAATCTTATTCTTTTTCTTCTTTGTTTCTGGTAGTGCCCACACTGTGCTAAGCCCTTCCCAAATATACAAGAAGGCATTGCAATGCCTACGAGACTTAGGAGCCTAAGTATCATTTTCAAAAGTGACTCAGGCACTTAGAAGCCTAAGTCCCATTTGTTAGTCTCTAAGGTGCCACAAGTACTCCTGTTATTTTTAAGTCCCATTGACTTTCTGGCTCTTAAGGGCCAGATTTTCAAAGGTATTTAGATGCCTAAAGATGCAGATAGGTACTTAGTGGGATTTTCAAAAGCACATGAGCAAGTTAGGTGCTTAACTCCCATTAATTTCAGCAGGAGTTAGGCACCTAAATACCATTGAGGATCTGGGCCTACAGGTATGTCTACACAACAAAGAAAAACCCATGGCTGGCCCATGCCAGCCGGCTCAGGCTCATGGGGCTCAGGCTACAGGGCTGTTTCACTGCTGTGTAGATGTCTAGGCTTGGGCTGTAGCCTGAGCTCTGGGACCTTCCCACCCAGCAGGGTCCTTGAACCCCATCTTCAGCCCAAGCCCGGAAGTCTACACAGCAATGAAACAGTCCCACAGCCTGAGCCCGATGAGCCTGCATCGGCTGACATGGACCAGCTGGGGTTTTTTCTTTGCTGTGTAGACATACCCTAAGACAGGGGTGGGCAAACTTTTTGGCCCGAGGGCCAGATTGGGGTTGCGAAACTGTATGAAGGGCCAGGTAGGGAAGGCTGTGCCTTGCCAAACAGCCTGGCCCCCATCCCCATCCACCCCCTCCCACTTCCCACCCCCTGACTGCCCTCCTCAGAACCCCTGACCCATCCAACCCCCCCTGCTCCTTGTCCCCTGACCGCCCCCTCCTGGAACCCTCCACCCCTAACCACCCCCGGAACCCCACCCCCATCTAACCCCCCCTGCTCCCAGTCCCCTGACTGCTCTGACCCCTGTCCACACCCCCACCCCTTGACAGGCCCCCGGGGACCCCATGCCTATCCAACCCAACCTGTTCCCCGTCCCCTGACCCCTATCCACACCCCCGCCCCCTGACAGGCCCCCCCGGGACTCCCATGCTTATCCAACACCCCGTCCCCCATCCCCCCTCCAGAACCTCCGCCCCATCCAACTGCCCCCTGCTCCCTGTCCCCTGACTGCCCCCCGGGACCCCCCACCCCTTATCCAACCTCCCGGCCCCCTTACCATGCCACTCAGAGCAGCATGTCTGGAGTCGCGCCACACGGACAGAGCCAGACACGCTGCCGCACTGCCTGGCAGGAGTGCACAATCCCGCCGCCCAGAGCGTTGCCCGCGCGGCGGCGTGGCTGCGGGGGAGGGGAGACAGCAGCGGAGGGGCCGGGGGCTAGCCTCCCCGGCCGGGAGCTCAGGGACCGGGCAGGATGGTCCCGCGGGCCGGATGTGGCCCACGGGCCGTAGTTTGCCCACCTTTGCCTTAAGAGGCCAAGCAGCAACATTACACCAGTCCTACACTGAATTTGTTTCTTCCCAAGAGATAAGGTCAGGTAGTGTCTCACTGAATTTGCTAACTATTTTTGTAGATTATCATTAATCTGTTAAAGGATTTGCAGATCTTGGACTTCTCCTGACACTGTGAGATTATAGGAAATAACCAGCTGTATCATTGACAGCATACTGGGGAAATATTAACTAAAAGTAAAAGCCTTTTATAAGAAGACCATAAAATGCTACTAGTAATTATGTTTTTCCAAAGTGAATCATTAACTTTTGTTTATTTGCCTTTTTAAAGCTATTTTCATTTCTGTCCTTCACTGGATAAAAACGATAAAAGATCCAGCAAATTGGATTCTCCCTTTTTCCCCTAGCACACACCTATGTGCAAAGGCTGATGAGACAGCAGCTGATTAGGAAGCTTATTTGAGGGAACCTACCTCAATTACTGGATCTTGGCTCAGAAGGAAGTATGTTGGTCCATCTTTGGCTTCTTTGCAGTCTCACTGCTGTTGCTATATCACAGGATACAACACAAGAGGCCAGCAACTTTTTGTCTCAATTCAATGTACGAGCAGAAGATCTATCTTATGCAAGTTCACTTGCCTCCTGGGACTATAACACCAACATCACCGATGAGAATTCCAGAAAGATGGTGGGTACTCAACACTGTCTAGGAATGTTTGCTGTGATATTAGAAATTATATTATAACTACATGATATTTTATTGTATTGCTGTAGATAGATATATAGGAATTGCTAATGGATAAGGAACTAGGGAGGGGTTCAATTTTTGATTTTAGTTCAGTAGTTACTGAAAAATTTCTGATGGTCATTTGGTGGGTTATGTGAAATGAGTTGGTGACCTAAATCTATTTCACGGTGGATGATTGTCTGCCTCAAAACACTGTCGCTATTCTCATAGATTAGCATCCTTAGCAATCACCAGTGGAATAGGTAGAATTGTACTGTGAGGAAAATTTAATGAAGACATAGATTTCCAGATTCCCAAGGCCTGATGTTCTGACTAACAGAAGCTAGTATATAGCCACAGGAAGGACAGTGACAGTTGTGCTTGCCCTATCTCACAATAAGATTCACTATCTCCCAGTCTCTAACTATCCAGCCTCTTCTCAGCCTCTAGCTATCCAGTACAATCACCTGCCCCTCTAGACAGATATCATATGCTGTGACAGCATTCAACCGTAATCTGATTGGTCACTGAGGATTCAGTGCTGCAGCCATATTAGAAAGCATCTACTATCCTTGGAATCTTGAAAATCAATGGAAAATATTGTGGTGACTTTTGTAGCTATATTTTAAAGCAAACTAGTTTCTAAATGACAGGTTTCAGAGTAGCAGCCGTGTTAGTCTGTATCCGCAAAAAGAACAGGAGTACTTGTGGCACCTTAGAGACTAACAAATTTATTTGAGCATGTTTCGGCATGTGATGATGCAGTGTAATCTCAACAGACCTAATTTTGAATAAAGGTATAACCCAGAATCACCACAACCAGTGGAGTCTTATTAGTTAATGAAAACATGGTTAAGTGTAACATTTCTTAATCAAAATATAGTCTCTGATTGCAGGATGAAATCCTCCTGGTTAATCATAGTTCTGTGACATTCTAAAACACATAACATTGAAGCTCCATTTAGCAGCTTTAAGCAAGAGGATAATAAGGTGGCTCAGTATGATACCAGTAATGAACACAAGTATGGTGCTCAGGGATGGTGCCTCTGGTTGTCCCTCGTGCATGCACTATCGTTATGCCAGCAGTGACACTGGTATGGCGCCTGCCCGCTAAAGGGACAGAGTTAATGAAAGGTGCCCCCAGTGGCTTCCTCAAACCCACTTTTTTCATAGAATGGGGTCACCCCTCCATAATCACACAACCATTTTGCCCACTCCTCAACCAGTTCTCCAAATGGGTGGGGACAGCCCATGCACTCAACCAGCCCATCTTGTGGAGAGGTACCGGCTGGCAACCCAACTTCCCCCAGCTGGATCTTCTCATTGGGCAGAAAATGCCCCCTCTCCGCCTAACTCCCAACCTGCTTAGTCATCCCCACTGGGATCAAATAATGTAAAAAATACATTTGCATACTAATACATTTGACTCTGGTTGGGTATCAAACACCAGGACTGAGGTGTTAGAAAGAAAATGATGCCCATTTTTGCTCATTCCCAAAGAATAAAGGGGAAAAAAGACACTGCCAACATATTCATACATAGTTCTGAATGTACACATGCTGGGTGGTAATTCTTATCTTCTGATGAGTCATTAGCAAGGAGCTATGATAACCATAGGTACAATGTCCCTTAAATGTCCTGGAACATACAGAAGGGAGATTAGAAGTGTCCTAAGATTCCAAACCAAACCTGCATGCCAGGGTCTCATTGTGCTCGTTGTCCATAACAAAAGACGGAAATGAAAGCCGGCTCTTCTAGTGACTGCCGAAATCCAAATCCTGTTAAGTGCTAAGGGTTGCACTGCATCTGTGAGCCAGCTTGTCTTGCAGAGTATAGACACACAGAGTAGGTGCAAGCAATTGCGTGTTGTGGGTTCATATTCTGCATGTACAGTTTAGGATCCTAAACTGCATTTGGGAGAGTGTGGTTTTCCATGTCCAATCAGTAAGCACTAATTATTATAACTTTGGGAAGATTAAATATTTGTGTAATCACATGAATTACTAGCGGTGACATGGCAGTTATGCAGGGCCGGCTCCAGGGTTTTGGCTGCCCCAAGCAGCCAAACAAAAAACAAAAAAAAACAAAAAAAAAGCCGCGATCGCGATCTGTGGCGGCAATTCGGCAGGAGGTCCTTCGCTCCGAGCAGGAGTGAGGGACCGTCTGCCGAATTGCCGCCGAACAGCTGGACGTGCCGCCCCTCTCAGAAGTGGCCGCCCCAAGCACCTGCTTGGTAAGTTGGTGCCTGGAGCCGGCCCTGCAGTTATGATTTATTACTTCTATTGTGGCAGCACCCAAAGGACTCAGTCAGGATCATGATTCTTGAACTACGGACTATTCAAATGCATAGGTAGGCATGCCCAGTACCCCAAAGAGCTTACAGTCTAACTCAGGGGTGGGCAAACTATGGCCCACAGGCCGCATCTAGCCCATCAGATCTTTTAATCCGGCCCTCGAGCTCCCACCGGGGAGTGGGGTGGGGAGTGATGCTTTCCCCGCTCTGGTGCTCCAGCTGGGGTGCGGGGTCAGGGGCTTGCCTTGCTCCACTCCGTGCATGCAGCAGCTTCGCACAGCTCCTGGAAGCAGGGGCAGCCAGGGAGTTCCGGGAACCAAGGCCAATGGGAGCTGCGGGGGTGGTGCCTGCAAACGAGGCAACGCAGTGTGGCCCCACCTCCGCATGGGAGCCGGAGGCAGGCTGGGCCATTGTTTCCAGGAGCCACTTCAGGTAAGGGCTGCCCGGATCCTGCACCCCTGAGGCCCCCCCGCGGCCCAACCGCCTGCCCCAACTCTGATCGCTCTCCAAACTCTTTGATCCCAGCCTGAAGTCCCCTCCTGCATCCTAAACCCCTCATCCCCAGCCCCACCCCAGAGTCTGCACCCCCAGCCGGAGCCCTCACTCTCCCCATGTGCCCCAATCCCCTGCCCCAGCCAGCCCTCCATACAATTTCCATATCGAGATGTGGCCCTGAGGCCAAAAAGTTTGCCCACCCCTGGTCTAAGTTAAGACAGCATGTAACACCTGCATGCAACAAATACAGGAGGGAAGGAGGATGAGGGGAGCAGTAATAAGTATGTATGGTTACATAGACCAGCTACGTGCACAGCTTGGTGGTTCTGAATCCATTAAAACCTGGTTGGTTTGTTTTGGGGGGAGGCTCTTGGCTACTTGATTACTATTTTTCCAAATACAAATAATTTGAAAAGCTCTACATCTGTGAATAAATTGAATCCAAAATGTTCCCTAGTTGTTTTCATTGTATAGTAGAAATATTTCCAAAGCTAATGAGAGAACTAGCAAAATCCACAAAACTAATTCTTCATGCAAGGAATGTTTTCTCCCCTAAAACCTATTATCTTGCTGGATTTCTTATAAATGAGTAATTCAGACTTTAATTAATCTGTTTTAGAATGAAGCAGGAGCCAAATGGTCTGCATTCTATGATGAAGCATCCAACAATGCCAGCAAGTATGCAATAGATAAAATTACGGATCCTATTGTCAAACTCCAACTTCAGTCTCTTCAGGACAAAGGAACATCAGTGCTATCTGGGGAAAAATACAGTGAAGTAAGTTGCTAAATGTATGAAGACTGTCCAAAGAGTTGAAATGCATTTCAAAATGTCTTTGGCAGTGGTTACAATATTATTCTTAGTCATTGTTTATCCCAGCAACATATTAAATCCCAACAGTGTTGTCTTGTTGTGAATCATATAGCTTTTATTAGCTAATATTACATATGCGCACATTTAATTTATTGCTAGTTTATATTGTGCATTAAATATCTACACGTTTAGAACATTACATGAACTCATTGAATACCCAGATCCTTCAGCATATGTTACATACAATTAAGCAACACGCATGTGTCTGTATAGCATAGTCAATGGGACTGCTCACATAAGAAAAATTATATACACGCTTATGTGCTTTGTAGGGTCAGGATCTTGGGGAATAAGTAGAAACACAAACAAAAAGGCATTCAATGAAATTCAAAGGTGGCAAATTTACAACTAAGACAAGGAAATAATTGTTCAGATGTGTAATTACCACAGAAAGTGGTTGAGGCCAAAAATCTAGCAAGATTCAAAATGGGACTGGGCATTTATATGGATATCAAGACTATCCAGAGTTATGACTAATGGCTATACACATATCAGAAGGGATATTGAACCTTGTGCTTCAGGGCTTAAGCCAGTCTCTAACTATTGGAGATCAAGATGAGACCTAATGTGGAGGCAGATTATCCTACATCTGTCTACTGTGGGGTTCTTACATCGTCCTCTGAGGCATCTAATGCTGGCCCTTGTCAGAGACAGGATGGAACTTGGGTCTGATCCAGTCTGGCAATTCCTGTGTTCAGAGAAGAGTAGATTGTCTGTGAGCAATTCGAAATGGTTCAGGCATATATTTTGTGTAATTGTAGTGTTGCAGTGGCATTGTGGTTGTGAGTGATAAGGCATTTCCATCTTTATCCTCTATTTTTAGGCACTTATAGCTTTCCAGAAGAAAGACTTACTGGGCTGAAATTGTTAATGCTGGTTCTCAGCTCAAAGGCAACTTTCTGTACTGTTTGACAGAACTTCATTTGTATATTTTTAAATTTTCTGATTGTGACACCGCCTCCCCCCCGCACACACACACAATCATTTTTCATGCTTACAGAAATTGCTCAAACATGTTTTTTTTCCCTCTTGGATAGCTCAGAATAGCTCTGGTACAAAATATCAAAGCGAGCAGGTTGTGAATTGGGGCTATGTCTGTACAGCTTATGAATTCTGGTTGATATTATGAAGTTGTATTATGAAAAACTGTGATATCATTTGTGCCTATATGTATGTGGATCCACTATTGCTGACAGGGCCTGTAGCAGACAGAAATAATAGAAGGTGCTTACCAAGGGAGAGCTGCTAGGTGTGCTCGCTACGGGGGGCAATGAGGAAAAGAGATTTCAAAAATATGTTGGAGATTTCAAAGGGGGGAAGTCCTCCAGTCTCTGTGACCTTTAGGCAGTGGAGTTTACAATTGTGTCCAGAGCCATCACTGTTAGAGGGAATTGGGCATTATGAAACAGCTAGTGGAGGACTGTTAAGGTTGACACTGGTCATACAGTGTCTACACTCACCCTGTGTTGACCTCAGCAGGTGAACCATGATTTCATGCCATTCGGTGAGGTGGTTTTATTGTGTTGCCGTAGTGGGGAACTTACGTTGGCTGGAGACAAATCTGAGACACATACACATATAGGTCAACACAGGGTGACTTATGTTGACCTAACTTTGTAGTGTGGACCAGGCCTAAGGCTCAGTGATTCTATTCAGATGCAATCATCTGGGACAATGGATGAGTGGCAGCCTTAGGAAACCAGTTTAGCTGACTCCTCTGATGGGGGGTGTGATAAAGTAGAAGCAGTGGAAAGTTACCAGGAGGAGAACAAAGGCAATCAGGTGACTGGGAAAAGTTTAAATAAGAAATTCCCAGGAAGGTTCAAGAGACAGGAAAAGGAAGCATGGGGCATGAAAGAGGAAGGTCACAGAAGCTAGGTAAGGGGCTCCAGGAGAGAGAGACTACCAATCATGTAACAGTGTTCAGGAGACAGAAGTCACCCTTCCTGCCTTCCTGGAACCAGATGGTCCCCAAGGACTCCCAAGGGAAGTGTGTTATAGGAAGGGGCATGCCTTTAGGCTTAACTGTTTTGTGTGATCTGTATTCTCCTCTGCTTTACATGATTAAGTATAAAAGAGCATTAAGGTGTTAGACTCTGTGTAAAGTTTGTGTGTGTGTGTTGACTGCTTCACAACTGCTGTGTGCCCCTGAAAGAGTTAAACTGTAACCAGAAGCTTCACACTTCGGGGTGGAGTTCCGAGAGAGGGTGTGCTTGAGTAACTGGGGTATCTTGCGAGTCAGTGCTGATTCTGGAGGACAAGGGCAGGTGGGATGAGGAGCTGGGGTTCTGAGAAGGGGTAACAGACTGAGGGTTGGTGACCAGGAATTGTGACAAACAGGACAAGGGAGGAAACAGTGCTGCAATCTGCTAAGGCTCCCGAAGCTTAACACGCTCTAGGGGATCGAGAGTAGAAGAAGCTGTGGATTCCTCTCACAGCAATCCTCGGGAATGAGTGTGAAGGGGCATTTGCTAGGACACGTGACAGCAGGTATATAGTCCTCAATGAGAGAATATGCTTTACTTGACACTGGAAAAGTTGAGGATAGTTGAGAGAGAAAGAAAGAAGTTAATGATAGATAAGTGAAAAGTGAATGCTCTGTAGCACCACTGGTGAGGCTAAGATGGAGCTGAATATTTTGAGATGCATTTGGCCTTCAGCTGAACCAAGACATAAAAATTAACTTCTGTGTAAATCCACAGCAAACAGATCAACACAATCTACCTTATGTATAATTAAAAAATACACCCAACAATCAACCTGTCTGTATCTGGAAAAGGGACCTTTTCCCCTCCATTAAAACGCGTGTACTGTATACTTACCTAGAAACCCTTGGCATGGATGCCATATACATAAAATGTATTGTTAATCTTTATGATAATGATGATGTATTTGAAGGGTTTTGTGGAATCACTTAATATCCACTCAAAAGATATTACATTATCTGCCTTGTCCAAGTAGCTCCATCTTAGCAAAGCATTTAAGCGCATGCTTAAATTCATTTTTACTCAGGTACAGTGCTTAAGCACATGTTAAACTGCCTTGCTGATAGGGATAAGCTGCTGTACTGAGATTTTAAGGACTAACAGTTATGGAATAGTCATTTTGTATTTATTGCGTTTTATTTTTTAATGGGCTTTTTTGTATTTAAATTGCAGCTGAAAACTATTTTAAGTACAATGAGCACCATCTACAGCACCGGGACCGTGTGTAAACCTGATGATCCATTTAACTGCTTGCCGCTGGAGCCAGGTACAGTATAAACAATGTCTGTCCTGTGCCCTTTACGTTAACAGGTTTCAAGAAGAGTGGAACAAAGCAGAGAGGAGGTTTTTAATTGTGAAAGATCAAATTTTAGGTTTAATAGATCTGCGTTCTCCAAATGCTTTTGTTTTATAAAGCTTATTTGTTGTTGGTGGTGGTGGTGGTGGTGTGGTTTTTATCTCCCAGTACAATTTTGCTGTGACTTTTCACACATGGAAATAATTTAGTGAAATAGCATGAGCTGCAGAGTTCATGGTCCTCCATCTGGCTTGCTCAAAATTACATGCCCCATTTCAAATGATGTAGGTTTGGATGGCCAAAACTTGGCTGCGGCTTCTAAAGTTGCAGAGTAGTCTATGCTAGTTTTACATCACTTGGGGGTTCTGCCATACTGGGGGAGTTTTGTCAAATTCTATCAAAAGAGATAGAAGTTCTATTGGCAGACTTCAAGCCAGATTCTGATTTCTATTACACTGGTGTAAGTCCAGAACACTGCACTAACTTCAGTGAAATTAATCTAGAGTCACACTCTTTTTTAACTGAATCACAAATTGCCCGCATATCTCCGGGCAGAAAAGCCAGGGCAGAAAAGATGAAATGGAAACAAATGAAACATTTCCTTCAATAAACCAAAACTTTCAGCTACAGCATCACTGGTTTTACCCAAAATGTGCATTCAGCTATTTTCATTATTCCTTGTTTTCCTGTTGTTTTTTTAATGTAGAATGACAAGTACTTAAAGAATTCATCTTTTATTTATGGCTCTGGTTCTTTTTTTAAAATGATGACAGGTCTAGATGCTATTATGGCTAGCAGCACTGATTACTCTGAGAGACTGTGGGCGTGGCAAGGCTGGAGAGCTGAAATTGGCAAGAAGATGAGACCGTTATATGAAGGTTATGTTGAGTTGGAAAATGAGGCTGCAAGACTTAATAGTAAGTTACAATTGCAATTATTTTGTCCTTCAGAAGTACAGAGGGCCTGATTCTCCACAGCCTTTCATACCTTGTGCAGTCATTTGTGTCCAAGCAAAGCCAGGATCTTCCCCGCATCGGTGGGTAGCCTTGTGCACACACTTTGAACTCACTTTATACATGTGTAATCTGCAAAGGCCTGGTCTAAACTTAAAAGTTGATTAACATAGATATGTCCTGTCACGGTGTGAAAAATCCACACCCCTGACCAATGTAGCTATGCCAACCCAACCCCCCAGTATAGACACAGCTGTGTCAATGGAAGAACGCTTTGGTTGACATAGTTCCCATCATTCAGGGTGGTTCTGCCTACCACCAACAGAAAAAACCCTTGTGTCAGTGTAGGCTGTGTCTACACCAGGGAGCCATGCTGGCATAGCTCCGGTGATATACCTATGCTGGTATAGTCTCTGTAGTATAGACATACCTCAAGGTTTTTGATTTCAAATGGGCGCGCTTTGAGAAATTACGGGAGCTAGTTAGTGAAGTCAACTGGACAGAAGAGCTCAGGGCAGGGGTGGGCAAACTTTTTGGCTCGAGGGCCACATCGGGGTTGCAAAACTGTATGGAGGGCCGGGCAGGGAAGGCTGTGCCTCCCCAAACAGCCTGGCCCCCGCCCCCTATCCGCCCCCTCCCACTTCCCGCCCCCTGACTGCCCCCCTCAGAACCCTCAACCCATCCAACCCCCCCTGCTCCTTGTCCCCTGACCGCCCCCTCCCGGAACTGCCCCCTTGGGACACTGCCCCCTACCCCCCCCCATTCCCTGACTGCCCCAACCCCTATCCACACCCCCGCCCCCTGACAGGCCCACCCGGGACTCCCACGCTTATCTAACCCCCCCGTTCACCATCCCCTGACCGCACACCTCCCGCGAACCTCCACCCCATCCAACCGCCCCTCTGACTGCCCCCTGGGACCTCCCACCCCTAACCGCACCCCAGGACCCCACCCCCTATCCAACCGCCCCTGCTCCCTGTCCCCTGACTGCCCCTGGACTCCCTGACCCTTATCCAACCTCCCCGCCCCCTTACCATGCCTCTCAGGAAAGCCTGGGAGGTGGACGGGCACAAGCCGTCCAGCCCGGCAGGAGCAGCAGGCCAGAGCACTCCCCATGTGGCTGCGGGGGAAGGGGGAAAGCAGGGGAGGGGCTGGGGGCTAGCCTCCCCAGCCAGGAGCTCAGGGGCCAGGCAGGATGGTCCCACGGGCCGTAGTTTGCCCACCTCTGGCTCAGGGATTTAAAAGCGGAGGCAGCTTGGAATTTCTTTAAGTCAGAGGTGCAAAAACTATGTGGAATTTGCATCCCAAGCAAGGGGCAATAACTAGTAACAAAGGGCTGCAAACCTAACAAGATGAATAACCACCTCAGAAAGGATATTCGTGGTAATTAGAGAGCCTACAAAGAATGGAAGATGGGATTGATCAGCAAAGAAAGCTATGTCTCAGAGGTCAGAAAGTGTAAGGATAAAGAGAGAACTGCCAAAAAGCCAAGCTGAGTTAGATCATGCAAAGGAAATTAAAACAATTAGTAAAAAGTTCTTTAACTGTATAAATAAAAGAACAGGAAAAGAAGTGAGGCCACTATGCTTTCAGGATGGGGTAGAGGCTAAGGATAATCTACGTGTGTCCCAACAACTCACAGCTCAGTTTTCCATAAGGATGATAAAGTAGAACAATGGTAGGATGGCTAATGGGAATGAGTGTACAAAAATGGAAATTACCACCTCTGAAGTGGTAGCAAAACCCAGAGCTTAATGCTCTCAAATCAGGGAGACTAGATAATGGAAGTAAACAGAAAAAGGGATCAAATGCAACGTGGGTTTACCAAAGGTAGATCATGTCAGACTAATCTGGTATTTTTGATAAAATAACTAGGAACTGGCTAAAGGGGAGACAACAAGTTGTACTGAAAGGAGAGCTACCAGGCTAAAGGACAGTTACTAATGAAGATACTTCAGGATCTGTCTTGGGGCTGAGAGCCTATCTCATGAGGGGCGATTAAAAAAGCTTTGTTTGTTTAGGCTGGAAAAACAAAGGCTGAGGGGAGGATAGGATTTCTGTCTAAAAATGCATCAGGGCAGTAAACACCTGGGAGGGTTGAAAAACTGTTTAAGTTAAAGGACAATGTTGGCACAAGAACAAGTAGGTATAAACTGGCTATGAATAAATTTAGGCTGGAAATTAGAAAAAGGTTTCTAACCATCGGAGGAGTGAGGTTCTGGAACAGCCTCTCAAATGGAGTAGTAGGGGCAAACAACCTAACTAGATTTTAAGATGGATCTTGATAATTTTATGAATGGGATTACATGATGGCATTGCCTGCAGTAGCAGGGACTGGACTCGATGACCCAGGAGGTCCTTTGCAGTCTGACAGCCCATGTTCCTATGTGACTAACTGTATGAGGTGCAAGGCAGTGGAGAATCAGGCCAGTGATCAGACCAGATACATTTCACACATCTTACACCATAATGACGAGGTCTGTCTTTGTCGGCATTTTATCTCACTCCCATAACTCCACATTATCTTTCACTACCTGAAATTAAAACATTGCCCATCACTGGGCTGCACTGTATTTCACGGCCTCTCAGTCACAGCTGAGTGGATAACTGTGGATGTGGCTAAGTCTTTTTGTATCCATTGAGTTGTATCTTGTTGTATCAGATGGAAGAACGCATATGGTGTTAGACTTTTATATATTATGTTCCATGAATGATCACATTTTCTAGGATTATGTTGGCAGAGAAGGCAATAGGTGGAGGAGGCAGGCCAATAATTCGCCTAGGTAAGGTGCAGATGCAGCTATTATCTGAGCATTTGAAGGAATTTTTAATTTAAGGCACAAAAGATTATGCAGTGTAATGCTTTTCAGAGGAGATCTTCTTCCCACCAATCAGAGAGGATCATCCTCTCAAGAAACAGCAGCCTGGATTAGTTGTTTTTATCCTGAGAGCTTCTATGATAGATCATACCATAGCATATAAATAACACCTAGCAAGGTGTAGCTACATCATAAGAACATAAGAACGGCCATACTGGGTCAGACCAAAGGACCATCTAGCCCAGTATCCTGTCTTCCGACAGTGGCCAATGCCAACTGTCCCAGAGGGAATGAACAGAACAGGTAATCATCAAGTGATCCATCCCCTGTCACTCATTCCCACTTTCTGGCAAACAGAGGCAAGAGACACCATCCCTGCCCATTCTGGCTAATAGCCATTGATGAACCTATCCTCTGTGAATTTATCTAGTTCTTTTTTGAACCCTGTTATAGTCTTGGCCTTCACAACATTCTCTGGCAAAGAGTTCCACAGGTTGACTATGTGTTGTGTGAAGAAATACTTCCTTTTGTTTGTTTTAAACCTGCTGCCTATTAATTTCATTTGGTGCCCCCTAGTTCTTGTGTTATGAGAAGGAGTAAATAACACTTCCTTATTTACTTTCTCCACACCAGTCACAATTTTAGAGACCTCAATCATATTGCCCCTTAGTCGTCTCTTTTCCAAGCTGAAAATTCCCAGTCTTATTAATCTCTCTTCATATGGAAGCTGTTCCATACCCCTAATCATTTTTGTTGTCCTTTTCTGAAACTTTTCCAGTTCCAATCATCTCTCTCCCCATGCAACCATACCTCTACCTATCTACTTTCCTGTATTTTATACTTACTCAAAAAAATCTAACCAGAGGCAGTGCCAAAGCATGGAAAATTTAAGTCCAAATGGTAAAAGTTTGTCAAAGTTACAAGCAATTGAAAAGGGAAGGTTGTAATGAAAAGTGTCAAGGCAACTTTAACTAGAGGCCTCGCTGTCAGCTCCCCCAATATTAGAGAGGGCCCAGACAGTGGGCTTTAAACATGAACCATCCCCTCCCCAACAAATTTCATGGAGGGGAGGTTGAATTTGAATCCCAGGATCTGAGCTTGCCCCTGTAGTTGTACTCTTGAGGTAGATTCAAAACTAGAAAGGGCTTTTTTCCTATGTCTAGTTTGGCAGCAGCCTGCCCTGCATATGTTTTATGAGAACGATTTGTGAGATTTCATTGTCACTGAACCTGAACCCAAGTCTTCATTCTCCATTGACCTCTAATCTAATGAAGAACTCCAGCCTAATCTGTCTCTTCATTCTGACTCTCTGATTAGTATGAATCATAGATAGACCTACAAACAGTTGCTGCAATTTCTGTTTCTGCTGTCCCTGGAGACCTGGACTATCTAAACTGCAGTGGACCAGAGCTTTTCCATGGGGTGGCTTCCTCCCTCCCACCATCTCAGAGGACACATGCCTTCAGTTCCAATACTAGTAACTTCATTTCTTCCCTTATAGGGAGAGATTGTTTAAATTTCAGGCTGGACTCTGGTCTCAGTATGAGCATGCCTTTGTTTTACAGAGTATTCTGACTATGGAGATTACTGGAGAGGAAATTATGAAGTAGATGATTCCACAGAATATGCCTACAGCCGTAATCAGCTGATTGAAGATGTGGAAACAACATTTGAGCAGGTAGTGATTCAGGGTCAAGTTGTGGGAGTTTTCTTAACCACTGTTCCGTAGTTTCATTTTGTCATTTCTACACTGGTTAGTAATTTGTGAAAGTTTTGTGACTTAAACTGCCATACTATGGGGAAATAGTACAACTCTGCCTAGCCCACTGGCCTTGGGTAATGTAGGCTCCACAAACCATAATCAGGTGGTTTTGTTCATAACATTTATTGCTCTCACAGTCCTTTCAGTTTCACCTGGAGCTTCACATTCTCATGAACTTAAAGACTTCAAAGCAAACCTGGGGCAAGCGCAAATGGAACTTGCAGGTTTCCTAGGAACCTGGACACTTTTCTGGAATGCTCTTCTCCCTTTGCTCAACAGGGCCTGAATTTGTTACAAAGCCTATATATTTATCTAGTCTTTTAGGGGCAAATTTAGCTCCCTCCGTCACAACCATAGAAGGTACCCTTTGCAGTGGAACTGGGGCAAAAGATACAGCAGCGTGCAGGAGGTAGGAGAATGAGGGGTGTGACTATATGTTATGCAGCTTCTTACATCCTTCTCCTGTGTGGGGGTTATGTGAATCCCCACAGAGAGCATTCTGCCATGGGACTGTAGTGACATCCATTGAGTGGCTCCATAGCTATTCCATGGCTTAGGGATAGATATGCCTCCCTCCCTTGCATCTGTGCAGTGCTATTAGGGCCTTACTGAGTGAAAGCTGGATTACAGTAGCATTTTGTCTCCAAGCTCTCATATGCAACTTAATGATGGGAATATGGTTGCCAGAGTCCTGTTAGCCAGCTGTTTCCTCTGGTAACACCCCAGTACCACAATGAGGTCAGGATAGGGTGACCAGACGTCCCAATAAAATCGGGACCGTCCCGATATTTTGGTGTCTGTCTCGCGTTCCAACCGATCTTTTGTCGGGACGTATTTTGTCCCGATATCCGCCGGCAGCACTGTGTTGTTTTTTTTTTTTTTCTCTGCTGGCGGGCACCTCCTCCCCCCGTGTCCTGATATTTTCTTCCCCTCATCTGGTCACCCTAGGTCAAGATGGTCTTTACAAAGGACCCTGTAAAAGTCACCAAATTCATTCTCAAACTTCATGGCCTGATATCAATATTGTGGGACAAGACGACAACTGGATTGCAAATTTCAGAATGTATTCACATGACATTGTGGACGTACACCTAGGACATTGGACAGGTGCATGATAATACAATAAGCAATATCCAGTTGGTTGAATCTTAGAGGCTCTGCATTTCCAGATGGTGGCTTAGACAAATTAATGGCTCTGTGATCTAGCCCCCCTTTTTTTTTCAGATAAAACCTTTATATCGGGAGCTACATGCTTATGTGAGGTACAGGCTGGAGAATGTCTATGGCTCAGACCGCATCAGTTCAACAGGATGTCTTCCTGCTCATTTACTCGGTATGAAAAAGCAACTGTATTATACAAGCTTGATTTCATAGACACTTACTGCTGTGGGAGCAGGACAGTGCCATTTAAGACATAAATATTAAGACATTAAACTCATGTGAATCCAGATTCTTGATATAATTTTGGGCCCCATTGCACTAGGTGGTGTACAAACACACAGTGAGAAAGACAGTCCCTGCCCTGCAGAGGTTACAATCTAGATAGACAAGACAGAGAAAGGGTGGGGGGGGGGGGGAGGGAAGGGAAACAGAGGCATAGAGAATTGAAGCAATTTGCCAAAGCTCATACAGCTGGTGAGAGGCAGAGGTAGGACTAGAACCCAGGGTCCCTATCTTCCAATCCAGTGCCCTTTCCATTAGACCACATTGCCTCCCAAAAATGGCACTATATAATGTAGCCAACTTAACATCATTAAAGGAAATTAGGTCAAGATTCTCAGAAATGGGTATCTTAACCTAAACTACTAAACTCAGGAACATAATTTTAGGCACGTATTTTTTGAAAATCTTGACCTTAACTGTAACATTCTTATTTTAACTGTGCCACCTTTATGTTGCATTAATATAATATATACATTTAGCCATATATGAATAGCAGTTAATGAAAATAATCAATTGTAGTATTACACATAGAAATGCAGGGGATGTTCAGTTGTTTCAATTTTGAATGGTCCTGAAGCTGTATGGTAAGAGGTAGTTTATCTCAGGGAATGACGATGTTTGCTTTTCATTGAAGAAATTAGCACCTTTGAGGTTGAAATAATTTTGGTATGGCAAATAAAACTATTTTTTTTACATATTTTCTAAAATATTCTACTTGTGATATCATTATATTAAATATATCCTGTCTATGTCTATCCATCTGTTGTCTCATACTTAGATTTTAAGCTCTTGGAACAGGGACCATTGTGTTCTGTCTTTGTACATCCATGACTGGGGCTCCTAGGAGCTAACATAATAATAATAATAATGTGCCTGATGCAAAGCCCATTAACGTTAATGTAAGGACTCCCATTCATTCCAATGGGCTTTGCATCAGGCCCTAGCTTACATGTGTGAAAATCCTTACACCTGTTATGATACAAACCCAACATTCTGGTGATGACTTTGAGCATGGCAGATAGTATGCTATTTAATTAATTTGTAACTTTCCCTTCTCTGTTGAAGGTGACATGTGGGGTAGATTTTGGACTAATTTGTATGCCTTGACAGTCCCCTATCCAAACAAACCAAACATTGATGTAACGTCTGAAATGGTTAAAAAGGTAAGACTTCTAATGAGATGTCAAGCAGCAATTGGCTGCATTGCAAATATGGTTTTGCTGTGATTCTCATGGTTCTTTAAATGACGTTTTTTGGTAGTATATTAAATGGAATACTTCAGCCATCCCCCTGGAAACCAGGGCTGGCTTTAGGTATAGTCATGCTTCAGGCACAGAATTATTTACTACACTCCCTTTTATTGTTTCCTTTACTCTTCCCCTGTGTTTATCCATTCACTTCCCATCTGTTCCCCTCTCCCTCACTATTCCCTTCCCTGTCTCTCTCTCTCTCCATCCTCTTCCACTGTCTAGTCTCAGCTCTAACTCCCTTTCCCTCTTCTGCATTTGTTCCACAAGATATGTTTTGTGTATAAAAATCCCAGTAAATAAAATTCCACCTAAGAAATCATTGCACTAACAAGACGTTTGCCCTGGTCAATCTGCTTATGTGTTGTATCCTTTTTCCCAACTCTGCCAGTCTTGTGTCTTTTGACTGTAAGCTGTAAGGACAGTGACTGTCTCTTCTGTGTTGTACAGTGCCTAGCACAATAAGGCCCTGAACCTGGTTGGGGCCTCCAGGCGTAATAACAACACCAATAATAATGTTCTGTGATGTTTAGTCAAATGTTTGTAGATTTGCATGAATTTCATTCATTTTACAAAAACAATCAGGAGAGCTTAATATTTAACATTTAACTATTTATCCTAAATATACCCACTTCTTGGATAGGAAGCTCCACTAATATGGCCCCATTGCCAGAGTACCTGAACCCAATCTTTAATGGATTTATCCTCACAACACTCCCGGTAAGGTAGGGAAGTTCTGTTATCCCCATTTTACAGGTGGGGAATTTAGGCACAGGGAGACTAGGGGTTTATCTACACAGTGAAGCCTAGTGTGCAGTAAGCTAGGTGTGGATTTACAACTCCTCACTAACTCCCCAGGTGGACACTCTTACTGCACACTGCTAGTGAGGATGCACTCCACCGACACAATGAGCATGGTGTGGGACATGCAAGATCGATTTGCTTAATTTGGAGGCTCGATATCGACTTACATAAATATGTCGACTTAACTTTGTAGTGTAGACATGGCCTAAGAGTGCCCTCAGGTGGCTTAGCTTAGTACACTTGCAAAGTGCATTAAGCTAATGTGCACAAAGGCAGTCTTAGGCCTGGTCTACACTACCCGCCTGAATCGGCGGGTAGAAATCGACCTCTCGGGGATCGATTTATCGCGTCCCGTCAGGACGCGACAATCGATCCCCGAATCGACGCTCTTACTCCACCAGCGAAGGTGGGAGTAAGAGCCGTCGACGGGAAGCCGCGGAGGTCGATTTTGCCGCCGTCCTCACAGCGGGGTAAGTCGGCTGCGATACGTCGAATTCAGCTACGCTATTCGCGTAGCTGAATTTGCGTATCTTAAATCGACCCCCCCCCCTGTAGTGTAGATGTAGCCATAGTACGCAGTAAGAGTATCCACACTGGGAATTAGTGCGGAAGAGCTAGTGCACGCCAGCTCTTGTGAGCTTTCCACCCCCCCTCCTCCCATGTAGACAAGCCCTAAGTGACTTGCCCAATGTCACCCAGATGTCTATAGCAGAGAAGGGACTTGAATCCAGATCATCTGTGTCTCAGGCTAACACCCTCACTGGACTTTCCTACCCCCCTAATTTTAAAGCCTCTAACTTTATGGCTTTACTCAAAGTCAGGCTAATAAAGAGCTCCCCCTATTTAGAATAAGTAAAATTGTGGAATGAAATTCAGATGAAGGTTTTTAAACTAACTTTCAAGTACAGTTACGATCAGATAAGGGACTCTAAAATCAAATCCTTTTTTACTCAGCTCTGCTGTCTGTTTGTATTCTGAGTTACAGATTCAATTTCCCTTTCACCTGGTTTTACAACACTGCCACTCCACTGCCTTCAACAAGTTACTCCTGACTTACACCACTGAGAGGGGAGAATTGGACCCTATATCTGTGTACATTACTGACAAAACTAAGTTTTTACTACTTTTCACTCCTGTTAATGCTTTTCTGTTCTGGCTCATGCATTATCAATAGGCTAGCTTTGCCTGCGGAAACCTGCTTATTGATGGTGATCCATGAGCCAGCTTGACTCAGCTCCCGTAGTGAGTTTTCAGGACTGGCAGTAAGCTACCCACTTATTTGCAAACTGTAAGACTTTGATTTGAAGCCATTGAGATACAATAAGTATGGGGACTGTGATGCTGTTTTTCAGAGTCACTTTTCAGAATAGAATCTGTTCTACTGGACTGAGAGAAATATTTAGCCATAGAATGACTGGCTAATATTATAAGTGAATTCTCATTGTCTGTTTCAGAATTGGGATGCAACAAAAATATTTAAGGCTGCTGAGGATTTTTTCATCTCTGTTGGCCTCTATAAAATGACTGAAGGCTTCTGGAACAATTCTATGATTACAGAGCCTAACGATGGCAGAAAGGTTGTTTGCCATCCTACAGCTTGGGATATGGGAAAAAAGGATTATAGGTACTGTAACGTTTGTAACTCTTTCCTATGGGTACTAATAGAATCTTCACATTTCTCTTCAAAGATGTAAAAGGTTGTTATGAAAAAGGTGGTGATCTCTTGTTCTCCAGGTCTAATAAGGTTAGGACAAACAGTAATTGGCTTAGTTTGTAGCAAGAGAGATTTAGGTTAGATAAGAGGAAAAAACTTTCCAACTAGAAGTGTGGTTAAGTACTAGCATAGGTTATCAAGGGAGGTTGTAGAATCCCGGTCACTGGAGGTTTTTAAAACGAGATTAGACAAATGCTTGTCAGGGATGATCTAGGTATACTTGGTCCTGCCTCAGCACAGGGGGCTAGACCAGGTGACCTCTTGCAGTCCTTTCCAGCTTTACATTTCTATGATTCTTTGATATCTAGTCACGTGCACCAGGGCAAACTGCTATTTTAATTTTATCTTTTCCTTACTTCTCTAATATTTTTGGTAGGGGGCAGATTTAGGGTGGTTAGGGGAATCTAAACTGGATTTTGTAACATTTTTCTGTAAAATCAATGGGCTACTCTCTTCTATTAAACAGAGGATTGTGTTTATATTCATATAAGTTAGTGATAGAACAACTGTGTTGGGGGACATCAACAAAATTATCAAAAAAGTACAGTGCTTAGCCTGGGGCCATGTGGGCTGTAATTTAGTGAAAATTTATCCCCATGTATCTGCTTCATATTCAGTGAGAATGTGAATTTATATAGAATGAGACCCATTGGAGCAGGTTCTATCTTCCCTTGAAATTAATGGTAGTTACCAATATCCTACGAGGAGAGAATTGGATCAATGGTGGGTCACCAGATATCAGTCATTGATCTAGGGGTGAAAATTTCTAGTCCTGGACCATCTATCAATGTAATTTGGTGGCAGTGAAGGGAAGCCACATTTGAGGGGAAAGAGAATAATTAGTCTGGTGGGGTTTTATGAAATAGCAGTTGTATGAAGGTGCTCATAGGTATGAAACGTCAGGAGTAGCTTTGGGTGAGATGGATTAATGAGCAGAGTCCAGGGGAGGTGGTCCAAGATGCATGATACATTCAGCTCATCACATGCTTTCATAATTTAGCACATGGATGTCACTATATGCTGTATGTACTTTGTCCTTAAATGCCACTTTATAAACATTACATAGTGAGGCCTCAATACCCACATGAGGTGAGCAGAAATCATCATCATCTCCATTTCACACATGGGGTAACAAACAGGAGTTAAATGACAGAGTCTGTGGTAGAGAGGAGATTAGAAAGCAGGTCTCTTGCCTGCTACACCTTATGTCTTATTCATAGATCATAATGGTCCCCAGGCAAATCGTGTCTTAGCTACCCCAACTGTAAAATGTGGCAAATGGTGCTTATCCATCCCTATAAAGTGTTCTGAGATCAAGAGATAGAAAACTGCTGCCGTAGGTGGGTACAAAGTACCATCTACAGCAGGAAATAGAGACACAGAAAGGGTAATTAATTTGCTTGGAAGGCGCTGTGTTCAAGTGGATTATACAGAGGCTTAGCAGAGAAAGGACACCTGGGTGTAAAGATTTTGGTTCCAAACCCAACTTTCTGTGACTTGGCCATGTCCTTTAACGTCAGAGATAAGCTACCTTTTTCTAAGGCGCAAACCCTCCTGGAGTTCCCCCAGTGTTGATGTAACTCTGTGCCACACCTTACTCAGGGCTGTATGCAGTTTGCACAGTCCAGCTAGTCATAAGGGTGCAATAAAGCCTTAAATCTCCATGTAGCAGCAGAAGTGTTAATAATGCGTATTGATAAAAAATGAATGTGTTCAACATGCATCTCTACATGTCTAAACACTCAGGCTAAAAAGAGTTCTATATGCGTAGCCAATTTTTGTTAATTTCTTACTGTATTATCCATCCAACTATGTAAACTTGGCAACAGAGATTTTCCTTAATAAGCACTGTTAATGTGCCAGCTTTCAGAGTTCAGCCATTTTTTACTTCTCGGCATACAAAATGCATGGCAATATTCATTTGACCTCTGCAGAATTTAATAATAGCCAAAGGAATTTTACTTAAAACTTTCCCCAAAAATCACCTTTAGGCAGGGATCAAACATAGAACAGACCCAAAGGTGAATGTTTTAGAAAACGATGAACATGAAATACACCAGGGGGTTAGTAAGTGAGTTATTTTAGCTGTTTTGCAGCCACAACTACAGCATCCAGTACCAAGCAAATGGTATAACTCTGCCAGTGTCTTTATTTAATTTTAAATGTTTTGCATTGGAATGCAGGATCAAGATGTGCACTAAAGTGAGTATGGATGACTTCTTGACGGCACATCATGAAATGGGGCATATAGAGTATGATATGGCATATTCCAACCTCTCTTATCTGCTCAGAAGTGGAGCTAACGAAGGATTTCATGAAGCAGTAGGAGAAATCATGTCACTGTCGGCAGCTACTCCAAAGCATTTGAAATCGCTTGACCTTCTAGAATCTACTTTTCAGGAAGACAACGGTAACTAATAAAAATGTATTCATGCCATATTTTTTAGCAGCGTATGAGTAAGTCTGTAAGATGAGTGAGTTACTTAGATGCTTTTGAGAATTCCATCTCAGTTACATATCACAGTATGTTCATTTCCAAAATGACTTCATGAACCGGGAAGCGCTTATTTATAATGTGCTACTCATTTGATGCTACTGCAAGAATTTAGAATTGGTAGTTCTTCACTACCTTCGGAATTGAATAATTATTGAGGAAATCTTCACAGCACAGTAAGGTTAGTGGTGGTCCTTGTACTTTGTTTACATAAAGCTATGCAAATCTATATCAAAATGTAAAGGGCTGTTTTGTCCAACTTTTTCTTCACAGTTGGATTTGTCTGGCTTGTCCAGTTGAATATTACATGATGAAGATGAGCCTAAATCAAATCCCTCAATCCAAAATCCTCCAAAATTTAGATTAGGATTTGGATCCGAACTCTAAATCAACTCTCAACTAAATCTCAACTAAATAAATACAACAAAATAATGTTGCAACAAAAGCCACAGGGATTATGAATGTTTAGAAAGTAGAACTGGAGCAAAAAGAGAAAAAAAAATGTACAAATTTGCATAACAATATCTTCCTGGGTTTCTTTGGGTTTTTTTGTTTCACTAAAATTTTCTAAGCAGATGTACTCATTAGCTATGTATGGTGAAGGAAGCAACATTAGTAGCCTGGTCATGTATTCATCATCACCTTAACAGTTACATTGTGCTCTTTTTTCAGAAACGGATATCAACTTCCTACTCAAACAAGCCCTCACTATTGTTGGAACAATGCCTTTCACTTACATGCTAGAGAAGTGGCGATGGATGGTATTTAGAGGTGACATTCCAAAAGATGAGTGGATGAAGAAGTGGTGGGAGATGAAGTAAGTGTGGGGAAACAGGAAGAAGAACTTTTGGGAAACAGGGTTTAAGGGATGGTTCAGTTTTCATTTTCAGGAGTACTAGAGACATCAGGGAAGTGGAGGGGAATGCCAAATTATTTAGCAAAAGTAAACAGATCTGTCTCAGTGGCACTGCAATGCTATCCACTGGTAGATGATGTTCTTGGTCTTCATACACCTGTATGGACTAAATGTCTGCAGTTTCAGAGATTTAGGTATGCTGAAATAGGTCTGTCTCCATGGTACAGTTTGGGAAATCAGCTCTTCAGGAGGAAAAAAAAGGAGCTATATTTCATCTCCATTCCAAAGGCACAGCAGGCAAGAGATCTGTTTTCTAATCCCATCTCTGTCACAGACCTTTTAACTTCTCAGTGTTTCACAGTTACCCCATGTGTAAAATGGAGATAATAATGGTATTCACTTACCTCAGAGGATGTTGCTCAATATCACTAATGCACTTTCTGGGACCTGCTCCCAAGCCCATTCAGTGTCATGGGTGTCTCTCACAAGGTTCACAACTCACCTCTGTGACACCTCCTTCTGGGGATTAGCTCATGACCAGTCTGATGCTCTCTCATTTGGTTTCTCACCCCGGGGTATCACTCATACTCTGTCTCTCTGGAGTCAGGTTACTCCCTTTTCACCACTCCGGGTGCTCCCTCTTCATAGCTTGGCCCTTTGGCCAGGTCACTATAGTCCTCCTCTTCTGGGGTATCAAAGTCCCATTGGATGGCTGTCCTAGGCAGTCTTCTGCTCCACTGCCCTGTCTGTGCCACTTCCCCAGTGGCTAGGAGGGAACCCCGGCCTGCCCATTAGCCCAGGTACTAGGCAGGGATCCTACAACCAGTGGCCAAGGTCGGCACTGTCCAAAACCTTGCTGCTCTTTCCCTGGGCTGCTTCCCACTTTGCTTCTGTCAGGCTCCTTTTCCACCCTCCTTTGGGTATGCCCTTTCCTCGGGGCCCAGATCTCAGGGTTTCTATTCTCCCCCAGGCTCCTCCTTTCCTTCTCTAAGCCCAGAAAGTGACTATCTGCTTTCTCTACTGCAGCCCACCTCTTACTCTCTATTTTTTATCTTCTTTACTCTATACTTTATAGCAGCTTAGCCTGCCCCTTGCCCAGCTTGGCTTCAGCAATTAGACCTTATCAGCCCTGACTCTCTTCCAGGTGCAGCCTGTCACAGGGTTACTTGGCCCTTTCTCTCTACTCAGGCCTTGTGTGGGGCAGACACCCTATCACATACCCCCCAGGGTTACAGGCTGGAGTGGGAGGGTGTGGATGCCTCTCCCCTTGGAGTTGGTGGAGCTAGTTCTCTTGCTTCTGTTCCAGGTTGCCAGCCATAAGGAGCAGTCTACCCTTCTCCTCCAGGGTGTCCTGAAACTTTTCCCTCTGGGATTCTAAGTCTTGCAAAGCCACTTGCAAGGCTTACTCTGCAGCTGCCAGCCTCTCTCGTAGCTTTTTCCCTGGCTCCTTTCTCCCCGGGTCTGAGTTCCCACTGCATTCTGGTTACTCTCCGTATTTGTCCTTATATCCTTTAACTTTGTCTTTGGCAGACTCTTTCTTCCCTCCAATTTCTTCTCACCCTCTAGACTCACAGCCACCCTCTAGGCCCTCTCTACAATCTTTGTGCACTTTCTATGGGCCTCTGACTCATCCTTCCATTCCTTTCTTGATACTTTGCTCTTTTTCTGCTAGTTTCTTTTTTTGTGAAGACAGTGCCTCTGCATGTGTCCCCATTTCCCACAGACAAAAAAGGTCCCTCCTTTTCCTACTTCTTCCGCAGGTGGGATTCTTTTGGGCTTTCCTGCATCCCTCCCTTCCAGGCAAGACTTCTTGTCCTGATACACACAGGGGCATTCCCTTTTTAGCTGTCCCCTCTGCCCACAGGTGTAATACACACTCTTGACCAGGCCTCTGGCCTCAGAACATTTTTTTCTGTTCCCAGCCTCTTCAGCCCTAGCTCACTTCTTTCCATAGGATCTTAAATAAAGATTTTCGCTTTTCTGCCAGCTTCATTAAATACCCCTGCAGATATAACTGGGCCTTCCACTGTCTCTGCTGGTTCTGCAGGACCTGCAGAAGTAGTGCCTGGAGCCCCATGGATTGTTTTTCATCCCCTTTAAATGGGAGCAAAAACTCTGCGTCAATTTCAGGAGGGTATACAGGCCTTCTCCAAAAAAGGCCTCCACATGCAGCAGCTCCATTGTCCCTTTACTTCTTCTATGACTGCTGTGGCCCCTCACTTTCCCCTTGTATCAGTGGTGACTGTTATGCACAGTCCCCTCATCTCAGAGGTAACCAACAAGCATAGTTTCTCACTCCACTTGTCTTAGGGATGACTATCGTGCCCACATTCGTCACCAAATTTGTCACAGGGTTTGCTACTCATTGCTGTGGTGCCTCCTTGTGGCCCATTGGGGATTAGCTTACGACCACTCTGACACCACCTACTTCCGTTTTGCACCCCATGGTGTCTCTCTCTCTCTCTCTCTCTCTCTCATCAGATTACTCCCTCTTTATCACTCAGGGTATTCCTTTTTCATGGCTTGGCCCTGTGGTCAGGTCACTATAATCCTCTTCTGGGAGATCAGAATCCCATTGGATGACTATCCTAGGCAGTCTTCTGCTCCACTGCCCACTCTGTGCCACTTCCCCAGTGGCTGGTAGGGGAACCCAGGCCTGCCCATTATGCCGGGTTCCAGCCCAGGGACCCCACAACCAGCGGCCAAATTCTGCACTGTCCAAAACCTTGCTGCTGTTTCCCTGAGATGCTTCCTACTTCCTCCCTATCAGGCTCCTTTTCAACCCTCCTCTGGATATGCCCTTCCCTCAGGGCCTGGATCCCAGGGCTTCAATTCATCCCCAGTTTCCTCCTTTTCCCCTCTAAGCCCAAAAGGTGACTATCAGCCTTCTCTACTGCAGCCCCCCTCTTACTTTCTTCTTCCTGGTTTTATAGCAGTTTAGCCTGGGCTTCATCATCAATTAGAGCTTTTCAACCCTGACTCTCCCCCAGGTGCATCCTGTCACAAGGTTAATTGGCCCTTCTCTCTATTCAGGCCTTGCAAGGGGTAGACACCTCATCATGGTGTCTTTGGTTCAATTGGCTATGAGTGCTGTGTGAAGCTAATTGATTGTGGAATATTTTACAACAATGATTTTACCTTTCCTACCCCATCCTAACATAAATTCTTTGGTTTTTAATCTTTTATGTCAAAGGACCATATCCTGCTATTCATTTTGAAGCAGTGCCACCATTGACATCACTGTGAGTTCTGTGGTATTGAACTCAAAGGTAAAAAAAAGTTAGCCGTGTTATAAACTCTTTCACAGTCCAACATTAAAACATAGATACTTAGGTTTGGAGTTTTTTTCTACTGAAGCCTTGGTTTTACTCAGTTCCTTAGCAAACACCCAAAAGTATTCATTCTAAAGTTGAAACACATGGAAGAAGAATAAATTAAAACAAGTACTTATACTGAAAATGACATTGAGTGATATGCAAATTTAACTTGAACCTTTAAAGTTTCTCTCCATTTGGAGGCAAAATATCAGAGTCTTCTATTTGCAGAACAAATTTTCTTTGATGAAAAGGAAAGGGTTAATTTCACTTTCAGTCCTGTTGGGTAAAATGCCTCCTGTTTCTAACAAACACGCAGACACAAGGTAGAGGAGAGATGGGACAGAGAAGGTGAGGGAAATATGGCTTTTGTTGATGTCTTTGGAACACTGGAAGGCTGGTGAGTCACGAATGGATGCTTTGGCTGGCAGGCCGATCAGGGTACCTGTTGCTTGGACCGTGGTTCACATTCTGGTCAGGGACATAATCTGGTTGGGTCTTTTCTCCTTAAACAGGACAGGATCGTGGTCATCTCATCCCACTGTACTGATGCAATACAGTTGATTTCAGGATTTGATGAAAAAATGAAGACTAAGAGATAGGATAGGAGGAAGGGGGAAAGCAACACGAGGAATGGAACAGAACAGGATCTTATGTGCCTTTGCAATGCTGGCAATTAAGTATTCCCACTGATGGGCTGAGGCCTGGATGTCATGATATGATTTCCAGGACTCACAAGTGAAAAACAAAGTTATTTGAACACTAGCAAGGCCTAGTGGCCTTCCTCTCAGGAAGGAAGTCTGGTCAGCTCCTTCTATCATGGGGTCAGAGAAGATGAGAGCAGACGAGACCAACTGGGATACAAGGTGGAAAATGAGATGAATTTTTTTTCAAAGTCTTTTTTTAAGAAACCCCCCAAAGAGAAAAGTGAGCAGCATAGTTCATCCCCTTGTATTTTGTCCACCAATTAGGCCAAATATCCGTCACACCAATTTTAGCTCATTAATTTCAGACTACACCTCTTCTGTTTTTACAAAGCATCATTTCAATAGTCCTTGAGTGATATCAGTCGCCTCTTTTTGTTTGGACTAGTCTAGTTGCTCTGCCTGGTCTTCTTGCATTTATTCATAACATTTATCATAAAAAAACCTGTTTACCATGGTTAATTTTCAAACTGGAAAAAAGTTATAGATTATTGTGACATTTTCGCTCACTTCTTACATTTGAATTTCCAGTCAGGGTTAAATGTTTAGGTCCAATAATCCCATGCACAGTAGTTCCATGCACAGATCAATAGCAGTTTAGGAGCCTAGTTTATTTAGCTTTGTGATGTCTGTATTTGGAAGGTAAGGGAGATGCCAACAGTGATGACTGCTACAAACAGCAGCTGTTATGTGGAAAGGTCAGTATATTTTTTTCTCAAGAACTAGTAATGGAAATGCCTCTAATTTTTTCTTCCCCTATCCACAGGCGAGCAATAGTGGGTGTGGTTGAACCACTGCCTCATGATGAAACGTACTGTGACCCTGCTGCTCTGTTCCATGTGGCCAATGATTACTCTTTCATAAGGTATCCTTATCACCATCATTTAACTCCTAGATGACAAGCAGCTGTGTGCTAAATATTTCATTTAGAGTGTTACGGCCAAATTCTTCTTTTGGTTAGGCCCTGGCCTAAGGCCTCCTGAAGTCAATGGGAATCTTTCCACTTACTTCAATGGGCTTTGGATCAGACCTGCAGACTAGTTACATTTGTAGGGCCGGATTCTCACACGATGCAATGTGACTGGAGATGCCCAGTAGCAATTCCTTGCTGTGCAGAGGAGCTTTCTGCACAGCAGTGTAATGTTGGTGGAGATGGCTCTGTTGTTTCCTGTGCCAGCTGCCTCTCTGACCCTCACCATAAGGGGAAGGAGGGAACACCTTGGAAGTCCTTCACTGGAGTCAGGTTCCTAAAGAACCAGTGGAACAGGCCCCTGAAGGATCAGTAGCTAGTGCCAGTGACATACATTAGGGATGTCCCTGACTCAGAGAGCTGCAGCTGGCTCCCTGGGGCTCCTCCATCCAATCGATCTCAGCTGGAGTGGAGAATCAGAGTCTCTGTAACCCCACTTACTCCAGCTAGGGCCCATTGTAACGGAGAGCACATCTCGGCTCTTATGCTGTGTTTGATTTTGGCATTTGAACATTATCAGGATGTTAGGCCCAGCCTGTCATTAGTGTTTTGTCTTTCTCTCCAAAGTGCCCAGTGTCACTAGCAGGAGCGGTAATCTAAATTGCGGCCCATTCCAAAGGGCAAGGCTATTTGCTGCTCCAGTGTGAGATGGGTAACACAAAGTATGGCTTTTGTTCTTTTTTTCTTTTCTTTTAGATATTACACAAGGACCATTTATCAGTTCCAGTTTCAGGAGGCACTTTGCAAGGCTGCTAACCATACAGGTCCTCTTTACACATGTGACATTACTAATTCCACGGCAGCTGGTCACAAACTGCGGTAACAAAGCACACAATTTGTTATATAAAAGGAGACTGAATATAACTGGGCCAAATTCATCCTGGCTGTAAAGCCACTTAAGTTATTGAAGCCAATGGGGTTACACCAGGGATAAACTTGGCTCTACATTAAAGTCTGTTTCCTCACCTAATTCCAATGGAGTTATGCAGATTTATACCAGCTGAGGATCTGACCCATAGGGGTTTAGTCTCCTATCAATGAGAAGGGAATTTATTTGCATTAATATGAGTGCGTACATATAATCTGTGCACAGATGGAACCTAGCAATAATTTTTGATCCTTCCATACCCAGGGACATGCTTGTCTTAGGGAGATCACAGCCCTGGACCCAGGCACTAGAAAGTATAACAGGAGAAAAAAAGATGAATGCAACACCCTTGCTCCACTACTTTGAACCTTTACATCAGTGGCTGATAAAGAACAATAGTGGCAGATCTGTTGGTTGGAACACATTCTGGACTCCATGTATGTAATGGTTTTATATGCAATTCAGAATGCTTGACAATACAACTTCTCCTTAACCCACGCCCCCTTTCTCTTTCCGCAGTTGTTGAATCTGGCAGTTGGGAGAGGCAACAGGCAAATTCTATGGCCCTGGGACCCAGCAGTAAGAGTTGTTCATGCAAAAGTGCATTGACTTCATCATTCCCAAAGCTGGAGAGTCAGCATACTCAGGGACCATGGCGGCCATCAGCCACCTGTCACAGCTTCACCTGATTCCCAGAAACTAAGCACTTGACCCTGATAATGAATTATTGACAAAGGGCACTTCAAAAAGCTTTTTTACACTGGCAGTGCTAAAAACTCAGGACGGATAAACAGAATGAAGGGAGAATAGTGGTTTGGGTTTGTAGGTACTGATCAGTTTCAGCTCTTCAGTTATAACCATTGCTTGAGACTACTGAGCATGCTTCACATCTGCCGGGCTGGTGAGAACTCATCTAGACTTTCGGTCATCAGAGCTGGAACAGCGATCAGGCTCAGGGTGGGCAAGCCAGTTTGGAATGTTAAATGTCATCTCTCCCTGGCTCTCTATTGCTGGCCATATCAAAAAGGGTGCCCAAAAAGTGGGAGGAGGAGTAAAATGCTTTATTCAGCCCAGCATCACTACATCAAATGCTGAAGCACACGTGAGACACATACCTGTAGCCACAGTCAGGATGGGAGAATGCAGCATATCCTAGTGGCTGAGAACAGTGTTGTGTCTGATACCCTTATTAGCCCGAGGAGGGTAAAAACTATCAGTAAAACAAAATCACCTCATCGTCTCAGTTGCTATGCAGTAGCTTTATGGAAAAGACTTTGCAGTTCTGATGCAATGCTTCTTTTCTTTTTAAATCAGATTCTAGCAATGCAATCAAAGTGAGGATCAGTCTGAAATCAGCACTTGGGAACAATGCAGTGAGTAAATCCAGATCAGTGTATTCATTCTGTTACTATGTCATGTTTTGTTTAACAAATCATAGATCAACATGGAAATATCTAGCTGAATTCTATACAGGAGGTATTGGATGCTCTCCGTTACAAACAATATGATTGCTCTTTCTAGCAATTTGTTTGCATATTTGATGTCATTTTTCCAGGCCCTGATAAACCTTGCAAACCTCCTCACACCCTCCTCCCTGTCTATGCTCCAGCTCAGATGCCCAAATGTCCTTACTGTTATGTTTCTGGAGTGCAGTAGCTAGTAGGCAAAAAATGGTACTTCCCTCAACATCGTGCTGGAGGATTGGCTCACTGCTAACTCAGCCAATCTGCCAAAGCTGGGCATTTGGCTGCGGATTTGCTCCTTATTCTAGTTTTCCTTCTTCGTGGTACTCTCAGTGGAATAGTGCACAGACCCTTCCTTCCTGTGAAAGGTTGTCATTGCCGTCAAAGCATGAGCATTTTTCCAAGTAAAATTGGGTCATCAGGCAGGTGCTTATTGCTTATGTATCCAAACACTCAAATTTGAAATTCAGATGAAATTCAGGAACCTATTGGTCTAGGAAGGTTACACAAATGTGTTCTTATTTCTCACACAAACCCACACTCTTTCAGTTCTGTCACTCTCTTGCATGCAAGTCCTAGTAAACTTTTTTTTGCTTCCTGTCCCCCTGAGTTGAGTTAGATGTCATTCAGTGGTGATAGAAACACCACTAAAAGGCTCCATATTACAACACATTTATTAGCCATTATAGTTAATGGTTAACTTAACACCATTTTGTGCCTGGTTTTTGTCATCATGCTCTTGTATTGTGCAACTGAGTGGCTGTAAAACAATCTCATTTACAGTACTTAATTTGAATGACTGTAAGATATGGTCCCAAGCTGCAAAACAAGCACATAAACATTGTCCACTAAATACATTTCTGCTCTGACACTCCTTCTACACAAGTAAATGATTCTGAAACCTTGTAGTTCAGCAAGGGATCTTGGTAACACGTGTTAACTAGTGTGTAGGCATGTTGGGAAGATTCCTACATAGGACTTGCTGCAGCTCATAATGGGACACATTCAGCTGCTTTGTACTGCCCAGACATTGCAAAGCAGCCCAAATTCCAGTTTAACTGGTTGGCTATGCTGGGTTTACCACTTTTTTGCATCACAAAATAGCTAGAGAGTGTACAAGTGAATCTGGCCTAATAAGTGCTGATTTGCAGCAGTCAAGAACATTAGGCTAATATGGAGATATATGTATCTTATAGAGCTGGAAGGGACCTTGAAAGGTCATTGAGTCCAGTCCCCTGCCTTCACAGGAGGACCAAGTACTGTCCCTGACAGATTTTTGCCCCAGATCCCTAAGTGGCCCCCTCAAGGATTGAATTCAGAACTGTGCGTTTAGCAGGCCAATGCTCAAATCTGTATCTTACAGGTGCTTAGAAGTGGGGCTAAGTACACAGCAAACTGCCTGTATTAGACCATCTCATGGTCACAGCTGTCAGAGAAGGCATCCTGTATCAAGTCAGGGACTGACTGTGCAATGGAGACAGTGTAATGTGAGCCTGGGAGTGACTATGGGCCTAATCCTGTGCCCATCAAAGTCAGTGACATCCCTGCTTTATGTCACTGAGCACAGCTTCAGGTCCCATGCTAATGCCTGGGTTAAGCCTCTAGCCATCTCCCTTGTGTACTACATGGTCCAATCCCGCAGCCAGTGTAATTTAGTGTAGCTCTGTTGAAGTCAGTGGAGCTACACTGACTTACCCTAGCCGAGGGTCTGGCTCAATAGTTCTAGAAGCCTGAACAGCCGTAGCCAGCTGTTGTACAGTGTAAAAGCTCTGCTTCTTCTCTCCGGACAAACCTGACTTCTGAATCCTTTCTAAATATGACAGCAGCTATATTGTATTACACCTGACACACTGGTGCTGGTAAAAGTCCAGGAAAGATTGAGGCATTGCCTTCCAGTTATGGAAATGCTACAAAGTTAATTGAGGCACAGTGGATTTTGTTAAAAAAGTAAATTGAGAACTTCATTGTCTGTTTACTACAGCTTATGTTAAAGAAGCAGCTTGTTTGTAACAGCACATATAACTTAAATCTATTGCACTAAGCATCTGTTTAGAATGTACTGACGTCTCAGGTGACATTGATCAGGTAGAGACACTTGCAGCTTTGCTCTGGCTGTGACTTTACTTTACTAGAGTGTCTGAGAGAGAAAAAAATATATTTAAAAGACTGCCAGGACCAGTCCTTTTGAACTCAATTAATTTCTGCCAACTGTAGACAAAATATTTCATAAACCATTTAATATGAGGATCTGTCTCTTCTTTTTTAAAAATCGACTCCTTTTTAAATGTTAACCAGAACCACTCTGTCAGCATCTTCTGTGTGATCACACCATAAAAAGCTGAAACACAAACTGCTAGGTCAGCAGCTTGTAGACAACTAAGTGTATTTTAAAATGGAAATTTCTTCTAAAATTAGAGGCCAAACTTACATTTTCTCTTAAATAGCACATGAGATCTTTGTTTGAATACTTTTCTGAATGAAAACATCATAAAATAGATTTTATAAAAACAAGATAGATAATTAAAAAGCTAAAGGAACTGCTAAATAGAACTGGTCAGGAAACAGATTTTTCCATACTGTGAAAATTTTTAAGATTTCCTAAACATTCATCCTGAAAACCAAAGTTTTGAATTTTTTTTGCAAAATAAAATTTGAAAAATAATTTATTTTCAGTCAATCAAAATGTTTTGTTTGGATAAATCTGAAATGTGGTGGTTTTGATTCTGGCCCTTTTTAATTTTTTTTTAATTTTTATATAAATAAAGTAAATTTCAAAACAAAAAGTCATTTTGAATTACAAATTAAATCTTTTTGTTGTGAAAATGTCAAAACAGGACATTTTTTCCATTTTCAATTTTTTTTAAATTTCTAAATGAAATGTTGAAATTTATACAATATCATGCAAATAAATCAGTTTAGTTGAAACAGCATTTTGCAATGGGAAACTATTTCAACAAAAATTTTCCAACCAGCTCTACTGCCAAATATGAAAAGCAGTGGTTGTGGAATCAAACTCTGTTAATACACGGGGTTCTTTTAGGGGGTGGAAAATAGATATTGTAGAGTATAAAGGGGCAAAGGATGAAAGGAAAATTAGAAAAAAGCAAACACAATGACATTATGGATTGTGGTGGTAGCTACAGGAGAAAACAATGCTAACTCCTATAAATGCTTAAGTAAAGCATTGTGTGTAGTATCAGCTAATAATGAATGTACAATATGCCAGTTCAGAGATAACCCATACAGCTGTATTTTTCATTAATGCTAAGGGCCAGATCCTGGGGTACTATCTTTGCATGCTCAGCACACCTCAGAAGAAGGTGTTTGTGGGCAATAGTGGCTTTAAGCCACCTTTATTGTCCCGTAGGGCCTGATCTGTAACTCACTGAAGTCAATGCAAAGACTTCATTGGCTTCAACGGACTTAGGATCAGAACATTGTCCTTCTGACTGCTGAGCACTGAGCCTGTCCCTGGAAGTAATGTAGATTCAAGTCAATGGAGCTGTGCTACACTATACTTACGGAGGAATTGGTCTACTGACTGTGTCTGAGTTTAGAAGCAGCATTTCCTTCTGCTCTAGCTGAATCCACCATTCACTTCCATAGAGCTAGGCTGACATATACCAGCCCAATGTGTCCTCCTTTTATGAAATTCACTGCAGCAGGAAATAAGAGAGTTAAAAAATGTAGCTGTATTTTTTAAATTGCTATTATATAAGGGGTATCTAGAGTTTTATACCATGCCCATGAGCCTCATATCAGGGCTGGATAATATTACCAATAATAACATTTATGGGCATGCATGCTAAGATATAAGTGTAATCAAAGCTCTGGCTTCAAGTTATAAACTGATTGCTACAGAGGTCAAAAATGAACTTTCCTTCCACATACACCATTGCACAATTGCGTAGGATACATTCTCAGTTATTGCTGGGTTTTTCCACCTGCACAGGCAGGGGCACCTGCCAGAGATGAGCTATTTAACTTGATGCACCACTCTCTGTTTCTGTGTTCCATTGGAGTTAATATCTGACTTATCATGTAGTTTGCTATGAAATACCACATATGCTCTGCTGTTTTTGAATCACTTGTCTGGTTTGGGGCACAAAAATCAATACATATCTTATGCAGAAACATTGCTACAAAGAATTCTTAACAAGAAAAATACAAAGACAAAAACAACTGGGTCTCCTACTAAATGACCTGTTTATGTATAAAATTATATAATAGAAACCAGTGTCTAAATCATAAAGTCCTTTCCCAGACAAAACTCCCAATAACTCCAGTGGAAATACTCCTGGGCTAGGATTTGGCCTCTCGTTATTTTAAGCAAAAAAAAATCTTTTCAGCTATTATGAACCCTTGTGTTGAAATGGGATAGATATTCCTGGTGCTATTTGTGGGATTCAGTCGGGACACAAAATAGCCTTAGGTGATAAATACCCTAAAATGACAGCACTTCAGATAGATGACAACACATGAAAAGATGGTCAGGTTCAGAGGAACAGCATCAGCTGTGGACTAGATATGGGACTGGAATCCAGAAACCCCTGCATTCTAGGCTTGGCTCAGCAATTGACTCACTCACGGTATGTGTATACTGAGATGAAAATCCCGTGGCACCAACTCTCAGAGCCTGGGTCAGCTGACTCACACTTGCAGGGCTCAGGCTGCGGGGCTAAAAGTTGCAGTGTAAACATTCAGGCTTGGGCTGGAGTCTCGGCTCTGATACACTCCCCGTCACAGGGTCTCAGGGCCCTGGCTCCAACCCAAGTCTGAACGTCTTCATTGCAGTTTTATAGCCCCACAGTTTGAGCCCCGCGAGCTCGAGTCAGCTGACCTGGCCCAGCTGTGGCCATGCCACGGGTCTTTTGTTGCAGTGTAGATGTACCCTCAGTGAGCTTCTTCACGACACTCCATTTATGTATGTATCATTTTCCCCATTTGTAAAATAGGGAATCAATCACTTATCTATCTTGAAGGGAGTTATGAAGATTAATCAGATATTTGTAAGTCACTTTGGGTATGTAAATTACCTTTGTAAGTAAGTAAGTGGTGAGCCAAGACTTCCATTGTTCTGTTCGTTTTGTTACCTCATTCTCCCGCAATGTTTGTCCACCTGTCATGTGCTGCCTGGTAAAATGTCTGTGAGTTCTATGGGGTAGGGAATGTCTTCTTTGTTACCTTCTGTACAGCTCCTAGCTCAATGGAGCCCTGAGCCATGACTGGAGCTTGAGTCAAGTCAACACATTTTGAAATGAAAAGTTGTTTTGAAATATTAAAATGAAAGAATTTTTTTTTTGGTGGGGGTGTGTATGGTTTCCAACCAAAACAATTCGGCAGGTTCAGCACAAAGTTACAAAATGTTTTGGTCAACCTGAATCTGCATTTTCTGGCAAAAAAAAATTTGCCTAGCTCTAATTATAATTACTACTACTGAAGCAGTATTTTAAAAGTAATTGCTTAATGCACGGTAATTTTCAGCATAATTATAATCTCTGTTGAAGGTCTGTTTTTTATATTGTAGTACGAATGGGATGAAACTGAATTATATTTGTTCCAGTCATCGATTGCCTATGCCATGAGAAAGTATTTCTCAGAGGTCAAGAACCAGACTGTCTCATTCCAGTAAGTTATTTTGTTTGACTATGCATGCTGTGAGCATACAGTACTGCTTTTGGTTCAGCAGGGATATGTACTGGTGGAATTAATTGTGATTTCTGTGTAATGTAGCTGGAGGAGGTCTGGTGGTTTCATACTAAAGGACATGAGGGTCATAATAGGGGAGCCACTTGCTTTGCCGCATGCTGCTTAATCTTCAGAACTTTTGATAGAAAGAAAAACATCACCTGTGCAATAGTTAGATGATATTTTATTTTTGGATGAGGTAGGAGACTGTAGTTTACCACTTACCAACGGTGAGATTTGATCATGAGAACAGCTGCCCAAATGCTAATACGGGAATATGGCTATGATAGCCAAAGAACAGAACAATAGAGATACCTTCCCTAGAGGAGAAACATTCCATTAAAAATAAAAAATGAAATTATATAAAATTCTAGGCAATAATACTCGTATCATATACATGATGCTGAATAGCCAAGGAATTTTGGACCCACAAAACATGAGTTAATTGATCTGAATGAGTTGAAAAGTCACCCACAATAAATAAATGCTACCCTAATCTAATTGCATTTTAAAATAAACAGTCCTTTACTAACATAGGCTATGAACAGAAATAGATATTTGTAGAAACAAAGCATTATACTTGCTAAGTCTCTTTGAATGATTTTTAGATAGCCTCAGAAAATCATCCAAAGAGACCTATCTGCCTAATATTTTTGATCACATTTATAGCACATCAATCACCATTATGTCTAAGCTAAATTCTCAGCAGGGCCTAGGTGCAACCAAATGCTAGTTTTTATTCTCTAGTTCAAAGTGCAAGAAGCTGAGCTGAATTTTGCCCCAAACAGGTGAGGGCAACCCCTCTGTTCTGTGCTTGGCCAGGTGCTTTAAGGCAGGGGATCTCAACCTTTCTCTTTCTGAGGCCCCTCCTAACATGCTTTAAAAACTCAACGGCTCACCTGTGCCCCAACAGGCAGTTTTTCTGCATATAAAAGCCAGGGTCGACATTAGGGGATAGCAAACAGGGCAATTGCCCAGGGCCACAAACCACAGGGAGTCCCACGAAGCTAAGCTGCTCAGGCTTCACCTTCAGGCTCGGGTGGTGGGGCTGGACTTTGGCTTTTTGCCCTGAGCCCCAGTGAGTCTAATGCTGGCCCTGTTTGGTGGCCACCCAGGGGGCCTCGGACCCCTGGTCGAGAACTGCTGCTTTAAGGGATTATGCCAGTGGGTGCCTCAATCCTGGGGCAACACATCTGTATCTAGAATTACTTAATAACACAAAACTGAAAGCTCAAGTGTTGACAAAAATACTTCTTTCAAGCAATGGACCCTTAAGTTGTGCTGCTAGGTGTTGTTTGTAGGTATAGTGGATGCAAGATTTTCGTTCATGTGATTTTTATTTGGGGGTATCTCTTTAATCATGAAACAATTTTTTTTATATTTCCCATCAGGAGCACAGATATCCACATAGGGGCTGTAACACAAAGAATCTCCTTCTATTTTACTGTCAGTATGCCTGGTAATGTCTCTGACATCGTTCCCAAAACTGAGGTGGAAACAGCCATCAGGTGAAATTTTGCTCTTAGAGGAAATAACATGAAAGAGGGTTGGAGCCATATAAATACTCAAATGACTGAGGGAGGTGTTATAAGAAAGTGTGACCCAAAACTAAAATAAGGAAAAATTAGGATGAGAGAAATTGTCATATCAAAAAAGATTAATAGCCTGTCTAATCTGATGTTGTTTTCAAACCTGCCAATATAAGGCGACACAGAAAAGTCGTGAAACTCCTAGAATACATCGAGTTGTACTGTACTGTGCCATGGAGAACGTACATTTCTCCAACCCCAGCTGGTGACTAGCTTATGCCCTGAACTTGAAGATAGATGGCCCATGTAATTTTAACCTAACTAGTGTAAATTCAGGTGCTATTTTTTAGCAGGACCTTCAGAATGATATGTTAGAAAGAAAGCCAGGTATGGGAGACTGTACAGAAGAGATCAAGGATGGAGAAGTAGATTTGTGATACTACCACAGAGACAATAAATTAAGCTGTGTGAACAATAAGGTTGTGGATGATATATATAGAGAAAAGAAGAGTGGACAAAGGACAAATCCCCGAGGGACTGGCTGGGGAGAATTAAAAACCAGGTGCTGATGAGCGGTCAGAGAGATTGGAAAACTAGGAGAGAATATGGCCAAAGAAGTTATAGTTTCTTGCAAACTTTGTCAAAAGCAACAGAAAGATCAAGGAAGATCAAGATGCAGAAAAGTACTTTAGACATGGCCAGGAAAAGGCCCCTGGAGCTTTGGTGAGAGCATTTTTGGTGGAGTGAAGAAGGCAAAATGCAGACTGCAGGGGATCCAAGAGGGAAACAGAGAAAGGGAAGTCAAGGCTGTGGTTGTATGCTGGGCATCCAAGGAACTTAGAGGTAAAGGGAAGGAGAGAGAGAAGATGCAAGTAGACAGTGAGGTCAAAGGGTTTCTTGTCTTGTTTTGGTTTGGCTATTAGGATTTGGGATACTATTGTGTACAGTAACAAATCTGAATATGTCAGTTCTGGTTACTACAGAAATTCAGGCTTTCAGTTATTGTCTTTGTAGCAGAGCAAATCTGGCATGTCTTGCTGCTGTATGCCTGCGGTATCATGCCAGAAAGAAAAATAGTTTATCACTCCAGTACTGAAGTAGCATCTTCAAGCAAAGAGTTCAATGGAAGTTTAGAATACCTAGAGGATTATAAGTAATCCAAAAATATTTGATTTGTTTGTGTTTAATTTATTCATCTATTTGATTGTGCTCTTGATGGCAGAATGTCTCGGGGACGAATCAATGAGGCTTTCAAACTGGATGACAAAACTCTGGAGTTTGAGGGTATTCTTCCAACACTGGCACCACCTTATGAACCACCTGTCCCTGTCTGGCTAATACTGTTTGGGGTGGTCCTGGGCGTAGTTGTGATTGGAGCCATTGTCTTGATCATCACTGGGCAGAGAGACCGAAGAAAGTAAGTAATATTTTAAATAATATATGCCAGCAGTGGGAGGCCTGGCAACTCAACATTCTCAAAGCTGGTCCTGAAGATGGGTTTTCAGCAAGCCTAAATTGTTTATTTGGGTTCCAAGCCACCCTAAAGCACTGGAGGAGCTGACCTATAATGTGCTTTGCATGTCTTTTTTTCATAAGAATTATTTGAACCATAGTTTTGATCGGAAACCAATACAACAAAGATTGGTTCATTGTTTTACAACTTATTTGTATCAATGGTACTTCTACCATATGATGTACCTCCTCATGTTCCCATTAAAGTCAGTAAGCCCAGTGTAATTCGTTTTCGCAAAACGAGTCACATGAAATACAGTATTTTTTTTACAATAGTCTCTTGTTAGAATCCAAAAGTACCTGATCAAAGCAGAGGTTCAGCTTCCTATATATTAACAGATTATTTTTGCTTATAGGAGAAGGAAAGCAGGCACAAATGAATTAGTACAAACCAACCCCATCAACCCTGAACTTGAGGATGGAGAAGTCAATCCGGCTTTCATACAACATGAAGATCACCAAACATCGTTTTAGAAAATAATGCAAATTCTCTATTTAAGTTTTTGTTTTCATTTTAGCTTTAACAACAATGCATTGGAAAGACCAAAATAATTCAGATGTCATTAAACATGATGGATTCTGATATTTTCAAGCAGTTGCCCATGTACAGCCTAAGGCAAGTAAATGACTTGTTTGCCATCTCTGTGTTCAATCGGTGATGTACAAATACACAAGAGGTACATTGTGTGTAGCCCTTTCATGACATATATTTATCATATCACACTGCCACTCATGCTGCTATCCATCAACCAACTATTTGCAGTTTCTCTGTGTTTTCTCCATACTCTATTGCCAAAGGTTTTTAACTTAGCTGTTTCTAGACCATGAGCAGATATATAAGAAGAACTGAAATAGAAAGTGCTTCCTCCAGATGACGATGAAGCTGTCCAACAAGAAGAAGGAAAATCAGAACTTATCAGGAGAGTGAGCTGAAAAAAGACCTATTAGTCAGTGGACACACACTGAGCAGCTGAGGAACCTCAGCTTTGGAGGACACAGTTTGAAATTACATGAGTTTTTGCACCTTCAAAGTACCTGACTCCATACTAAACCCAAAACAGAAACTGAAAGAAGACAAACAGGAACTTGAACTTTGTTAAAATGTTGTGGCATATGTAATTTGCCGAGTTGGTTGGCCTGGTAAGTATGGGGTTGAGGCCAAACAGCGAATGTCCCCCCCAAAATAGCTTTTTGGGTTATGCTTCCAGCTGAAAAGGAAACCTATTGTATAACTGTGTTTTGGAATAAACTCCTCTAATATCAAATGACAGAACTTGAATTCTAATTTAAAATATTTCAGCATTTGGTTCCATTATTGGACACCTCACTAGTGGTAGCAGTTAGGTCATCACAGTCTTATAAGCAGCTTTTATTTGCATGTATGGAAGTTGCTGTCCATAGCCTGGTTTCTGACTTACCTTATTTATTTTATTTAATAGTTCATAGACATTAAGGTCAAAGGGTCCATCCTGATCATCTAGGCTTACCTCCTGCCCATTGCATGGCACAGAACCTCACCAACCCACTCCTGTAATAGACCCTTAGCCTCTGGTTGAGTTACTGAAGTCTTCAAATCATGGTTTAAAGACTTAGTTGTTGGATTTTTCAAATAATATTTCTGACCTTAGTATAGAACAGGATAAAATTGAGATCCCAGGAGCTCTCTGACTTATGGTTGTGAGGAAGGTGAACTGGGAACATCCTGGTGATTTAATTTTTGTATGAGGCAAGGGAAGCAGACTGTTCTTCAGGTTATTAATGTTTCCCATTGAACCATTCCAGATCTCCAGATTGTACAGAAAATAAAACATGCTTTCTCCACTGCCACCAGTGGTTTAATTCCCACCTAAAATGGGCTATTCATCTATTTCTGGGTTTTCAACCTTTTTTCATTTGTGGACCCCTAAAATGTTTTGAATGGAGGTGCAGACCTCTTTGGAAATCTTAGGTTGAAAACCACTGACCTATTTCATATACAAATAAATCTGTAATAATCATTAACTCACTGAAAAACCCATATAAAACTTAGAGCTGTCAAGCGATTAAAAAAATTAATCATTAATTGTGTGATTAAAAAAATAAATCATGATTAATCACATGATTAATCATGCTGTTAAACAATAATAGAAAACCATTTATTTAAATATATTTGGATGTTTTCTACATTTTCAAATATTTTTATTTCAATTATAACACAGAATAGAAAGTGTACAGTGCTCACTTTATATTTCTTTTTATTATAAATATTTGCATTGTAAAAAACAAAACAAATAGTATTTTTCAATTCATCTAATACAAGTACTGTAGTGCAATCTCTTTGCCATGAAAGTTGAACTTACAAATGTAGATTTATGTACAAAAAAATAACTGATTTAAAAAATAAAACAATGTAAAACTTTAGAGCCTAGAAAGTCCACTCAGTCCTACTTCTTGTACAGCCAATTGCTCAGACAAACAAGTTTGTTTACATTTGCAGGAGATAATGCTGCCTGCTTCTTGTCATCTGAAAATGAGAATAGGCGTTCGTATGGCACTATTATAGCCGGCGTCACAAGATATTTACATGCCAGATATGCTAAAAATTCATATGTTCCTTCATGCTTCAACCACCATTCCAGAGGACATGCATCCATGCTGATGACGGGTTCTGCTAGATAACAATCCAAAGCAGTGCGGACCGACGCATATTCATTTTCATTATCTGAGTCACAAGCCACCAGCAGAAGGTTGATTTTCCTTTTTGGTGATTCGGGTTCTGTAGTTTCCACATCAGAGTGTTGTGCTTTTAAGAGTCCTGAAAGCATGCTCCACACTTTGTCCCTCTCAATTTTTGGAAGGTGCTTCAGATTCTTAAACTTTGGGTCGAGTGCTGTAGCTATCTTTACAAATCTCGCATTGGCACCTTCTTTGCATTTTGTCAAATATGCAATGAAAGTGTTCTTAAAACAAACAACATGTGCTGGGTCATCATCCGAGACTGCTAGAACATGAAATATATGGCAGAATGCATGTAAAACAGCAGGAAACATACAATTCTCCCCCAAGGAGTTCAGTCATAAATTTAATTAATGCATTATTTTTTTAACCAGTGTCATCAGCATGTCCTCTGGAATAGTGGCTGAAACATGAAGAGGAATACGAATGTTTAGCATATCTGGCATGTAAATACCTTGCAATGTCAGCTACAAAAGTGCCATGCAAATGCCTGTTCTCACTTTCTGGTGACATTGTAAATAAAAAGCAGGCAGCATTATCTCCCATAAATGTAAACCAACTTATTTCTCTTAGCGATTGGCTGAACAAGAAGTAGAACTGAGTGGACTTATAGGCTTTAAATTTTTACATTGTTTTGTTTTTTAATGCAGTTATGTAACAAAAAAATCTACATTTGTAAATTGCACTTTCACAATAAAGAGATTTCACTTCAGTACTTCTATGATGTGAATTGAAAAATACTATTTATTTTGTTTATCATTTTTACAGTACAAATATTTGTAATAAAAATAAATATAAAGTGAGTATTCTGTGGTGTAACTGAAATCAATATATTTGAAAATGTAGAAAAACATCCAAAACTATTTAATAAATTTCAATTGCTATTCTATTGTTTAATAGTGCAATTAAAACTGTGATTAATCGCAATTAATTTGTTTGAGTTAATCTCATGAGTTAACGGCAATTAATTGCCAGCCCTAATACAAATACATTAATTTCTTTCCTAATAATCTTATTTTTCTATGTAAGAAATGGCTGTAGTTTCCATAGTGATGACGTGACCATAAATAGGACGGGAGTTGGGCCATGTGACTATGAATGAGAGGAGTGATGTTTCATGAGACACTCTTTCTATTATGATGATTATCAATGAGACTATTCATGTCCTGAAATTTAAGGATTTGCTCAAATTTGCAGGACTGAGACCTTACTGTTTAGATACAAACTTCAGCTTAACCATATTTCTTAACCAGACTGCCTTAGCGCCCCCACTGCAACGCTGATCGGAGCCGCCCGAGGTAAGCCTGCGCCCCAACCCCGAGCCCAGTGAAAGTGAGTGAGGGTGGAGGAGGGCGTGCAATGGAAGGAGGGGGGGCTGGAGTGCGTGGGGGTGGGGCCTCAGGGAAGGGGCGGGGTAGGGGCAGGGCAAGAGTGTTTGGTTTTGTGCAATTAGAAAGTTGGCAACCCTATGTCCTACCAGGATGATATTAAATGGATGGTGGTGTGATGTATCTTTTTGCAGCTCTGTAAGAAAATCAAGCCAAATTTAGGAGAGAGCAGAGATGTGCTTAAAATGGCTGTTTCCTGCCTCAGTTCCATATAAGTTAATGGGAATTTTCCATTGATGTGGGACCAGGATTTGGCATGTAATCTAGTACAGGGGTTCACAACCTTTTTCTTTCTGGGCACCCTCCCCCCCCCCCAACATGCTATAAAAACGTCATGGCCCACCTGTGCCACAAAACTGGTTTTCTGCATATGAAAGCCAGGGCTGGCGTTAGGGGGTAGCAAGCCGGGTAATTGCCTGGGGCCCCATACCACAGAGGGCACCGCAAAGCTAAGTTGCTCAGGCTTCAGCTTCACTCCGGGGAGGCCGGGTGCGGGTCCCTGGCTAAGTTCCCTCTAAGTTGCGTGGCCGCGTAGCTGCCTATTAAGCCCTGTGCCCTCCCCTGGCGCTGGCCCCAGTGTGGAGCTGCCGCGGCTGGGAGAGAGGCGCTCCCCCTCCCCCCGCTGGCCCCAGCGCGGAGTTGCCTGCCCCTGACTTGCCGCGGCCGGGGAAGAGGAGCCCCTCCCTCGGCCCAGCCCCACTGGAGCTGCCGCAGCCAGGGAGATGCGCCTCTTCTCCAGCCCCGAGCTGCTAAGGTGACAGAGGGCTGAGGGGAGTCCTCTCTCCCCACTGTAGCCCCTGGGCAGCCTGCACCCCAGACCCCTCATCCCTGGCCCAACCCCAGAGCCCGCACCCCAACACTCTGCCCCAGCCCTGAGCCCCCTCCTGCACCCCAAACCCTGAGCTCCCTCACGCACCCTGAACCCCTCATCCCCACCCCAGAACCTTCACCCCTAGCCAGAGCCCTCACCCCCTGCACCCAACCCTCTGCCCAGCCCTGAGCCCCCTCCCGCACCCTGAACTCCTCATTCCCAGACCCACCCCAGAGCCTCACCCCCCCACCCCAGACCCTCTTCCCCAGCCTTGAGCCCCCCCTCACTCCGAACCCCTCGGCCCCACCCACACCACATGAATTTTGTTATGTGCACAATATGAAGGTGATGTGTCACATATCACTTTCATATTGGTGTACATAAAAAAATTCATTCCGCACATGGATGTAAAAAATTAGAGGGAACACTGGTCCCCGGGCTTCAGCCCTGCGCGACAGGGCTTCGGCTTTCTGCCCTAGGCCCCAGTGAGTCTAATGCCGGTCCTGCTTGGTGGCCCCCCGGAAACCTGCTTGTGGCCCCCCAGGGTTCCCCAGACACCTGGATGAGAACTGCTGATCTAGTAGACTTTGACTTGTTCTAATAATGAAATCATAGAACACCGAGTATTTTTTCTATTTTATGAATGTTTCAGTGAAACAGCGTACACGACTCAGTTAAAATGCTGCCTCAAGTTAGATGTCATTAATGCAGCTGACAGTGTCTTGCTACTAGAACAAAACTGTGCATGCATACGCTCGCATACACACACTAGTCATTAATTTCATATAATTTGTGCATCTTTCACAATATTTAATAGTGGACTCTCATCTACTTTTGCTAGGGTCTGAATTCTCCTTTTGACAACTGTGTGTGTTTTGCACCTTCCCACCCTCCTGTGTAAATTGTTTTATTTTTCACTTGGACCAACAAACAAATTTTATGCAAACAGGAAAACAACTAAGCTTGCAATGTTCCCTTCATGCTGTAATGTCACAAAATGCCATGTAATAATCCAATCGACAATGCTAAATAAGAGATGTGGGCTAAAAATAACACAGTCTCAGCATCTGTTCATAACTTGCAGCTAAGACAAATGTATTCACTTTAGATTTAAAGTCCCAAATGTCTCATCTAGACGTAGGAAGTCTCATTACATATGGGTTCAGGAACAGTCACTCACCACAAAATTCTGGTAACTTTGTGCATTGAGATGTGTGATGTTTGCATTTAGCTGTGAATTTACAACATAGTGATAGAAAGTCACAGGATTCTGATACAGACATTAGCCAAATCAACTTTGCAACGCTCCACTTTGGTTTGTCAGACTCAAACAAACAATGCTGCCTCACACAGGTTTGGAGCTTCAGCCAAAGCACTAATTAAAGCCTCGTCTGAACACGATCAAGTTCAGAGAGAAGCAGCTACTATGTTTATATCCATAAAACTTTATGCTAACGAGAGAAGGACCAACATCAAACATAGGCCAAGGACATATGGAAAACGTTCACGAATGGCTCTTACATGTACTAGGCTTCAAAACTAATCAAGCAATTTTATAAAGCAATCTAAAATGTAACTGAAAACAAGGGAAAGGCCTATAATGAAAGATCAGTTAAAATCAACTATTTTCATCCGTTTTAAGCAACGTTTCCCTTACACTTCCCATTCTGTATTGGACACTATGGAGAAAAGGGGGGGAAACCTGTTAGAAATGCTATGCAGACATTACTGGCCAGTTCCTAATACGTCAGACAGGAATTTTTGTAAATGAACATCATTTCCTCTAATGTGCCTGTTTACCACTGTACTCCAGGTGCCAAAGCATCCTCTGCATTAGTATTTCAGCCTGACTTTTAAAAATAAACAGTTCTGCTATGCATGTTCTTTCTACTCCTTTAAAAATAACAGAAACATGGCAAGACAAACACTGGAGCAGTAAAGTTCAATGTACTCTTCCCCCTGTAGAGCCAAAACAATTACTGTTACCATTACTATGAATCAAACACTATTCACAATTTTTCAACATGTACTTAGAAGAAAATAAGCCAAAATTTGCAAACCTGGGTGCCTAAGGTTAGGCTCCTAAATCTATATTTAAGCACTTGCATAGAAGTAGCTAAATGTTCAGAGGTGCTAAGCAGTGCCAGCTGCCATTGAAGTCAGTGGGAGCTACAGTTGATGAGCACCTTTGAAAATTAGGGCCCTTCTAGTTAAGTGTCCAAATATGGATTTAGGAGTCAAATTTCAAGCACTCAAGTGTGAATTTTTGGTCATGCCATTATATTAATAACATTTCAGATTTTGATGTCTTCTTCAGGTATCTGGTCTTGCAGCTCCCATACTGATGTTTCAATAGACCAGTCTGTTTAGGGCTCATGGAATTCTAGACAAGGATAGTTTTGCATTATCAGGGATTAAATAGGGAATAAGAACATATCACTGCCAACAGTAGCCCCATAATTGTATTTCAAATGTCACAGAGATCTAGTTTAGAATGAACAATGAATTAAACCCATGTCATTAGGGCCCAATCCAATATGCACTAGTCAATGGAAAGACTCCCATTGACCTCAGGGAAACTGGATCAGGCCCTAGTGACCAAACTGATATGCTGTTTACTGGCAATAGCATCCACGTCACTGAAGTTAACACTAATGCCACTGGAGTTGCAGCCACTTGCACCAGGTATGAATTTGACTCATAATACCAGCCTCAGGTTTATATAACAGAAAATACCCTGGGATCTGATATGATAATGAGAAAATCTATTAAGCTTATATTGCCGTTTACATTTTCCAAATAAAGATTAATAAAATCCTGTTGTGATCTGAAAAAAAACCCACCACAACAAACCTTGAAAGAGTTTACATTATTACTGGATATTTCTCTGCTTGTGAAGTACTATGGGGGGGTCATACTAACAGCATCAGTAATATACTTCTACACTCTTCTTTCAGACAATACCAAGTCACCACAACATCACAAGAGTTTTCTTCTTTGTGTTGTCAAAGCACTGCAAATTAAAAGACAATGAAAAACCAGTGTAATACTGCTGGAGTCAGCCAAATCTGGAGTCAGCCAGATTTCAGAATTCACACAAGAGTATTAGCTCCCACAAAGTAGACTGGTGATATGTCAACCAATAGTCAAAGCCACATGATGAGGACTTGTCTTCAAGACTTGTCATCTTCTCTGAGTGGCTCAATATTTGATAGGAGTTGATGAAATGTGGGGCGCTTTTCTGGCAGCTATATGAAAACAAAAAACAACTTATGTGGTTACTTAACATTGAAAATATAACATAGTTATTGTAACACATTCATTTTTCTTAGCTCAAACATGCAGAATTATGGCGAGGTAATGGCATTTATGTGGCAAAGCAATTTATGATTCCAAGCACTGTATGCTTTAAATCTTTCTTCTATTGCTATTGCTTTCTTTTTTCTTTCTCTTTAAAATTTTTGTTCAAGTAGAACTTATTTTTGTCATGTTTGGAGTGAGTCATATAAAAACTAACAATCACCATTTTATAGTAGCACCAACAATGTGCCAGGCAGTTTCTAGACACTCAAGAAGGGACATATCACAGTTTAAAGACAGGTAAACAGAGACGGGAAGAAGAACAATAAATTGGGAATTTTTTTGTACTAGAGTCACTGTTGGCAGCATGGCAGCATTGATCTTTAAGAGAAACTTAAATATGGATACAGAATGATCAATGTTTGACCTACAAACCTTGACAGTGCTCTTACGTTTAGAATTTCAGGCATAGAGACATTATGATGAATCACTCAAACTCTAAATCTGTCATCTACTTTGAGGCATATTTTAAAGTTATCTTCATAAATGAATGGTACACCTTCCTCAAAAGGAAAATCAGCTAGTTCTACTTCATGCTTAATTTTCCACACTTGTCCTCTTATTAATTATGGGCCCTTCCTCTGGATTACTGTAGTAGAGGGCTTTATGGAAGCTAGTTTTTCTCTACAATTGATGTTCTTTAACAGAAATAGTTTCCTGTATTGCTTTTTTTTCAGCTGACCATCAGGAAGCCCATCAATTGCTGTAGATAACATCTCCAATGCATATGGACCAATGTACATACCTCATGCCAGCAGCTGTACATTAACTGGTAGATGGTCTCTGAGGCCAGTTGTGGTCGGTAAAGCCGATATCCCTCAGAAACCTTCTCAATCACTTGTACATTATCATACAGTTCATAGGGTTGCTTTCCCAAAGTGAACACCTCCCACATTAAGATCCCTGCAGAAATTTCCAGGGTTGAAAGACAAGAAATTTAATGAAAAACCATTCCAGATCAAGACACTTAAGCAATACTCATCTAACAAAATGGTAATAACAGATGAGACTTCTAGCAAAAAGTGTTTTTCTAGCAAATGTATGGGGCTGATTTGTAACCAGGGTATGATGAACGGTATTAGTGTTAGTGATGCTGTACTCAATTGCAAACAACATACTGTTGCAGTGGAAGGTGAAGTTGAATGTTTGATGGGGTTGTTCAGTGATAATGCCCAAGACATGGCAATTTAAGAATTGTCCTATGTCAACTTTACAAAATAATATAGAATAAGTACTAAGGGCATTTTGTAGATGATTTTCTCATGTGATTTTACAGATGTTTTTATGGGACTGGGACATTTAGTCCTTTAGTGTTAGAAGACTTAAATAAGATCCCCAAAGGACTTACAGTGATTATATACAAGGCTGCGAGTCTGTCACAGAGATCACGGACGTCATGGATTCCGTGACTTTCTGTGACTTCTGCAGCTGCAGCTGCCGGGCTGGCAGGCCCCGGGGCTGCCAGAGCAGCGGTGGTCATGGAGGAGCAGCGGTTCCAGGCCTTGGAGCAGCGGGGGGCAGTCAGCCCCTGCCACCAGAGCAGGGGCCAGCCATTGCCTCCCCTCACCCTCCCAGAGCATCAGTGTCCCGGAGGCCCCCAGGGCAGTGGCGCAATCAAGAAATGATGGGCCTGATTCTCCACTTGCTTACAGTGGGGCAATGGATCACTGTAAAACTGCTATGAAAGAGAAGAGAATCAGGCCCTGTATTTCTAGGGCGAAATACTGTCCCCACTGAAGTCAACATCAAAATTGTCACAAGACTTCAATGGAGCCAGGATTTTGCCCACAATGTAAAAGCAAACAGGAAAAACTATAATTTATAAAAAGAAATTACGATGCCCTCTGTATACCGGATAACATAGTAGTGTAGGGCACAAGCAAAACATTTTCAGTATTACAGTCTTTCTTTTAATGGGACAGGGTGACTAGCTGGAGACAAAGCTGAGCGGAAGAAGAATTTGGAAAACCTTTCTTCTACCTTGTTCACCACAGCTCAGTGCCAGGTTGCCATGAGAAGATCAGCTGTTTGAGCTCTCCTGGCTGGAAACAGGTTTGCATCATGGTCTAAGTTCTGGCAAGAAGCTAGCATGGCACATGTATCCCATGATTACACAGTATCAAGTGCTCTCCCACGCTAGAGGTTAGGCTTGAGATTTATGAATCTGCTACAACCTTTGAACTAACTGAACAGGTCTTTTAGCTCAGGCACTAGAGGCTGGTGCTTCTAGAGCCAGAGGGCTCCAGTTCGGTCTCTGCTCCAGTGACCCACCCCGGGCATTGCGCTACACACATATTGCACAACATATGGGTAGTGGGCCAAATTCTAGTCTGTGCACCCACAAAGAAGCCATTAAAATTACAGCAGTTTGGTCTATTGTTATTGCATGGCATTATTAAGCAGAATATACACGCTATATAGTAAATACCTATCTTAGACTTTTGCACAGCAGTTGTTAAAGTCTGTCATTTTTTTGGCTTTTCAAATATGCAGTCAAGTTTGCATTTTTGAGCTTATTAAGCATCTCCAATATGAAAGGTCAAATCCCATACTTACCAAAGGCCCATACATCCGACTTACTGCTAAACTTGGTATAATGAAAAACTTCTGGTGCCGACCACTTCACTGGAAACTTAGTTCCTAATGAACTTACATACAGGTCATCCAGAACATACCTGCAAGGGAAGAGCCAGTCTTCAGGCTATGACAAATAGCCAGTGAAACATTGCTTACTGCTTCTGCCTGGAATGCCCCGCAAGAACTCTCCAACAAGCCTGTGAACAAAGCCTGGCCAGAAACCCAGGTCTCCAGAGGTGACCCGATAGAAACTCTAGCCTCAAGCTACTGAGGTATGCTGCTGCAATCAAGTTATCAAGGGACTCCTTATCATTTCATTGCTAGAGGGAGCAGAAACCCGAAATCATGTGAATCTCTGACAAAGGGGGCATTATAAAAACGCTCTTGCACACAGAGAACATTGTTGAGATTTCTTTGACAAGCATGAAACAGTGATGTGCATCCATTTGCCCTCTAACCTTTAGAGATGCCAGGAGTCTGCACCTTCGATTTCTCTTCCCATTGAAAGCCTCAGAATGGGTTACAATCATTAACTCAATTGGACTAAAGAGAACTAGATAGTCCCTGTGGTTTAACTTTACTAATAACCAGTTCATTCACTGTTGGTTTCATGGCAGCACTGGCTGACTAACACCAATAACCCATTCAGGATTGACATTATTGCACTACAGTGGTTGAAGAGTCAGTCTGTAGCTTACCTAGCCATCCCAAAGTCAGACACCTTCACAGTAAGATCACTATCAACCAAGCAGTTCCTAGCAGCCTTTAGTGGGAAAACAAGAAAACAGACTGAGTGACCAAAATCCAAGTGAAATAAGAGTTTGGTTATTTTCAAATAGTATTGCTGTCCTTCAGAATTCCTTTGTAAGGGTCCTTGGGCTAGAACCTGGGTCTGTAGAGCCTGGGACAGCTACAGTCAGGGGGAACGGTAGAGAGTAGGTGCTCCAGGAAGTACCACCCAAGTACCTGCTGCCCTCTGATTTGCCAAGTGCCCCTACTTAGCCTCAGGGGTTGCCCCAGGAAGTTGTCTGGACAACCACACAGCCTTTGCCTTGTCTCCTGATCTCTTATCCCAGCCTGACTCTGACCCTGATTCCTGCCTCCTGATTCCAGCCTGGTGCTATCTCTGACTTCCGCTCTCTGACCCCGGTCTGACTCTGACCCCAACTCTTGCTTACTGAACCTGGCTCTTGTGATTCATGCAACTCCTGCTCAGTGACCACTGTTCCTCACATGCAGACCACGGCCTAAATGTGACTACTAGGTCACACTGCCTACGCCCTGATCACTTATATTCATGAAGTTCTTTGATTAAAAAAAATGATGCACTATTTTTAGTTTGTTACAATAATAATACCTAGCTCTTCAATAGCACTTGTCATCCATAGGTCTCAAAGTGCTTTACAAAGGAAATCAGTATCATTATCCCCATTCTACAGATGGGGAAACTGAGGCACAGGGAGGGTCGGTCACCCAGCAAACCAATGGCAGAGCCAAGAATTGAACGCAAGTCTCCTGGGTCCCAGACCAGTGTTCTAGCCACTAGGTAACACCACATCAAAAGTTGCTAGTACATCAAAAACAAGAACAACATATGTATGATAGGAGAATGCTGACTTGGTTATTTACTATGCATTATAAGGAGAATGGATTATTGAGAGATAATTTAAGCAGTATGGGCAATGAATAGGCCAGTAAGAGCCCCGATCTGCACAGACTGATTTATGTGAGCATTTACCTAAGGCTATCATCTCTGCCCCGAGGGTTGTTAATCCCAGGGATATGGTTCACCTCCTAAAGCCAAGTTCGGTTTTTATTCTTGACTCTCTATGGTTTGTAACAGTCAGTAGCAAATTTTCAGAAATTGCCTTTATATTTATAAATTGAATTTTGTACAGATAAACTGCTCGGCATCCTGGATTTCTGATTTGAATGTGCAAATTGGTTAGTTACATGTCCAGTTACTCGATTCGTGTACACAAATAAATAACTGCAAACACTAAAACGAATATTTAAAATGATGGTTGAAGCTGGAGATGTTGGGCTGAGGCCTCTTAGAAAATGTAGCTCTTTCCATAGTGTAGAGTCTCACGCATTTTCCAATGGCTACAGTTAGAACACACAATGTCAAGACTGAGTCTGGAACACGAGTCTCCAGGAGCTAGGGATAGTTCTCTTTCAGTGATCTCACACAATAACCAATCTGCTCCAACCCAAACCTGTCTGCCAGTGTTCTTGAACACATGCTCCTGCACAAACTGTGGGCCTAGATACTAAGGTCCTGATTCTGCTCTCAGTTACACTAGTGTAAAGTAGAGCTAGATCACTATAAAACCAGGGTATGTAATAGAAGGAACAAGACCCAAGTGGGTAAAATACTGGCTGATTACAACAAAATCTGAAAGGTTCAAGTTCTTGACATGGCAGCTCTTCTTATAATAGTAACAAAACACCACTAAACAGAACCTTCTACTCCAGTGGCCTACATGTCCACACTGTTACCCTTGTTTTATGCCAGTGTGAGTTACACTGGTATAAAATAGGAGTAACAGAACGTAGAATCAGGTCCTAACTCTCCTCCTCCTACCTATCCTACGTGGTTAGAGCTTACCAAGTCTCGATGAATGAACTGCTGGCTCTCTAAGAAAGTCATCGCTTCACAAATGTCATAACATATTTCCAGCAGCTGAAAGGGTTGCAGTTCCTTTCCGTGACTCCTCAAGTAGTTAAGCAAGCAGCCATTAGCCATATATTCTGCCACTATATAGATGGGATATGTCTTTGTGCAAACTCCATAGAGCTTAACAAGTTTGGGATGAGTAAGTTTCCTGAAACAAAATATTAAGACATAAATATGTTACTCTATTTTGTGAGCTTTTATTCCTTATCATTACCTTGACATTTGTAAAGGAACTTTTGGAGCCATACAAATAAATAATAAATTAATAAGAGTTCTAGCCTAGTTAGTAAATCCTGTCACAAGTTTGGGTTTGATCAATGAAATCTCAGACTTAAAAATTTCCCTTTCAAGCAGAGGTTAATTTCTTTCTCCATGCTAGCGTGAAACAATTGCACAAATAATCACTAATGGTGAAACTGACTTTTTTATGATCCAGTAGTGCAGACTTCTGAGACCCACTGGCACACGTGAAGAAAGCTGAGTTAGTGTATTGGCACCTGAGATTTAAGGATTTCATGTCACAGAATGGACCGGGCCCTTTAAGAGGGAACTAGTCCAACCCACCTGTGTCTTATTAACAGCTTCTAAAATGGGCCAGATAAAGGACAGCTGATCTCTATAAAGAGCTGGAGGAAGGCAGGAAACAAGAAGGGAAAGCTGTGGCAGAGAGTGAGAAAGGTTCCTGCAGGGAAGATCATGCAATCAGGGGAGTTGCTCCAGCTTGGAAGGGCTGGGAGTGGCCTGCTGAAGCAGGGAAGATCCTGAGACACTAGGGGTGTTTTGAGACAGTACCTCAGGGAGGATTGGTTTGTCCCCAGCTTAAGTCTGGGGAAGCCTCATTTTGAACTTTTTGCTAGTAAAACCAGACTCCACGGAGAGGTACCATTGAACAAAGAGAAGCCTTTTTTGATTTCTTGAGGAGTCCAAGAGGGGAAACTGAGGCCGGGCATGATCGAGCCACCCCAGGCCACGAGAAGGCATTCAAGAGGTGGCTATGTTCCTACTAAGAGAATGTAGCAAAGCAGAATCCGCTATTATAACCATTTCAGATAGCCAACTGACCAGAGCACAGCGCATTTCCTTATGTTGTGACATACCTAAAATGGCCCTGAAGATCTGTTTGTTAAGATCTAACCAAGATCACTTCCCCATCAGTGACAGGCACTAAACGTAGAATAGAGTGAATATTATCCATCCTTTCATTTAAAAGGGAGCAGAAAGGCTGCTCCATTTTAAGGGTCCTCATGGTTCAGAAAATAACTAGATTACTGCTGAGAAAAAATAGGTAACAAGGCGGCTGCCCTTCCTTCATTACAAGAGAAATGAATGTTGTTATTAATAATCTTCCCTCTTCCCCACCATCTCAGGCCTGTCCCTTCTTTAAATCCTATTGCCTGTCAGTCAGTTGAGTGGGTCCCAGTAGAGATGCAAACTGGTATCTCACTGTGGAGACTGGGGCGGTTACCTCCCCATTGCCAAGGTGAAATATACTGCAGATGCATTCATCGGTCTAATACGTCCCATCTACTCATGTGTATGTCATTCCTACCTGCTTCTGATGACAGAAATAGATAATTCCATCCATGCTTGTTGAAGGAGGCGTTTCAATAATAAAGTACATGTTTAAATCACACATGCAGAAGCTCAGCAGTCAGTGAAGCTGAAGAGCAGTATAATACTGGTTACTGGTAACCCCAGCAATCTCTCTACTATTCTGTTGATGCCTCTTTAAATTTGATGCCCTAGGTGGCCACATACTCAGCCTATGCCTAAAGCTGCCTGTGGTACTCATGGTTTTATTCTGAAGAGGAACTTCTTTTTCAGTGACTATTCTATATTAGTGAGATGACTTGTGGAAGAGCCTTATTTGCAATGATATTTCATTAAGCAAAGTGCAGCTTACATCATGGTGTGAGCTTCCTCTATGAATTCATCTTCTGACATTGATCCTTCTTTAATCATCTTAATGGCAACATCATACTTTCCCTTCCATTTTCCCAGCTGTACCACTCCAAACTGGCCACTTCCTAATTCCTTGAGCAGGACAATTTCCTCTCGTTTCAGCTCCCAGATCCCTAGAGAGACAGAAGCAATCCCTTTTAGCTACCAGCCTGACATATGCAGTCCCGGGATCCTAAAGGTGTCCATTTGTTTTCTTTTGCAGTGCATGAAAGTGTGCCACATGAAGTCTATGGGTTTCGTATGTGAGTGGCAGCAGAAATGTAGCACAACCCCAGAGTGCCATTCGATACCACAGCTGAGGTATGTTCGTTCGCAGAACCAGACAAAGTTTGTGTGACTTATGAAGGACTTCTGGGTCAAACAATAGAAATATCGCCAGGCTGTTTTTCAGTTGGCTTTGCAAACAAATGCAATCCCACCACATAATGTGCTAGAACAGAATAAGAAAGGGCCAGACTGAGATGGCCGTGGCATGGGCGTGCAGATGGAGGAAGTGCACAAAGAGCCAGTCACTTGACCCTAGAGGGAGTTGGGGAATGTGTTCCCACGGCCTTCCAACATCCACACACACAGCAGCCTTGGGAATAGGCTGCATGCGCTGGTGGGTGGTGACTGCACTAGCTTTAAGAATAATGCACCTGTGCACTCCCCATACAAGGGAGCTAGGGGAGGGACTGATCACCAAAGAACAATCCCTCTCTAAACTCTGTGTGTGGCAGGGTGGTTCTGCATTACCTCCGATACAGAGATAAATCTAGGTGGCTGCCAACCAGAGAGTTTAAAGCTTCTGCAGCCTTCTATATGGTCAAGATTGGAAGTAAGGAAAATCCTAATGGTTTATTTTTACTGACAAATTATACCTTGTTGGTGTGACGATGTGTGGGATCCATCTGTACAACCTAAGGAATTCTGGGTGAGATTATGAACTCTCTCTGTGTGTCTTTATCAAACTCTATTTGGAATGTGCAGCCTTTTGTCTTCTCTGTTGTCCTTTTACATCATCTTGGACAGAAATTCCATGGGGGGTGACACAGGACTGGCAATAGAGGGTTGTGAAATCTAGGTGGTCCTCTATTCAAATACAAGTGCCCTAGGCAATAGGCAGGTTCCCACCCAGAAAATCTAGTCTGTCAGGGGAGAGATAACCTGGCCACAAAGTCATCTGGTATGGGTCTGGGATCATCTGTGAAGGCTGATCCAGGAGTCACAGGACAGAAGGAATGGAAGGTTATAAAAGGGCAGGAGCAGTTCTCCTGGGGGTCTTCGGCCATTTTCACCAGCTCACGCAGAGGGACGCTGCTGCAGGAGCCTGATGGGGACCTGGCCACCTGAATTCTGATGGACCCCAAGGGAGAGGTGAGTTAGCAGGGCACTGCATTCAGGATGTTCAGTGTTTTCTAAATGATCTGTACCCTCTTGTCCTTTCTCTCTGAAGTAAAGAGCAGTGGTGGTTTAGAATCTTGTGCAAAATCTGTCTGTGTGAGTTATGTACGACACCTACCACATGTCCCTGAGGGGTTAACCTGTTTACCCACGGTGCCCACAAGGCTGGAGTTCTGAGAAGCGCTGTGCATAAGCTGTGGTGAGGAATTGTGAGAGCCACTCTTGGTTGCAGAGGCTAGGCAGTTGGACCACAAGGTCTCAGCTCTCAGAAGCGAGTGCTAAACAGAGAATCTTCATCCCAAGAGTATTCCTAGAGCCCCCAAGCCAGGAGCAGTCCCTGGACTCTATTTAGACTCTAGAGCAGTGGTTCTCAACCTATTTACCATTGTGGGCCACATATGCAGCTCTCTCTGTGTCATGTGGGCCACATTCACACAATATATATACTACCTGTATGGCCCTGAGGATGTCACATGGGCCGCAGCTGTATGCTGATTGGGCTGCAAGTGGCCCGTAGCCATAGGTTGAGTACCACTAGTCTAGAGGCTTAGAGGATTTGAGGATTCAGCATTTGGAACCCCTCAAAGCAGTCTGGTGAGTGTCCAACAGGGGGAGCTCAACCAGCGCTGTGACAGATGGCAAACAGTGACAATAGTTTTAAAAGGGAAAATCATCTCCATACCATTTCCTAAGGATGCTGTCGATGGGACCTTATTTGCTTTCGTAGTCACAGCATGCCGAAGCCTTGTAATCATACCTACAAAGAAAGCCAGTTAATGATCACAGTACATGCAGCTCTCTTAAATAATAATAATAAAAATCCTAGGCAACTAACAACCCCCTATGAACAAATTCTCAAGATCGACACCTAAAAGGGGGATAAATCTATTCTTAGTATTTAGACCATTCAGTATGGCAAGAGATTCACCATAAATACTAGAAACCCAACAACCTGAGTCTCTCTAAATCTATCTATGATAGGAGAAAAACACATTCAGGGTCAGCAGAAGGGGCAAGGAGAGACAGAAGTGATTTACCTGCTGAGTTATGCTGATGATAGTGAATAAGCTGGGGAACTGAATCAAAACAGTAATTTTCAGCCAGATAATATTTGTTTTCATAGTTTGTGTGCACGTGGTAATGTTTGACAGTTCCTTTTTTATCTCTGAAAAATAGCACAAAGTATTCTTTATGTAAGAGCCTTGTTAAATGGACTCAATAAAGTCCAAGCCTTATTTAGTTAATTAGACAGGTAGTCACCAGACTCATGATGCACCAGTTAGAATTTTAATGATATTTTTTCTTTGCTGCTATCAGCTGTCATTTAGTTAAGGGGACTCTTTGCTTAATAAGTGGTATCTAAATACTTACTGTAGTAAAGTGGTCATGATTAAGTTAATTGGGCCACCCAGAATATTATGGGCTTGAGTGATGCTCCAGCCCTCCTTTACTTTCTGTTCTGTGTGTTCTCACTCTATTGTGGTGCAGTTGAATAAAGCAGCAAGTTCCCCAGCTTGCAGTCCGGTGAGTAAAGTGTTATTTTTGTTGCAATGAGCAGTCCTTTTTCAAAATTACATGTTACAAATTTTTCACATTTCCATAGCTTCCAATATGTAGTATTCAAAATGCTGGTCATATTTATAAGGGATATCGGCTGTCCCACTGCAGGACACTAACTGCCTGGGGATAGGAAAAAACTTTCCCCATGAAAATCATAGAACCATAGGCTTAGGGTCATCTAGTCTAACCCCCTGCCAAGATGCAGGATTTATTGTGTCTAAATGTTATTTAATCAAACAACGGTGGTGGGGAATCAGGGTATTATATCTTCCTCTGATGCATCTGGTACTGGACACCTCTGATTACAGGACATTTGACTAGAAGGACCAGTGGTTTGATCCACTAAGGCAATTTTTCTGAATGTTTACAGTGCCATTTCTAACCACTCCTTCCTTTTTCCTGCCTCTCCCAAGCTTGATCTCTTCTTCCCTTCCCCATTTCTCTCTCTCTTCAGTTTCCCTCTCCTTCCAGCCATTACATTAATCTCCCATACAACCTGTCCTTAGAGATGCTCCCTGTTCAGCTGGCAATGAAACAATAATATATCTACCAGCTCTCCCCTACTCTCTCTCTCCCCTGCAATGAGCACACCTCTTTGTGGTGCCTTCTGTCACGATAGCACTGGACTCAGCAAAAGGGACCGGAAGGTTAAGGCACGGATGGATTTAGAGGGATAATACTGTTTAGAAGCCTGTTTCCAAACTTGCCCAAAGTTCAGTCCAGATCTGGTGAAGTAACTTTGGTATTGAATGACTCCCCTCAGGAACAAACCCATGGAGTTGAAAATGGAAACGAAGGTAGTCCTTTGAATACTCACTCAAGAGCCTTGCTGAATACAGACACGGTGTACTTGCCCACTCGGCTTGAATTTCGAACCATAAAAGCACCTTCTTTCCCCTAATAATAATAAATAAAAAGGAAGGAAAACATCACAAGAAACTCCCACTATTTGAGACATATTTTGTAACTTTGCCTTGATGCATTTCCAGAATGCCTTAAACTCACATCAGTTTTCCACTGCCTCAGTATATCTGGGTGACTAAACAGCTAGAGAGATTTTCAGTACATATTCAATTTCAGGCTATTTTTAATGTGAGTAGCAGCTAAATCCTACTTTTTCCCTCTTCCCCATCCCCCAACTTTGCACTATAGGTTTCTGCTTTTGAGGGTGGTTTCCCAGGTAGGTGCTGAGATTCTGGTTTCCATTAGGACTTTCCTAGCAGTACATGTAGGAGCGACATTAGTCTTGTGCTGGAATTTGGTTGCTGTGTGGCTGGAACAAGACACTTACAAGTCCAGCTATGGTCTAAGATTCAATGCTGCAAGATGCTGCGCAACCTCCCGTCCCATTCAGATCGATGGGATTTGCGACTGTTCAGCCCCTGATTGGGCCATAGGTGACTAATCCTTCTACTGGCCCCCCCCACCCCCCCAGAAATACACAGTGATTCGCCAGGATTATACTTCCTTTCTGAACCTCTAGTGCAGGCAGCTGGGAAGGAAAATTGGGCCATGGCTCTGTGGAGCATGGTATGAGCTGCAAGTGGCTGAGCACCAATGGGACAGGCAGCACATCACCAGGAGGGAGTGTCACGGGAGCTAGGAGGTGTAATAGGTAAGTGTACTAGCCGCTGACATGTCATGTCTCCGATGGAAAGGAATATGACAATGCCATTGTCCAGTCGTCTCCGTTTGTGCATGTCACAGAATCCCCTTCCATCATAACAAAATTTCCGAAACTTTCAGAACCAGGCATTTGTTATAAACTGTAAATAACATGTCTATAAAAAGGACAGCTGAGAAATACAAAATGCGAGAGGACTAGCAGACAAATCTTTTTGGAGGCAGCGTACATCTCACATTTGATTATGACTTCCTATGCCAGTTCTCTGACTGGCAGTCTGTGCTCCAAAAAGACCAACATTTGAAATAGCAATTTAGAGTATTGTATGTCAGGAGTGAAAGCCATACAAGTGAAAGCTTTGGGGGAGGGCTCTGCCTGCCCTTTGCCTAGTTTAGATTAGTGCCATTACTTAGTCACCTCTAGGGCCCTTACATTCACCCACAACCTAATTACTCCTATATCTTCATACTAAATTAATACCTATTTCAGTTTCTACCACTCTCACTGTAATACTAAAGTTATTTAAAGAGCATTAGCACCCTCTAGAGGTGAGGAGCAGCAACGATCACAATAGATTTAGAGAGAGGTTTAAACGTAGTTAATAAAGATATTTCCAGTACCTTCTGTCGCAGCAGTTGCTCTGACTGGGCCCTGGAGATATCACCAGCGTACCAACTGCAGCAAGAAATATTGTTTACAGCATGATTTCCGAATAACAGTATGGCAAAGTAGACTGATGAAAAACCCTTACAAGATGCCTCATTTTCAAATCTGCTTTTAAGCCAAAGTATCTATCTTACATAGCCCCCAGTAGTAGTAACTGAGCGCCTCACAGTCTTTAATGCATTTATCCTTGCAACACCCCTGTGAGGCAGAGCAGTGCCTCAGATGGGAAACTGAGGCACGGAGAGACTAAATGACTTGCACAAAGTCACACATGAGTGTCCTAGGCTAGTTCCCTAACCACTGGACCATCCTTCCTCCCTGATATAGATCAAGATACATTTGCAAGTTACATGTGATATCTAAGGTAATAGTTAAGTGTGATCTTGAGATAGCGCGAAGCAGACAAAGATAACCTAAAAATAAATAAATATCTTCTGAATTAGCCTCCTAGACACTGAGATTCCCAGATGTTTATTCCCCATAGACAATACCTATAAAATTACATTATTAACAATAGATCACAGGACTATGAGGGCCACATTTTGAAAGAATGAAGTAACTGCCCACCCCTATGTGTTTAGATGTCTAAATACCCATTTAGATGCATTATTGTGGGGAAAGTGTGAGCAAACTGTGCCTGCTGGGGGCCTCCCTCTATCCATGAAGATTTGTCCCTTGAGGGGCCACTAGCATGTTAAGAATTGCCCATTTTCAAACACAAAGCTCCTTACCAGTGTTTTTAATAAAATCTTGGATCATTAAAATTAAGCGTCTGGGGTGGCCGCTGCCTCTCCACATTCCCTGTGCAGGGGCTTCGGGTCACTGAATCCATGTAAATATCTCACTCCTCTGGTCTTCTTCACCCTGACCTATTTGAGGCCAGCAGGGCACCCTGCTCTGTGGCCTTCAGAGAGTGAGGATACTTTCTTTTTTGCCAACTCTGCCATGGAGAGCCCTGCATGCACCCCCACCCTGGGGGGACTTTCAATTGAAAAGCATCAACTGTGTGTAACTCCTGCAACATTCAAACCTCTTTGTGATGGTCAGGCTTTACCTTACATAATATGCTAATGAGCTGCAAGCTTCCAAAGGAAGGAGACAGCTACTTCATACATGTTTTCAAGAGAAACTCCCCTCAGCCTCATCACAGGTGTCAGTGTTTTGTGAGCACACCCTTTTATCGGGGTATCAGACAGGCTTTTCTAAAAGCCTCCCCATCCGCTGCTTTGTTGGGTGAAAACAGACTCATTCTATTGGAAGCCTATGGAAGATTATTAATAATAAGGATGATTTGTATCACAGAAGGGTTGAGAGGAGGATAAGGGCTCCACTGTGCTAGGCACTGTGCAGACAGCTAAAGGAAAGATGGTCCTTGTCCCAAAGAGCTTAAGGTTTACACATGAAAACACTCCACATACTCACTCATGCTTAGTCATGCTCTCCTCTTCTTCTGATGAATGGTCACTTCCGCTGGAGTTTCCCCTACAAAGTCGAAACACCCCATTGAAATCATGTAAATATGCAGACCTTCCTCAAGTAAAAACCCATATTAAATATAGTCACACTGAACTAATACTAGGCTCAGCCCAAAGTGGATTTTTCCCCTCCTTTAGGCAAATTTGAGGATATATTTCATTTTCTTTCCATTTCTTTTTTGGTTTGGTGAGGGTGAAAAAAATACACACTTTCCCATGGTAAAATACTCTAACCTCAGTTTTAGAGCTGCAGCTGAATGTTGCAAATGAACATGTTGCAGGTAGAAAGTCCTTTATAAGTAGTGATGCCTTGGCTAGCTGTGCAAGGAAATTTTAACTTGAGTTTTAAAAATTATCAATTGAAAAATCAGGAGCCTGCTCAGAGGGCATTCACTAAGACTTCTGAGGCGAGCCTAACGTGGCTCCTCCCCCTTTGTGATAATACCTAGCGAGCTTGGAGAGTTAAACACTCTCTCTGCCTGTCCTGCTAGGCAGAGGGGCTGAACCTCTCTGCTGCAGTTGTTATGAGGAGATTGTAATTGCCTCATTGAAGCTTACACAGAAATCCTCCAAAACCACAAAAGCTCAAAATCCTCCAATAAATGTTCTTAACATCAGGGACAGAATTAAAACAGCACATGCCAAAACAAGTTACAACAAAACAAATATCTGCCCCCCTCCACTTCCTAACCCCAACAACAAACCAACAATTTAGGATTCTGATTTTTACTGCAATCTACAGCATTCAGGAAATTATAGGAAATTATACGATTACATTTAAAAAAAAAGTTGTAGGCCGGATCCAGCACCATTTACTCAGACAAATCTCTTTACAGTCTATGGGATTACTTAAATGCTCCCTGCAAGTACTCAGGCAAGTGCTTAATTTTATGCACAACATAAGTGTTTGCAAGATCAGGGCCAAAGATACTTAAAAAAAATTGGTCTGATCTGGCAGGCTTCACTTAAACAAAATCACGTTACTTTCTATGGGACTACTCACATGCACAATGTTACTTACATATGTAAATGTTTGCACGGTTGGGGCCTTAATAGTGAAGTAAGAATACATAGGGTGAAATCCTGGCCCTATTGAAGTCAATGGCAAAACTTCCATTGATGTCAGTGGGGCCGGTATTTCACCCATAATTTTTTTGCGTTAAATATATATACAACAAGGAGATGAAGATATAGTCTATCCGATATCTTTCACGACACTTTACGCAAGGTATTCAGAAAGCCATAGAATAGATCATAAACTAGTGAAACATTCTGGAAATGTGGCCTGGTCTTTCCTAAAATGGTGGGGTGAAAATTTAAGCACTGAGTGGCCGGATGTTGATTTACCCAGGTTCATCATCATCCAGGGAGATCTCTTTCAGATAGGGACTTGGTGCGAAGCCTTCATTCCTGCAAATTAAACATTTCACGATTCAGTTTTCTTGTATAATTCCATTTTAAATTTGATCTTTTCAAATAGGAAATGGTATTAAACAAACTCACTCACTAACTTTTTATAGTGTCAGAGAGATTTTCATGTTTAAAATATTTTAAAACAGTCCTAGTGTTTATGTGCCACATAGAGGAATGCATGGGGAATTCTGTTGTTGTAGGAAATTACTTTTTAATACATTAAAACCTGTAACAGCCACTGAAATAACTTCCATCTTAGAGATCGGCTTTCTCAGCAGGAGGAGTGGAGCAGGCAGTTTGTAGGTAGCTCAATAATGTCTTGATGTACTAATGGCTGCCAGCAGAGGGTTCTCTGATCCAAAAACAATTCCAGACCTCAAAAAGTCAATGGCTGTACCAATCACTCTCTTTCAGGGTCAACTCAGTCAAGCATCTTTATGAAGTAAAGCAGCTAGGGCTGTGAGGAGGCCACCTGAGGCACTAGGCAGCATGGCAGGGCAGAGCTAAACTGTGTGGACTGAGGGGTTTTTCTGGTTGGAAACACAAGGCAACCGTATCAGTTGCAAGCTGTGTCTGTTGGAGGGACAGAAAGGCAGGACAGTAGCAGTGAATGTGACTGTGACTAAAGCAGAGAGACTGGGCTTCTTGGGCAGAAAACTCAATGGAGTGGAAGACTTGAAGATTGCTGAGTAAGGGAACTGCCTGCTGTTTGTTTTTCTGTGTTAACGGAAAGAGGACAATGTGGGTCATTTGTTTGTTTCTGTAAATAAAAGAGATTACACCAAAAATATACCTAACTCATACTTTCAATTTCTCATCCTAATAGCAACGGCCCTCCAAGGCCCTGACTCCGTTTAGCCACACAGGTCAAAGGGAAACACTATGAATAATTCTCTTTCTCTCTCTCTGCTCTTTCCCTTTAGCTCAGGATGCTGTGTTTGAGCTCTGAGAGGCTGGTGCTGATTGCATCAGATGTATACATACACCACTTAGTCACCAACCAAGCAGTCATGCACTCTGCACTCTGTGCATTAAACTGAGTAGTCCCTCACACATACTAATTTGTTGCTGGCCTTCTACTTTCTTTGATTCCATGGGACGTTGTACAGTGTGACTGAATATCAAGCTGGGTACTGTGTGTTAGAAGCTAATGTTTCTTTATTTGTTTCTTTCTTTATTTACAAATTGTACTTGAATCAATGAGTTATTAGTGGACCAGCCAACTCCACTCAGTCCAAACTCTCTTCAGTCGGTCCGCGACCTCTCTCAGCTGAACATAGGTATTGCTCCGAGCTGGAGATTAATGAGAAAATACCTTCCTTTAATTTGCTGAAGGAGATTCCTCCCTTTGTGGACCACAAGGGAAATAACCAAGAAAATCTATAGATAGGGGTGCCCAGTCATTGCGGTAAAACACTAAGGGCTTGTCTACATGGGGGTTTTAATCCAGATCAAATCAAGTTAATCTGGTTTGAAAACACTTGTGTACGCATGACGCAACCAATCACTGTGTATTAATTCCTCATCTATCAAGAGTTCTGGAGTTGTCCTGCCCAGTGGACTAGGTTCACTTCAAATTATATTAGTTTGGTCTTTTGTTTGTGTGCATGCAATTGCTGTGCACCACTTTTTTTTGCATCCTTCCATTGGCAATCCCATAGTGCTTTGCAGGCATTATTGACCTGTCTGTTTACTTGTGTGCACTGCCTGCAAGTTTACAGGGTGTCCCTTCCCCCTTTTAAAAACTGGTGCAGAGCCAGATTTTGCTGTTTGCTCCTGGATCCCAGTGTACTATTCTGGTGATACCACTGTGATAGTGCTCCAGAAGCCCACACCATGCCTCGTGCAGCCCCTTGGATCTCAGCTGGGACCCTGGGTTTCATCACTATCTGGGGGAGAAGCGTTGGTTCAGGAAGCTCTTTGCAGACAGCTACAGGAATAAGGAGTTTTTTGTGGACACTGCAAAGCAGATGTCTGTGAGGAGCCATGAGTGGGTTGCCAACCAGTGCTGGATAGAGCAAGCAGCTCAGGAGAAAATACATTGAAATGAGGGATAAAAAGAGACAATCTGGCAGGGGACATGTGACCTGTCCATTTTTTGATGAACTGGGCAGGATTCTATATGATTATAGTACGACCCTTCCCAGGCACTATTTGGAGCCTGCTGCCTGTGCTCTGCACTCCACCGAGGATGACCGGCTCAACCAGTTGGCGAATGCGCAGGAGGATGCCGGAGAGGAGCTGCCTTGGAAAGCCAGGATCTTTTTGGGACTCAGGATGCTGACGATGGCCAGCTGGAAAGCCAGCCCCAATCCTAACCTGCTACAATAGACCCTGATTCCTGCCTTGTATTGTCGGAGCCAGAGTCCAAGCCAGAAACCCAGGCTGGGACCGAAGAATCAGATCCCTTGAAGGGAAGTTCAGCATGTTAGTACCTGTCCTTACAATTTATTATTATTGTTGGCAGATGTGAGTTAGGACCCTCCCTTCCCTACCCCCTTTTGCTGTTTCAAAATGGCACGTATTCTGACCCCCTGTGCCCTGTCCCGCGGCAGAGTTGAATACCAAAAGCATTCATTTGTGCAAAATCCCAACGTTTGTTGAGATAATGGTTACAGGAAAATAATTGGGGTTAGTTTTCATTGTTCATGTTAGGTATGAGTGCAAATTGCATAGGCGGACCAGGCTGAGGTACAAATGTCCTGTAACAAGCAGTTTAGTGGACAACCATAGCAGGGCCTTTCAGGTTTTCTCTGCGCTGTCTCCATGTCTGTAGAGGAGGTATAGCAGAACTTAAGACTGAGAAATTGCTGAATTTTGTTTAGCATGTTATACAGAATAGTCGCATGCCCAGCCCCCTCCCCCCAGCATAGCTTGCAAGCCCCTTCCATTCCTGCAGCACTTCTGGGAGGTCCATCCTGGTGAACAACTTCACAGCGTATCTCGCTGGTCTGCCTTTTGCCTTTTTGAATAAGGCCCTTCTGTGCCTCCTAGTCACCCTCCTCAGCATAATGTCACTGAAAGTCAGGACAGCCTATCAGGGATGTAGAGAGGATTACAATCTAGCTCGCCCCCTGATGCTCCCCATAGCCCTCCCTTTGCACATCGGACACCATAGAAACACCTCCAACACACAAACAAATCTGCAAAAGCAAACCTGGAACATAGCTTCGACCACCCCACCCCTATCAACAGCCTGAAATCAGATACTGGACACTGAAATCCAAATGCAGCCAGCACCTTCTCTCCATGCAAACCACTGACTATCTCTCAGGTTCCCCCAAGAATGGGAAGAGTCTCAAGGAGGAAAAGTCACATATACAAAGAAGCTATCATGACTTGTGTGGGATATAAACAGTACACAACTCTTTTTTCCCCCCGACTCTCACAACACCTGCAACAGCCAGACCCTCGAGACCTCTGTATATTGCTGAGAGGCTGGTCAACCTGAAGGGGAGAAAAAGGAAGACTCGCGACGAGACATTAGCAGAACTCATGGCTGAGTCACAAAGGAAAACCTGACTGGCTGAGAGGTGGAGGCAGTACATGAGGACTGAGTGGGAGAAAGAAATGCAGCTCTCCCAGGAGATAGTGACAGTGGCCAAGAACAGAGACGAGAGAAAGCATGGCTGTGGCTAAGTTCAACATGGCCATGGCCAAGGAGCACATGGAAAAACACAGAGAGATGCAGAGGCAGCTCATGGATGCTATCCTGAGCTAGAATGCCCTCCTACAAAACATGCTCCTGCTAGGCCAGGCCCGTAATTTGGGACCCTGGAAAAGGCTGGATACTGGGACCAGCAGCAATGCCTAACCTCCACATCCCCACAGGTGGGCTGCTGGCAGCTCCCATTCACTTCTCCGATCCAACCTCTGGGTACCAAGAACACTGACTCCTGGGAGCCCTGCAACACCTCTGACAACTTTGAGCCATGGCCCTCAACCCCAGAACCCAGAGGCAAGGTGTATTCTCACCTGTGACTTTATGCATCAGGTGAAAATACAGTATTGTATTTGAAATGTTCGCACTGTTGCATTAATTAAAGGTTCATGTACAGTTGGTTAGCTAGTAGATTGGTTAGTTAAATACAAATACATTATTTTTCCATTGGCTTCATTAAAACCTTATTATTTGTTTTTGTTGTTGTTTCGTAATAAAACCAGTTCCCAATGCATCCGTTATAAGTCATCATGGCATTTAACACAGAAAATCCTTTAAATAAAGCTGAAATAACTCATAGGGTTTTACGTAAGTACACAGGGAACGCTACACTTCAACCACCTACACACAATCCCCCAGTGCTCGTAATGTCTGTGTCCCAGCACAACCCCCACAGGCTGCCACGTTCAGGCACAAGACTCAAACTATGAAAACAGGCATCCCTGGCAGCATTCTCCCGGCTGCTAGTGTTCTCTAGGGGATGCCCTGCTGGCTGCTCGAACCTCCAAGCAAGTCTCTCTTAACATCAGCCTCCCACCCCTCAGCATGGTTCTCCCCTTTCTCCCCCCGCTCTCACAAATATTGTGCAGAAGCATGATGTGCAGTTAGAATGCTTGGGGAAAAAAATTCTGCAGCTTCCAACCTATTCCATAAATGGCACCATCTGCCTTTCAAATGACCGAATGTACACTCGACCCCCATTCTGCAATTACTGAGGCAATAGTTAAAATGTTCCCTCCTTCTGTCGCAGCAGCCAGTGTATGGCTTCATGAGCCAGGGCATCAGGGCTCCCAGAATAACCAGCCCAACCTTCACGCTATTAATGTCCACAGTGCTTCTGAGGGGGAACAGGCTTTTCTCCATTAATCTAAATGGAACTGAGTTCCAAAAGATGCTAGCATTGTGGATGCTTCCAGAGCACCCCACATTTATTTCTGTCATCCTGCCATGGGAGTCAACTTGTCCTTGGTGCAGCATGGAGAAATACCCTCTTCTGTTTATAAATTCTGCAGCCTGGCAGGGGAGAGGGGCAAAAGATAGGCACATGGGTCCCATCACTTGCCCCTATACAGTTTGGGAACCCCATGCATGCAAAGCCATCAGTAATCTCCTGAGCATTATCCAGCTTCATGACCTGGTTAGACAGCACCTTATCAATGGCCTAGCAGAGAATGTTCCCAACGGTTGACCTCCCTGCACTGAATTGGTTGGCTACAGACTGGTAACATGCTGGGGTGGCCAACTTCCAGATGGCAACGATGACCTGCTTCTCCACCGGTGTGGGGCACAGCATGTTGGCCAGCTGTTGCTGCATCTCTAGGGTCAGTACCATGCAGATCTCAAAAAAGGTTCCCCATCCGGAAGTTCTATGGCCACTGCTGGTCACCCCGGCTCTGCAGAACGATCCTCTCCCACCAATCCACACTGGTTTCCTGAGCCCAGAAGTGGGACTGAATGCTGTGTCGGTGATCCAGGAACTCGTCCTCTTGTTCCAATGGCATCCTCCTGTTCTTCTACCTTGTTCTGCTGCCACCGCTATAGAGTATCCCCTTGTTGCTGGAGGAGCTGTTGCTGATGCCATAGGATATTCTCCGGCTCCCACGTCATTCGCTTGGGTGGTGCAACGGGCGTTCGTCCGGCTCTGAGTGCTGTAATGTAGCCCAAGCAGCCTGTGCATACTCATGCTTATCACCATGGCGGTGTGGAGCATTGTGGGGTCCGTGCTGGACAACAGTATTTGGGAAATGTTGCGAGCCCGCCCAGAAAGGAAGTGTGGGGCGGAGACGGTGAAAACGTGATTCTTTTAAATAAAATTGAACCTGCCTGGCTTTCCACAATTCACAGTGAAAACAATCCCAGGATTCACGCTGCTCAGCAGTGAAGCACAGACATAGCCCTTGGAAATACATTCCATGGGACACCTCTGGAGAATGCTATGCCCTCAGTTCGCAGCAAACTGCTGCCACGTGTTCACATGATGTGAACTGAAAACGGAACAGTCGTTCCATATGCACACTGTTGGTGCAACTCACATCCTGCAAGTTACCTGATGTGCAACAAAAAGCTTCGGGTTACCCCCTTCCCAACCCCCCTGTCCCCCATGTGGATACCCCAAAGGCAAAAAGTGCTTCTTTCCTAATAGTCTCCATTGACTCTAAAGCTGCCACTGCTATTGCAGGTACATACCAAAATAAAAACCACTAGAGACTGTTCAGATAATAGGCTGTTCAGTGATTATTGTCACTCTTGCCTGATCTGGTAGCTAAAATTCTAGTTATTTCACAGAGAGGAGTGGAAGTAGGTGAGATGGAAGGAAAGATGGGGCAGGACAGATTTTTGAACAGCCTTAAGGAAAGCAACCCCCCTTCTTCGTACATATTGTTATATGGTTTGCAAGTAGTGGACTTTTTGTGAGTCTTTGGAATGAAAATGATAAATCCTGAGGTGGCTTTACATTCCTCTAAATGCCATACCAACCTGTTAAATACACATGCATCAGAGAGACGCTCTATGTGTCAAGTATATAAGACTGTGCCAAGAGTCAGAGAGGAGCTAGGAGCAAGGTAAGAGGAGAAAAGTATGGAGGAGTGTAGAGAAAATTAAGGCTCATGAGATCAGCTGGAGCAAGTTTAAAAAGCCACCAGGGTAGTTCTTAATTGGATCCTGGAATGCACCAGGTTGTTTAAGGATGGGTGTGAGGTGGAATGAGGGTCATTACTGAACAAATATTCTCTATTGAGTGTGCAAAGTAAACGTACCCTTCCATGTCCCTTATTTGCCACCAGTCAGGATCCTCTTCTTTCAGAACATAATACTTGCTGTTCCGGACAAGCTGGATATCAGTGTTTCCTTTGGGTTCATAGTCATACGCTGCCACAGTGATCTTCAGCGAGGATTTACAAGGTGCTGGAACTGGAGGTAGACTGTCGTGCTTCAGCTTTTGAAGGCAGAGGAAATAAAATTACAATGAAGTGCATCACAGTAGAAAATCATTTTTAGCATTTATATTGCAGTTTGCCTCTTCAATGAGCTCTGTGACTGCAAAGAAATTAATGCAAGTTAACTAGAAATGCATGGTGTGCTGAAGTATTTTTTCCTTCCTTTGTTTTGAAATACATCCCAACAGCTGTAGTCCAATATAAATAATGAAATACAAACCAAACTCTGTTACAATAATATTCAAGGCTTGGTCCTGCTCTAATATATGTGGAGTTGTGTATTTTGTAAAATTAGCAACAGCACAGACCTTATGTTACAAGACCCAAGGAGCATGGTTTTGTACTATAGCCGAGAACAGGATTCAGCCCAGTGGGTTAAAATTACACCAGAAGAGGTAAGGGCATTCTCAACTGAAGCTAACAATTTGTGAGCTCACAATGAGCTCAAACTGCAAAGGTTACATGTTGCAGGTAGCTCAGCACAGAAGATGAATTTACATAAAAGGGAATGGTAATAGGATTAACTGATACTTACACCTGGGGTACATCTACACTGCAAAAATGGGTGTGTTCCTAACTCAGGTTAGCTAACTTGGGTTAAAATAGCAGTGAAGACATGGCAACTTGGCATTTAACTTGGGTTAGCAGCTCAAGTTCAAGCCTGTAGGTTACCCTGGGGTTGAACTCAAGGTACTAACCCAAGTTAAAAACACACCTTATTTTGCAATGTAGATGTACTTATAGTGTGATTGTGAGTCATGAAGCGTAAGTACCTTCCACCATATGTAAATGTGCTGATAGCAGACCGTACTAAAAGACTCCGCTGTAATATTATACAATAGCACGTTGCATTTTTTAAAAATGTGCCTTAGATCAATAACAAGTACAATAGTCACTATTAAAAATGAAATCAGTATTAGCCAACTGTTACTGCACAGCGGTGTCTGTTATTTCCTTTTCTAAACATGGTATAGAAGAAACTGATATTTCAGATAATCAAGGCTGATTATTTTTCATGGAATAAAATGGGAAGAGTCAGGGCTTTGCCACAGCAGGAAACGCATCTGTTAGTTTAAAAGAGGAAAGTCATGGCACACACTTATTTTGCTGAATATTAAGTTGTCTGTCATATGGAATTATGAGAAAGTCAAATAATTGTTTAAAACTAGGCAATAACAAGCAGCTTAAAATAATTTAAAACTCTTAGTCAAATCCAGTGGGCATATATAGATCTAAGCTTGTAAAAATTCCCAGAGGAGTCCTGGTTTAGTGGTGGGCTGGCTGGGATTATAAAAGCCCTGAATTTTTGTTAAAAAAATCCTGTAAGTCGCGGTTCCAGTCTTGGAAGGCATGGCCATCACAAACATATAGATTTGCAGGTAATATACCACCCTGAGCCCTAGTTGCCTTTCAGTGACGTCAGCAGGAGTTTTGCTGTTGACATTAATAGCAGTAGGAATGAGGCCTAAAGATAACATTTTCAGAATGCTCAAGTCACTTATCAGAGGGGTAGCCGTGTTAGTCTGAATCTGTAAAAAGCAACAGAGGGTCCTGTGGCACCTTTAAGACTAACAGAAGTATTGGGAGCATAAGCTTTCGTGGGTAAGAACCTCACTTCTTCAGATGCAAGTAATGGAAATCTCCAGAGGCAGGTATAAATCAGTATGGAGATAATGAGGTTAGTTCAATCAGGGAGGGTGAGGTGCTCTGCTAGCAGTTGAGGTGTGAACACCAAGGGAGGAGAAACTGCTTCTGTTTCTCTGTTGCAAGTCACTTAGGAGCCTAAGTCCCATTGACTTTCAATGAGACTTAGGCGCCTATGTGCCTGCCACTTTTGGTTACCAGCTTGGATTTGATGTGGAGAGCAGCACTGTGGATAAGTTCAATTTTCCCTAGAGGGATTGTGTGTGTGTGTGTGTGTGTGTGTGTGTGTGTGTGTGTGTGTGTGTGTGTGTGTGTGTGTGTGTGTGTGTGTGTGTGTGTATGAGAAAGAGAGAGAGAGAGAGAAGAGCAGGCTAGAATCCTCACACTAAGGCCACAGAGTAATTAATAGTGAAACTCCTCAATGGCTATGGCTGCAACCTCAAGGATGCAGGAAGGGGGGTAAGGGAATGACTGGAGTGAGGGCTAGGACTGGCCAGTGGATCTGTCCCTGCCCACCAGCTAGGAGGCGTGAGGGGGCAGGAGAGAAACAGCAAGGGCTACAAATGGGATGCAGAGGACTAAGCCATGAAAAGCTGCCTCTCATGTCAGGAAATAACTGCTGCTCCCAAAGAGTCAGGAAACTGTCTTGTGGCTCCCCTGAAGGCACATTCATGCCCATTAATCCGGCTGATGGTCCCCAACTCCCATAATTGCTCCTGGAGTAGCCTCTTCTGTCAGGCCCCAGCATAAGAGGGCAGAGATATGGTGTTGGTCTGAGGAAAAGGGACTCCAGAGACCCAGGGACATGGGCAGAAGGACAGCACCAAGAACAACCTGGACAGGGAAGAGGAGGACAGAGTCCCCAGAGATTTGGAGGGAGGGTGAGGGGCATGATCCAACAGAGACTTGGAAGGAGGGTTAGGAGATTATTATGTTGGGTATGTTGAGCAATTTGAATGGGTAGTAAAAGGGGCAAAGGCAAAAAGGAGAAAGTTATTCAAAGTTGTGTTGGGGGCTTGCACTAGTAGTTGCTGGACTAAGTAGATGCTGCTCCCTGTCATTTGACAACTTTTGTAGTCCTGACCTGTGCCTTGTGACTGGGGCCAGGAAACAAAGTTGCTTTGTCTCTGACAAGCACTCCCTGCTTTTTAAATTTCCCTTTCAAAACATCTCCTTGATAATGAGCTGGGAAGTCCTAATACGAGTCAACCTGTTCAGTGGCTGATTTGCATGACTGATAATATCTTTAGATAAACAAAATCCTTCGATAGGAGTCAGGGAAGATGGCCCATGGCATTTGAAACTTGTTTATTCACAGTCTCACTATCCTCCAACTTCATTATCAGAACCAGTGTCAAAAGCCCATTTGCTCAGTTATAAACGCTTTCCAAGTCCCTACTCCCACAAAAATACTTAACCCAGCATTGCCAGTTCTTATGATTTTATCATGAGTCTTGTGATATTTGGTATGTTTATTAAATCCCCTGCTGCTGGAGTCAAGTTATTATGTGAGAATCTCAGCTTTCATTTTTAAAAAAGTTTCTAGCACTTGTGGTTGCAAAGAAAAGCTGGAAACTGTGACCTGAGTGTATCCTAGAGATTCAAAAATCAGAAGGTAAATAAAAAGAACCCCAAATGTATTTTTTGAAAAATCTCATTATTTTAAAGCCAATGTTGTGATTTGGGGGGAGGGGGGCTGAATGAAGAATTTTGAATCCCTGACATTGGCAGTACTGTTAGCCACCTCTTAGATGTATGACATATAATTGAGTGACTTGTCTGGACACAGAAACATTTGGTGGAGATAACCCCAATCCCCGGCCGTGGAACAACAGTGAAGCGGCACTGCAGTCACTACCTGGGCCTAAGTGTTGGAGTGACCTCCATGGATCTTGTGCTCTACAGGGAGGAAAGGACCAGAGAATCAGTGTAGTAGCAGATCCTCCATCCCCATCATGACTCTTGTCTCTGACAACCACCCCCGTTACCTCTAACATGCCTCTGTACATGACCATAACAGGAGCCTCCATGGAGCTGGACTCTGTGGCTGGCAGAGGCTGCACATTTCGTGTACAGACACATGTAATCCTGCCCTCTCCCCATACAGGGGAACTGCAGCATTTCCACTCTGCAGGAGGCCCTCTGCACCTGCTGGAATGGGAAGGATTTGGGCTCTAGATAAACAATGTTGGGCCCAGGCCTGTTCTCACTGAAGCCTGTGGGGTAAAATTCCCATTGACTTTAATGGAAACAGGCACATAAAAGCAAATCTGTTCAAACAACTTCACAAGAAGCAGAGGTTTGCTATGGCCCAAACTGACATCTGCACCCTGCAATGCATTGAAACTATCTGAGACTTTTCCAGCTTTGCAGGCACTCCTGTGCGACAGCCCAGAGGGAAGCGTGGGCAGGGTGAGGAATGAGTGGAGAAAGGGTGGAACTGGAGGACTGCTAAGTGTACCCTCCTGTCCTTCCCCGGGTTGTGCTGGTGGCCACTAAGGACATTGATGCTACTCAGTGATTAGATTGGAGTAGCTTCCGTTGAACAGCTGTCTGGGGGAGAAGGTTCCCCAATCCTTCCCCAATGGATCTCTCCATCATTTATTTGGGCTGGATGCTAGGGAGTGGATTTGCCCCCATAAGCAGAGTTCATTGTAGGCAGATACTAAACGTTTGTCACCTACCAGTTTCCCAGGGACAGGAGGCAGCGGTTTCAGAGAGCTGGTGGTGCTAGGTAGACTCATATCTGTAACTGGGGGGAAAGAAAAAATAACACAAGCAATTTACTGCATGACTCCAAGGCCATGCATGCAATAGGTTTTTCCACTTATGTAGCTCCACTAGTGGCAGCAGTGGTGAGACTACTAGAGTAGACACACAGCCCTGGTGATCACCAACGTTTCACCTCCACGTTGGGTTAACATGCTTTAGGTAATGTGATAGTTAATATGTTGGAGGCTGCCTGGGATTCTCCCTCCGCTAGCCCTCTCACACTGTTGCTATCACCAGTGCACCTGCATCATCATCAATAGATGTTTTTCTGAAGCAAAGTTATAGTAGACAGAACACCCTCTTGCATTCTGTAGTATTTCAGACAGAAACAAAGATTTTGATACATGGTGACGCTACTTTTTGGAAGGTTTTCTTTTTCTACCTACTACTGTGTGCAGAAGTCCAGTGGCAACCAAACAGTTATTTGTGGCAGTGTGTGGGTTTTATAACATTATTTGCATATATCATATTTGGTTTGGAAGTTACATACGGCCATTCAAATTACAAAAAACCAACAACTGGCAAATCTTTAAAATAGTAGGGCATTGTTTAGTGTTCCTCCACTCGGTCCATACATAGAACACTGATGTTAATACTAAATAGTGGAGCTAAATTTTCAAAAGGGGCCTCTATATTTTCACTTGCAATCTCACACATACAAATTGGGTTCTTAGGGTTGCCTGTCATTTTGAGGACCCATCTTGAAACAACTGGGGCCTGATTATCAGAGGGGCTGAGCACTCTCAATGTCAATGGGAACTGCAAGAGTTCAGCACCTCTGAAAAATCGGGCTTTCAATCTCTCAAGCTAGGCTCCCAAACCAGAGGCACTCAAAACAAGTGTCCACTTTCAAAAAATGTAAGCCTCAGCTATCCAATGTGCATGCAATAATGTGTGTAGGGGGTGGGGGGGAGGCTGCTTACGAATATGTAGATCGTGGCATGCATCCATTTTGAAAATTTACTCAGGTTCTCTATGGTGACTAATAAATGAGCTAAATAATTGTGATTAATTTCCAGTCCAGTATTTTAAAAATGTATATTTAAACAAAAAAATAAAATACATAAAATACTTCTTCATTCCGTAAATACATTGTTCCAACATACTGCAGGAGTCTGCAACTCAGATACACCATGTTTGTTTTTAAATGGTGCACAGGAAAGAAATGCACAAATGCTCTATGAGGTTCTGGAATGTGCATTATTTGAAACAACTGCTCCCTAGAACCATTTTGTGGAGTAATTTGACTGGCAAGTTTCCCTAACTAAACTTGCTCCTCAGCACAGTACATTTTATAAAATTAAAATGATTTTTCAGCTATTCTTTTGATTCCCCTGTGCTTATTGTAATCCTATTTCTTATAAATGCCCATTCCACAGAGTACCAAAAATAGTCTTGTGGGGGAGAATATAGCATTGTTTAGAAAAGTAGCCACCATAAATATGAATATAATGAAAAAAATCAGTTTTACTTTGGATTTATTATGAAGTTAAATTCTTTATAACTGACACACAAATGTTGCTAGTAGATTTGGCTGTTTGGACTCAGCCATAAAGACAAGTTCTGATATTTTTTTCTCCCACTCCCATAACAACAGCAACAACAACTCAGCATACTAAGTCGAAGTAAAGAGAAAGGATTTCTTTTTGGTGCATTTTGGAGATACAGTAAAAAATTGTCATGATCTCAGCATGGGTATTGCACATACACCTCTACCCCGATATAATGCGACCCGATATAACACGAATTCGGATATAACACGGTAAAGCAGTGCTCTGGGGGTGGGGCTGTGCACTCCGGTGGATCAAAACAAGTTCGATATAACGTGGTTTCACCTATAACGCGGTAAGATTTTTTGGCTCCCGAGGACAGTGTTATATTGAGGTAGAGGTGTACTATATTCTTTCCCCCAGCCACATTATCAAACTACATAGTACAATTGCAATGCTGTTAAAAGAAGTTAAGAACAAACATCAAGAGGAATAATTGATCGGATTTTTATATTTACCACCATTGATTACAATTATCCTTGTAGATTTACCAATATCATGAAAAGCACCATTAAGAATAACACATCAAAAAGCAAATACAAACAAAATGGCTCATTACATTTCTCCCAGATGGTACATCCAGGGGCTGCTTTACATGTCTGGTTGCAGCAGAGAAACTTCCCATTGGTAAAGAATTCTTTGTGATACTTGTTTAGTAAATCCGGATTGTCTTTAATCTCTGGAGCGCACAGGAGGGGAAGAAGAAAAAAAAGAACTTTAAAAGGTTTGCTGGTAGCATGTTTTCAGTAAGCAATACAAACTGATACAATAAAAGAATTCAGTAACAGTGAATCAAGATCATGGAGGAGATGTGAATTTTATAAAGACTTAAAGACTTTCCCAGACTGTTCTAAAGCCCATTTAACTGTGTTGAAAAATCTAATAAAACATTTTATGTATCAAAAATATGAAGAGTGATTTCATTTCTAATTCATGTTATAGAAATAAACTAGACAAACTATAGGTGTTCAATACACCAAATGGCAAATTTCAGTACAAAACTGACCTGTTAAATGTAACACTTTCTATTTATCAAACCTCTTAAATAAACATTTGTTACTTGTATATAAAAAATAATCCAGTATTCTATAGAAATGGCCCAAAACAGTATAGCTGGCAATAGTGACACTGTAGTTTTTTGCATCAGTGCTGTAGTATTTGTTTTAAAAGATAATGAAACAAATAATTTTAAAAGTGTAGAGCAAGAGTTTATAAATGATTGCTTAAAGTTAGGCTCCTAAATCCCTGGTTAGGCACCTGAATTTACAGCCTGGTTTTCAAAAATGCTGCGCACCCAGAAGCATGGGAGCTGCTGCATAATTGTTCAAAATCTTGGCCACAGAATTTTGTTACTTGTTTTTACAGCTGAACTTTATTTTAAAAGTTCCTTAGAAAATTGTAATCACTTTGCTATAATGCACTTCACAAGATTTATGCAATATTTCACTGAACAAGTGGTATTCCTCACATACTCTCTTTAAAAAACCTATCTTGTTTGAATAGCACTCTTATTAACATGTTCAGCTGAGAATATTGGACCAAATCCTGAGGTCCCAAGGTCAGATCTTTCTCCCATCAGGAAAAAGACAATTTAGGGGCAGGGCCGGCTCCAGGCACCAGCTTACCAAGCAGATGCTTGGGGCGGCCACTTCGGAGAGGGGCGGCATGTCCAGCTGTTCGGCGGCAATTCGGTGTACGGTCCCTCACTCCTGCTCGGAGCGAAGGACCTCCCGCCGAATTGCCGCCGCAGAGCGCGATCGCGGCTTTTTTTTGTTTGTTTGTTTGTGTTTGGCTGCTTGGAGCGGCAAAAACCCTGGAGCCGGCCCTGTTTAGGGGACAATAAGCCCCATGAAGAGACAAATCCTGGAGTTTCCATCACATAATTCTGTTGGGTGAATGGAATGAGCAGAGGATTCAGCTACCAAAAACTCAATCTGCCAGAGGTCAGGGCCATGAGAGGGGAAGTCTTTATGCCTCCAAACTGCCTACTGGTTTCCTGTGGTTCTTCCTTATTCCCTTGCCAGTCTGGATCCCTGCTGGCTTTCAAAACCAAATTTTTCTTCAGAAGGATTATTCAAAAGAATCTGGCCCTGGTTTCTAGAAGAAACATTGCACGTAGCCTATTGGAGCCTCCCACTTCTGCCCAGATCGTCCAGGGACAACGTTGCAGTGGTAGGTAAGGAGAGAGCCACACACTCAAAGTCACCTCCACCCATGGGCCCACAAGAGACAACTGGGGGATAAACAGGGCCTGACCCAAAGTCCATTAAAGTAAATGGAAAGACTCCTATTGACTTTAATGGGTGCTACTGCAATGTGTAGTATGTGGATGGACTCCTCCTCCCCTAAGGATCCTATTGACTTCACTGTGGTTTACGGGACCCAGCACTCTGCCTACACACTACTTATGGCATGGACGGAGCGTTGCTCAGTTAAAGACCATGGAAAGAATCAGAACAAACTAAGTAAAGACTAGAGTTGGTGGGGAAATGCCGGTGGGGAAATGCCAGCAGGGAAATTTTGTGAATTTTTTCCTCCCACCATTTTTCATTGAAATTTTTGAAATGTTCTCATCCACTCCAGTCCTGTTGCATGGAGGAGCGAGATTGCAGCTGAAAATGGCTGACAAAACCATTGCATTAAAATAAGAAACTAGATTCATCTACTCCCCTTATTCAGATGATTTCTCTGAACACGCAATCTTCCCCCCCATGTTAGAAAAAAGTTGCTTCACAAGATGGTAAAAACAAGTGTTACCTTTATGTAAAGCTTTCAACCACTGATTTCGGCTCTCTTTATTTGCTGCAAAGACATAGAGAAGGCCATCCTTGTATACAATCTAAAAGAGGTGGGAAAACAATTCATTCTAGTTATCCTGTTCTCAAAGTTCATTAGCTTTTTTTTTTTAAATAAAGACCTAGAGTAACGGAAACAAAGAAGTAAAGGATTTAGAAACCCAAGGATCAAGCTCTGCAGGCCTGTTCACACCAAAATGCATTCAGCCCAGGCAGGGTTGCCAATGTTAGTTGGATGTATTCCTGGAGATTTCATCGCATGACATAATCTTTAATTAAAGATTAATCTTTAATTCCTGGAGACTCCAGGCCAATCCTGGAGGGTTGGCAACCCTAAGCCCAGGACAGTGATGAGCCAGAACAGAGTTAAATAGTTATACTCCCATTTCACATGAAAGTGAGCTTGCATTATGGGCCTGAACCAATCCTGCTCCCAATGGCAAAACTCCGTTTGGCATTAGTAGGAGAACAATAAGACCCTAAATTCAGTAACTTGCACATTCTCATCAGAAATGGGAAGTACACTATGTACCTTTCATTCCTTCCCCATCCTCTCTCCCCCATCTTTGAGTGTATTAGGTGCTCATGAGAGTAACAAACTAATTTAATATAAAAATACTATTTAATGAGGGTTAGGAGTATTCAATCTGAGATAAGTCAGACAGTGATAACACTGCTGCCCTCTCTTGGGGTTATCCCCAGGGGTAGCAATTGTTGGGTGGCAGTTAATTAATGAACTCCTCTGCTGCCCAGGTCATGCACCCTTTCCAAGCCACTGTTGCCCATTTTAGACTATAGCACCCCACCCTTGGCACAAAGGGAAGTTGCAGCTGCTTTGCACTATTGTATATTCTTCTCCTCATGGACTCTCCGCCTCCAGGACTCTCTGCTCTGGCATAGGCTTTGGAATGAATCTATCTCTGAGAATTAACACATACAGTACAAATGACAGCAAAGTCAAGGTTATGGCTTTTGCAGCATATATGATTTTGCTTCCATACACATATGTAGTATTGGTATTACTGTATATGTTGATAAAGATAAGGTTTAATAGAGATGTGCAATTTAGATGAGGTACAATTGCTGAGGGAACCGTAACTTTGAATTTCTGGACTCTTGTGCATTTAAATGGTCAACCTATAGTTTCAATATCAAAAGGCCAAGTTCTGCACTTCTTTTTGCCACTAAAGTGAAAGGAGGTCAGGTGGGGAAGGTTAAAAAGAGAAAATGAATTGTGATCAGTATTGCACAACAAAATAAACATATTCAATATTCAAATACATGCACCATTTGTGTGTGTGTATATAGGATCACACCAAAATAAATAAACTATTATACACACATGAATGCACAAACAGACAGGTCCTGATCCAAATTCCACTGAAGTCAATGAAAAGACTCCCGTTGATTTTGATGGTCTTTGGGTCAGGTTTATAGTAACAAGGATTCATTTCCAACCTGCTGTAAGTTTTTGTAACAGTCAGCGGTGACACAAGCCCTTATTTGTCCTAAAAAATAATGGTTCACCACAGTAAAGATCAGTTTTGTATTTCGTGATCTTACCTGAAATGGATATTGTCTCTCCAAAGGTGCCTGTTCCTCATGATTCACTGCCTCAACACATCGAATTTTCTTAATGTCAATTGATCCTTTTTTGCTTCCTTTTTTCTAAGAATAAAAGCCAAAGCAGGACTACTCATTCTAAACACAGGACTATTGTCCTCAAATCAAAAATACTTTATGGTCATGACAAGTTTTATAAAAACTTAATCACACTTAATCTAAGCTGTGTGTAATTGCACACTTCTGATTGGGTAAAGTAGAGTTCCACTTTTGTTAAACTGTTTGGGAAAGACATTGAAAACCCTCCGTTGTATCTTATCCTGCAATCCATATTCTGACAAAACTCCCTTTGAAGTCAAGGTATAAAGACAACAGGATGGGCCCTACATCTGGTACATGAACTTCGGTATTACAATGCAAAAGCAGAGATGGAGGATATAAAATGCAAAAGTCTCTAATGGGAAATAAGAGTCTGATTTTGTATTACATTATTTTGTTAAGATACTGGCATCGATCCTGCCACCCTTATTCGGACAATGAGTTGTAACTAACAGGAGTAATCCAAATGTGCTATCAGGAGTGCAGATGGTAACAATGTATTTTAGTTGCTTCAGAGCTATCTCTGAATGCACAAAAGAGGCCACTCTGCTGAAAGTCCCGACCATTTGTTTGATACATAATCACTTTTTAAAATACGATCACGCTTTAGCCTTTTACTTTATATCAGTTATGGGCCAAATTCTGCACTGAGCTATTTCCTGTACAAATGACTTGAAACCAATGCCAGATATAACTCACCACAGAGACCCTGATTCAGGAAAACATCCCTATTCAAGGCATGAGCTTAACTTTAGGCATGTGCCTAAGTCCCATTGACGTTGATGAGATTTAAGCATATGCCTAAGATTAAGCATCATTAAGTTCTGTGCTGAATAGGGGTGCACTTAAACACATTCTTAAGTGCTATCCTGAATCAAGGCCAGATTTTGGTCCCATACCATTTTTAAATCCCACTTGGAACAAAAGATATCACTACCCCTACTATATGATCTCTAATCAAAGCACATTGAGGAAGAAAATCCAGAGGCATAAACTGACTTTAGAAAAATATGTACCTCTGTAGTTAAGAAAATGATTTCTCACCTCTTTGTCATATTCATAGTAAGAGAGGTTTGTTTTTGTGAGAACAAACAGTCGTTCTTTGTAATTAATTGGTGAAATTTTTTTCTTCTGTTGCGACTTCTTTAAAAGAAGCTCCTCTAGAATTGATTCCTGCTCCATTTTATTGCCCTAAAAATTGGAAATAGTCATTTTAATAATAATAGTTGTTAAAAGATTAACAAAGGCAGCTACGTCCTTTACTAATGGATTGCAAAGCATGTTATAAAATGAATTTAAGATATATTTATTGCATGTTCTAACGAGCGTTATGAAGAGTGTATTTTATATTTTATAAACAGCTATGAACTGTTAGTTTTTCTGCTCAGACAAAAATAAACATGTTATAGGAAATTAAAATTTAAGATAAAACTGTAGCTCCAACTAAGACATTTTCAGTTCTTTTGTTGCCTGAGAATTTCTCCCTTTAAAGTCTTGCACTGTCTGGCAAGGAATTGAAGCTATATTAAGCACAAATGTATCATATCAGAGACACAGGAAGAAAGTAATTATAGCAACAAACACACAATCCTTCATATCACAGATGAGAAAAAGCATAATTGATCACAGTGTTTCCTGGACTGGTAATTTCTAATTTCTTTCTTTGCACTGAAAGAAACATATGGATATGAAACAGAACCATTCAGGTAAAGAAATGTAAAAAAGTGAAAATATGATTATATGATTATTAATATGTATTAATCTTGTTATTAATTATGCAATAACAAGTGAAAAGAGGAGCGAGACCCTTTGGTTTTTAAAACTATTTGTGTTTAAAGTTACTTACATGGGTGTTGCACTTACAAGAGGAATTATGTCCTTTGTCTTTTGTCTGCTTGGTGCTCCAAAGGGAAGTGTCCTGCTGACTTACTCTCCATCACGTTCTTATCAAACCTGGAGTGTTTATCAGAAAAAAGATATTTGCATGCCACTCATCACACCCATTCTGTCAGAACACATATAGGTGTGTTTTCTGTGTTAGCATATATTTTGCACAATTCCATTTTTAGCCTTGATACATTTAAGTCAAGGGGGTTTATGGCCTCTGAACAATTCCTTGTAGTGTCTGCAATCGAGATACTGCAACGTTATGCTAGTGCATTATAAAAGGAAGAGTAGCTAGTCTGTTTTCACTGTCTATTCTCATGAAAAGGGTCGTAAGCTGTGGGCGGGGGGAAGCATGGGCTGTTATAGCAGGGATAAGGGGAGACAAGAAAGAACATAGAGGGGAAATCAAATCAGTATATTTTATGTCTGTATACTAATGCGAGAAGTATGGGGAATAAGCAGGAAGAACTTGAAATGCTAGTTAATAAACACAGCTATGACACAGCTGGCATCACAGAGACTTGGTGGAATAATACACATGACTGGAATATTGGTATAAAGGGTACAGCTAGTACAGGAAGGACAAGTAAGGAAAAAAAGGAGGAAGTGTTGCCTTATATGTTAAAAATGTATACACTTGGACTGAGGTTGAGATGGAAATAGGAGACATACTTGTTTAAAGGCTCTCTGGGTAGGGTAAAAGAGTAAAAAACAAGGGTGATGTCATGGTAGGGGGTCTATTACAGACCACCTAACCAGGAAGAAGAGGTGGATGAGGCTTTTTTTAAATAACTAACAAAATTATCCAAAGCACAGGACTTGGTGGTGATGGGGGACTTCAACTACCCAGACATCAGTTGGGACAATAACACAGCAGGGTACAGATTATCCATCAAGTTCTTGGAATGTATTGGAGACAATTTTTTATTTCAGAAAGTGGAGAAAGCTACTAGAGGAGACGCTGTTCTAGATTTGATTTTGACAAATAGGGAGGAACTGGTTGAGAATTTGAAAGTGGAAGGCAGCTTAGGTGATAGTGATCATGAGATGGTAGAGTTCATGATTCTAAGGAATGGTAAGAGGGAAAACAGCACAATAAAGATAATGGATTTCAAGAAGGCAGACTTTAGCAAATGCAGGGAGTCGGTATATAAGATCCCATGGGAAGCAAGTCTAAGGAAAAAACAGTTCAAGAGAGTTGGCAGTTTTTCAAAGAGACATTATTAAGGGCACAAGAGCAAACTATCCCACTGCATAGGAAAGATAGGAAGTATGGCAAGAGATCACCCTGGCTTAACAAGGAGTTCTTCAATGATCTGAAACTGAAAAAACAGCCCTACAAGAAGTGGAAATTAGTTCAAATTATAAGTGATGAACATAAACAAATAACACAAGTATGTAGGGACAAAATTAGAAAAGCCAAAGCACAAAACAAGATTAAATTAGCTAGAGACATAAAGAATAACAAGAAAACATTCTACAAATACATTAGAAGCAAGAGAAAGATCAAAGACAGGGTAGGCCTATTACTAAATGAGGAGGGGAAAACAATAACAGAAAATGTGGAAATGGAAAAAGTGTTAAATGACATTTTTGTTTTGGTTTTCACGAAAAAGATTAGTAGCGATTGGACGTCTAACATAGTGAATGCCAGTGAAAATGAGGTAGGTTCAGAGGCTACAATAGGGAAAGAAAAAGTTAAAAATTACTTAGACAAATTAGATGTCTTCAAGTCACCAGGGCTTTATGAAATACATCTTAGAATACTCAAGGAGCTGACTGAGGAGATATCTGAGCCATCAGCGATTATCTTCGAAAAGTCATGGAAGACAGGTGAGATTCCAGAGGGCTGGAAAAGGGCAAATAAAGTGTCAATCTATAAAAATAAGGATAACCGAGGGAATTACAGACCAGTCAGTTTAACTTCAGTACCCGGAAAGATAATGGGGCAAAGCAATCAATTTGCAAACACCTAGAAGATAATAAGGTGATAAGTAACAGTCAGCATGGATTTGTCAAGAACAAATCGTGTCAAACCTACCTAATAGCTTCTTTGACTGGGTAACAAGTCTTGAGGATAGGGAGAAAGTGGTAGATGTGGCATATCTTGACTTTAGTAAGGCTTTTGATACTATTTCACATGACCTTCTCATAGGGGGCTCCAGACAGGGGAGTTTGAGAGGGAGAGCAAGAGATCCCGCTGACAAACAGGCTACCAGGTGAGAGGTGAGAGTACTAGCTGTTAGTGAGTGAGTTTGCTCGACTGTTTGAATTTTAATTGTGATTCTGATTTCAGGTGACTTCAGTTTCAGTTACAGCTGCTGTGGCAGTTGGGACTGAGTGCCTGACCTTGTTCCCTTGATTGTTCCCTTGATTGCCTTTGATTGGCCTTCCCCAGAGTGACTCACGAGGGGGTGGGACTGACCTAGGCAAGCAGGCTTTAAAAGCCAGAGGCAGAGCGACCAGGGGGCTGCAGACAGGGGAGTTTGAGAGGGAGTTTGACGGAGAGAGGCTTACGATGGTTAGGAAGACCCGCAACACCTGTGCCAGCACTGCTTCTGTCTCCTCCACCTGCGCCTGTAGCCAGATAGAGCATGGATGCTTCTACCCAGATCCTGGTGTGGTTTTGCAGGGACTGTAACTTGCAATTTCCACTTACTGATATCCAGGCTGGGGGGGGGGCATCCAATGTGAAAGGTGCCTGCTGGTGGAATCTCTCAGGCAGCAGGTGGGAGAGCTACAGGAGGAGGTGGCTAGGTTGAGGAGCATCCGAATCCACGAGCAATTCCTGGACAGTGTCCATGTGGGGACAGCTGAGGTAGGTGTCCCAGTACACAGGACTGCTGACACACCACTGGTGGAGGAGGAGATGGCTCAGGGTGGACACTGGCAGCTGGTTACTTCTGGCAGCAGGCAGTGCTCCACCCCTGCTCCGAACCCTCCCGCCGTGGTAATAGGTAACTATTATGCTCTTCTTGATACAGGAGAGAAGGAATCACCCCCTACAGTAAAGGAGGAGAAGCCTCGTACCCCTAAGGCTGGGAGGTCTGCTGCCACTACTGCGAATAGGAAACGTAGGGTAGTGGTGGTCAGAGACTCTCTGCTGAGGGAGACGGAGGTGCCCATCTGTCGCCCTGACATTTCATCTCAGGAGGTATGCTGCCTGCCGGGGGCCCGTATCCGAAATGTTACGGAGGCATTGTCGAGGATTATCCAGCCCTCTGACTACTACCCCATGCTACTCATCCATGTGGGCACAAATGATACTGCGAGGTGTGACACTGAGCGGATCAAGAGTGACTACAGGGCTCTGGGAGTACGGGTGAAGGAGTTTGGAGCGCAGGTGGTATTCTCTTCGATTCTTCCTGTCAAAGGTAGGGGCCCGGGCAGAGACAGTTGCATCATGGAGGTGAATGCCTGGCTGCGAAGATGGTGTCGCCAGGAGGGCTTTGGCTTCCTCGACCACGGGATGCTATTCGAGAAAGGACTTCTAGGCAGAGATAGCGTTCACCTTTCGAGGAGGAGAAAGACCCTATTTGGACACAGACTGGCTAACCTAGTGAGGAGGGCTTTAAACTAGGTTTGACGGGGACAGGTGAGCAAAACCCACAGGTAAGTGGGGAACATGGAGATCTGGGAGATGGGTTGGAAACAAGAGGGAGCGTGGGCTATAATGGCGGAGAGAAAGGAGGGTCAGGGCAAAACTGGGAGGGAAGATCAAACCAGTATCTTAGATGCCTATATACAAATGCGAGAAGTATGGGTAATAAGCAGGAAGAACTGGAAGTGCTAATAAATAAATACAACAATGACATTGTTGGCATCACTGAAACTTGGTGGGATAATACACATGATTGGAATGTTGGTGTGGATGGGTACAGCTTGCTCAGGAAGGATAGACAGGGGGAAAAGGGAGGAGGTGTTGCCTTATATATTAAAAATGTACACACTTGGACTGAGGTGGAGATGGACATAGGAGACGGAAGTGTTGAGAGTCTCTGGGTTAGGCTAAAAGGGGTAAAAAACAAGGGTGATGTCATGCTAGGAGTCTACTACAGGCCACCTAACCAGGTGGAAGAGGTGGATGAGGCTTTTTTTAAACAACTAACAAAATCATCCAAAGCTCAAGATTTGGTGGTGATGGGGGACTTCAACTATCCAGATATATGTTGGGAAAATAACACAGCGAGGCACAGACTATCCAATAAGTTCTTGGACTGCATTGCAGACAACTTTTTATTTCAGAAGGTTGAAAAAGCTACTAGGAGGGAAGCTGTTCTAGACTTGATTTTAACAAATAGGGAGGAACTGGTTGAGAATTTGAAAGTAGAAGGCAGCTTGGGTGAAAGTGATCATGAAATCATAGAGTTCACAATTCTAAGGAAGGGTAGAAGGGAGTACAGCAAAATAGAGACAATGGATTTCAGGAAGGCGGATTTTGGTAAGCTCAGAGAGCTGATAGGTAAGGTCCCATGGGAATCAAGACTGAGGGGAAAAACAACTGAGGAGAGTTGGCAGTTTTTTAAAGGGACACTATTAAGGGCCCAAAAGCAAGCTATTCCACTGGGTAGGAAAGATAGAAAACATGGCAAAAGACCACCTTGGCTTAACCACGAGATCTTGCATGATCAAAAAAATAAAAAGGAGTCATATAAAAAATGGAAACTAGGACAGATTACAAAGGATGAATATAGGCAAACAACACAGGAATGCAGGGGCAAGATTAGAAAGGCAAAGGCACAAAATGAGCTCAAACTAGCTACAGGAATAAAGGGAAACAAGAAGACTTTTTATCAATACATTAGAAGCAAGAGGAAGACCAAGGACAGGGTAGGCCCACTGCCCAGTGAGGAGGGAGAAACAGTAACAGGAAACTTGGAAATGGCAGAGATGCTTAATGATTTCTTTGTTTCGGTCTTCACCGAGAAGTCTGAAGGAATGCCTAACATAGTGAGTGCTAATGAGAAGGGGGTAGGTTTAGCAGATAAAATAAAAAAAGAACAAGTTAAAAATCACTTAGAAAAGTTAGATGCCTGCAAGTCTCCAGGGCCTGATGAAATGCATCCTAGAATACTTAAGGAGCTAATAGAGGAGGTATCTGAGCCTCTAGCTATTATCTTTGGAAAATCATGGGAGACGGGAGAGATTCCAGAAGACTGGAAAAGGGCAAATATAGTGCCCACCTATAAAAAGGGAAATAAAAACAACCCAGGAAACTACAGACCAGTTAGTTTAACTTCTGTGCCAGGGAAGATAATGGAGCAAGTAATTAAGGAAATCATCTGCAAACACTTGGAAGGTGGTAAGGTGATAGGGAATAGCCAGCATGGATTTGTAAAGAACAAATCGTGTAAAACCAATCTGATAGCTTTCTTTGATAGGATAATGAGTCTTATGGATAAGGGAGAAGCGGTGGATGTGGTATACCTAGACTTTAGTAAGGCATTTGATACGGTCTCGCATGATATTCTTATCGATAAACTAGGCAAATACAATTTAGATGGGGCTACTATAAGGTGGGTGCATAACTGGCTGGATAACCATACTCAGAGAGTAGTTATTAATGGTTCCCAATCCTGCTGGAAAGGTATAACAAGTGGGGTTCCTCAGGGGTCTGTTTTGGGACCGGCTCTGTTCAATATCTTCATCAACGACTTAGATATTGGCATAGAAAGTACGCTTATTAAGTTTGCAGATGATACCAAACTGGGAGGGATTGCAACTGCTTTGGAGGACAGGGTCATAATTCAAAATGATCTGGACAAATTGGAGAAATGGTCTGAGGTAAACAGGATGAAGTTTAACAAAGACAAATGCAAAGTGCTCCACTTAGGAAGGAAAAATCAGTTTCACACATACAGAATGGGAAGTGACTGTCTAGGAAGGAGTACAGCAGAAAGGGATCTAGGGGTTATAGTGGACCACAAACTAAATATGAGTCAACAGTGTGATGCTGTTGCAAAAAAAGCAAACGTGATTCTGGGATGCATTAACAGGTGTGTTGTGAGCAAGACATGAGAAGTCATTCTTCTGCTCTACTCTGCACTGGTTAGGCCTCAACTGGAGTATTGTTTCCAGTTCTGGGCACCGCATTTCAAGAAAGATGTGGAGAAATCGGAGAGGGTCCAGAGAAGAGCAACAAGAATGATTAAAGGTCTTGAGAACATGACCTATGAAGGAAGGCTGAAAGAATTGGGTTTGTTTAGTTTGGAAAAGAGAAGACTGAGAGGGGACATGATAGCAGTTTTCAGGTATCTAAAAGGGTGTCATAAGGAGGAGGGAGAAAACTTGTTCACCTTAGCCTCTAAGGATAGAACAAGAAGCAATGGGCTTAAACTGCAGCAAGGGAGGTTTAGGTTGGACATTAGGAAAAAGTTCCTAACTGTCAGGGTGGTTAAACACTGGAATAAATTGCCTAGGGAGGTTGTGGAATCTCCATCTCTGGAGATATTTAAGAGTAGGTTAGATAAATGTCTATCAGGGATGGTCTAGACAGTATTTGGTCCTGCCATGAGGGCAGGGGACTGGACTCGATGACCTCTCGAGGTCCCTTCCAGTCCTAGAACCTATGAGAATAAACAAACTAGGGAAATACAACCTAGCTGGAACTACTATAAGATGGGTGCATAACTGGCTGTAAAAACCGTTCCCAGATAGTAGTTATCAGTGGTTCATAGTCATGCTGGAAGAGCATAATGAGTGGGGTCCCGCAGGGATCAGTTCTGGGTCCAGTTCTGTTCAATATCTTCATCAATGATTTAGATAATGGCATAGAGAGTATATTTATAAAGTTTGTGGATGATACCAAGCTGGGAGGGGTTGCAAGTGCTTTGGAGGATAGGATTAAAATTCAAAATGATCTGGACAAACTGGAGAAATGGTCTGAAGTAAATAGGATGAAATTCAATAAGGACAAATGCAAAGCACTCCACTTAGGAAGGAACAAGCAGCTGCACACATACAAAATGGGAAATGACTGCCTAGAGAAGAGTAGTATCTGGGGTTTATAGTGGATCACAAGCTAAATATGAGTGAACAGAGTAACCCTGTTGCAAAAAAAGCAAACATCATTCTGGGATGGATTATCAGGAGTGTTGTAAGCATGACACAAGGAGTAATTCTTTCGCTCTACTCCACGCTGATTAGGCCTCAGCTAGAGTATTGTGTCCAGCTCTGGGCACCACATTTCAGGAAAGATGTGGACAAATTGGAGAAAGTCCAGAGAAGAGCAACAAAAATGATTAAAGGTCTAGAAAACATGACCTATGAGGGAAGATTGAAAAAACTGGGTTTCTTTAGTCTGGAGAAGAGAAGACCGAGAGGGGACATGATAATAGTTTTCAAGTACATAAAAGGTTGTTACAAGGAGGAGGGAGAAAAATTGTTCTCCTTAACCTCTGAGGAAAGGACAAGAAGCAATGGGCTTAAATTGCAGCAAGGGCAGTTTAGGTTGGACCTTAGGAACAACTTCCTGTCAAGGTGGTTAAGCACTAGAATAAATTGCCCAGGGAGGTTGTGGAATCTCCATCATTGGAGATTTTTAAGAGCAGGTTAGACAAACACCTGTCAGAAATGGTATAGATCAGGGGTGGGCAAACTTTTTGGCCCGAGGGCCACATCTGGGTGGGGAAATTGTATGCAGGGCTATGAATGTAGGGCTAGGGCTGGGGCAGGGGGTTGGGATGCAGGAGGGGTGAGGGGTGCAGGAGGGGGCTCAGGGCAGGGGGTTGGGGTGCAGGAGGGGTGCGGGGTGCAGTAGTTGGCTCAGGGCAAGGGATTGGGGGTTCAGGGAAGGGGGTTGGGGTGCAGGAGGAGTACAGCAGGGGGCTCAAGGCAGGGGGTTAGGGGGCTCAGGGCAAGGGGTTGGAGTGCGGGGTGCAGTAGGGGTTCGGGGTGTGGGCTCCGGCCCGGCGCCGCTTACCTCGAGTGGCTCCGGGGTGGCAGCAGCCCGCAGTGGGGCTAAGGCAGGCTCCCTGCCTGCCCTGGCCCCGCACCACTCCTGGAAGTGTTGAGCATGTCTGGCAGTGGCTCCTGGGGGTGGGGTGGGACAGGCGGCTCCACTGCACGTTGCCCTCGCCTGTGGGTACCACCCCCGAAGCTCCCATTGGCAGCAGTTCCCTGTTCCCGGCCAATGGGAGCTGCTGGGGGCGGTGCCTAAAGGCGAGGGCAGCGTACGGAGCCCTCTGCGCCCTCCCCCAGGGGCCGCAGGGACATGATGCCGGCCACTTCCGGGAGCGGTGTGGGGGCAGGGCAGGCAGGGAGCCTGCCTTAGCACCACTGCGCCACAGGGTTGGCAATCCTGCAAGCCAGATTGAAAGCCCTGATGGGCCGGATCCAGCTCACGGACCATAGTTTGTCCTCCCCTGGTCTAGATAATACTTAGTCCTGCCATGAATGGAAGGGGACTGGACTAGATGATCTCTCGTGGTCTCTTCCAGGCCTACGATTCTATGATTAAAAAGAACATGCACCATTAAACCATGTATGACCACCATGATGCTTGCCTTTTCCTTATTTTAGTGTCTTCCCATGCAAATAGAGCAACTGCTCAGATCAGAGATACGCTGTCAGTTCCTAACCAATATTCTATTTTCTGAAAGGTCGTAGTAAAAGGCAGCTGGGACAAAAACAAAAAAAAGCCATTTTGACTTCAAATGACAACACAAATTACAATATAATAAATAACGGAGTAGGTCTTCCACCTGCCCTATACCTCCTGGATAGAGGCAGTTACTTTTCTTGGTGCCAGTATATTGGCCTTCTACGTAAACTGTCTGCATGAACTGAAAAGGAAGAGCTGTAGGGGCCCTCCTTAGCATGTTATTACACAAACTCTAAATAAAAGGCATATCCATGAGTCTTTTGAACAAGGCGACATTTTAAATAGAAACAGGTGCTTATTAATATCTTCTATTCTTGACTTCATTATGGATTTCACATTTTTAAAACTTTAATCATTTCTGATTTTGAGAAACCTAGCGAATACAAAGACTTTTGAATATACTCTAACCAAGGAAATTTACATGAAAAAGTCCAACAGAGCAGTGCCTCTAAGCATAGCCTTGGCAAGCGCTGTGAGTGTGTACTGTGACCATGAAGCCAAAAATTAATGTTGCCATTTGGACAGAATAGAGTCCATACCTGTCTTGGCTCTCAGAAGAGCAGCAGGGCTATTATTTCGATCTTCCTAAGAAATTTGTTTAGAATCACTTCCAGTCCCATGGTATCATTCCATACCCATATTTCAGAACCACACAAAATTAAGCGCATACTTTGGCCTCCAACAATGTGATGGCTGGTGCAATTAAGTGGCCACCATGAGTCCAGGAAAAACATAACACAGCTTCCATTGAATCTGAGGCCTTCTCTTTGGTCAGTAATCATGTAACGCAAGAGGCTGCTTCCTGGAAATAACGGATTGTGCTCAACTTTACTTGCCTGACATGTTGCTGGCTCCATCAGAGATTTTTCCTCTCAGCTTTTGTAATGGAAATTCAGGCAAAGAAGTAAACCACACACCATACCATAAATATGCTTTAAAAAAATGTTTTGGAAATTTTAATTTTCCCTTCTCTCCCCTTCTATTCCCGAGTGAAGTGAAATGAATAACGTCCACAGTTTAGGGCTTTTTTTTTTTTTTTTTTTTTGCTACTCCGTAACTTTTCACTTAAAAAAAATTAAAGAGTAAAAAAGGGAAGAAGAAAAAAAAATCCATGAAGTTATGAGACTACTGCATAGGACCTTCAGTTTAATGTTAAAATTGAAATCAGGCCCTTAATGCCCTCAGACCATCTTTAATAATAAGCCCTTTTATAAAATCTGTAAATAAAGGAAGACAATATTGATACTAATTTTGAAATTAAAAGAATAAATGGAAAGTAAGATTAGTATTTGAAGAAATTGCTAATAATTAGTATCAGTTTGTAATGACTTCAGTGAGATTACACAGAATACTGCTAACTTCTTTCACATGGGAAAGAAATTACAATGGTTACAGTTATGCCAAAAACGCCATTTAAGATTTTTTTAAAAACAAGATTGAAGATAAAAAAGAAAAGTTAAATGTATTGCAATAGATCTAGCACTTTCCATACTTAATGGTGGGATTCCTGTGTTGTTTTGGAATGTTTGATGAACAGATGTGGAGATGATAATTGTTTGTATTTACTGTGTATGGTTTGAGTTACTTATAGGCCAAAACACAGGAAAGTTTGAACATGAGCAGAATGTGGTATTTATGTGAAACGGTTATTTTCTTGCTTTAATTTTCACCGGTTGGTAATATCCTAAGAGCATGCTTTTTATATAGATTTTTATTTTAACTCTGACCTCTTTTTTTCTAATGTGAAATAAATAAATAAGGATATGGAAAATGACATACTGTGGGCCACTTACTGCCTTCAGTCTGCACTTATAACTCCATCTCCAGCTGATCTCAATAGACATTAGTAATACCTAGTTGTTCCATACCATAGTACTTCCCATTAGAGCCAAGGTGATGTGACTTGCCCAGGTCACCCGGCAGGCCAGTGGAAGAGCCAGGAATAGCATGCAGATCTTCTGAGTGTCAACCTACTGCTCTGTTCACTGGGCCACATTGTCTCAGTGCAGTAATTGTTAACCTTTCCATGATGGTGGCCCCTTTTGCTAAGTCAGAACTTTTGCAAACGTCTTCCTCCCCCCAGTTACATTTACTATAGAAGTAAGAATAAAAAAATGTATCAGTGATCACAAGGGTAGGCCTATATAATGTATTTTGTGTGTATATTTGGAGAAGTGGCTACAGATTGCTTCACCTTGAAGGGGAAGGGTGTGCAGGGGGTAGGAGAGTGATACAGTAACTCCTCACTTAAAGTCGTACTGGTTAACGTTGTTTTGTTGTTACGTTGCTGATCAATTAGAGAACATGCTCGTTTAAAGTTGCGCAATGCTCCCTTATAACGTTGTTTGGCAGCCGCCTGCTTTGTCCACTGCTTGCAGAAAGAGCAGCCCATTGAAGCTAGCTGGTGGTGGCTTGAAACCAGGGTGGACCGGCAGCCCCCCATCAGCTCCCCGCTCCCCTAAGTTCCCTGTGCGGCAGCTGCCCAGCAGGCTGTCAATTGCCTGCAGTTCAGCTGTCCCTCCCCCCACTGCTATGTGCTGCTCCTGTCCTCTGCCTTGGAGCTGCTCCCAGGAGCCTTCTGTTTGCTGTGCAGGGATGGGGGGAATAAGGAGGCTAATGTCAGGGTGTCCCCCTCCCCCCTGCTCCTGCCCCCCACTTACCGCTTCTCCATATAGAGCAGGGTGGGGACACGACAGGGCTCAGGATGGAGAAAGCTTGCTGGCCGCAGCTGCTGTCTCAACTTCCTGATGTACTTAAAAAGGTAATGTACTTAGAGTGGTGTCAGTGTACTTAAAGGGGCAATGCGCGTCTTTCTCCCATACACAGGGTGTGTGTCTCTGTCTGCCATGCTGTCTCCCCTCCCTCCATTCGTGCTGCCTTGTAGAGTGTGAGGCTACATTAACAACAGTGTGTTAACCCTTGAGGGCTCAGCCGTATGCTAGTTCATCATTTAGCAGGAAGGTATTCCCTGGGAAATATCCCACCCTCTTCCACCCACTAACTTCACCACCTCAACCAAGCTTCACAATCATCATTGCTGTGTACAGTATTAAATTGTTTGTTTAAAACTTATACTGTGTGTATATATATATATATAATATAGTTTTTTGTCTGGTGAAAAAAATTTCCCTGGAACCTAACCCCCCCATTTACATTAATTCTTATGGGGAAATTGGATTCGCTTAACATGGTTTCGCTTAAAGTCACATTTTTCAGGAACATAACTACAATGTTAAGCGAGGAGTTACTGTACTTTCTTTGCTTTAGGTTTTGCAACTTCAAACTGTATAACTTCCAAGGCCTTGCACTGCCCTGACTACCTTTTGTGTGACCCTCTGGTTGTGAAACACTGTCCTAGCAGAGCAAGAGCACAAAATACTTCTACTTTAGAATTTGGGATCAACTGTGTTCCCTCTAGGAGTAGCAACACCAGGCAGGGAACAGAAACAGACAAAGTGAGGCTGATATTTCTGTTTTTGATTAGGCTTGTTTGGCTTTTGTTGCCAGTTTCAGTTTTTCTTTCCTTCCTCCTTGTTTTGTTTTGGTGGGGGCCATTTCATTGGTTTCCCATTTTTTCCCTCTGATCTTTCTGAAAAACAAAATGAGAGGCTCAGTCTAGAAGATGAGAAATAGCCTTTGCCCTGCCCAGTATTGGGTAATATTTGAAGAATTGGGGAGAGGTGGGTCTAGGCCTGCCCAAAACTAAAGACACTCCCCTCAATTAAGGGGGAGGATACATTGATCCCAAGCAACAATTGATTTACTGGGGACAATGAATGAAAAAATAGGAGTGGAAGTGGGGTCAAAGATTGAAAATTAGGGATCTGGCAGGGGACACCGAGCAGAAGCACCCACTGCTACTCAAAGGTGTCTAGGGAGTCAGTGGATGCTGCCCAGAGGAACTCTGCCGGAGGCATGATCATACAAGGGATTGGATAGGGCCCTACAGTCATGGAACACCTCCGTCTCCACCTTCCTCCTCCTGGTATGATGGATGGCCACGTTGGCCAGCGCCAGGAAGAGGTTGACGAGGAGGTTCCTCCACTTTGTGCGGCCATGGATGGGGAGTGCATTGATCAAGAGAAGTGAGGAAAAGTGCAGCCAGAAAAGGGGCTGCAACTTGATGTACCCTATATAGATATGCACCAGGGTGTCCCTCTCTCCACAGAAGGACAGGTGTCAGGGAGTTTGTGAACTGCGTCAGGTACACACCCATGCTTACGGCTCAATGAATGAGCCACCAACTAATATCTCCAGCCAGCTATGGAACCAGAGTGGAGTACAGACTGGCCCACTGGAGTGCCTCGCCCTGCTTAGATGGCAGCAGATCCTGCCACTTGGGACATGAGGGTGAGGAAGTGGATGGAAGAGAAGCACGAGTGCATACAGATGTTCTCTGGGCATGGTTCAGAGGTGGACAGGCTGGATGTCATGCAGCTGGCTCAAGTGGCGTGTCGGGGGTGGCAAAGGAGGCTCACAGGGCAAGGGCCTGATGATGAGTTAAAGAGGGCCAGGGATGAGGAGTGGGTGGGGAGCAGCCTCCTACAGGACCCACTCAAGGAAAATGAGAGAAACAGGAGGCAACGCTGCACTCATTTCTTGGAGCACATGACAGGGGGCACACTGGATGGGCTGCCCCATGCACAAGCCGAGCGCCACAAGGTCCAGCCAGTCTCTGCCACCTGCACATGGAGATGAGGTTTGTGTAGCAGGGGTTCTGTGAGGAGATCCTTCCCCTCAATGGCCACCACTAAGGTGACCAGATGTCCCGATTTTATAGGGACAGTCCCGATATTTAGGTCTTTTTCTTATACAGTAACTCCTCGCTTAACATAGTTATGTTCCTGAAAAATGCGACTTTAAGCAAAACGATGTTAAGCGAATCCAATTTCCCCATAAGAATTAATGTAAATGGGGGGGTTAGGTTCCAGGGAAATTTTTTTCACCAGACAAAAGACTATATTATATATATGTGTACACAGTATAAGTTTTAAACAAACAATTTAATACTGTACACAGTAATGATGATTGTGAAGCTTGGTTGAGGTGGTGGAGTCAGAGGGTGGGATATTTCCCAGGGAATGCCTTACTGCTAAATGATGAACTAGCACTCAGCTGAGCCCTCAAGGGTTAACACATTGTTGTTAATGTAGCCTCATACTCTACAAGGCAGCACGAATGGAGGGAGAGGAGACAGCATGGCAGACAGAGACAGAGACACATACCCTGTGTGTGTGAGAGAGAGAGAGGTGCGCATTGCCCCTTTAAGTATGCTGAACCACTCTAAGTACATTGCCTTTTTAAGTAGACCAGGAAGTTGAGACAGCAGCTACTGCCAGCATGTTCCCTCGGTCCTGAGCCGCCCTGTCATGCCCCCCCTCCCCCGCTCTATGGAAATGGGGTAAGCAGGGGGTAGGATCAGGGGGGAGGGGGACACCCTGATATTAGCCCCCCTCTTTCCCCTCTCCCCCCTGCACAACAAAAAGGAGGCTCCCGGGAGCAGCTCCAAGGCAGAGGGCAGGAGCAGCACATGGCAGTGGGGGGAGGGACAGCTGAACTGCAGGCAATTGATAGCCTGCTGGGCGGCTGTCACACAGTGAACTTAGGGGAGTGGGGAGCTGATAGGGGGGCTGCCGGTTCACCCTGGTTCCACACCCCCACCAGCTAGCTCCAATGGGCTGCTCTTTCTGCAAGCAGTGGTCAAAGTAGGCAGCTGCCAAACAACGTTATAAGGGAGCATTGTGCAACTTTAAACGAGCATGTTCTCTAATTGATCAGCAACGTAACAACAAAACAATGTTACCCAGGATGATTTTACGTGAGGAGTTACTGTATAGGTGCTTATTATCCCTCCACCCTCTGTACTAATTTTTCACACTTGCTTTTTGGTCACCCTAGCCGCCATGGATCTGGTCGTGGAAACTAGCTTGCAGGTCCTGAAGAGGTCTGGGCAACAAACTGAGAGCTCAGAGAGGTCTTGGGGGACACCTCCTCGGTGGAGATAAAAGAGCTGCCAGTCGTATTGGAGGTGATAGAGGAAGGCATGTGCCAGCATGTTCTATGCCGGACTACCTGCACTGTAAAGGAGACTCTGCAGGACCTGGAGGCAGCCCAGTGTTTGGCGAGTGGTTTCCCTGGGTAAATGAGGCCCCAGCCCTTGTGCCCAATCTGCAGAGGAGTGTACTTGGCAGGGGGCTGCCCAGGATCTAGCTGTGATGCTGCCTGCCATGGCTGGGAGCTGGCCTGGCTGAATGTGTCTCAGCTTGGGGAGTGGGCACCAGGCTGGCACCAAGAGTGCTGCTGCGGGGGCTGTGTTACATCCCAGAGACTCAAGTGGAGTATGATCCCACCTCAGCTGGGAGATGAGACCGTCCATCCTTATAGCGGGCAGGAGGAGCGTTAGGGGTGGGGTTTACAGTGCGGGGGATTCTGCCCCCTGCAGGTAGCGTGAGAAAGTGCACAGTGCATGTGTCATCTGGGATTACATCATCTGTGTCTGTGTGTGTGCACAATTGTGGTCTCTGTGATTGTGTCATCTGAGTGTGTGTGATTGTGATTTGTGATTGTACATCTCTGTGTGTGACTGAGATCTCTGCGATTGTATCGTCTGTGTGCGTCTGACTGTGATTGTGTCAGTTTATTGGTCCCTGTGTATAGTTATCTATGAGTGGAATAAGCCTGTGTGATTGTGTGTGCCATGCTTGCTTGATGTGGCACTCTTTCTCCCTCTAGTGTCACCTAGACCATCTAGAGATTACTGAGTCTGCTATAGCCTTAGCTAAGAACCACGTGGCTTTTAGCTCATGCAGTAGAGGCTCATGCATTAAGCTTCAGAGATCCCTGGTTTGATCCTGCCTGCCGACAGACACACCCAGTACTATTAGTATGATAAAAGCCTCCAAACCTCTGTAGTATATAGCATTTCCCCAGCCCTGCACTCCTGGAAGCTTCCCCTCCTAGTGTATGTGACCCACCCATCTCTTGTTTGCTAGGAGACTGGGGATCATGGGCAGCAGGTATAAGAAGCTAAATGGGACAAGAAATGGCGGATGCGGCACACCTCCCTTTGGAAGTGTGCCCACCCTCCACCTTTGGAGTGCTGCCTCCGGAAGCTCCCGAGAAGTGGGGGCCGCAGGTGCCCGGACCATGGTCCCACCCTCGCTCCACTTCTTCCCCCGAGACCTCCTTGCCCGCCTTGGGGGGGGGGGAGGCAGAGAGGAGCGCGCGGTGGGCGGGGGCGCCTCAGGAGTGGAGAGGAGTGAGTGGAGGGAGGCCTCTGGGGAAGGGGCGGAGAGGAGCAAGCAGCAGGTGGGGGGCTCATGGAGCAGGGGTGGAACGCAGGAAAGGCCTTCAGGGAAGGAGGCCGAGCGGGGGTGAGGCCTCGGGGCAGAGCAGGGGGCTGGGCAACCCCCCCACTTCTAGGGAGGTTCTGGTACCGATGCCCAGCCTCCCCAAACACAAGAGTCACACACCACCTAGGCTGGGGATGATTGTGCTGAATCATATTGAGTTGGTTACTCTGAAGTGCAGAGGGGGGTTAAATGAGAAGCAATCTTAGTTTACAGGCTTGCACAGATAGGGAACTGCAAGATAGAGTGTTTTATAGGTGGGAGCAGGGAGATAGGTTAGCCTAGGCATGTGGTTCAACTTTCCTTTGGTGGAAAAGAGAAACTCGTTGGCTTCAAAAAATTGAGGCTCCCATCTGCTATTTTGGTTTTTGCTACAGGGGGCATGTTGGTTGTTTCCTGATTTAAAGCAAACCACAACCTCGTAGTCTTTTGCCAATTTTCTGTCTTCATTTGCAGTTGTGCTGTTAACTGCTGTTTGTGAGCTTGTGTCTGTAGGTGCTTATGTATGTTTTGTTTCTTTGCTTTCCAAAATATTGTATTGACAACATTTAAAAATCTTATCTATTTCCTTAGCAGATTTTCGAAATCCCACTCACTCCAGCAGAACACATCTATGTTTATTTGTCTATATATATTAGCATACATTTTGCACAATTAAAATTTTTAGCTGATCCATTAAAGTTAATGGGATTCTCACATGCACTGTGATCCCTAATAGGGGATCCTGATATAGTATTTGGGTGTGGCCTGCACAGAGTTCTTTTGAGGCCTGGGGCAAAATCTGAAACTGAGTCCCCCCTCCCCCACCCTTCCAAATCCCCAGGGTTACAAAAACACTGAAGGGAGGCCCTGGGGCAAGAGCAGGGAGGAGACTGGAGAGAGAGCCTGCCATGCACCCAACCTGCAACTGCAGCTCCTGTCCTGCAGTGCTGGGCCTGGCTCCCCACTCCCCCATTCTGGGTGTTGTGATCTGACGCACAGGGTTACAGTACCAAACCTAAGTGGCACTGTGACCCCATGCACTAGGTGGCAACACCACTCCCACAAATTTGTCCTGGTTGCCCCACTGTCATGATGGAGGGATGGCCAGGCCAAACCTGAGTGGCACTGTGACCCTGTGGAGCTGTGGAGCCGGCACTCGGGAGCAGCGCACCAAGCCTCCTTGACCACCCCTGCGCCTAGGAGCCACAGGGACATGTCACCACTTCCTGCGAGGTGCCTGAGGTGAGCGTCACCTGGAGCCCGCACCCCACACCATACCCCAACTACCTGCCCCAGCCCTGAGCCCCCTCCCGCACCCAAACTCCCTCCCAGAGCCTGTACCCCAACCCCTTGCCCCTGCCCTGAGACCCCTCCTACACCTCAAACCCCTCATCCCCAGCCCCATCCCAGAGCCTGCACCCCCAGACAGAGCCCTCACCCCCACTGCATCCTAATCCCCTGCCCCAGCCCAGAGCCCCCTCCTGCATCCTGAATCCCTCATTTCTGACCTCACCCTGGAGCCTGCACCTCCCCAGCTGGAGCCTTCACCCCCACCCCAACCCCCTGCCCCAATCTGGAGCCCCCTCCCACACTCCAAACTCCTGGGTTCCAGCCCAGAGCCCCCTCCTGCATCCCAAACCCCTCATCTATGGCCCCACCTCAAAGTCCACATCCCCAGCTGGAGCCCTCACCAACTCCCATACCCCAACTCTCTGCCCTAGCCTGGAGCCCCCTCCTGCACCCTGAACCCCTCATTTCTGGCCCCACTCCAGAGCCCACACCACCAGCCCAGAGCCCTGCCCCATATTCCAACCCCCAGCCCCAGCTCGGCCCCCCAGAGCCCGCACCCTGAACCCCCTTCCGCACTCCAACCCTCTGCCCCAGCCCGGTGAAAATGTGTGAGTGAGCGAGGGTAGGGGAGAGTGAACAATGGAGGGAGCGGGGATGGAGTCAGTGGGAGTGGGGCCTTAGAGAAGCGGGGGGGCAGGTGCGGGGCAAGGGCGTTCAGTTTTCTGCAAATAGAAAATTAGCCCCCAAATAGGGTTGCCATCTCAAATGTGGCATCTGGGTCCTGAGTTAGGTTATAGTTTTTGAAATACCTGCATTATTTACAGGCCCTTTGTCTTGGAATTGCCCAGGGTGATCTGTGTAGAACTCTTTCAATATCTGTGGGCTGAATATATCTGGACAACCACCCAACTCCCAGAATTTAATGGTCATATTAGTTATGTAAGACTGGGATTCTAATTCACACAGGACATGACTTAATGATAACTAAGAACCGCATCAGCTGAAACAGTAAGCAGAGGCCACTGATAATAAAACTGGTTGTGGACATAACATCTGATCCAAAAAAGGAAGGGCCAGGAGCTCATTCACGGCCTGCTTCTGCTCTCATTGAAGTAATTGCCCAAACTACCATTGATTTAATAGGACACGCCACGTCTGGGCCCTGAGTAAGAAATGAGTAAGCACTGCCAGATTTGTCTCAATATAAAGTCTCCTTTAAGCATTAGACTCTCATGTTCCATAAATGTACTTTTGCACAATTCTGTGTAAATAGAGTACCTTTAATTTAACTATTTTCTTTATACAATACAAATTATAACATTTTTTTCTGTGATTATATGGAAATAAACATGTTGTAAAACTTATAAAGTTATGGGCTCTAGGTAGGGTATATTTTTACATAGGAAATGACATACTGGGTCAGACCAGTGGTTCATCCAGTTCAGTATCCTGTCTGTCGAAAACCAGTATCATGTTAGAGGTGTGAGAAACTCTCTAGCGGACAAATATGGAATAACTTGCCCATCCAATTCCTATCAGTTAGTGGGTTGCCATATGCCCTGAAGCAAAAAACAATTTTTTTTTTAAATTTACTAATTAGTAAATAGATATTACAGGCTAGTTCATCATTAAACAGTTACCAAACAATGCTAGGGGATGCTTCCTGGTAATAATAGGTAGTGCTCCATTGTACTTGCCTGACACATTGCCAACTCCATCAGAGATTTATTCTCAGTGGCAAATATAGGCAAAAAATGATACCACTCACCATACCACAAAGATTCCTTTAAAAAATTCAGTTTTTGAAATTTTATTTGTCCCTTCCCTGCCCTTTATTTCTTTTTAGCCCACGAGTGAAATGATAGGATTTTTTGCTGTTTTACCAGGGTTCTTGTTTTGTTTTTTTGTCACACTGTAACCTTTCACTTGAAAAATTATGGAGTAGACATAGGAAAAAAGGCAGAAGACAAACAGGAAAGTTTGAACATAAACACAACGTGGTATTTATTTGAAATGGTTATTTTCTTGTTTTAATTATCACTGGTTCGTAACATCTTAAAACATGTTTTTTATATAGAATGTTATATTTACTTTTACTTCTTTTTCCTCTAATATAAAATAAATAAATAAGGATATGGAAAACACCATGAGCTCCTTACTGCCTGCAATTTTAATGATGTAACTCCATTTGATCTGAATGGAAATTAGTAATTTCTAGCTATTCCATAACACTTCCCTTAAGTATCATTATCCAAGCAAAGAGGTGAAGTGACGTGCCACAGGTCACCCGACAGGCCAGTGGAAGAGCCAGGAATAGCATGCAGATCTTCTGAGTGCCAACCTACTGCTCTGTTCACTAGACCACATTATCTCGGTGCAGTAATTGTTATCCTTTCCATGATGGTGGCCCCTTTTGCTAAGTCAGATCTTTTGCAACCCTCCCACTCCCATAACATTTACTGTAAAAGTAAGAGTTAAAAAACGCATCAATGATAACAAGGATAAGCCTATATAATTGATTTATGTGGGCTTGTCTACAGTTCAAAGGCTACAGAATTCTTCTGTCAACCTAGTGCTGTCTACAGGGGGAATTAGGTTGGCTTACCTACACCATTCAGGGGTGTGGATGTTTCACAGCCCTGAGCTACATAGTTATGCCAACCTAATTTTCTAGTGTAGATCAGGCCTCTGTGTATGGTTGGAGAGATGGCAGGGGATTGCTTTACCTCGAAGGGGGAGAGTGTGCAGGGGGAAGGGAGTAATACTTTCTTTGCTTTAGATTGTGATATAATTTCCAATGCCTTGAGATACCCTGACTACCTTTTGTGTAACCCACTGGTTATGAAACACTGTCCTAGTAGATTAAGAGCACAAAGTATCTTCTACTTTAGAATTTGGGATTGGTTGTGTTGCCTCTAGGAGTAACAGCACCTAGGCAGGGAACAGAAATACACAGTTAGGCTGATATTTCCAATTTTGATTTCAGCTTGTGTGACATATCAGGGTACAGTAGAGACCAGTGGGGGGCTGTGTCACCCCTGCCCTGCAATCTTGGGTACCTTACTGAACTAGCTCCCACCTGGGCCAATCACAAACAGCCTTCCAGCATACAAGCCACACCCTGAGAGTCTGTGTGTAACTGCAGCCTACCAGCCACACTTGGGTTACACTCTGGCTCTCACCAGCCTTGGTTATATTGCATGGTGACCCAAACACACTCCCAGATTTCCCCCCAGAACAGCATGTCTTGAGCTGCCCAGCCCTCTCCTAGACAGTATAAAAATTTTAAGTACATTATTTCTTTAAGGGAATAATATGCCAATTCATTATTTCAAACAATTATTCAGACACTTCAATTTAAACACTCTGGATTAGATAAAACAGTAAAACAAGTTTATTAACTACAAAGAAATAGATTTTAAGTGAGTACAAGTAGTGAGGCATAAAAATCAGAAATGGTTACAAGAATAAGGATGTTTATTAATGCCTAATATAACAAACTATATTAGATTCAAACAAAATTCCCACCACATATACCAGCAGATTACTGACCAAACTCTCAGGTCAGGACCCCTCCTCCACTGAGTCTACATGAAAGGATGGTCTCTGCTGGTTTTTTTTACCTGTTTGAATTTCCTTTGTCTTCCTTTCCTGCTTGATGACTCTGTTAACTGCTTAAATGCAAATTAAGGCACACACGCCTTTCTTTGTCTAGGACAGACCTGTTTGCCAATGTCTTCCTGGGCAGGGCTCTGGGAAGGGCCCTACCAAATTCATGACCATGAAAAATGCATCACAGACCATGAAATTTGGTCTCCGCTGTGAAATCTAGCTATTGTAGAGGAGGAGCAAGGCTGGGGGCGCCACAGCTGGGGGCTCCTACTGTGTGCCAGGCTCTAGCTTTCATGGGGGAGATAGGTGCACCAAGCCATGTGTGTGTGGACCTTCCTGCAGCCAGGGGAGGTTCCCAGAGGCAGGTCTTGCCCAGCCCCCCGGGGAGCATCCAATGCAGGGAAGAAGACATCTCACCCCTCCTCAGCCTGGCCCCTCCCCAGCTCCAGGCCTAGCACTCAGGGATTAAAGGGACCTTAGGTTGGGTCTGTGTGTGTGCAGGGGACAACAGCACCCGACCATGGGCAGTCACCCACTTGCCCGCACATAAGGCTGGCCCTGCTCCCCCCACTCATGTGACCCTCACTTCTGTGCTGCTGCCAGTGGCGGCGCTGCCTTTAGAGCTAGATGCCTGGCCACCAGCCCCACTCTCTGGCCACCCAGCTTTGAAGGCAATGCTGCTGCCATCAGCAGCGCAGAAGTAAGGGTGGCAATAGCCCTGCAACCCCCCACCTCCCCCATGACCCTTTTTGGGTCAGGACCCCCAGGGTTACAACACCATGAAATTTCAGATTTAAATATCAGAAACCATGAAATTTACAATTTTAAAAAATCCTACAACCATGAAATTGACCAAAATGGACCTGAATTTGGTAGGGTCCCAGCTATGGGGTTTAGAAGGTGTGTTAATAACATCATACAGGGGACCCTTGCACCTTTACATGCAATGTTGCCACACATATTTTACCAGCACAATAGTGACCAGCAAATCATGAGTTTTCAACTGGCACCTTACGAGCCACACTTTGAACGAAGATGTACTATGCTAGCATGCAGGGGGCCTGCACACAGGGGTGCACGATGCCACAGCTTGTTGGCTTTGATTGCCAGGTTCTGGTTCTCTTCCCTGTGGTTTGTTTTGGTGCGGGGTTTTATTGCTGGTTTTGCAATTTTCTCCCCCCTGCTCTTTCGGAAAAGCAGAGGGAGCTCAGGTTGGGGAGCAGCCTCTGCCCTGCCGCCGGCGGATCGGCTTCCTGGGTAAATGAGGCCCCGGCGCCAGATCCGCAGAGGGGTGAGTCTAGGATCGGCTGCGCAGGACCCGGCTGTGACGCCGCCTGGGTGGGGAGGGGCCCCGCCGGGCGCTCCCCGACTCTCTGTGACTCTGGAACGGGTCAGGGCTCCAACCCAACTCCCCTAGGCGCGCGGACGGCCTGAAGCCCCGCCCCTGCTTCCCCTGCGCCGCAGCCAATAGGCAGCTGCGTTCACTCCCCCGCCCCGCTCTCGAATTGGGGGAGGAGGCGGAGCGCTCGCTCCGTTCGCTCCCCGGGGGCGGAGCCGTTACTGCAGCGAGCGAGCGGGCGGGGGAGCCTCTCCGTGGCGGGCAGCGCGTTAGAGCGCACGGCGCATGCGTCATCTGGGATGACTCTGTGTGTGTGTGTGTGTGTGTGATTGTCACTGATCTCTTGTGTCATCTCAGTGTGTGTGGCTGGGATCGTGTCACTGTGTTCATTGATCCCTGTGCCTAGTTGGGAGTCTGTGTTCGGAGTGACAGCCGTGTTAGTCTGTATCAGCAAAAACAACGAGGAGTCCTTGTGGCACCTTAGAGACTAACAAATTTATTTGAGCATAAGCTTTCGTGGGCTAAAACCCACTTCGTGGGATCCGATGAAGTGGGGTTTAACCCACGAAAGCTGATGCTCAAATAAATTTGTTAGTCTCTAAGGTGCCACAAGGACTCCTCGTTCTTTTTGGGTGTCTGTGACTCTCACTGAGCGCCATGAGCTGGTGTGACTGTGTGCACGCTGGCTGAGATATCAATACTCCTGAAATATTAGCATCATAAAAGCCCCACAGCCAGGCTGTAGCAAGGACCTCCCTTGCACTGCCCTGCCCCGCCCCAGGCTGCCCCCCCCCCCCAGTATGTGACTCACCCATCTCCTTTGCTAGGGGATGGGATGATTGTGCTGACTCATGCTGAGTTAGTTACTGTGAAGTGCAGAGCAGAGGGAGTTAAATGAGAAGCAATCTGTGGTTTGCAGGCATTGCGGTCCTGCACCAGATAGGGAGCAGTAAGGTACTGTACTTGCTGTGGGGGTACCTGAGGCATGAGGTGCAACTTTCCTTTGGTGGAAAAATGAACTATTTAGCTTAAGTAAATGGAAACCCCCATCTGCTGTTTTGGCTTTTGCTACAGGCGACATGTTGGTTGTTTGCAGATTTAAAGTAAAACCAAAATCTTATAGTCTTTTGCCAATTTTCTGTCATTTGCAGTTAATGTTTTGAGCTGTTAGCTGCTCTGTTTGTGTGTTAGGGCGCTTTTGATTTTTTTACTTTCCAAGAGATAATATTGACAACATTTAAAAATCTTATCTATTCCCTGTGCAGATTTTTGAAGTCTTGGAAACTGCATCTTCTTTCAGAAGGAGGAAGGATGGTAACTCTGAGGAAAGTTATCAAAACTGTTCTTAGCATTGAGCAGGCGGAAGGGGTTGGGGCGCGTGTTCGGAGAAGCATTGGCAGGCCTGAGGTATGCTCTATACTTCCTCTCCTCCCAAAGAGATTTGATGTGGTGCCGAATGATGATCATTTCCTGGTTGGAATGTTTGATGGTGGATATATGAAAAGCAAAACCCATCCATAATGCATTAGCTTCATACAGCAGCAGGAAAAAACAGCACCATCAACTAATATAATAGTAATTCCCCAGTCCTGTGTCAGGGCTTTCCTGATGCTCTGGTTGTGATATGATTTTGGGGCTTGGATAAGAGGCAGCTGGTGATGCTCAACCAGAGATGATGGAGGTGATGCTGTGAAAGCCTCTAGGGCAGGGGTCGGCAACCTCTGGCACGCGGCTCGCCAGGGTAAGCACCCCGGCGGGCCGGGCCGGTTTGTTTACCTGCCGCGTCTGCAGGTTTGGCCGATCGCGGCTCCCACTGGCCGGTTCGCCGCGGTTCGCCGCTCCAGGCCAATGGGGGTGTTGGGAAGCCGGGGGCGGCGGGAAGCTACGGCCAGCACATACTTCAGCTTACCGAGGTTGCCGACCCCTGCTCTAGGGGAAACAGGAGAGTTGATACCTGCCTCATTTACTTTTTAAACTGGAGATTTTCAAACTTTTGTCAATATAGTAGGAGAACTGGGGGTCCTGTTGCGGGGACCACGGTTGGTATTAGATAAGAGTGGCAGTTGTGCCACTGTATTGTCTTGCAAACTGTGGCCTTCTCTTTCACATATAGATCTTACCAGTTATCTATGTCTTAGGCTCAGAGACTGGATTAGTACAATGAACAGTAGATGAGGCTACCCCTAAAAGCTATGGGGAAAACTGCTGTTGCAGAATGCTTGCTTCTTGAAGCTTCATGTAGGGAGCACATTATATTTGTGCTCTCCATAGCTTGCACTGGATTCAGGTTTGCTTCTGGGTACAATTCATAGTGTTGGCTTTGGTTGCTCCCAATAAAGCTCTGTGTAGTTTGAGTGCTTACTATCTTAGAGCCTGCCTCTTTATCCTTGTGTGGTGCTACAGCAGTTGAGATCAATTGATGCACTCAAGTTGACAGATAACAAGGGGGCTTGTGGTATGGTGTTACCCAGAGTTCAGGGCTCTGGAATTCACTCCATCCATCAGAATCTGTCTGCTGACCTTCCAGGCATGCTTCAAGGTCTGTTTATTCACTCAAGCTTTTGCGGGAGTGGATCATTAGTGAGAATCTTTACTCTGGGGGAGGAGCTCTCATTGGACTGGAACCAATCTGTAAATAGTTCTTTAGTTATTTTTAAACTGCTGGGTATAAATGCTATGAAACTCTTTTGATTAGTACACTTCAGAAATAAACACAGGAAATAAAGATGAGCACTGAAAAATGATATAGCTTCTATAATTTCATTTGCACCTATATTTGTGTAACTTAAATTTTGAATGCTGGGCTGTAAGGGAATCTGTTTAAGAATCAAAGGATATTTTGAGGTTCAGTATTTCTGACAATGTTATGTTTTGTGTGCAGCAGGTAAAGCAGAAGTTGATGCAAAATCTTTGTCTAAACATCCTAAATTTGATTTATTTCAGTTAAAAAATGTGGATCCTTTTTTGTTGCTTGATGAATTCAAAGGAGGTAAACCAGCTGGCTTTCCTGATCACCCCCATCGGGGTTTTGAGACGGTGAGTAATTTTAGGTGATCTTCTGATGTATGTGTTTTTAAATTTGAACCTGCTAGTGTCACTATAACTCAGGGACCTCTTATTGCATCTGTGGCTGTGTCTACATGGATGGTGGTGTATAGAGTACAGGCACTCCATGTGTAGCAACAAGGTGCAGTGAAATGAAAGTTGCGTCCACACTGGTCACTGCAATGTTGTAAGGTTCCTGCTTCTCAGGATCAGGGCCCCACCTCCTTCCCCCGGTAGCGTCGGGGACTAAGCGCCTATGCCAGATCTGTTGCTTGGGAGTTCTGGCTTGCAGTGGGGCAACTAAATGAGCAACAGCTCAGGTCTCCTGGGTGTGGGCTGAATGAACTGGCAGTGAATAATTCAGGCCTCATGGGTGTGGGCTGACTAAATAAACAGTCGGTAGCTCACACCTCTTGGATGAGGGCTGAGCAAACAGTCACTAGCTCAGGCCTCCTGGGAGTGGGCTGAGCAAACAAACAGTCACTGGCTCTGGCCTCCAGCCATGAGTGTGCGCAAGGGGACGTGGGCCCACCCTGCACCACCGGGTCCCAGCCTAGGATCCTTGAAGCAATGGGTGATCCTGTTGCTGCATTAGCAGGGGAATGTGGGGTTACTGCCTCACCTCTCGGCAACTCAGCAGGACTAAAGTCTCGTTTTCCTGGGCTGCTTCTTACTGGCATCTGGTTCGGTTGCTCTGTGGCCGCTGGTTCCTAGTCTCCTTGTCGAACGGCTCACTCTCTGCTTCCTCTTCGGATTCCTGAGTCTCCTGGGTCAGTGGCTTGTCTTGACTCCAGGCCAGCTCAGGAGAGTTGTCGCCCGCCACAGCTGGTCATGGGCTCCGTGGACAGTTTGGCTCTCTGGGAAGGACGTCTTGCTCCTTCCCTGGTCTGGCCCCAGCTGAGCTCCAGGGCCCTGTTCTTTTACTTCCTGCAAGGGAAAAGGTTAGCTGAGCTCAACTCTGCCTCAGGGCTATAAGGGGCAGTCAGCAACCCCTTCCGATCCCGCTAGGGTTTCAAGATGTTCACGTGGTATATTTGACATTTCTTCCTCTTGTCCAGCTGCTGGATTTCATAGTTATTGGCCCCACTTGGTGGATCACTTCATGAGGCCCCTGCCATTGGGCGAGCAGTTTTGACTCCTCAGAGGAGAGTAACAGGAGAACCTTGTCCCCTGGTTCAAAGGCTATTTCCTGGCTCCCTGGTTGTATGCCTGTTCCTGTGACTTCTGTGTGTTGTGAAGATTCTTGCATGCTAAGGCCCCCACCTTCTCAAGTTGGGTGCAGTCAGAGGATGTACTGCAAGAGACCTTATAATGGGGAAGGTGCCTGCTCCCAGCTCTCACACACCAGGTCCAGGACTCCCCATGGCTGCCTCCCATAAAGCAGCTCAAATGGAGAAAACTTGGTTGATGATTGGTGAACTTCCCAGATTGTGAGTAGCAGAAGCTTTGTCAGGGAAAATCTCCAAAGGATGCCCTTGAGGGTTCTGTTGAAACGTTCGACTAAGCCATCCATTTGAGGGTGATAAACGGACGTCTGAATCATCTCAATGCCCAACAGGTTGCAGACTTGCTTAAGCAACTTTGATGTGATGTTTGTGCCCTGGTCTGTCCAGATTTCTTGTGGGAGGTCCACCTGAGCAAAGACCTCGAATATCTCCACAGCAATGGTCTGGGCTGTGATGTTACGGAGGGGGATTGCTTCAGGGAAGTGGATAGCAGAGTCCAGGATCACCAAAATGTATCTGAAACTTCTCTTGAGGGGTCCCACTAGTTCCATGGTGATCCTCTCAAAGAGTACCCCCACCATGCGTAGTGGGAGTAGTGTGGCTTTCGGTGCTCACTATGGAGTGATAAGCTGGGAGTCTGGACAGGAGCTGCAAAAGTCTTTGACTTCCCGGTGAATTCCTGGCCAAAAATAATGGGCCAAAATTTGGACCAACGTCTTTTCATGGCCCAGTGCTCAGCAGCAGGGACATCATGAGTGAACCTCACGACAGCTTGCTTGTGGCACCAGGGCACAAGCAACTGGGTCTGGGCCTCTTGACTTTGCGGGTCAGGGTCAACCTAGTATAGACAGTCCTCTTTTAGCTCAAACTGGGGATATTCTTTTGCCGATCGGGGCTCTGTGACCCTTCCATTTATGCTGGCCAGTTGCTTGTACGCTCGACTGAGCGTAGAGTCTTCTCGCTGGTTTTGGCCATAGTTGGCTCCCAAGTTTGGTGGATCCTCCCCATGTTGATGAACAGGGTCTGCCTTCTCATCAGGGCTGTCGAGCTCGGTGTCCTGGGTCCCTCAAAGTCAGTGTCGTGATTACCAGATGTCTCCCCCATTTCCTCGAGGGGGTCCCCCCTCAAACATGGGCTCTGGTTTGCCTGGCTCAGGGTTTGTAGTGTGTAGAACCCTTGTGAATCCCTTCCAGTCACAGCTGCGGATAACTGGGTAGGCTCGGCCTACCATCATGATTCTGATCTCGCTGTCCACTGTCGTGATGACCTGAGTGCTGGGGTAGGGCTTCACGTCCCTGTCAATAAACTGTAATTGGATGACTTCTCTCTGTGGATTTGGGGTGGTGATGAGGTCTTGCCAGATGAGTTTGATTACATCCCTAGTCCATGAGTGTGGGGACCTGTACCCTGTTAATCTCCATGGGAACCGTCAGTTTACCAGAGGACTGTTTTCGAGCATGAGCCTCTCCGGTGCAGCCTTGCCTGAAGTTGCAGTCCACTGCCGGGCATTCTCTGGAACCCCCTGTAGAGTGCCATTGCCCTTGCATCTGGAACCCTCCCAACGAGCCTACACTGAGCCCCTCCACACTTGGATCCTGCCTGGTTGAGCCTGCCTGCCCCACATCTGGTGCATCTGGCTCTGAGGGGCAGACTCCTAGGGTGTTTCTGGGGCAGGCTATGTGCTATATCAGGGTCAGGTGCAGCCTCACTGCTGAGTCCGTGTCCCGGGGGTGGGGGGGAGCTGCAGGGTGATCTCCCACCTTCGTGCAGCCAGTGGCCTGTGCTGCCCACTGCCATGCTGGAGCCTCTGCATTTACTTATTGACAAATAAAAGTTGCAGAATTTTAAAATATTGTGTGCAGAATTTTTTTTTTTTTTTTTTGTGCAGAATGCCCCCAGAAGTAAGCTATTCATACTTTCTATTCATTATAGGTTCTTATACTGCCCTCATCATCTTAGTATCTGAGTACCTTCTAGTAGTACATGAAGTGACATGACTAATATCTGTTATGTGTGATTTGTTCTCTCCTCCTCTCCCCGGGAGGAGAATTACATGTCCTGTTTGTTTTGGTAGGGTTATTTTTGTGTTTGTTTGTTTTTTAAATGTGGATGCTGCTGTGTGTTTAAGTTAGAGAAGGCAGATCAAAGAAGGGCACCTTGCACTTACAGTGGAAGGTGGTGAGGTTTATGATGCAGATTTCTTCCTGATAAAATTAGATGCTGCAATAAAATACTAACAAAGAGTCCTGTGGTACCTTAAAGACTAACAGATATATTGGAGCATAAGTTTTCGTGGGTGAATGACCACTTCGTCAGACACATGTAATGGAAATTTCCAGAGGCAGGTATAAATATGCAGTCAAGAATCAGTCTGGAGATAACGAGGTTAGTTCAAGCAGGGAGGGTGAGGCCCTCTTCTAGCAGTTGAGGTGTGAACACCAAGGGAGGAGAAACTGCTTCTGTAGTTGGCTAGCCATTCACAGTCTTTGTTTAATCCTGATCTGATGGTGTCAAATTTGCAAATGAACTGAAGCTCAGCAGTTTCTCTTTGAAGTCTGGTCCTGAAGTTTTTTTGCTGTAAGATGGCTACCTTTACATCTGCTATTGTGTGGCCAGGGAGGTTGAAGTGTTCTCCTACAGGTTTTTGTATATTGCCATTCCTAATATCTGACTTGTGTCCATTATCCTTTTACGTAGGGACTGTCCAGTTTGGCCGATGTACATAGCAGAGGGGCATTGCTGGCACATGATGGCGTATATAACATTGGTGGATGTGCAGGTGAATGAACTGGTGATGTTGTAGCTGATCTGGTTAGGTCCTGTGATGGTGTCGCTGGTGTAGATATGTGGGCAGAGTTGGCATCGAGGTTTGTTGCATGGATTGGTTCCTGAGTAAGAGTTGTTATGGTGCGATGTGTGATTGCTGGTGAGAATATGCTTAAGGTTGGCGGGTTGTCTGTGGGCGAGGCCTGGCCTGCCTCCCAAGGTCTGTGAAAGCGAGGGATCATTGTCCAGGATGGGTTGTAGATCACTGATGATGCGTTGGAGAGGTTTAAGCTGAGGATTGTAGGTGATGGCCAGTGGAGTTCTGTTGGTTTCTTTCTTGGGTTTGTCTTGTAGCAGGAGGCTTCTGGGTACACGTCTGGCTCTGTTGAAACAACCCTGAAATTATAATCAAAGAGGCTGATAAAGGAGGTGCTGTCATCGTCTTGAACAGGTCTGACTATCAGTAGGAGGCTGCCAGACAACTCTCTAATACCAAATTCTACAGGCCACTTTCCTCAGATCCCACTGAGAAATATACTAAGAAACTGAACCATCTACTCAGGACACTCCCTACACCAGGCCTGCACAACATGCGGCCCGCGGGGGCTGACTGTGCGGCCCGCGGGCAAGTGGCGGGGGGAGCTGCCGGCTTCACCCCCTGCCCAGGGGCAGAGCCGACCTCACAGCCCCGCGCGTGCGCACTGCGCTCCGACCGGCCGGCCGGCGAGAAGCGCGGCTGCCGGGTTCGCCCCCTGCCGGGGGGAGGGGGAGTGGGAGGGGGAGGCCGACCTCACAGCCCCAGCCGGTGAGAAGCGCGGCTGCCGGCTTCGTCCCCTGCCTGGGGGGGGGCCAACCTCACAGCCCCGCATGCGCGTGCCGCGCTCCGACCGCCCGGACGGTCAGAAGCGTGGCTGCCGGGGGCCCGCCCGACCACCCGAACGGCCAGAAGCGCGCACACGCGTGCACGTGTCTCCGTCTCCCCCTGCCTGGCGTACAGCGGGTGCGTCACTTCCGGGGCCTGCTGAGGCGGGAAGCGCTGGGCACGAGGCAGAGTCGGTAAGTGCGAGCGAGGGGAAGGGCGCCGGGCCTGGGCTCGAGCCGCAGCTGGGGGGGACTGGGCCGAGACCCCCCCCCAAACCCCCTCTTCGGTTGGGGGTGGGGTGGCTACTGCGCTGGTTGCTCCCAGGGCGGCCTCCGTAGTGATGGGGGTGGGGTGGGGTTGAACTGTCTGTGGGCAGCCGGGAAAACCCGGGGGGGAGGAGGGAGACAGAGAGAGAGAGAGAGTGTGTGTGTGTGTGTGTGTGTGTGTGTGTGTGTGCAGGGTCGGCTTTAGGCCGATTCAACTGAGTCCCCTGAATCGGGCCCCACGCCCAAGCCCCGGCTTCCCCAGGGGGCAATTTAAAGGGCCTGGGGCTTTGGAGCCCCAGGCCCTTTAAATAGCCCCCAGAGCCCTGGGATGGGGGGGGGGGGGGGGGGCTCGGGGGCTATTTAAAGGGCTGGGGCTCCAGCTGCCTCTACCGCACCCCCTGCCCTGCCCGCAGCCAGCCAGCCCCACACACACCCCTGTCCACCCCAGCCCCACGCCCCCTGCCCTGCCCGCAGCCAGCCCGTCTCCAGCCAGCCCCCTGCCCGCAGCCAGCCCGTCTCCAGCCAGCCCCACACCCCCTGCCCGCAGCCAGCCCCTGCTCCACCCCCTGCCCTGCCTCCAGCCCCGCACCCCCTGCCCTGCCTGCAGCCAGCTCTGCACCCCCTGCCCACAGCCAGCCCCTGCCGCACCCCCCTGCGGCCCTGCCCGAAGCCAGCCAGCCCCACACACACCCCTCCCCGCCCCAGCCCCGCACCCCCTGCCCTGTCTCCAGCAAACCCCTGCCGCACCCCCCTGCCTGAAGCCAGCCAGTCCCGCACTCCTCTGTCTCCAGCCCTGCCAACCCCTGCCGCACCCCCCTGCGGCCCTGCCTGAAGCCAGCCAGCCCGCCCCACACTCCCGTCTCCAGCCATCCCCACACCCCTTGCCCTGCCTGCAGCCAGACCCTACCTCCAGTCAGCCCCTGCCCTGCCTCCAGCCAGCTCCATGTCCACTGGTGCCCTGCAGTTCCCAGGGCAGTAACCCTGCACACCTGCTTCAATGAGGGGGGCAGGAAGCAGCTGGGACCCACACATGTGCACACCACTAGGGTGACCAGACAGCAAGTGTGAAAAACCAGAACAGGGGTGGGGGGTAATAGGAGCCTATATAAGAAAAAGACCCCAAAATTGGGACTGTCCCTATAAAATCGGGATATCTGGTCACCCTAGGACACCCCCAGGGAGTGGCTGGGACCCACACATGTGAAATGGAGCTCATTAATAACCGATCAACAGCATATATAACACAATGTACATAATATATAATTTTATTATTTATATAGTTATGGAAAGTAAATAATACATGGAAGAAATGAAAGGCTTTTTTTTACATGTTTTTTTTTCTTCTAGTCATCCCTGCTGGGGCCCCGCTGAAAATGTTCGAATTGGGCCCCGCACTTCCTAAAGCCGGCCCTGTGTGTGTGTTTTGCACCTGCCCTGCCCTTACTGCTGCCCCCTTCCCTGGTCCAGGGACCTTATCCCTCCCCGGCCCCAATCACACTGCCCGCGCCCCGCCCCCCCCAGGGCTCCCTGCGGCACCTGTGTTTGTGTGTGGGACAGTCACATCCAATCCCTTCACACTGCTCCCCTTCCCCCTCCCCGGCTTAGTTCATACCCCCAGAAAATCCCTTCAAACTGTCCCCCTTTTCCCCTCCCCTTATTTCATGGGGGGATGACGAACCGAGCAGGCGGGTGGGCAGGTAGTGGCGGCAAGGCTTTATACTTGGGGGGAGGTGAGGAGGCGAGCGGCGAGTCGGTGGCTGGAAGGAGGCATCCATTTTCAGTATTTTAATTTTTGGTACTGCTGTGTGCAGTAATATAGTGACCCCTGGGGGTTAAAGAGGGGTGTAAAGGTGGGACCGAGCAGGGAGGAGGCGGGTCCTATTTTACTGCTGTGATCTGGTTACCCTATGCGCGCCGTTTCTTTCCCCCTCTACAGGCTTCCACACACTGTCAGTGCCTTGCTAGTGTGCCACGTGCCGTGAGATATCTCTTCTCTTTGTGTGTGACTGAGTGTTTCCCTTGTGTGTGAATTTATTCAACAAAATCTTGAGCTTCATAATGGCTACCATGAGTGAAAAGAAAAAGAGAAAAATAGAATCAGAGCACAGAGTTTTCAACACTGAATGGACAAATAAATACTTATGTACTGTTTCCAAAGACAAAATACTGTGCCTCGTGTGTCGCGAAACGTTAGCTGTTCCGAAAGAATACAACCTTCGGCGGCACTTTGAAACTAAACATCCCAATCTCGCCAAATTGAACCCAAATGAAAAAATAATTAAAGCAGCCAGTTTAGTGAAAAACCTTAGTGGAGAACAGCAAATTTTCAAGAAATTGAGCACTGAGAACGATACAGTTATTAAAGTAAGCTTTCAAATTTCTAAGGAAATTGCTGCTGCTGGGAAATGCTTCACAGAAGGCGAGTTTTTAAAAAAGTGTATGTTGATTGCTGTATCTGAGTTATGTCCAGAAAAGAGGGGAATATTTGAGAATGTCAGTCTATCACGCATGACTGTACAGAGAAGAATAGCTGACATTTCTACTAATCTAAGTGATCAGTTAAAGCAGAGAGTCAGTGAATTCTGCTTTTACTCCCTAGCTATGGATGAAAGCACCGATTTAAAAGACACCGCCCAACTTCTTATTTTTATTAGAGGTATTGATAAAAACTTTGAAATTACTGAAGAACTTGTTGGCATGTGCTCCATGATGGGTCGCACAACTGGAAAAGAAATCTCCAGTGAAGTGATAAAGTGCATGAATGATAAGTTGGGAGTAGATTTCACAAACTTGGTGGCCATTTGTACTGATGGTGCTCCAGCTATGTGTGGAAAAAATGTTGGAGCAGTTACTCTTCTTGAAGAATTTATTGGGAGACAAATAACCAAACATCACTGCATTATACACCATCAGGTTTTGTGTAGCAAAGTCTTAAAATTTGAGCATGTAATGTCAGTGGTAGTTTCCATTGTAAACCTCATCCGTTCTAGAGGACTAAAACATAGGACATTTCGAGCCTTTCTTGAAGGGGAAGACGCCGAGTGCAGCGACGTAATCTACCATACGGAAGTGAGGTGGTTGAGTCGAGGAAGAGTGCTCCAGCATTTCGTTGCTTTGAAAGAGGAGATAGCAAAATTCCTAGAAAATGGGCCAATAAAATTCCCGGAGCTTGAAAATGAGTCCTGAATTAAGATCTCTTTTTCTTTTGTGATATTACAGCACACCTGAATGATCTCAACATTCAACTTCAGGGAAAAAATCAACTTATATTTCAAATGTGTGCAGCAGTGAAAGCTTTCAAAATGCAATTGAAACTTTTCAGAAGTCAGATGTCAAAAGGTGAAATGTGTCACTTTCCCACTTGTGCACAGCGTATCCCTCAGCACAAACACGCCGAGTTAGGAGAAAAATACGCAAAGCACATCAATCTTTTGATTGAAGAATTTGACAGAAGACTTACTTTGTCTAAAGATGATGACATCCAGTTGAAGCTGATCCCTTTTCTGTGGATCCAGAGGAAGTGCCACAAGATTTGCAGTTGGAGGTTATTGAACTTCAGTGTTCGGCAGTTTACCGAAATAAGCACAGAGAAAGCAGCCTGTGGGACTTCTACAAAAGTCTGGATGATGAAAAATACAAGAATCTTATTGAAGTTGCACTGAAAATGTTCAGCATTTTTGGAAGCACTTACATATGTGAACAAACATTTTCCATCATGAACATGAATAAAAACAAGCAACGTTCTTCTCTGACTGACGACCATTTGGAAGAAATTATGAAAATATCCACTTCAAATATGACCCCCGAATACGACAAGCTTGTTGCCGAAAAGAGATGTAATATTTCTCATTAAATTTGCAAGATAATTATGAAAAGTACAAATGTTTTCTTTCAACGGAACAGGTGTTTTTCATTTTTCCATGATTCATAAAAAAAATTAAAATAATTTAAAAAATTGTTTGCTTTAATTGAAAAATTCGTAATAAAGTATCACACCCTCTCCCCCCCCGCAAAAAACCCCTTCCTTTTCGGCCCACAGCTGTTTCGGCAGGGCGGCGCTGGGGAAGGAGGGTTTGTTTCCGCGGTGAGGGCGGCGCTGGGGTGGGAGATGTGTTTCGGGGGGTGTAGCAGGGTGGTTACCCCGCTTCTGCCCTGAAGGGCTTAAAACAGCCTTGGGGGAGGGCTGTGGCCGGGGAAAAGCTGAGCTGATTGGGGAAGCCGCTGCAGCTGTGCCATGCCACAATCAGGCCCCAGCTGGCCTGTATAAAAAGGCTGTGAGCCAGAGGCCCAGAGGAAGTCTCTCTCTGCTTGTAGAGAGAGAAGGGTCTGGCTGCTAGGGAGTTGAACAGGGTACTGGGAGTGGAGCAGGGCTGGGGAAGGCTAGAGGAGCTGGGGAACTCCAGCCTGGAAAACCCCCAAGCTGCGGACCTAGCTAAGGGCCTAAGACCAGTACCAGGGCTGCAGAGGGGCAGCCCAGCTATAGAGGGAGGCAGCAGGTCCAAACCCAACCTTGCCTGTGATGAGTGGCTGATATACTGCAGTCTACCCCACGGCGCGGGGGCTAGTTGGTGACTGGCAGTAGCCTTATACTGAGGTGAGGTGGGGATTAGAGGATTGGGGGTTCCCCAGAGAGAGGAGACCAAGAGCCAGAGTGTGGGGGTATTGCCAGGGGGCAGCACCCCAGATCAAAGGGCACTGGGGTCCAGGAGGGACACAGAGACAGCAGCAGTGGGACACCGGCCTGCAGAGGTCGCTCCAACGGCTGGATGAGCTAATTCCCGAGAAGACCAGCAGGAGGCGCCACCGGGGTGAGTCCTGCTTGCTTACATGGGGGCTGGGCGGCGCTGGGGGGGGACGGGGTTCGGCGGGGCTGGGTGGCGCTGGGGGGGGGGGGCGTGTTTCAGCATGGCCGGGGGGTTTCGGCCCTCAGCTATTTTCTTTGGAGTAACATGGCCCTCGCCGCTTTACGAGTTGTGCAGGCCTGCCCTACACTAACACAGGAACAAATCAACAAACCCTTAGAGCCCCAACCGGGGTTATTCTATCTACTACCCAAGATCCACAAACCTGGAAATCCTGGACGCCCCATCATCTCTGGAATTGGCACTCTCATTGAAGGACTATCCGGATATGTGGACTCTCTACTCAGACCCTATGCCACCAGCACTCCCAGCTATCTCCGTGACACTGATTTCCTGAGAAAACTACAATGCATTGGTGATCTCCCAGAAAACACCATCCTAGCCACCATGGATGTGGAGGCTCTCTACACAAACATCCCACACACAGATGGAATACAAGCTGTCAGAAACAGTATCCCTGATGATGACACAGCACAACTTGTTGCTGAGCTCTGTGATTTTATCCTCGTGCACAATTATTTCAAATTTGGTGACAGTATATACCTCCAGACCAGTGGCACCGCCATGGGCACCCGCATGGCCCCACAATATGCCAACATTTTTATGGCTGACCTGGAACAACGCTTCCTCAGCTCTCGTCCACTCGCGCCCCTTCTCTACCTACGCTACATTGACGACATCTTCATCATCTGGACCCATGGGAAGGAGACTCTGGAAGAAATCCACCACGATTTCAACAGCTTCCACCCCACCATCAACCTCAGCCTGGACCAATCTACACGGGAGGTCCACTTCCTAGACACCACAGTACAAATAAGTGATGGTCACGTTAACACAACCCTATACCGAAAAACCACCGACCGCTATGCCTACCTTCATGCCTCCAGCTTCCACCCCGGACACACCACACGATCCATCGTCTACAGCCAAGCGCTGAGGTACAACCGCATTTGCTCCAACCCCTCAGACAGAGACCAACACCTACAAGATCTTCACCAAGCATTCTCAAAACTACGATACCCGCACAAGGAAATAAGGAAACAAATCAACAGAGCCAGACGTGTACCCAGAAGCCTCCTGCTACAAGACAAACCCAAGAAAGAAACCAACAGAACTCCACTGGCCATCACCTACAGTCCTCAGCTTAAACCTCTCCAACGCATCATCAGTGATCTACAACCCATCCTGGACAATGATCCCTCGCTTTCACAGACCTTGGGAGGCAGGCCAGTCCTTGCCCACAGACAACCCGCCAACCTTAAGCATATTCTCACCAGCAATCACACACCGCACCATAACATCTCTTACTCAGGAACCAATCCATGCAACAAACCTCGATGCCAACTCTGCCCACATATCTACACCAGCGACACCATCACAGGACCTAACCAGATCAGCTACAACATCACCGGTTCATTCACCTGCACATCCACCAATGTTATATACGCCATCATGTGCCAGCAATGCCCCTCTGCTATGTACATCGCCAAACTGGACAGTCCCTACGTAAAAGGATAAATGGACACAAGTCAGATATTAGGAATGGCAATATACAAAAACCTGTAGGAGAACACTTCAACCTCCCTGGCCACACAATAGCAGATGTAAAGGTAGCCATCTTACAGCAAAAAAACTTCAGGACCAGACTTCAAAGAGAAACTGCTGAGCTTCAGTTCATTTGCAAATTTGACACCATCAGATCAGGATTAAACAAAGACTGTGAATGGCTAGCCAACTACAAAAGCAGTTTCTCCTCCCTTGGTGTTCACACCTCAACTGCTAGAAGAGGGCCTCACCCTCCCTGATTGAACTAACCTCGTTATCTCCAGACTGATTCTTGCCTGCATATTTATACCTGCCTCTGGAAATTTCCATTACATGCATCTGACGAAGTGGGCATTCACCCACGAAAGCTTATGCTCCAATACATCTGTTAGTCTTTAAGGTGCCACAGGACTCTTTGTTGCTTTTTACAGATCCAGATTAACACGGCTACCCCTCTGATACTCAATAAAATACTGTTGATTAATATATGCCAAAGTGTATGAGAGACAGAGATTTTAACTGCCAGTTAAACTCTAACATTACTTCTCTATTTCCTAACATCATCTCCTTTTTATGCTATACTAAAACCACACGGAAACTGAATGCATCTTTCCTCAAGCGAATTCTCGTTTGTTCCTTTGGAGTTTGTAGGCAGACAGTAACAGTTGGTCTTGCTTGGAGATGTTGGCTGTACTTGAAACAATACCCAGCCCACCCATAGCTACCCCTTTGCAAACTATTATTTTGCAGTTATTTACATGTCATCTGTCACCATAGGATCTGGACATCTTGAATAGCATGATAAGAACACTACAATCCCTACTGGGTGGCCAAAACATGCTTTCTTATGATGGTGTAATGACAAAATTAATTGGCTAGCACCCATCTCATCACAGCACTCTAAAACCAATGCTAATTAAACAGATGTATCTTACCCTCATCCTTGAAGGGCAGCAAGCTGTACTCCCCAGTAAGAGGAAGTGAGTTCCATAGCTGAAGGTCTTCTACTGAGAGACTCCTAAAACTGGGACTTCAGAGTCCTCTTCCCAGAACGGAGAGCTATCGTGTCCCAATTGCACTTCTGAGCTGCAGTGAGTTTGTATGTATGGATGTGGATAATGGTAATTCAGTTTTGAAGGGAAAATTTCTCCATGCTAGGTAGGTCCGGCATATGGAATCCCTCTTGGACAGATTTCTTCATTTCATTAAAGCCCTTGTAGTGTTTGCTAGTAAGCCTTAGGCCTAGTTTACCCATGCAAACTGCATGTACAATATTACATTTGCATTTGAGAAGTAAGGTTGTGGTGACTCAAAATACTAGCATTTTAGCAAAATGTTTTTGGAGTTACAGTATTTTTTCTGCATTTTAAAGAAAAGGGGCTCCATTGTGTATGGGGAGAAATTTAGCGCAGAGTATCAAACAAAATAGCCATGGAGGTTACGGAAAACCTCAGGGCCAGCTTGCAATACCCTAGTTGCATTGAACAGTGTTTTACAGCATGAGCAATCCCACTGACGTCAATTAGACTACTTTTGGAATAAAACACTACTCACAGTGAAGGAGGACCTCAGTATCTCAGGAATACAAGATCAATTAACATGGAAATGGGAGCAAATGCAGAGTGGCACATTTTTGCATTGTGGTATGCAGGGAGTTAGCAATGCAGCTCACATTAATATTTAAAGAATATCACCATTTGCCATACCAAAATTCATCCTAGATTCAGGATCTTCTCTAATGATTAATAAGCTGGTTAATTGTGTGGCGTACTTGTGCAAAAGTGATTGAGAAATCCATGGATTCCACTTAGAACTTGACTTTTTAAAGCTCATTGGCATACATTTCCAGTGAAAATGAACTAGTTGGACTTACTATGTATTCTTTCTATATTGCTGACTGTTAGAAATATTTACATTACACAGAAGAGCAAGCACAAAACATACAATAGACGTGGCAGTTTAAGCTCACTACATAATGTACATTTTCTTAAAACTGTGCTTATTTTCCCCTACTCAGACTAACTAGCATTCAGGCTACTGAGTGCCAGAAGGTTTTGCACACAGCATATAAAAACAAGTAAACTTTCTTTTGTTGGACAAAAACCTAGATAATAAGTTTTTCGTGTTTTTGCACAATAATAAACTTGCTGAACCAAGTAAAGAGAGTGATTCTTGGCAAAGCTTCAAGATTATAAAATACAAATATTAAAATGCATGCAATATTAAAGTGTGCATGACACTTAATTTATTTAGAACTGGTCATTGACCAGGTGGTATTCACCCAAGAGTTCTGAAGGAACTCAAATATGAAATTGCAGAGCTATTGCTTAAATCAGCCTCTGTACCAGATGACTGGTGGATTGCTAATGTAACGCCAATTTTTTTAAAAAGGCTCCAGAGGGGATTCTGGCAATTACACGCTGGTAAGCTTGACTTCAGTACCAGGCAAACTGGTTGAAACTGTGGTAAAGAACAGAATTATCAGACACATAGAAAACAGGATATGTTGGGGAAGAGTCAACACAGCTTTTGAAAAGGAAAATTGTACCTCATGAATCTGAACAAGCCACAGAACCTCACCCAGCCACTTCTGTAATAGACCTCTAACCTCTGGCTGAATTACTGAAGTATTCAAATCATGGTTTAAAGATTTCAAGTTACGGAGAATTCAGCATTTACACTAGTTTAAACCAGAAAGTGACCCAAGCCCCATGTTGCAGAAGAAGGCGAAAATCTGCTGGGTTCTTTGCCAAACTGACCTGGGGGAAATTCCTTCCCAACCCCAGATATGGTGATCAGTTTGACCCTGAGCGTGTGGGCAAGACCCACCAACCAGACACCCGAGAAGGTTTAAATGGGTTTTAAAATGGTGCACAGGATGGTGAAGGCCCTCCACATACAGGTGAATTGAACCCTTAATGGACTGTATATAAAGGTACGCCCTGAGCCACTGGGGTAAAACTGTCCTTCACTGTTCAAGAGTGGAGGGTGAAGAGTGGCCATCTTCACTTTGCTTTCGATCACTATAAGATTCAGGGGTGCCTTTTTTTTTAAGGAAGACATAAAAATAGATTGGCTTTAACCCAATGTAGAGAAGTGACTATTCCATAAACAATGATAATTTATGCACAGGATAGGAACTAACAGTAAAGAGTATGGCCAATCCCCAGTATTCAAAAATCATGAGTCAGGCCCGAAAGAATCATGATATTTTAAAGAGGAATTTTTGTGGTCTCTTTTTGTCTTCTGGTTTTTCACCTTTAGGGTGTACTGAGGTCCCACTTACAAGCTTTTCTCCTTAAGCTTGAGTGCTAGAATTTTTTAAAATGAAAACTGGGAGTTGTCTTAAAGAGGTGGGTCTTCAAGCAGAACTCCAACTGTCATGTGACTGGTTATTTATAACAATCATGAACTTACAGCAGGAAGATTTAATATGTACAGCTAACATAGTGTCAGTGGGCTGAGTCCATCAAACTTTATTTCTCATGTGAACCGGCAGATGGCATTGTGTGGCAGCACTAACAATCAGCATGCTAAATGAAGTAAGAATTTATTTCATGAGTATTTACTGGTGGGTGGAAAGTACTCATAAAAATTCCTGTTTAAGAAAAGTGTCTTAATTTATGCTTTAACAGTATGATCCAATGGCTATTGAAACCAATAGGCATTCCATTGACTTTATAACACCAAGGACCTGAGCCAGTGTCCATTAGACAAGTACTGTATCTGCCTTCTGACTCCACTAATAGAAAGATGAAAGAACAAGAAAAATCTGAGTTCCAGTGTCCTTGTATGTGACATACTTGTGATAAAGTATTTGTTTACTCCATTGGCTTAATGCAGCAGCTATTCTTCTAAGCTTTTATTATAATAGTAAGGTATTGCTTATTTCATTGCCCATTTTATAATAATACATAAAAAAGTGGGTTAAACTTAAAAGGAAACATTATAGTATAGTGCTGATATCATCACACCATCATATCTTTTATGAACATAAATATATCATTGTAAGGTCAATAAAACAAATATTTTCTTTTTTTATGCAAACTACTATTTCATTCTAGTAGAACAAGGTATGAATCTGTAACTTGAAATATATAGGAGAAATAGTATTTATAACATAAAAATGTTCACTTAAATATAATAAAAATGATTGTCAGAACTGGTAATTCCCGCCCCTCCTCACCCAACTCCAAATGACTGTGCTTGTAAATAGATCCCAAAAGTATAAGTTCATTTAAAATTGCAGAGAGAAACTCAAGGAAACGAATACAGACTTTGGCTGATGAAATAATGTCACTGAAAGTGTTTCAAATTGTGGTCTCACTTATAACTACTGTCAGCTTAGAATCATTACAGAGAAAAGTGTAGTTTGGAAGCCACTTGCATTCAGCTCTGCTATAGAGCTGGTTGGGAATTTTTCAATAAAATGTTTTTCATAAAAAAAATGCTGATTGATTAAAACGGAAACTGTTCACAAAACAGGGTCAGTTTTGATGATTCTCCTGACTCGAAAAGCTTCTGGGGAAATTTTTTTCAAAATTGTCAAAATTTTGATATTTTAGAAATGAAGAATTCTGGTTTTCACTTTTGAAATAGCTTTATATTTTAAAATTTAAGCTAATTGTGATTGACAAAGGTTAAAAAAAAAAGTCAGAATCACAGTGGAACATTTGGATTGACGCAAATTGGAAAACTTTGTGACTTCTGTCCCAATTTGGGATGGGAAAAAATTTTGAATTCTCAAAAATAGTCATGGGATGGGAAAATCATTTATCATCCAGCTCTACTCAGCTACCTCACTACCAGACAGTCTCACTGTTGCTGAAAGACAATTGCCTGTTCCAGTTGGAGTAAGGAGAGGCAGTACAACCACTTAATAGCTTGAGGGTGCTTGATATTGTGAGGTGAGAACTATATCCAAGTGTTTGATTCTCTGGTGAAAGAATGAATTTCTCCTGTGATGGAAGACTAGGGCCTTTGGTTTAAAAAATGCCAAGGCCAGAGTTTTTTTCCCTCGGGATATGCCTATTACTGTACTGTCATGCTGGTCCCTACACAAGCGGCGACCCCAGTTTGAGAAACACTGAATTATGGGCTATGGGCTCCCGTATGCAAAGTGCTGTGCAAACATAGAGGCAGGCACAATTCATGCCCCAACGAGTCACAGCCAATAAGGTATCATTTAAGGAACTCATATTATTCTCCCGCAAAGTGCAGTAACTGTCCAGCTCATGCTTAATGTTTTGTTAGCTTAGTGCTTAGTTTTTGCTGTGTTAGTCTATGAAGCTTCCACATTGAGTACTTGAAAAGCTTAACTTTTAGTATATAGTATCTGAGTTTTTGCAGCCTCTCTGCTCAAGTTAATAATTTAGCCTTATTATCATTCTTGTTGACTGCCTCTGGAACATCTCAATGTCCTTTCTGTACAAGGCTGCCAGATACTTAGTGGAGTATTGCAAATGTCTTAAGAGAAGTTGTCAAGGCTGTATCCCCACTTTGAACTTTAGGGTACAAATGTAAGGGCCTGCATGAGGACTTCTAAGCTAACTACCAGCTTAGTTCTGGTCCGCTGCCACCATTCCCTACCCTGGGAAGCTTTTAGAAACTTTTCACCAATTCCCTGGTGAATACAGATCCAAACTCCTTGGATCTTAAACAAGGAGAAATTGACCCTTCCCCCCTCCTTCCTTTCACCAACTCCTGGTGAATACAGATCCAAACCCCCTTGGATCTTAAAACAAGGAGAAATTGACCCTTCCCCCCTCCTTCCTTTCACCAACTCCTGGTGAATACAGATCCAAACCCCCTTGGATCTTAAAACAAGGAGAAATCAATCAGGGTCTTAAAAAGAAGGCTTTTAAGAAAAAGGTAAAAATCATCTCTGTAAAATCAGTATGGAAAGTAACTTTACAGGGTAATCAAACTTAAAGAGCTCAAAGGACCCCCCTCTGTCTTAGGTTCAAAGTATAGCAAACAAAGATAAACACTCTAGTAAAAGGTACATTTACAAGTTGAGAAAACAAAGTAAATCTAAGACGCCTTGCCTGGCTTTTACTTACAATTTTGAAAATAAGAGAGACTTGTTTAGAAAGATGGGGAGAACCTGGATTGATGTCTGGTCCCTCTCAGTCCCAAGAGCGAACAACCCCTTCAAACAAAGAGCACACACAAAAAACTTCCCCCCCCCCCAAGATTTGAAAGTATCTTGTCCCCTTATTGGCCCTTTGGGTCAGGTGTCAGCCAGGTTACCCGAGCTTCTTAACCCTTTACAGGTAAAAGGATTTTGGAGTCTCTGGCCAGGAGGGATTTTAGTACTGTACACAGGAGAGCTGTTACCCTTCCCTTTATAGTTATGACACACCCCCCAAATTACAGATAGTGTTGGACGTTCGATTCCACACTGGCTGTGATTTCTTCCTGGAGTTCTAGGAGAAAACAGAGTTAACAAGACACATGTACCTTTAGACATACTACTGATTATATAAAAACTAACAATATGTTTCATTCCAAGAACAATTGTTAACCAGTTAACTCTGGGAAACTTTCCCGGGAGAGTGCATCAGCCACTTTGTTAGAAGCTCCCGAAATGTGTTGTATTTCAAAATCAAAACTTGGAGAGCTAAACTCCACCGAAGAAGTTTTTTGTTATTTCCCTTGGTGGTATGAAGCCACTGTAGCGTAGCATGGTCTGTTTGTAGTTGGAAACGCCGTCCCCAAACATATGGGCGTAGCTTTTCCAGCGTGTACACAATGGCGTAGCATTCCTTTTCGCTGATTGACCAGTGGCTTTCCCTCTCAGACAGTTTCTTGCTGAGAAACACGACAGGATGGAATTCTTGATCCGGTCCTTCCTGCATTAAAACTGCTCCTACGCCCCGCTCGGACGCATCTGTGGTTACTAGGAACGGTTTGTCAAAGTCTGGGGCCCTTAGCACAGGGTCAGACATGAGTGTTGCCTTAAGCTGGTTAAAGGCCTTTTGACACTTATCAGTCCACTGAACTGCATTTGGCTGTTTCTTTCTGGTTAGGTCTGTCAGCGGGGCGGCGATTTGGCTGTAGTGTGGTACAAATCGCCTATAATATCCGGCCAAGCCTAAGAAGGATTGGACCTGTTTTTTTGACTTTGGAACCGGCCACTTTTGGATAGCATCCACTTTGGCCTGTAGGGGATTTATAGTTCCTTGACCCACCTGGTGCCCCAGATACGTCACTCTGTTTTGGCCTATTTGACACTTTTTAGCCTTAACAGTTAGTCCTGCCTGCCGGATGCGCTCGAAGACTTTTTCCAGGTGCTCCAGGTGTTCTGTCCATGAATCAGAAAAAATGGCCACATCATCGAGGTAGGCAACTGCAGATTCTCCCAATCCCGCTAAGAGACCATCTACAAGTCTTTGGAAGGTGGCGGGTGCATTTCGCAACCCGAAAGGGAGTACATTGAATTCATACACCCCTGCCTGGGTGACAAAGGCGGACCTTTCCTTAGCGGATTCATCTAGTGGTACTTGCCAGTACCCCTTGGTTAAGTCTAAAGTAGAGATGAATTGGGCATGTCCCAATTTCTCCAATAGCTCATCTGTGCGTGGCATTGGATAGTTGTCAGGACGAGTTACAGCATTTAGCTTACGGTAGTCCACGCAAAAGCGTATTTCCCCATCTGGTTTGGGAACTAGAACCACTGGAGATGCCCATGCACTGGTAGAGGGGCGGATTATACCCATCTGTAGCATGTCCTGGATCTCCCTTTGTATAGCCGCTTGGGCATGAGGTGACTCCCGGTAGGGTGGGGTTCTAATTGGGTGAGCATTACCTGTGTCAATGGAGTGGTATGCCCGTTCGGTCCGTCCTGGAGTGGCTGAGAAAATCGGTGCAAAGCTTGTGCACAGCTCCTTGATCTGCTGTCGCTGCAGACGTCCCAGGGTCGTGGAGAGGTTCACCTCTTCCACGCCACCATTCCTTTTTCCTTCGTAGTAGACACCTGCAGGCCACTCCGCGTCATATGTTTCCTGGGCTGTAAACTGGCAAACGTTTAATTCTCTGGAATAAAAGGGCTTAAGAGAATTAACATGGTATACCTTAGGCTTTATGTTGGAGGTGGGGGAGGCTATGAGATAGTTAACAGCTCCTAGGCGCTCCTGGACCGTGAATGGTCCTTCCCACGACGCTTCCATTTTATGGGCCCGGAGCGCCCTTAAGACCATGACTTGGTCTCCTACTTTGAAGGACCGTTCTCTGGAATGTTTATCATACCAGGCCTTTTGCTCTTCCTGAGCATCCTTTAGGTTTTCTTTAGCAAGGGCTAAAGAGTGTCGGAGGGTGCTTTGTAGGTTGCTTACAAAGTCTAGAATGTTAGTTCCTGGAGAAGGCGTAAACCCCTCCCATTGCTGCTTCACCAACTGTAATGGCCCCTTAACCTCGCGGCCATACACAAGTTCAAATGGTGAAAACCTTAAACTGGGATGTGGTACAGCCCTGTAGGCAAAAAGCAACTGCTGCAACACTAGGTCCCAATCATTGGAGTGTTCATTTACGAATTTACGTATCATGGCCCCCAAAGTTCCATTAAACCTCTCCACCAGACCATTGGTTTGATGGTGATGAGGGGTGGCAACCAAGTGATTCACCCCATGAGCTTCCCACAGGTTTTTCATGTTCCCTGACAGGAAATTAGTTCCCGAATCTGTAAGTATGTCGGAGGGCCACCCTACCCTGGCAAAAATGTCTGCTAATGCCTGGCACACACTGTTAGCCCTGGTGTTGCTTAAGGGTACAGCTTCCGGCCATCGGGTAGCAAAATCCATGAAAGTCAGTACGTACTGCTTTCCTCTGGGTGTCTTCTTTGGGAAAGGACCCAGAATATCCACAGCTACTCGCTGAAATGGGACCTCAATTATGGGTAGTGGCTGGAGAGGGGCTTTAACCTGGTCTTGGGGCTTTCCCACTCGTTGGCACACCTCACAAGACCGGACATAATTAGCAACGTCCTTGCCCATTCCCTCCCAGTGGAAGGACTTCCCCAACCGGTCTTTGGTTCTGTTCACCCCAGAATGGCCACTGGGATGATCATGGGCTAAGCTCAAGAGCTTTACCCGATACTTAGTGGGAACTACCAACTGTCTTTGAGGATGCCAGTCTTCCTGGTGCCCACCAGAAAGAGTCTCCTTGTATAAAAGTCCTTGTTCTACAACAAACCGGGATCGGTTAGAAGAGCTGAGAGGCGGTGGGGTGCTCCGTGCCGCCGCCCAAGCTTTCTGAAGGCTGTCATCTGCTTCCTGCTCGGCCTGGAACTGTTCCCTTGATGCTGGAGACATCAGTTCCTCCTTGGACTGTGGACTGAGGCTTGGTCCCTCTGGAAGCGATGCAGGTGCTGGGGCTGTTTCCATTGACTGTGAACCGCTGTCCGCTGGTGCACTATGTGGTATTTCAGGCTCTGGCTGAGCCTCTTGGGTAGGGTTATTTGCTGCTTCCACCAGTTCAGACTCGCTGGTGCCCTCTGGCATTGGAGTTGTAGACGGGCTTGCAAGCGCTGGACTCAGTGCTGGCAATGGTTCTGATGCTGGTTGCGTTGCCAGTTCCGGTTCTGGGACTGGCTTTGGCTGGGTCTCTGGGATTGGATCCACTACGGCTGTTGCAGTCGTTGGCAGGGGATCCGGTTCCACCACCTTTGTTTGGGTCTCTGGTAACACAGACGGGGCCCTGGTGGATGGCTCAGGAACAGGGATGGGGTTGAAAGCTTGCTTAGCCTGGCTGCGGGTGACTATTCCCACCCTCTTGGCTAGCTTCACAGGGTTGGCCAAGTCTTCCCCCAGCAGCATGGGAATGGGATAATTGTCATAGACTGCAAAAGTCCACATTCCTGACCAGCCCTTGTACTGGACATGCAACTTGGCTGTAGGCAAGGTTACAGACTGTGACACGAAGGGTTGAATTGTCACTGTAGCCTCCGGGTTGATGAGTTTGGGGTCCACTAGGGATTGGTGGATAGTTGACACTTGTGCCCCAGTGTCCCTCCAAGCGATAACCTTCTTTCCGCCCACTCTCAAGGTTTCCCTTTGCTCCGAGGGTATGAGAGAGGCATCTGGGTCTGGGGATCTTTGGTGTGATTGGGGTGTAATGAACTGTAATCGGTTGGGGTTCTTGGGGCAGTGAGCCTTTATATGCCCCAGTTCATTACATTTAAAACATCGCCCTGCTAAGGTATCACCGGGGCGATGTTGGTTGATGGAGACTGGTGTGGTGGGGTGAGAAGGCGTCTGGGGTTTCCCTTGGGATGTGGGTGGGGCCTTGGGTTGTCCCCGGTGGTAAGGTTTTGTTTCGGCTTGCCCCTTCTGATATTCGCTCCAACTGCTACTAGCTTTTTTCTTTTCTGTCACCTCCACCCACTTGGCTCCAATCTCCCCCGCCTCGGTTACAGTTTTGGGCTTCCCATCTAGGATGTACCTTTCTATTTCCTCAGGAACACCCTCTAAAAACTGCTCCATTTGCAATAGGAAGGGCAACTCTTCCGTAGATTTAACATTTGCTCCTGATATCCAGGCATCCCAATTTTTCCCAATGTGGTAGGCATGTCGGGTAAATGACACATCGGGTTTCCACCTTAGGGCTCCGAACCGCCGACGGGCATGCTCAGGTGTTAGCCCCATTCTGATTCTGGCCTTGTTTTTAAAAAGTTCATAACTGTTCATGTGTTCCTTAGGCATTTCAGCCGCCACCTCTGCTAAGGGTCCACTGAGCTGCGGCCTCAGCTCTACCATGTACTGGTCTGCAGCGATGCTGTATCCAAGGCAGGCCCTTTCAAAATTTTCTAAGAAGGCCTCAGTATCATCGCCTGCCTTGTAGGTGGGGAATTTCCTGGGATGGGAAGTGGTACCTGGAGAGGAGTTGCTAGGATGGTCTGATGCATCCTGCCTAGCACTTGCTGCTTCTAGTTCATGCTTCCTTTCTTTTTCTCTCGCCTCCTCTTTGGCTTTTTCCAGCTCCATCTCTCTCTTGTGGGCCTCCTCTTTGGCTTTCTCTTCTCTTTTATGGGCCTCCTCTTTGGCTTTTTCCAGCTCCATCTCTCTCTTGTGGGCCTCCTCTTTGGCTTTTTCTTCTCTTTCATGGGCCTCTGTTTCAAGTTTTTTAATTTGAAGCAGTCTCTGATGTTTTCTTCTTCTGCTTCTAGTTTGGCCAGTTCTATTTTGTTAGCTACTTCTTTGGTAGTCATTTTCCTGTTTTCTTGTGCTGGGTCACACCCCTCTGCAGTTGACTGAAACTGGGATGTACTTAGCTCTGGCTGCTGCTGAGTTAACAGAGACTTTCTAACAAGCTACTCCCGAGGATATAAAAAGAAAAAAAAAACAATTCAGCTTGTAAATTGCCTTTACCAGTCAAAGTTTGTTTGCTTATTTGAACACTTCTCTTAACAAAGGACCTTGTTAAAAAAACTTAACACCTCTGCCTTCAGGCAAGGAGAGATAAGATATGCATCTACCTTCAGCTCTGCTTTCCAAGCAGCTAGAAGGAAAAAAAAAATCTCGTACTGGCTTTTGGGTTTAAAACGATCTCCACCGCTGTGCCACCATGTCAAGGCTGTATCCCCACTTTGAACTTTAGGGTACAAATGTAAGGGCCTGCATGAGGACTTCTAAGCTAACTACCAGCTTAGTTCTGGTCCGCTGCCACCATTCCCTACCCTGGGAAGCTTTTAGAAACTTTTCACCAATTCCCTGGTGAATACAGATCCAAACTCCTTGGATCTTAAACAAGGAGAAATTGACCCTTCCCCCCTCCTTCCTTTCACCAACTCCTGGTGAATACAGATCCAAACCCCCTTGGATCTTAAAACAAGGAGAAATCAATCAGGGTCTTAAAAAGAAGGCTTTTAATTAAAGAAAAAGGTAAAAATCATCTCTGTAAAATCAGTATGGAAAGTAACTTTACAGGGTAATCAAACTTAAAGAGCTCAAAGGACCCCCCTCTGTCTTAGGTTCAAAGTATAGCAAACAAAGATAAACACTCTAGTAAAAGGTACATTTACAAGTTGAGAAAACAAAGTAAATCTAAGACGCCTTGCCTGGCTTTTACTTACAATTTTGAAAATAAGAGAGACTTGTTTAGAAAGATGGGGAGAACCTGGATTGATGTCTGGTCCCTCTCAGTCCCAAGAGCGAACAACCCCTTCAAACAAAGAGCACACACAAAAAACTTCCCCCCCCCCCCAAGATTTGAAAGTATCTTGTCCCCTTATTGGCCCTTTGGGTCAGGTGTCAGCCAGGTTACCCGAGCTTCTTAACCCTTTACAGGTAAAAGGATTTTGGAGTCTCTGGCCAGGAGGGATTTTAGTACTGTACACAGGAGAGCTGTTACCCTTCCCTTTATAGTTATGACAGAAGTAGATTAACTTATTCCTCTTTCTTTATTTACAGTCATATGTTGGTGTAGATGGTTCCATGATTCTGTCTCACACCCAGATCCGCTCTATGTGTTTGTGTAATATATGGGCTTCAGTTTCCAGGTGCTGTGCAGCCAGTTTAGGATGCAACTCTGCAACTTGATTCAAACTCACAGTGAGACTCATTGAATGCAAACACATACAAAACAGAAACAATAATGCTTGCTGAGTCTTCTGCAAACTGAAACCTTTGAGTTCTGCACATCACTGTTTGAGGTTTTTTTGAAACCCCCAAACCCTGACATCTTACTGGCTAGATTATTTGGACTCTGATTTTGTTTGTGAATTGGGACTAGGTTACATTACGTTTGGTTCAGCGAAGCAGTTATGTATGTGTTCGCCTTTTTAAGAGGTTTCCTGAGGTATTTTCTCTATTGCACACAATAATAACTAGGCCTTATATATTGGTTTTCATTAGAAGATGACACAGTTACTGGCTTAGTTGATAGGGGAGAAGCAGTAGATGTGATAAATCTTGATTTTAGTAAGGCTTTTGACACAGTCACACAACATTCTCATAAGCAAACTAGGGAATGGTGATCGAGATGAAATTACTATAAGGTAGGTGTGCAGCTAGTTGAAAGACTCTACTCAAAGAGTACTTAGCAATGGTTTGCTGTCAAACAGGGAGGATGTATCTAGTGGGGTACCACAGGGGTCAGTCCTGGATCTGGTACTATTCAATATGTTCATTAATGACTTGGATAAAGGAGTGAAAAGTATGCTTATAAAATCTGTGGATGTCACCAAGCTGGGAGGGGTTGCAAGCACTTTGGAGGACAGGATTAGAATTGAGAATGACCTTGCCAAATTGGAGAATTGGTCTGAACTCAACAAGATGAAATTCAGTAAAGATAAGTGCGAAGTACTGCACTTTAGGAATGAAAAATCAAATGCACGGTTACAAAATAGGAAATAACTGGCTAGGTCAGGGGTCGGCAACTTCTGGCACGCGGCTCGCCAGGGTAAGCACCCTGGCGGGCCGGGCCAGTTTGTTTACCTGCCACGTCGGCAGGTTCGGCCGATCACGATTCCCACTGGCCGCGGTTCGCCGCCCCAGGCCAATGGGGGTGGCGGGAAGCTGCGGCCAGCATATTCCTCAGCCCGCGCCGCTTCCCGCCGCCCCCATTGGCCTGGGATGGCGAACCGCAGCCAGTGGGAGCCGCGATCGGCCAAATCTGCCGACGCGGCAGGTAAACAAACTGGCCCGGCCCGCCAGGGTGCTTACCCTGGCAAGCCGCGTGCCAGAGGTTGCCGACCCCTGGGCTAGGTGGTAGTAGTGCTGGAAAGGGTCTGTGGGTTATAGTGGTTCAGAGATTGAATATGAATCAAAAATGTGATGCAGTTGCGAAAAAAGGCTAATAACATTGTGGGGTGTATTCACAGGAGTGTCATATGTAAGGCCTCATCTGGAGTACTTTGTCCACTTCTGGGCACCACACTGGACAAAACAGCGAGAATTCAGAGCATAGCAACAAAATGATAAAAGGGTTAGACAACATGACCTATCAAGAAAGGTTAAAAAAACTGGACATGTTTCGTCTTGAGAAAAGAAAACTGAGGGGGGCTTGATAACAGTCTTCACTATGTTACGGACTGTCTAAAAGAGGACGGTGAACAATTTTTCTTCATGTCCATTGAAGGTGGGACAAAAAGTAATGGGCTTTATCTGCAGCAAGGGAGATTTGGGTTAGATATTAAGAAAAACTTTCTATCTCTTTAATTAAACTAATTAAATACAGACTAAATGGAGATCAGCCAAATATAAATCCTGTTTGTAGTAGACTGAGGGCTTGTCCACACTATTGCTTAAGTTGATGTACATCGCTCAGGGTGTGAAAAAAGCCACTCCCCTGAGCGACAGAAGTTACATCGACTTAAAGCGGTGTCCACAATTCACTATGACGCTCTCCTGCTGACATAGCTTCCACCTCTCATTGAGGTGGAGTAATTATGTGTCGGCATAGCGCGTCTTCACCAAATGCGCTACAGTGGTGCATCTGCACCGATGTAGTGTGGCAGTATAGACTAGCCCTTAGTTAGATCATCATTTTAACAAACAAGTTTAGGATAATTATAGACCTAACAAGAAGCTGACCTTCAAATTATGATTTGGATGTTTCTCCCCTTTTATATTTTTAAGTGAAGAGTTCTACAGTCTGACCATTTTTGCTCAATACAAGAGTGGAAAAAGTCATTGGGTTTGATTCTCCAGTATCTTGCAGCCATATCACAAGGGCTACTTTGCACAGCCTATATCTGTGCAGTGTCAGGGTAAAAACACTGCCATTTGGATTTACACTCACTTTACACAGACTTAGAGATACATCTATTAGACAAAAGCCATGCATAAACTGAGGGAAGGGTCAGCCCTCCTCAAATGCGGAGTGCAGTCTCGTCAACCTCAAACATTCAGGAATCATTAGTCAGCCCACCAGAATCATGAGATTATCTTAAACTTCATGAGATCTTAGAAAACAACACATTTTGGACTCTGTATTTGCCTTTACATTTTTTTCATTGAGTCTTCAGTGTTCATGTTGTCAAGGTTTTCTCTGCAACAAGGGCTAAAAATGTACTTTATTTTAAATGAAAACTACGATTCTCATGACTTCAGGAGCTGGGGGCTACAAGAAAAACAGCAAATACTGTGAGATTTGCAATAAAATCATGAGTTGTCAATATGCAGTGAGCAGCTCAGCTGCCCCATGCTTTGACGGCCCCTGAATTCCAGGGATCAGACCCTCAGAGCACATGGCCTGGTCAATTCTGGCCGGTCTCTGAAATCTCTTCACCCATTCTCTTTCTCGGAGCAGAGAGAAGAAGCAGTGTGGCGCAATCCAAGCTGAAGAAACTCGCTCCCTGCATCCTAGTGGTCCACTGCTCTGCTCACGTAGTTCAGACAGAACAGGGAAAGGGATTGGCAGGTGACAGTATGCACTGTTCCACAGTCTCTGAGCATGCTTAATGTATTTAATCAGTGGTTCTGAAACCTTAATTTGTGGATCACCCAAGTCACTTCCGATCGTCAGCAAAAGGAGAAGCTTTGTGAACCAAATAGTGGGAGATTGGGCAGGGATTTGAGAAGCATGTTGCTCCATGAAAGGGGCTTTTGCTAAGTGGTCCACAGCAGGATGTTGGGGTGAATCACTATCTGATGTGACTAAGTAATTTTCTATGTGATAACAGTTAATTTATCTCATAACACATAGTAACAGAGATTGTACCACAGTCCTAAGTGTAAGCACATTGAAATAATGATGAACTTGGTCCAAAAATTCCTAGTACATCTTTATATTGTTTATTTCCATCAGCGGCATTTTTGGAATTAAAAGTTGGGTATTGAGATATGTGGGAATGGCTCCTAATTTATTCTATTTTTTTTCTGACTTGACTTTAGTCATATTTTGAAACCATTCTGATTGTTGTGATATACAAGAGTTGACTCTTGGTGGTATTAATGGTTATTAATACTTACGGGTATTCATTTTACTGTCACAAATATCTGTTACAGGAAAGGTTTCTCCGATAGTTAAAAGCTTACATAGCCATGCCAAACCTTTAACCACATGATAGTCTACAACTGTTTTGAAGGACAGTAATTATGTCTGAGGGGTACTAGTGCCATGCAACTTTGTTGGAGTCTCACAAATCAAAAAGAAACCAAATAAGTAACCTCATCTCAATTATGTCTCCCTCCTTTCAGAGGGAGGGGGGGAACTCTTTGCCATGAGTGTCGAAATGTGCATATGTGTTGGACTTCAAGAATGTGACTTTTTTTTCCTTCCCCTCCCTTCCTCTGATAAGTGTTTTGTTTCAAACAAGCTTAACAGTCTCAATATTTTTTGTTGACATGGGCTCATGCTCTTATGTGCTGTTGGCAAAAAGGGCTCTTCATTCTTTGGTTACTTACTATTAAGTGTTTTTTTTCCCTTCCATCTGGCAGAGTCTCAAAGTGAAAACGAAGATTACAAATGCTATTGTGGGCAGAGTGCTGAATGTCTGAGTTACTGCAGACATTCTTATCCCATTTGTGTTAAATTTGACTATTGTCAGATAGAATTTGCATGTAAAAATTATTTGACTGTTTCATGCTAATAAGCTCTCTTGTGAGATTATATACATTGCAGTAATGCTACTATTAAAAAATAAATACTGTTGTAAGAAGAAAAATTGCAGCCAACTTTATTTGACACTTAAAATCCTTAGGATAGGATTTGGTGCTGCTTCCAGTCTCTTTTCAAGAAGAGAGTAAATGCAGTTTAAAGCAACTACTTTCAACCCAGTTTAGACTGATGTTTTTTAATCATGGATTGACCATGAACTCCATAAACCAGGGCAAAACAAGTGCAAAGACCTTGTTTAAATTAATCCTAGTTAGGCTCTGCATCTTAAATTTTATGGTCAACGTTGCCTAAAACCCATCAGGGTTAATTAACACTCTTTGGAGGGTGGCGGAGGGGGGGAGGGACTGCAAAACAGCTTTTCACGCTCCCCTGCCCACCCTCTCAGATGCAACTAGCTCTTGTCCACTCTCACCATGCCACTATGCATAAGGCCAACAATAGGATTTTGGGGAGGATCGGTGAGGTAACTCTTTAGAGGAATTGATTCTTAACTCCGTCACCTTGAGCCTTCCGCTGAAAGAGAGATGGAGTCCAAAAGTTTGTGCTGGGGTCTCTATATAGCTGCCAATATTTTGTGCAGGCACTAAACAAGTGGCCTTTTTCTTTTAGGCTACAAACACCAGGAATCAACTGGAGGCACAGAGGCTCTGTGCCTCTGTACAATCCCTTGTAGCTCCACTCCTTGGCGTATGGCATCTGATGTTGTCCATCAGAGTCTAAATAGCCTGATTCAATACCAGTGTCATGCTGTTGTAACTGCACTGACTTCCATGGAGTTTACGTCAACATCAAATTAGACTAACCGCCCTTTGATTTAAAAATTAGCTTTCCTTAGGTCTTGAAAGAAATAGCTAATGCATGACGATGCAGGTTTTGGTGTATGAGTAAGCCAGCCAGGCACTAGAGGGAGCTCACATTAACTAAAAAGTAGTGAGGAAATAATCCTCCTTAAGTGGAGTGGAAGGACAGCCATCAACCTTTAGTAAATAAAAAGGTCAAAAACGAGCAGACAACTGTTGAACTAAAACGTCTAGTATGGCATTAAACCAGAGTAAAAATGTACTATTACTAGTTTTTAATTGGAAGAATAGCTGTCAATTGGAAAAAAAAGACAAAAAAAACCTGGGTTCTTACTATGCAATTCTTGAGTACAAGATGAACACTACTCATACTGAACATAAAGCAGTGCACAAAACTCCCAAGAAGGTTGTAATTCAGTGGATGCATAGTATAGTACAAACATCATAAACCACAAGGACTTAGCTCTAGAGACTTAGAAATGTTAGCAATGTCTCTGTAATTGAAATAGGCGCTTCAGAAACTTGTAATATATGCAGGATAAATTTCAGAAGTTGTTAGGCTTTAGGTTGTTTGAAGAAGGGCGGAGAGGGTACATGAGATGAGGAGGAAGATTAGTGTGGATACAATGTCTAACGATTAATTTGTTCTCTTTAAAAATGAGATTTTTCAGGAATTTGAAGCAAACTTACATTGTACAAAAATAGTATAGAAGTGGTTATCTAAAATATAAACAGATTCATAGCTGCACAGCTCAGGATGCTTTTTGACCAGGTGGCAGTAATACCTGCTTTGTGCCTGCAGCCTCCTTCATATGTAGAAAGTCTCTACCCCTTTCTTCCATCCTCTGATCCCTGCATAAATAAAACCCAGCTCTTTGGTTATGTTCTGCAAGCAAAGTTCAGCCTTGACATGAGGACACACATGTGTATCGACTCCAATGACTTGCCCTGCTTAATCCACCTCTGAATCTACTGTTGCCCACAGTCTTGTGATATTTGGAGGTTTTAAATGTCACTTGATCTCTGTATTTCTGCCTTCCAGCTTATGAATTTTTTCTCATTCAAAATGTCCATCTCTTCCAATGGGGCTGAAACCAAAGAAGATGGCTGCCATTTTCGTACAGTCCTGGCATGTAGACGTGAGGCTGTCTCTAATAGAGATGGGCCCCATTCTCATTGTTTTTAAAGGGGGTTGAAACGATGATACCCCAAGATGTGGCCTGACAGAACCCAGTGTGCGGATACAAGGGATTGTGTGGAGCATGAGACTGAAGAGGTGAATGGAGAGACTGAGGGGACCATGCAGAGGGAGAGGGGAGAGGAGGAAGCCTGAGGGGGCTCATGAAAATGTATGGGATGAGAGGGAGACTAAAGAAGAGGCTGAGGAGGGTGCAGAGGATAACTACATGGGGAGGAGATGGACAGAGATAGAAAAGCTACTCCCCTACCCCAGGTATTTTGAAAGAGTAAGCAGAGTCCTCCTCCAAGCAGTCAGCAGGGAGGTGTGTATTTTCCATGTGCATTTTAGATTGAATTGTGAACCTGAAATGATTACACATGCCCTGGGAACAAGGGGGCTTTCTAGAGAGACTCAAAAGGCATACCAGAGAGACAAGGTGGGTGAGGTAATACCTTTTATTGGATCAGCTTCTGTTGACGAGAGAGACGTGCCTTGTCCTCTCTGATGTCGTGGGATGAACACGACTACCACAACACTGCAAACATCCAGGAGCCGGCAAACAGGGCTGCTAACAGGGGAGTTTGAGTGGGAGTTTGCAGGGGGAGGTGGAAGGGGAGGCAGGAGGGCGCGGTGTCCCGTGTGCTGTGTTCCCCCAGGTGCAGTGGGCAGAGACCACAGCAGCCATGAGCCAAGCAGCAGGGGACACAATGCAGATGATTGCATGTGGCAGCTGCGGTATGTACATGGTCCTAGCGGGGGTGCCTGACCAGAGGTATGTCTGCATGAAATGCCGCCTAATAGAGCTGCTGGAAGAAAAGATCCGAGGTTTGGAGATGCAGGTAGATACCCTGGTAGAGCTTAGAAGGGGGTTTGAGCAGCTAATGGAGCAAAGGCAAGGAGTGGCTGAAGGGGAATGCTCAGGGGTATAGGTGGTAGCAGGGGCTACGGTCTGTGAGGGGGGAATGTCAGGGGGAGAACAAGGGCAGTGGAAGCATGTGACCATGAGAAGCAGACCAAGGAAAAGGAGGGTCAGTGAAGGGGAAATAGAACTCAGGAACAGGTTTGGGTGTTTGGATAACGAGGAAGGGGTGCAGCAGGTGGTCACTGAAGGGGAAAGGGTGAGGAAGAAGAGAAGAGCGGCTAGTCCCATAGAAAGAGGGGAGGAGTTGATGGAGACAGCACCAAATCTGGGCCCCGGGACAGTACAGGGTGGCATAAGAGGGACTGTAAGGGAAAACTGGAACGGACAGGGGTTGCGACTAGAGGGAACAGGGGATAGATTAGTAGATCGCACTGTCACCAGGCAAAGGCAGGTTTATGTGATTGGGGACTCCTTACTGAGGAGGTTAGACAGGCCTGTGACCAGGGCGGACCCAGAGAACAGAAGGGTGTGCTGTCTGCCGGGCGCTAAGATACGGGATGTGGACCTGCGGTTGAAAAGGATCCTAAAAGGAGCAGGTAAGAACCCCTTGATCATCCTTCATGTAGGAACGAATGACACGGCTAGGTTCTCGCTAGAGAGAATCAAGGGAGATTATGCCAGGCTGGGGAAGACGCTAAAGGAAATCGAGGCTCAGATCATTATCAGTGGGATTCTACCTGTTCCTAGAGAAGGGCAGCAAAGGGCTGACAGAATTATGATGATAAATAGTTGGCTAAGGGAGTGGTGCTATAAGGAGGGCTTTGGGATGTATGGCCACTGGGAGGCTTTCGGGGACAGACAACTGTTCTCACGGGATGGACTTCACCTAAGTAGGGAAGGAAATAGACTTCTGGGAGGGAGGCTGGCTCATCTCATCAAAAGAGCTTTAAACTAGGAATTCGGGGGAGACGGTTGGGAGATGTCCAATTAATCTCCACGCCAAATTACAACATTGAGAAGGAGGGTGACGAGACAAGAACGGATATAGCCAGGGGAAAGAGATTGGACATAAGGAAGAGGGGGGGGGGGATGGATACTAGACTAATAGGTCATACTGGCAGTACACTGTCCGTACCAAATCGGATAACTAATGGGAGGGAGGCTAAACGGCATAAATTAAGATGTTTATACACCAATGCGAGAAGCCTAGGTAACAAAATGGAGGAATTGGAGCTCCTGGTCCGAGAAATGAGACCGGATATCATAGGAATAACCAAAACGTGGTGGAATGGTAGTCATGACTGGAGTACAGGTATGGAGGGGTATGTGCTGTTTAGGAACGACCGGAACAAAGGTAAAGGTGGGGGAGTAGCATTGTATGTCAATAATGAGGTAAACTGTAAAGAAATAATAAGTGATGGAATGGATAAGACAGAGTCTGTCTGGGCAATACTCACATTGGGTAAAAAAACTACTAGAGCCTCCCCTGGGATAGTGCTTGGGGTGTGCTATAGACCGCCGGGATCTACCCTGGATATGGACAGAGAACTCTTTAATGTTTTTAGGGAAGTAAATACTAATAGGAACTGTGTAATCATGGGAGACTTTAACTTCCTGGATATAGATTGGGGAACAAATGCTAGTAACAATAATAGGGCTCAGATTTTCCTAGACGTGATAGCTGATGAATTCCTTCATCAAGTAGTTACTGAACCAACAAGGGGGGATGCCATTTTAGATTTGGTTTTGGTGAGTAGTGAGGACCTCGTTGAGGAAATGGTTGTAGGAGACAACCTTGGCTCGAGTGATCATGAGCTAATTCGGTTTAAACTAAATGGAAGGATTAACAGAATTAAATCGGAGACTAGGGTTTACGATTTCAAAAGGGCTAACTTTAATAAATTAAGATGACTAATTAGGGAAGTGGATTGGACTAACATATTTATGGATCTAAAGGCGGAAGGCGCCTGGGATTATTTCAAGTTGAAGTTGCAGAAGCTGTCGGAGGCCTGTATCCCGAGAAAGGGAAAACGGATCGTAGGCAGGAGATTTAGACCGAGCTGGATGAATGACCGTCTCAGAGGGGTGATTAAGAAAAAACAGAAAGCGTACAAAGAGTGGAAGAGGGGAGGGATCAGCAAAGAAACCTACCTTATTGAGGTCAGAGCATGTAGAGATGGAGTGAGAAAGGCCAAAAGCCGTGTAGAGTTGGACCTTGCGAGGGGAATTAAAACCAATAGTAAGAGGTTTTATAGCCATATAAATAGGAAGAAAACAAAGAAAGAAGAAGTGGGACCGCTGAAGACTGTAGATGGAGTGGAGATTAAGGATAATCTAGGCATGGCACAATGTCTAAACGAATATTTTGCATCGGTCTTTAATGAGGCTAATGAAGGATTCAGGAATAGAGGCAGCGTGACAGAGGGGAATAAAGGAGGGGGGGTTGACATTACAGTACCCGAGGTAGAAGCCAAACTCGAACAGCTTAACGGGACTAAATTGGGCGGACCGGATGATCTTCATCCGAGAATATTAAAGGAACTGGCGCGAGAAATTGCAAGCCCGTTAGCGATAATTTTTAATGAATCTGTAAACTCGGGGATGGTACTGTTGGACTGGAGAATAGCTAATGTGGTTCCTATTTTCAAGAAGGGGAAAAAAAGTGACCCGGGTAACTACAGGCCTGTTAGTTTAACATCTGTAATATGCAAGGTCTTGGAAAAATTTTTGAAGGAGAAAGTGGTTAAGGACCTTGAGGTCAATGGCAATTGGGACAAATTACAACATGGGTTTACGAAAGGCAGATCGTGCCAAACCAACCTGATCTCCTTCTTTGAGAAAGTAACAGATTTTTTAGATAAAGGAAATGCGGTGGATCTAATATACCTAGATTTCAGTAAAGCGTTTGATACGGTACCGCATGAGGAATTATTGGTTAAATTGGAAAAGATGGGGATCGATATGAAAATCCAGGGGTGGATAAAGAACTGGTTAAAGGGGAGACTGCAGCGGGTCGTACTGAAAGGTGAACTGTCAGATTGGAGGGAGGTTACCAGTGGAGTTCCTCAAGGTTCGGTTTTGGGTCCGATTTTATTTAATCTATTTATTACTGACCTCGGAACCGAATGTAGAAGTGGGCTGATAAAGTTTGCGGATGACACAAAGTTGGGAGGTATTGCCAATTCGGAGAAGGATCGGGATATCCTGCAGAGAGACTTGGATGACCTGGTAAACTGGAGTAATAGTAATAGGATGAAATTTAATAGTGAGAAGTGTAAGGTGATGCATTTAGGGATGACTAACAAGAATTTTAGTTATAAGTTGGGGACGCATCGTTTGGAAGTGACGGACGAGGAGAAGGACCTCGGAGTCCTGGTTGATCGCAGGATGACTATGAGTCGGCAATGTGACGTGGCCGTGAAAAAAGCTAATGCGGTCTTGGGATGCATTAGGCGAGGTATTTCTAGTAGGGATAAGGAGGTGCTGCTTCCGTTATACAAGGCGCTGGTGAGACCTCATTTGGAGTACTGTGTGCAGTTCTGGTCTCCCATGTTTAAAAAGGATGAACTCAAACTGGAACGGGTGCAGAGAAGGGCCACTAGGATGATCCGAGGAATGGAAAACCTGTCGTATGAAAGGAGACTCGAGGAGCTCGGTTTGTTTACCCTAACCAAAAGGAGGCTGAGGGGGGATATGATTGCTCTCTTTAAATATATCAGAGGGATAAATACCAGGGAGGGAGAGGAATTATTTCAGCTTAGTACTAATGTGGACACGAGAACAAATGGATATAAACTGGCCGTCGGGAAGTTTAGGCTTGAAATTAGACGACGGTTTCTAACCGTCAGAGGGGTGAAGTTCTGGAATAGCCTTTCGAGGGAAACGGTGGGGGCGAAAGACCTCTCTGGCTTTAAGATTAAGCTTGATAAGTTTATGGAGGGGATGGTTTGATGGGATAACGTGATTTTAGTCAATAACGTGCCATCGCTGGTAATTAGTATCAATGGTCAATGTGGGTCTGGCTGGAGAATCTTGCCCAAATGCTCGGGGTTCTGCTGATCGCCATATTTGGGGTCGGGAAGGAATTTTCCTCCAGGGTAGATTGGCAGAGGCCCTGGAGGTTTTTCGCCTTCCTCCGCAGCATGGGGCAGGGGTCGCTTGCTGGAGGATTCTCTGCGACTTAAAGTCTTTAAATCATGATTTGGGGACTTCAACAGCTGAGTCAAGGGAGAGAATTATTCCAGGAGTGGGTGGGTCAGATTTTGTGGCCTGCATCATGCAGGAGGTCAGACTAGATGATCATAATGGTCCCTTCTGACCTTAAAGTCTATGAGTCTATGAGTCTCTGTTTTAAATTATTTTTTAAATCTCATGATTTTTGGAGTCTGACAATACATTGGCAATACCAGAATTTGGCTTGGAGTAAGGGGCAGAAGCTCTTTGATAATAGCTGTCTGTTGATGTCTGTCTGTCCTCAGTGTGAAGGATCAAATGTGGTTTAACAAGCTATTTAGTCTGGAAGTCAAAATATATGGTACATTTTATATCTTTGCTTTATATTTAGCCTTATTTTTATTTCCCCTCCCTCCCCCCCCCACTTGTAATTGTACTCCTTGTCTTCCTCCACTCTTGGCACTATCGCCCATGATCCATAATTTGTTTTGGCTTTGTTTTGCTCCACTTGAGCTATGGCTCAGCTTGTGTGGGAGCGTGAGACAAAGATAGATGCACAGTATATTTGTGGTCCCAGATTCTGGGGCCAGCCTGGCATTGGGCTGGTTCCTGAGGTGAGCAAGAACAAGTGATATGCTATAACTTATGCCCAGCTGCTTTGGCCCCAAGTGGTTGTTCTGGCAGCTGAGAAGAGCTGTAGTACATTGGTGCTTAGACCATGAAACCTCTTCTTGGCCATGCCCCTGACCAGCCCCTACATGTGATGTGTCTGACTGGGAATTTCCCAGTGGCCGGTTCAGCTGGCTCTATTTTACAGTCCTTTTATAGCTGCAGAGCCAATGTAAAGATCAGAGGCCAGAATTGGGTTGTCTGCAAGAATATCATTAAATGGACTTCCTTTCCCCTGTAAGGGGACTGTTGGCCCCTTACTAACACTCAGTGGGGTTTTTTTGGTTGGCTAGTTCCCAGTACCAAAAGAAAGGGGAAGGGTTGATGGGAAATCAGGACCCTGAGACTGACAGTCCCCAGGGGGAATGGGGAGAGGCCAATGCTCCAGGTCAGCCTGATTGAAAGGGCGGGCAGGCCAATGAGGGAGTCAGGAGGCCAGGGGTGTCCCATCCTCTGTGGGAGCTGGAGCTGCCAGAGACAGAGTGGGGCCGAGCTAAGGAGAGAGAAGGGACCTGAGCTGAGCTGGGGAGCAGAGCTGTGCCAGCTAGAGAGAACAAGAGAAGCAGCCCAGGAAGCAGGTCAGTGCTGGGAGCAGAGCCACAGAAGCAGCCTGCAGAGCAGACCTGTGCTGGGAGCAGAGCTGCAGCATCCAGAGCCAGAGGGGCCCGAAAAAGCAGTCCGGAGGCTGGAGGCAGAGCAGCAGCAGCGCTGAGGCGGAGTGGAGCTGGAGCAGTCCAGAGCTGGGTGTGATGAGCAGCTGGGGAGAGCGAGGGAGGACTCTGGGCAGTGGGCCCAGCACAAGGAGATGCCCCCAGCCAAGATGCCTTTCAGGCCAGACTTGGGGGCGGGGGGATCATAACCCCGACAGGGGAGCTGATACTGGGAAGAAGGGTCCTGCCACCTAGAGCCTGAAGGCATGTGGCCACAGCCAGAGCAAGTGTCCGACTCGCGGCATCACTGCAGCACAGCCAGGGCCTGAAAGGAGCCCTGGGATGTGTGAGGAGCAGACTGTGAACTTCCCCTACATTCCAGAGACGCTGGTTGTGATGTCCCCGTGCCACAGAGCGGGGTGACATGTTTTCTTTTAATCTTTCCCATTTTTTCCTTATTTTTTTTAAAATTGATTGCTGTTTAATAAATTGTATTTGCTTTGAACTGTATGTAATGATCAGTGGGTCAGGGAAGCATCCAGTGCAGAGAGCACCCCAGAGTGGGGACACCCTAGCCCAGGGGTTGGCACGCGAGCTGATTTTTACTGGCACACTGCTGCCAGCCGGGGTCCCGGCCTCTGGCCCTGCTCAGCCCGCTGCCGGCCTGGGTGAACGGAACCCCGGGCAGCGGCTGAGCGGGGCCGGCGGCCGGGACCCTGGCTGGCAGGAGCCGGCAGACGAAACCCCAGACCGGCAGTCGGCTGAGCCGCTCAGCCCGCTGCTGGTCTGGGGTTCCATCTGCCGGCCCCTGGCCAGACGAGATCCTGGCTCCCGGGCCCGCTCAGCCCGCTGCCGGCCTGGGTGAACGGAACCCCCGTCCGGCAGCAGGCTGAGTGGGGCCGGCGGCCAGGACCCTGGCTGGCAGGAGCCAGTGGACGGAACCCCAGACCAGCAGCGGGCTGAGCAGCTCAGCCCACTGCCGGTCTGGGGTTCTGTCCGCCGGTCCCGCTCAGCCTGCTGACAGTCTGGAGTTCCAGCCGCCGGCCCCTTGCCAGCCGGGGTCCAGGCCTCCTGCCCTGATCAGCCCTCCTGCCAGCCTGGGGTACCGGCAGCCAGCCCAGGGGTCTGCTCCTGGCCTGGTCCCAGTACTCTGGAGTCCTTATAAAAAATTACATTACAATTAGCTTAAAAACTTGAAAACTTAAAAACTTTGTTTGTATATTACAGTAATCGTTAAAATATGTATAATATTAATAAATACATAGGTTTGATGAAACAAAGTAGTTGTACTTACGTGCCTGTGCTTAATTTGCGTTTTCGATGATTTACCTTCTAAAAAAAAATCTTGCATGTCTCGCACCCCCAGAAAGGGCATCTTGCACCCCCAGGGGGTGCGTGCACCCCAGGTTAAGAACCACTGAACTAAACTGATAAGATCTGCATTTTAATTTAATTTTAAATGAAGGTTCTTAAACATTTTAAAAAGCTTGTTTACTTTACATACAACAATAGTTTAGTTATATAATATAGACTTAGAGAAAGAGACCTTCTAAAAACGTTAAAATATTTTACCGGCACGCAATACCTTAAATTAGAGTGAATAAATGAAGACTCGGCACACCACTTCTGAAAGGTTGCTGACCCCTGCCCTAGCCCCTGGCCTAAGTGGCCACGACAAGGTTGGGGGTCGAGCCCTTTAGGAATCCTGGGCTCAACCTTATCAGGGTTACGAGGACTCTGCCACTCCCGAGAGTGGAATGAGAGCCCTCAAGGTTAGGCAGGCCTCTGGGTAAAGGAAGTGGGAGTGAGGACTCAGATTCTTTTGCTAGCCTATTTCACTAGGGTAGTGTATAAGCCAGAAAAGTTCCTCACAATAGCGGGACCATACACCCTGATATGCCTGTCTTTGCAGATGAAACTGACCAAGGCTTGCACTTTGGCACTGTCCCTAGTGCCTTCTGCAGTGATGATAATCTTAGTTGGTTTTACTTTTTCCTTATTGCCATCACAGCAAAAACACTGCTATGCAGAAGACAGAGCCTTGATTAGTTTCTTCTGCAGTTTCCCTTTGTGTTGGAATTGAGACCAAAAAGAGGAATGCTGAAAGAAAAACAAAAGGGAGAAAAGGAAACCATGATGGTGGGAGAGGTCCATAAAGAGAAATGGAAGAAGAAGAGGAATGAGTGAGAGGCTGAGAACAAAAAGGTGCAGTGCTGATCCTAAAACCGTAATCCTTTTCAACATGGGTAATTTTGACATCAAAGTTTGTGTGGCCATGTGGGTCAATATTGGGCTACTAGAACTTTCTGGTTTCTGCTACAGTGGAATAGACTGATTCTGTTGTGCTCTCTATCTGTTAAAAACAAAACAAACAAAAGGGAGCTTTTGCATAACAATTTCATCTGTCTCTCATTCTTCCAAGGTAACTTACCTGTTAGATGGTGGCTCTATAGCCCATGAAGATTTTTGTGGACATGCTGGTATATTGAACCCAGGAGATTTACAGGTATGGGAAAGTGGGCAGAAAGGAATCATTGATATCTTAATCCTAAACAGTAACTACTTCTGCCTTTTCGTTTGAATTTGTGAAGAGCCTGCAGTTGAGGAACACTACTCCTCTTTCTGTTATAAGAGAAGTTGTAACTGGATGCTTTTAAACTCAGCCACTATATTGCACTCTGTTGTCATATGCTTAGATAAATTCCCACTACACCATATTACTGTGGGAAACTTCATATTTTAGCTTTTTAAAATCTCTGGTAAAATAGATTAACAAATAAATTATATTGTTTCAATGCTGCACTTCAACATTTGAAATCAATAGATAAACTAAATGTTAGGAAAGGTTATTGTTTATCTAATCAGTCTTCTAACCAGACAAAAGCTTTAGTCATATTAACTTGTCCCATGTAATGAAATTCAAGTGTGTTTTCTTTTCTACATTTTCTAAAATTTAATGTCTATGTTGTGTATTCTGTTCCTTCTATACCATCTTTCTAGTGGATGACAGCTGGGCGGGGTATTCTTCATGCAGAGATGCTCTGCTCAGAGGAACCAGCACATGCTCTGCAACTCTGGGTCAATTTGAAAAGTTCAGAGAAAATGGTGGAACCCCAATACCAAGAACTGAAAAACAAAGACGTCCCCAAACCCTCCAAGAATGGTGTGACTGTGTCTGTCATTTCCGGAGAGGCACTGGGTGTAAAGGTAAACTGTGATCATTGGTACAACTGGTGCCTATGTACAAGTAATATGTACATTTGAAGCTTTAACTATTTATCATATATTTGCTGACAAGTTTAAACATCAAATGTTTTGTCAGCTCACTTTTGTTGTGAAAGGAGAGATCCTCTGAGTTTTATAAACATTCTTTGAAGGTTGCAGTTATATGGTAATTGTTCCATCTTGTCTTTTTTGTTTCTTGTAAGAAAATGCTGCATTACAAGTTATTCCCTTATGTAATGTACTGTAAATCATGCATATAACACCATTCTCCACTCAAAAAGAGCAAAGTCTGTGTGCATGTGCTAGACATAATGTTCCTTGGCCTTTTGGAGGGATACAGTTAACTGTCAGTTAACAGGCCCTAAGAAAAGAAATGTTGTCGCAGCCCTTACTCACATGCTTAGTCCCTTTTAATTCAGTGGGACCACTTGCATGAGTAGGGCTATTCAATATAAGGGTTGCAACTTCAGGCCCTTAAAAATATATGAATATCTAAATAATGTCTCTGCAACAGGTTGGCAGTTCATCTGAAGCAGCCTATCCTGTGAGCAAGATTTGCTCTTGTTGGAATCAAAGCAGGTTGGGAAAGGCAGGTGCTTAACTGTTCAGGTGCAGTAGTGTGTGAGGAGGGCACAGGGATCTCACTTTTCTAATCCCGTGTTCAACCATGTTGGGGGCAAACGCCTTCTGTTGGAATGAACATGTGGTGTGGTGAGCAGGCTAGCTAGTGGTGCCGGCAACAGTAGCGGACCCTGAGGGCCTGGTTCTGTACTGCCTTACACTTTGTGTACTCACTGACATCTGTGCAAAGTGGGTGTGAAATGCTGCTATTCTGATCTGATGCATTTCACACCCACTAGCACAGATGCAAATGATTACACCAGGCATTGGGGAATCAGGCCCAGAATGAGCATGTCTGCTTGGGGCCATGACCCGAACCACCCAGAGTGCCTGAGTGGCTGCACTGTGAGGAGCTCATAGCAAATGGCTCTTTTGAGCACACTGCCCCACATTTCCAGCACCCAAACAGACACTGTCTCTTTGGAAATCGTAACGCTTCAAGCCGTCTCTACTCTCACCTTTGCAAAAGGCAAAACCAGTTCCCATAGTCTATGTACTCACTAGAGTCCAGCTGTATTTCAACCTTCTTTTTATAATTTTGGCTGACTAACTGAATGTTGGCTGAATATATATTGCCTAGGGCCTGACTACCCACTGCCTTGCCCTTTGTATAGTCATGTAACATTTCTGAATAGGGTGACCAGACAGCAAGTGTGAAAAATTGGGACAGGGGGTGGGAGGTAATAGGATCCTATATAAGAAAAAGACCCAAAAATCAGGACTGTCCCTATAAAATCGGGACATCTGTCACCCTATTTCTGAATCAAAATGCTAACATTTTACAGCCATTCTGCACAAGGGGCAAGCAGTGGAGAATCAAGCCCTAAACTATTCATAACATTTTCCCTGCTGACACTTCACAACAATGGATATTGTGCATGAAGTAAAGCTTCATGTTAATGTTCAGTTAAAGTAGAATTTGGGGACTTTAGAACTGTACCTTCCTTTTGACAGATCTTATTGTGTATTTGTAATTCCTAGTAATGGAAATTACATGCAGCAGAAGGAAACCTATATAACACTTAGATTTGTACTGGAAAAAGCAAGTTTTTGCAAGCAGTGACCAGATAAGAACTGGTACCAGAGCAATTTCTAGATATTATTAGGGCAATTTGAAATATCAAACTCAACTTATTTGTTAAGTCTATGTGATTATGAAGTGTCTATTCCCTCTGCTTTTCTTTCAGCTGCAAGTAGACTTGTTGTGGAATGGAATTCAAGTAACCAATGAAATATTATTGTTTCACATTTCAAGTTCTGCTTTCAACTCATATTTACTAAAACCAGGAAAATTAATATAATTAAATCTTGGTTATTTTCATGGCAAACGATGAAGGTTCATAATCTTGGTATTTGAATCAGTCTTTTTATTAGGTATTTTATAAGCTAGTTAAATTGCAAATAAATCTAGCAGCATATGAAAAAAATCGAGCCAATGTCCTCATATATATAATGTTATTAAGAGGAGACATGCCTTTGTAATCTACTGGAATGTGCCTTGTAAAGGAAGACTGAGCTTTTGTCTTTGCACTGAATCAATGTGATCTTTTAATCAGACAAGGTTACAAAGAAAAAACAAACTACACAGCTGGCTAGGTTGGGGCCAAGTGCCCACACATAGCGCTAGTGAGCCCATCCCCTCCCTTTCCAAGGTGAAACCTGACCACTCCATTTTGCCTCTACATTCCACTGCTCTCATTAAACTGACCGTTACCTTGTAGAAGCAGGGCAGCAGACAGTTGTCTTTTTCAGAAGCGCTTGTATATTTTCTATCCGCAATTAGGGGCAGTTCAAGCTTGATGCCCATTGAAATCTGGGCCTCACATGGGACTGCCAAGTGATCACACGAGCTGGAGTGATCACATCAGTCCTGTTTGAATCCTTGCACCACCTCCCTCCTTTCTACTGCATCAAGTTTGATCTTGTTGTCCTTGCTGTCAGGGCCCTACAGGAATGCCCCTGCCTAATTATCCAACCCTTAATTCAATGAGGCTGCATGGGTGGTATAAGCAGGGTGGAATTTGGCCCTTAGATTGTAACCTTTTGGGTCCAGAAAACTTGTTGTCTTACCCTACTTGACTGTAAATCATCTAGTATGCTTTGGCACTACATCATTTTATATTGGGAGGTGGGTTGGAAGAGAACAGTCCACACGCACAACAGGAATAGTTTGTCTTGGACAACTCTTCTAGGAAGTCCATACTTGCATCTCTTAAAAGAATGATACCTAGTCCCCTATTAGCAGTGGGTATGGCTGGTCATTTCATAACTAAGGAAGTGTGAAGTAACTCGTTCCATCTGTAGCTGCAGACATTTAAATGAAGAGATAGGTCTGATGGGATCCCCGGTGTGCAGCATGGGACCGATGTGCCCCCTGAACTCTCTCCAGCCTGGGCCATCTCTCACAATGCCTTGCTAGTGACCAACAGCAAACCCCTCCAGGTGCTGTTATCACTCAGCACAACCGCATGTGGAGCCCAACATCTAGTAGATTGCATAAATGCTCCCAGAGCCACTCATGAATCACCCAGAGAAAGGCACCATCCCAATCCTCCCCCTCCCCCCAGCTCCCAGCACTGTACTCCAGGAATATACATTAAACCAGAATGAGTGAGGGGTTTCCTGGCTGGGGCAGGGAGTTGGGGTGAGGGCTTCGGGGTGGGGCTGGGAATGAGGGGTTGGGGGTGCAGGAGGGTGCTCCAGGATGGGACCGAGGGGTTCGGAGGGCGGGAGGGGGATCAGGGCTGGAGCAGGAGGTTGGGGTGCAGGAAGGGGTCGGGGTGCAGGCTCTGGGCAGCGCTTATCTCAAGCAGCTCCCAGAAGCAGCGGCATGTTCCCGCTCCGGCTCCTACGTGGAGGCATGGCCAGGCAGCTCTGTGTGCTGCCCTGTCTGCAGGCACCGCCCCTGCAGCTCCCATTGGCCGTGGTTCCCAGCCAATGGGAGCTGCGGGGATGGGGGCAGCATGCAGAGCCCCCTGGCTGCTCCTATGCACAGGAGCCGGAGTGGGGACATGCCACTGCTTCTGGGAGCCGAGCAGAACATGGCAAGCCCCTGACCCCGCTCCCTGGCTGGAGCAGAGCAAGCCTCAGACCCCGCTCTCCAGCAGGAGCTTGAGAGCCAGATTAAAACGTCTGGAGAGCCAGATGCGCCCCCCGGGCCATAGTTTGCCCACCCCGATCTAGATTAAGCAGTTTTTCTCACCCCACTGGATATTGCAGTCCTTAATATATAGGTTTGTCCCTTAAACCTGGGCCAGTCTCCTCTGTTGGAGTCTTCAGTCTTCTTCTGAGTGTCTTTGTTGCTTGCAGCATAGGTGGGGGAAGGAGAAAGGCCCAGCATGTGGCCACAGTGTTCTGTGTTTTACTCTTAGTCACATGTGCTTGGGGCTCACAAATCCAGGCATGTCTGGGGGGTATCGCTGAGCCTCCAGGCAAGGTTGAGCAATTCCCTTGGTGTGGCCTTGTGCTGGTGAGTCATTGAATTGTAACTCCCTTGCTGCACAATGGTTGTTGATGGTTTGTTTGATGCCCTGCCCCGGTGTTGGTTACTTTCTTTGCTGTTGCCTCTGGAGAGCTAATGTCTGGCTGATTCCCCAATTTACAGCATGTTTTAGTGACAACCATATAATACAATTCTCATGACTTCATATGCATTAATGATATACATATATGTATAGAGAAATGACTTTCAGCAGATCGTAACCTTTCCCCTGATACCTTACAAGGCATGCTTTATATGTAAAATCACGCTTATATAAAAATGAGGAATATGGGGGTTACAGGACGCTCCCCCAAGGAATAGAATGTCACAATGGGGAAAAAGTAAACAGTTTCAGGAATGCTTGGCAAGGCATAATCATCTTGTTGCATTTTTTCTTGTCATCATTTTTGTTTGTTTTCGTGATAGGCACAATGCCTATGTGGAACATTGAGCAGGAATGAGTTAACTTTTCTGTTACACAAATATAACTTGGTGCAGGTACTCCGTTTCTGTTAAGGCTGCTCTTGAGACATAGAGAATGTTCATGGTACCATAAAGTATGGAATTTCTGTTGCCTTCTCTCAGTGGACATCAATGAGCAAGGAAATAGGCTTTTGGGGAGTGGCTTTGCAGAGCAGTCTTAACAGAAACGGAGTACCTGCACCAAGCATGCTACTATGGGTCCCCAAAAGGCAGTCATTGTGAACATCTTCTACTATATTTTCTACAAGCTGGTATTTTATTTATTTCACAGGCCCCTTTATTTCAAGAAGTAGATACTCTCCCAAAGAATATCCATACTTCCAAGTCAAACTGTTCCCTAGGAGCTTAGATCACACAACTACAAGCGTGAACTGATGCAACTTCATTTGTAACTCAAAATTGCAATACAAATAGTGCTGCAGAATGCACACAGCTCAGTTGTCCAAAATCTTAGTAATGTTGATCTTGCCTGTGCTCTTGCTTATTCAGGGTGCAAGTCCTTGACATAGGGCTTGTCTTCACTATGGGGCTAAGTCGACCTAAGTTACGCTACTCCAGCTATGTTATTCAGTTGACGTCACTTAGGTTGACCTACCCCGGTGTCTTCACTGTGTTGCATCAATGGGAGACACTCTCTGGTTGATTTCCCTTAGTCTTCTTGGGGAGCAGGAGTCCTGGGGTCGACCGGAGAGCGCTCTGCCATCGATTTAGCAGGTCTTCACTAGACCCGCTATATTGATCTCTGCTGCATCGATTGCAGCAGTGTCGATCTCCCCGTAGTGAAGGCCAGCCCATAGTTACCCGAGAATTACATTCTCACCTACTAGGATGGGATCAAATATACTCTTTTACACCAAAATAAAAATATTTGACTCACTACAGCATCATTATCAATATAATGGATATTAGTGAGAATAAACACACCATCTGGTGCTCCACATTTGTATCTGGTGCTACAGAAATATGAATTTACAGTAGGACCTCACCACCAGAGCAACAGAAGATGGAACTGGTCTACAAATGTTGTGCATAATATTGTGTCAGAGATGCAGTACAGAAATGATGCTGGTTTTCTTCCAAATGGAAGAATTTATCTTGTGCTATAAAGAAAGACCACGTATTCTCTTACTCACGCTTTGACATAGTGCACATGAAGAGCTCTGACTGGATTTCTTGTGGAGATTGTGCCTTTAGAAGCTGCTCAGCTGGGTAGAGGACACATAGACACTTGAATGTCTGAGGTGTGCTTTTGCCACTGCTAGGTAGTTGGTGGAGCCTCTTTTATCTATAGAGAGGCTAAAAGGGACTACCTGGTCAGATGGAGCAGGCTTTCAGAGCATGGTCATCCCCCCAGGCAATACAGGCCATGCACATATACTCCTCTATAAAACATCTTCTGCTGTTTCCAGCCATAGTGTTTAGAACCCACATACTTGAGGTCTGCTCTCATGGAATAATAGCCTGTCAACTAAAACAAAGGGTGTAGAATGGACTGGATTGACCTGATTGCACAATAAGATGGTTACTAAACAAATACACTAGAAAACTGCTATATTATTTAGTTTTTACAAAACACACCAATTAAAAGTTCTCAGTCTAAATTCATGGTTAAGATGGGAGAAGAGTCAGCTACAAGGGAGAAGGAAGAGAAGCCCTGACGATTTTGATTCCTTCAGTTGCTATGGCCAAAACAAACTGTGGTGGGGTTGGGGCTGTTGCTCTTTGCATGGTATTACCTTGCACCAAACAGTGAGTCCTGCATGGGGGCATGTGTGCAGCCACTGCCTTGCAGAAGTTTCTGAATTTCAGAGCTGAGCGCATTAGTACTCCTAAGTGTGAGGGATCTATATTGACAATATCTGAAGGAGTAATAAACCTTTCGACAACATCAAGTCCCTTAAGAGTGAAAAATCAACTGGACTGTCTCAGACTTCCAAATAGCCAACTGTCTTCTAGCCAAAATTCAGTGCTATGCTTAAAAATCATCTCATAAATAGTCATGGGAATAGAAGAATGGTGACTAAGACGATAAATTGCAGGCACTGGGTCTATTGCTACACTCAGAATGTTGGACAGAGTGTCAACTTTTGCCTGCCAAAAACTCTGTATTTTGATGCAGGAGCAAGTCCAGCAGCTGGAAGTGTCCCTGGATGATCTGCATTTAGGAAATCAGTCTGAGAACCTGAAATCTATCACATTAAAAAGCAAATTCCACCAAAAAAAAAACCCCACCTACAATGGCGTGTACCTTGTAATAACAGTATCTGTTCAGGTATAGCTACAGATAGTCTCTTCTCACTCTGGAGAGGTAGCATCTGTTGTGTAGGGGGCACAATCTAATGGAAACTATGCACAACTCATTTTGGGTGTCTGCCTAACTCTCTCTTCTTACACGTAGACCATAAGAATGAAATCTGTTCTGTAAGACTTCCATGCTATGCAGATATGAAACTGTTAAAGTGGGGAAATTCCTTTTTTTCAAAATAGAATGATGTAGAAAAGGAAGATCAGATGCTTCTGTTCTCCCTGTCAGAACACAAGAACAAGGGGAAATTCAATGAAACTGGAAGGTGGTAAATTCCAAACTGACAAAAGGAAATACTTTTTATGCAATGTGTAATTAGGTTGTGGAACTCATTGCCACAGGAAGTTGTTGATGCCAAGAAATAACAAGATTCAAAGCGGGACTGGAAATTGTATAGCGATAACAAGAATATCCAGAGTTATGTTTATTGCTAACAAAAATTTTGGAAAGGATATTTTGTTGCTTGCAGGGCTCATGCTACGGGGCTGAAGCCAGTCACTAACTATTAGAGATCAGGATAAAACTTAACGTGGGAGGCCAATTATCCAACATCTTTCTGATGTGGGGTTCTTACACTATCCTATGAAGTGCCTAGTGCTGGCCATTGCTGGAGACAGGGTACTGGACTAGGTAGATTTCGGGTCTGATCCAGTATGACAATTCCTTTGTACACAGCAAATAGAAACAAAGGGACAGTCTCCACTATACCCTATTTGAAATGAGCTAAAATGCCCATAGACAACTAAGTATGTTGTTTTCTTCTGAGCTTATGTATATATTAATACATGCATGTTGTAGGCAGTCACCTAATGAAGCTCTGGACAACGTGGATCACTTCTGCTATCTCTGCTCAATTCTTACCAGCTCACTTAACCTTGATAGGGAACTTGATGCTAGAATCAGCAAAGCTTCTATTACCTTTGGCAAACTTACCTCATGTATTTGGAGCAACAAGTTGCTAAACCTGAACACAAAGGTGGCTGTTTATCAGGCTTGTGTCCTGAGTACCCTCCTTTACGTTTGTGAAAGCTGGGTAACGTACTCCAAGCAGGCACGGAGATTCAACGGTTTCCACCTCCGCTATCTTAGAAAAATCCTTGGAGTTATTTGGGACAAACGGATCACCAATAATGAGATCCTTGAGACAGCCGGCCTACAGTCTATGCAAACTACTCTGGACATTCACAGGCTCCGCTGGTTGGGGCATGTGGAGCACAGGCCTTAAGATTGTCTGCCGAAGGCTGTGCTGTACAGTCAACTTAAGAACTGCCCGCGACGCAGAGCAAGGCCAAAGCTCCAATATATCAATAAGGTGAAGCAAGGCCTCAAGGAATTCAGCATTCCCACTAACAATGGGGGAAAATCCTTCCCAAAATTGTTCAGTTTGGAGAAGCTGGGCTAAGACTGGTACAGTCACTGCAGAGAGACATCAGACAGACCAGGCTGAGGCTCGCAGGTGAGCCAGGAAGCTTCAACTTTCATCCAGCAAGTGGAACTGTAGCCACTGTGCGAAGGTTTGTCGTGCGCGCAGCAGGCTCTTTTCCCATACCATTGCTAAGCACCCTGATGGACTGACTTAGGCCTGGTCTACACTATGAGTTTAATTCGAATTTAGCAGCGTTAAATCGAATTAACCCTGCACCCGTCCACACAACGAAGCAATTTATTTCGAAATAAAGGGCTCTTAAAATTGATTTCTGTACTCCTCCCCGACGAGCGGAGTAGCGCCAAAATCGATATTGTCATTTCGAATTAGGGTTAGTGTGGCCGCAATTCGATGGTATTGGCCTCCGGGAGCTATCCCACAGTGCACCATTGTGACCGCTCTGGACAGCAATCTGAACTCGGATGCACAGGCCAGGTAGACAGGAAAAACTCCGCGAACATTTGAATTTCATTTCCTGTTTAGCCAGCACAGGAGAGCATAGGTGACCACAGAGAGCTCATCAGCACAGATAACCATGCAGGCCGATAATGGAAAAAGAGCACCAGCATGGACCGTACGGGAGGTACTGGATCTGATAGCTATATGGGGAGAGGATTCAGTGCTAGCAGAACTTTGTTCGAAAAGACGAAATGCCAAAACTTTTGAAAAAATCTCCAAGGGCATGATGGAGAGAGGCCGCAATAGGGACTCAGAGCAGTGCCGCGTGAAAGTCCAGGAGCTCAGACAAGCCTATCAGAAAACAAAGGAGGCAAACGGTTGCTCCGGGTCAGAGCCGCAGACATGCCGCTTCTACACTGAGCTGCATGCAATTCTAGGGGGGGCCGCCACCACTACCCCACCTCTGACTGTGGATTCCGAGGCGGGGGTAATCTCATCAGCCACACCTGAGGATTCTGCGGACGGGGAAGAGGAGGAGGAGGAGCTTGCGGAGAGCACACAGCACTCCGTTCTCCCCAACAGCCAGGATCTTTTTCTCAGCCTGACTGAAGTACCCTCCCAAGCCTCCCAAGCCAGTACCCAAGACCATGACCCCATGGAAGGGACCTCAGGTGAGTTTACCTTTTAAAATATAAAACATGGTTTAAAAGCAAGCGTTTTTTAATGATTAATTTGCCCTGAGGACTTGGGATGCATTCGCGGCCAGTACAGCTACTGGAAAAGTCTGTTAACGTGTCTGGGGATGGAGCGGAAATCCTCCAGGGACATCTCCATGAAGCTCTCCTGGAGGTACGCCAAAAGCCTTTGCAGAGGGTTTCTGGGCAGTGCAGCCTTATTCCATCCTCCATGGTAGGACACTTGACCATGCTAGTAGCAAGTAATCTGGTATCATTGCATGACAAAGCCTGGCAGCGTATGGTCCCGGTGTTTGCTGGCATTCAAGCAACATCCGTTCTTTATCTCGCTGTGTAATCCTCAGGAGAGTGATATCGCTCATGGTAACCTGGTTGAAATACGGGAATTTAATTAAGGGGACAGAGGTGGCCGTTCCTACTGGGCTGTTTGCCTGTGGCTGAAAAGAAATCCTTCCCTGCAGTTAGCCAAGCGCGGGGGGGGGTGGGGGAATTGGCGCTGAGCTTTTCGCCTTTGGCTAGCAGGGATCTTCCCTGATACCAGCCACGCAGTGGGGGGAGGGATAAAGCGATCATCCCAGAGAATTGGATGTGGGGGGGTTTAGTTTGTTTTCTGCTGCTGAACGTTAACAGGAAAACCGCAGCAGTCAACGAGCTTTGCTTGGTATGTGGGAAAGGAGGGCGCAGAAGCCGAAAGACAATGGCTTACCATGGCCGCATGCAAGCCGAATTCTGTTGCCCGGACCTGCGTCTGTGATCTCTAACACCAAAGCCACAGGCACTCAATATTAAGATGGAAAATGCGACCTTGTACTGAAATCACATGTGCTATGTAATGTGAATACTGTTTTTCACCGTGAAAGAGTATAAGCATTGTTCTGTAAAATGTATCTTTTTAAAAACTTCTCTCCCTTTTTCCATCCCTCCAGCAGCTGCAAATTTTTCAAGCCTCCCTCCTCCGTCCCGAAGGCTATCTCAGATAAGGCGGCGGAGAAAAAGGACGCGAGACGACATGTTCTCGGAAATAATGGAATGCACCTGCAATGAAAGAGCTCATTTGAATGAGTGGAAGGACACGGTATCTAAGTACAGGAAAGATGCCAGTGAACGTGAGGTCAGGAGGGACGCTCGAGATGAGAGGTGGCAGGCTGCAACGCTGGGGCTGCTGCGTGATCAAACGGACATGCTCCGGCGTCTGGTGGAGCTTCAGGAACGGCAGCAGGATAACAGAGTGCCGCTGCAGCCGCTGTATAACCTCCCTCCCCCCTCACCATGTTCCATAGCCTCCTCACCCAAACGTGTAAGAACGCGGGGTGGGGAGGCTCCGTGCACCCTCCCACTCCACCCCAGTGGACAGCCCAACCAAAAGGCTGTCATTATATTGAATTTTTTCAGTGGCCTTTTACTTCCCTCCTATCCTCCTCCCAAACCTCATCCGGGTTACCTTGTCGGGTCTCTCCCTATGTTTATAATCAATTAATAAAGAATACATGATTTTTAAACGATAGTGACTTTATTTCCTTTAAAAGCAAGCTGTGATTTAAGGGGGGAGGGTGGTTTGCTTACAGGGAATGAGTCAATCAAGGGGGCGGGTTTTCAACAAACAGAACTTTCACACGGTAGCCTGGCCAGTCATGAAACTGGTTTTCAAAGCTTCTCTGATGCGCAGCGCTTCCTGGTGTGATCTTCTAATCGCCCGGGTGTCTGGCTGCGCATAATCAGCAGCCAGGCGATTTGCCTCAGCCTCCCACCCCGCCATAAAGGTCTCCCCCTTACTCTCACAGAGATTGTGGAGCACACAGCAAGCAGCAATAACAATGGGGATATTGGTTTGGCTGAGGTCTGACCGAGTCAGTAACGAGCGCCAGCGACCTTTTAAACGGCCAAATGCACATTCTACCACCATTCTGCACTTGCTCAGCCTGTAGTTGAACAGCTCCTGACTCCTGTCCAGGCTGCCTGTGTATGGCTTCATGAGCCATGGCATTAAGGGGTAGGCTGGGTCCCCAAGAATAACTATTGGCATTTCAACATCCCCAACGGTTATTTTCTGGTCCGGGAAGTAAGTCCCTTGCTGCAGCCGTTTAAACAGAGTAGTGTTCCTGAAGACGCGAGCGTCATGAACCCTTCCCGACCAGCCCACGTTGATGTTGGTGAAAGGTCCCTTGTGTGATCCACAAGTGCTTGCAGCACCATTGAAAAGTACCCGTTGCGGTTTATGTACTGGGTACCCTGGTGCTCCGGTGCCAAGATAGGGATATGGGTTCCATCTATCGCCCCACCACAGTTAGGAATCCCATAGTAACAAAGCCATCCACTATGACCTGCACATTTCCCAGAGTCACTACCTTTCGTAGCAGCAGCTCAGTGATTGCTTTGGCTACTTGCATCACAGCAGCCCCCATAGTAGATTTGCCCACTCCAAGTTGATTCCCGACTGACGGGTAGCTGTCTGGCATTGCAAGCTTCCACAGGGCTATCGCCACTCGCTTCTCAACTGTGAGGGCTGCTCTCATCTTGGTATTCTGGCGCTTCAGGGCAGGGGAAAGCAAGTCACAAAGTTCCATGAAAGTGCCCTTACGCATGCGAAAGTTTCGCAGCCACTGGGAATCGTCCCACACCTGCAACACTATGCGGTCCCACCAGTCTGTGCTTGTTTCCCGGGCCCAGAATCGGCATTCCACGGATAGAACCTGCCCCATTAACAACATGATCTCCAAAGCACCGGGGCCCGCGGTTTGATAGAATTCCATGTCCATGTCCTCATCACTCTCGCCGCCGTGCTGCCGTAGCCTACTCCTCGCCGCCTGGTTTTGCAGGTTCTGGTTCAGCATAAACTGCACGAGAATGCGCGAGGTATTTACAATGTTCATGACTGCTGTCTTAAGCTGAGCAGGCTCCATGCTTGCTGTGGTATGGCGTCTGCACTGTTCACCCAGGAAAAAGGCGTGAAATGGTTGTCTGCTGTTGCTTCCCTGGAGAGGGGGAGGATGTACCCAGAACCACCCGCGACAATGTTTTTGGCCCCATCAGGCATTGGGATCTCAACCCAGAATTCCAATGGGCGGAGGAGACTGCAGGAACTATGGGATAGCTATGGGATAGCTACCCACAGTGCAACGCTCCAGAAATCGACGCTAGCCCTGGTACATGGATGCACACGGCCGAATTAATGTGCTTAGTGTGGCCGCATACATATGACTTTATACAATCTGTTTCCAAAATTCGAATTTATAAATTTGGATTAATCCCGTAGTGTAGACAGCATCTCCTTTCATCTGTCAGGAAGTTGGACAGCCGTAACCATATAGCCTATAGCACACTGTGTGATGTCTTCATGTTAGGATATGGCGTTCTTTCTGAAGGCGAGGTTCAAATGAGCAAAATTGTAGAACAAAAAGTAGAGTTCATGTCACCTGCACTAAGAATTAGTGTTTGGTGGAGGTGGAGAAGCTACTAGGGGATTGGCTGTTCTAGATTTGATTTTGACAAATAGGGAGGAACTGGTTAAGAATTTGAAAGTGGAAGGCAGCTTGGGTGAAAGTGATCATGAAATGGTAGAGTTCATGATTCTAACAAATGGTAGGAGGGAGAACAGCCAATGGATTTCAAGGCAGACTTTAGCAAACTCAGGGAGTTGGTAGGTAAGATCCCATGGGAAGCAAGTCTAAGGGGAAAAACAACTGAAGACAGTTGGGAGTTTTTCAAAGAGACATTATTAAGGGCACAAGACCAAACTATCCTACTGCATAGGAAAGATAGGCAGTATGGCAAGAGACCACCCTGTCTTAACCAGGAGATCTTCAATGATCTAAAAATCAAAAAAGAATCCTACAAAAAGTGGAAACTAGGTCAGATTACAAAGGATGAATATACACAAATAACACAAGTATGTTGGGACAAAATTAGAAAGGCCAAGGCACAAAACGAGATCACACTAGCTAGAGACATAAGGGGTAACAATAAAACATTCTACAAATACACTAGAAGCAAGAGGAAGACCAAGGATAGGGCAGGCCAGTTACTCAATGGGCAGGGGGGCGAATAATAACAGAAAATGTGGAAATGGCAGAGGTGCTTAATGACTTCTTTGTTTTGGTTTTCACCAAGAAGGTTGGTGGTGATTGGACGTCTAACATAGTGAATGCCAGTGAAAATGAGTAAAAGCAACAAAGAGTCCTGTGGCACCTTATAGACTAACAGACGTATTGGAGCATGAGCTTTCGTGGGTGAATACCCACTTCTTCGGATGCAAATAAAAAGAAGTGGGTATTCACCCACGAAAGCTCATGCTCCAATACGTCTGTTAGTCTATAAGGTGCCACAGGACTCTTTGCTGTTTTTACAGATCCAGACTAAAACGGCTACCCCTTTGATAAGTGAAAATGAGGTAGGATCAGAGGCTAAAATAGGAAAAGAACAAGTTAAAAAATACTTAGACAAATTAGATGTCTTCAAATCACCAGGGCCTGATACAATGCATCCTAGAATACTCAAAGAGCTGACTGAGGAGATATCTGAGACATTAGTGATTATCTTTGAAAAGTCATGGAAGATGGGAGAGATTCCAGAAGACTGGAAAAGGGAAAATTTAGTGCCTATCTATAGAAAAGGAAATAAGGACAACCTGGGGAATTACAGGCCAGTCAGCTTAACTTCTGTACCCAGAAAGATTATGGAGCAAATAATTAAGCAATCAATCTGCAAACACCTAGAAGATAATAAGGTGGTAAGTAACAGTCAGCATGGATTTGTCAAGAACAAACTGTGTCAAATCAACCTGATAGCTTTCTTTGACAGGTAACAAGCCTTGTGGATGGCGGGGGGGTGAAGAGCGGTAGTAAAGCTTTTGATACTGTCTCACATGACCTTCTCATAAACAAACTAGGGAAATGCAACCTAGATGGAGCTACTATAAGGTGGGTGCAAAACTGGTTGGAAAACCATTCCCAGAGAGTAGTTATCAGTGGTTCACAGTCATGCTGGAAGGGCATAACGAGTGGGGTCCCGCAGGGATCAGTTCTGGGTCCAGTTCTGTTCAATATCTTCATCAATGATTTAGATAATGGCATAGAGAGTACACTTATAAAGTTTGCAGATGATACCAAACTGGGAGGGGTTGCAAGTGCTTTGGAGGGTAGGATTATCATTCAAAATGATCTGGACAAACAGGAGAAATGTCTGAAGTAAACAGGATGAAATTCAATAAGAACAAATGCAAAGTACTCCACTTAGGAAGGAACAATCAGTTGCACGCATACAAAATGGGAAATGACTGTCTAGGAAGGAGTACTGTGGAAAGGGATCTGGGAGTCATAGTTGATCACAAGCTAAATATGAGTCAACGGTGTAACACTGTTGCAAAAAAAGCAAACATCATTCTGGGATGTATTAGCAGGAGTATTGTAAGCAAGACACGAGAAGTAATTCTTGCACTCTACTCCGCACTGATTAGGCCTCAACTGGAGTATTGTGTCCAGTTCTGGGCGTCACATATCAGAAAAGATGTGGACAAATTGGAGAAAGTCCAGAGAAGAGCAAGAAAAATGATTAAAGGTCTAGAAAACATGACCTATGAGGGAAGACTGAAAAAATTGGGTTTGTTTAGTCTGGAAAAGAGAAGACTGAGAGGAGACATGATAACAGTTTTCAAGTACATAAAAGGCTGTTACAAGGAGGAGGAAGAATTGTTCTTCTTAACCTCTGAGGATAGGACAAGAAGCAACAGCCTTGAATTGCAGCAAGGGTGATTTAGGTTGGACATTAGGAAAAACTTCCTGTCAGGGTAGGTAAACACTGGAATAAATTGCCTAGCGAGGTTGTGGAATCTCCATCATTGGAGATTTTTAAGAGGAGGTTAGACAAACACCTGTCAGGAATTATCTAGATAATACTTAGTCCTGCCATGAGTGCAGGGGACTGGACTAGATGACCTGTCGAGGTCCCTTCCAGTACTATGATTCTACGATAATTTATTGTTTATGCCCCATAAAATAATGGACTCTTAACTAAACTTCCACCTCATAACAATTATATTGAAAACCTCTGCTATGCTGTGTTTTGCACAAAGTGATAGCGAGGCTTGCGTTGTTCAGTATCTGATCTGATAGATTAAATACTCGTGGCAGAAGCTTCAGGTGCAAGGCAGAATCTTTTATTTATCTGTGTATGTTTAAAACTTGTTACTTATTATTATTTATTTGTATTACCATAGCACCTAGGAGCCCTAGTCATGGACCAGGACCCCGGTGTGCTAGGTGCTGTACAAACAGAGAATATCTACACTACAGCTGGGAGGTGTAATTCCCAATGTGGGCTGATAGACTCTTGCTAGTTCTTCTCAAGCTAGCACATAAAAAAAGCAATATGGATGTTGCTGCCTGGGGGGGTGGCTTGGGCTAGGTGGCTGACCTCAGACCCAGGGGGTCAGGCAGGCTTGGACTTGGGCATCTAGCATGAGCTACCAGGCTTGCAGTAATGTTCCTCTCTAGACCCTTGGCTATTGCTCTTCTGCCAGACATTTTGAAGAGTCTCACACCAGCTCTTTCCTCATCCCTGATCTCTCTGTGACTAAAGAACAATTCATGCCTTTTATTTCCTGCCTTGCTTTCACGAACAGTTGTGACCCAGAACTAAATCCTCAGAATTCCTTGCCTTTAAGGGCTACACTGGCTGTGCCTATGTTTACATGGCCAGCATCCTGTTGCAGAATGTCAGAGACGGAAAAAACTATTAAGTGCTCCAGAAGTTCTCCTTGCCAGTAAAGGATCGTTCTCTATATTCTGTTTTCTAATGTCTTGACCAGGCTAGTTTAAAAAGTGCTACGTACTACCTCCTGTAGACAAGCCTCTCGCCTCCAGAGCACCTCCATGTGTTCAGGCACAGTATTGCAGAGGTTTTATCGGCTTAGTGTCTCCATTAGCCATTCTTGTTCCACAGCGATCTGTCATTTTCCATGGCCTAGCCCTCCAGCCAGGTCACTACTTAGTCCATTCTCCTACTGGGGTAAACAGAAAAGTCCAAAAATAGGAAACTCAAAAGCTGATGTCCTTCAAGCCCATTTTCTGACATCTATCTGGAACTTGTCATTCTTGGCCTCTCTTACTCTCACACCTATGTACCCCCTTTTTGGTCTAGGGGCACAGCAGAGGAGCCCAGGCCTGCCTTCTCCTCTGGGTTCCAGCCCAGGGACTCTGTTTTGAGTAGATAAGGAGTGTTTCTTCAATCCCTCCATCACTTCTTGGAGCTGCTCCTACCTTCCACCTGCTTGCTGACGTCTTCACCAGGGTCCCTGGACTCTATTATCCCAGCTTAGATCTGTGGTTCCTCACAGCTTCTCCCTAGCCAGTTATGAAGGTCTTTTCTCAAAGTCTGCTTCTAGCCCTTCTGTGCAGCAGCTGGGCTGTATTGCGAGCAGTCCCTCTGTCTCTCGCCTTTAGAGTGGTCACTATCTCCCTCTTTCAAACAGGAATTCCCCCTCAGCCCTCTCTCTGGGCTGGGGTTTGTCTCTCAGGGCTCTTGCCTTGGAATAAACAGCGGCAAGGCTTTTGCCAGCTGAACACCCTCTCCATTAGCCTTCCAATCTGGAGGGTTCAGCAGGGCCAGCCTGCTCCTGTCAGTGTCGGTCTGCTGGGAGGGAAGAGGCTGTCTTTATGTTGGTGGTCCCTTTTTCCCAACTCCTTCCCAGTTGATTGGGTGAGAGGGGAGCCTTGCCCTGCCTGTCTCCAAGGCTTCGGGCCCTTAAAGGGACAGTGCCAGGATCCCTTCCCCAAGCATCATTCCCAGGACCCTTAGGGTATGTCTATGCTGCAATTAAAAACCCGTGGCTGGCCTGTGCCAGCTGACTTGGGCTCACAGGGCTTAGGCTGCGAGGCTGTTTAATGGCAGTGTAGATGTCTGGGCTTGGGCCATAACTTGAGCTCTGGGACCCTCCCACCTCGCAGGATCCTAGAGCCCAAGTCAGCTGGCATGGGTCAGCCGTGGGTTTTTAATTGCAGTGTAGACATACCCTCTGATCTCTCGCTATATCTAATGAACCCTTCCAAACCCTTAAAGGGCCATGCCAGGTGGTGGAGTGCGGAGACCACTAGGCAATATGGCCCTTAAGGCAAGCCACCCCATCACACTTTCCTTAAAAGATTATTCAGTACACCTCACTGTTAGGAATTATTTCCTATTATTTTGCCAACTTTTCCTATTTATAATATCATCCCATTACTCCTAGTTCATGCACCCCATTAAGACACTAAATAAAAATATTGCCAATCCTTAGATTCAGAAATCATGAGTAGGCCTTAAAAATCATGAGATTTAAATTAAATAATACATTTGGGGCTCTTTTTATTTGCCTTCTGGCTTCTGAGCCTTTAGAATGTACTTGGGTTACGTTTTCAAGCTTGTCTCCACATATGGGAGCTAGATGCTTTGGTTGGTTGATTGATTGATTGATTTATAAGGAATGCTGAGATTCTCATAATCACATGAGTCCAGGAGCTGGGGCTCTAAGGAAAACACCAAATATCACAAAAGTTGGTAACAATGAAATAATTAATCAAATTAATCAAATCTTCGTAGATCATCATTATCTTCCGCCCTCCCCTTAGCAATTGCTTAGCTAAGCTATACATGCTTAGGTCTCTTAATCTTTCCTTCAAGCTCGGTCCCTCCTCCCCTGTTGATATTTTTTGTTCTCTGAACACCTTTATATTTGTCAATATCTGTATGATAATGTGGGATCCAGAACTGAGCATGATATTCCAGGTGTAAATGTGGCATAAGGGGTTCAGAGAGAGACGATCACCTTCAATAGGTGATCTCTGTACCCAGAATTGCATTGGCTGCCTTTGATGCCATATTGCATTGCTAATGTCTAATCTGTCATTCACTAGTACTCGTTTGTCCCACATTTCTCCTTCTTATAGTGTGTGAGTTTTTCAGATTATTTTCCCCACAATATATTAGGGTTGTATTTATATATAGGGTTCCCCAATATATATTAGGTTGTATTTTTCCAAGATGTTGTTTTCCCAAGGATTCTTCCCATCCTTCTGATCTAAGTCCCTTTGTATGATTTTTCTGTCCTGACTGCTGTTTGCAACTCCTCACAGGTTAGTAGCATCGGAAGACTTCATAAACATGCTATTTCCTCACTTTCCTCACTTTTCCAGATCATAAATTTACACTTACATAAAACCAGATTTAACACTGATCCCTGCACCACCTATTAGCTATCTCCCCATAACTCTGTACCATTGTCATTTATCATAACCCTTTCTTTCCTGTTGACAGGTTTTCAAGCCACATGACTGTTCCTATCCTAGCCAATTCACATTAATTTTGTAAGTAAGATTTTGTAAGACACAGGGCTTGTCTACAGAGTGAGGTAATGAACTCTATGGGGATGTGATTTCTAAAATGCACTAATGTGTTGTTCATTAATTGGTACATGTAGACCCTGCTGGTGAGCACTAAAGGTACATTAAAGCACACTAGGAACCACTAGTGCGCACTGGCAAGGTCTACACAGACCAATTAATGTGCAACATGTGTGCTTTAGAAATCACTCTTCCATAGAGCACCTTACCTCTCCATGTAGGCAAGCCCACAGTATGAAATGCTTTGCTGTAATCCAAGAATTATATTTATTGCATTTCCTTCAACCACTAGTCGTGTATTTCTGTCAAAAAGCAATCATGAAAAAACAGTGAGCATAAGTAAATAAAGATGGAAGGTGTAGGTGTACATATGGCATATATAATCAAGACCTCACTGTAAGTAATATGACAGAAACAGTATTCACTGCTGAGGCCTCCACTTTTCACATAGGTGAGTATTTTCCTTCTGCCATTTGTGTAAATATGTTTAATCTGTGTGAAGTACTGCAAATATGGCCAAAATAATGAGATACCCTTGGGGTTTTATGGTTTTCATTGCCAGATGAAGCAATTGTCTGTTTACAAAAACGGGGGGAAGTAGTATAACTGAAGTCACTAAAGTCTGAGATGGATACTAAACTAGATGAACCACTGGTCTGATCCAATATGACAATTTCTATATCCCTTTGAAGCATACATGACATTATGAGAGGGCACGTTTTAGTTCCACCTTTTGCCCATTGCTCTTGTTTCTATCCCAGAACTCTGTAAATTGGACAAGAGAGAAAGGCTCCGAATTAATAGTCCTGATCTCCTCTTCTTTCATAGGTCATTTTCTAGAAGGTGTCAAGATTTAATAATGAGCTCTTCAGTCTAGCAGAGAAAGGTATAACACGATCCAATGGCTGGAAGTTGAAGCTAGACAAATTCAGTCTGGAAATAAGACATGAATTTTTAAAGATGAGAGTAATTAACCATTGGAACAATTTACCAAGAGTTGTGGTGGATTCTCCATCACTGAGAATTTTAAAATCAAGATTGAATGGTTTTCTAAAAGATACGCTCTAGGAATTATTCTGGGGATGTTCTATGGCCTGTGTTATAGAGGAGGTCATGATCATAATGGTCCCTTCTGACTTAGAATCTATGAGCATGTCCTGATTATATGCATTTAAAATAAGCAGGCCCTTTAAGGGGAAGAATACTGCTTTCTCCAACTCCCTCCCACATGAAGTCAGTTTTGTCAACTCCTTTAATTTTATTTGTGAGTGTTGTGATAGTTGGTCATTCACTCAAGGCCCTAGCTCCTGGAGTCAGATTATTATATGAAAATATCAGTTTTTATTTATTTTTAAAGGAAATTTCTCACCTCCATCATTGTAGAGAAAATCTTGAAAATTGTGGCTTAGAAACCAGAAGGGAAATTTAAAATAAAAATCTTACTAGTTTTTAAATCTCATGATTTTTAGGCCAGTCTCATGATTTTGGGGGGGTCTGACTGATTTTTTTTTGAATACTTGGGGTTCTGTACTAGGTAGTCAAACAAAATCTATCCATGCAACACCAAAAAGAGACAGAAACTTTCATCCTCACCCTCTGTCTAGCAAAAGGCATTAGCTTGATCTACCAGCCCCAGGATACCACAGATGGATTGGACCACACAAGCTCCCCAATATTTTTAAATACAGAATCCCTGTTAAGATTCATGTGGGGGGTTCTTAAACTGTTGTTCTTTTTTCAGCTTGGGCTACAAACATGCAATATAGATAGGCTTGGCAGAATTCTACTTTTATTCTTTTATAATTTTGATGGATGATGTTGATGTTTATTTTTAACCATTATTTAGATTTTTATCTATTTTAATGTTCACAGTTGTGCAAAATTATGTATTTTAAGAATTTTTATTTTATTTTTATCAATTTAAATTTTCACAGTTGCAGGAAATTATGAGGGCATCAGACAATTATTTAATGACAGTAGATGTTGAGATTCAAAAGGTTAAAGCTTTATGAACCATTTAAACACAAATTGTCAACATCACATGTCAAAAGATACAAAGTAAATATCCTTAAATCAACAGCTCATAGCTGTTTTTACTGTTCATTTGGTAGTTCAGGTAACAAACCGAATTCAAAAATCTAAATAATTGGATTTTGAGTCTAAGAACTCCTCAAGCAGCATTCTTCTTACTTTGCTTATCTGTAATCTTTGATTATTTATCAATGGAAATATTTTTTTTGTCAGTGTGTGTGCACAGCAAAATCAACGTTTACTGACATTTACTGTTAAAAATCTAATCCTTGCAAGCTTAATATGGGCTTACACCATCCCTTCAGCATGGTCACCACCGCATTTCCTATATCCTGGGATGGCATTCATCCTGTCACCTGACCCAGTTCTTACCTTCCTCCATGCACACACACACTCACACAGGACTGACTGTGGTGTATACCTGTGGCTGTTTGTCACTCAGGAGCTGCTATGCTGGAGATCAGGGGTGGGGTGGGGGGAGGGAGGAAATAAATGAAATATGTGGGGGTTATGCATATTGGTGAGACAACAAAGGAAATAGCAAAGCATGCTCCAGAGCTGTACATTACCGCGTAGCATGCCTCTTGTTTTGCCACTATTTTTTTGTGGTATCTCCAACCAAAGCTAGACATTGTTGCTCTGTGTCAGCATTGCTGGATTCTCCTGGTCTGGAGAATGTGTCTTAGAGTGTGTAACAACTTGGCACATGCAGACAGTGATGTTGGAACTGTTTGTTTCCAAGAAAATTGAGGTAATTTTTCAGTGTGGGAGAATGTTAGTGTTTGTGGGTCGCTGTTGTTCTGACTTGGTTTATAAAGCTGTATGTGGCGCTCTCTGTTGTCCAAATTGAATTCAAGGTCAGTGAGATCATTGCAAACATGCCCCACATTTAGAGTATGAACTGAATGGAAGCTCTGAATTCAGATTTATTAATTGATCATCAAACTGACAAGTAACTCCCTAACACTGACACTGACACATTCCACTGATTCTGATAGCCAATACATAATCTCATTGCCCCAAGCACACTTGTTAGACTGCTGAAATCAATCATGTGTGGCTCCCATAGTTTATCCCATTTTGCCTGTTTTGTAGGTCGAGTACAAGGCACCTGTGTTGTTTTATCTGTGTGTATCCAGAGTAAACTTTAGGAAGAGCCAGGGGACCCCAACAGACTTTGTGTTACGTTACTTGTTAATAATGTTATAATCAGTCCATTTCTAGTTCTATATAAAGACATCTTAGGTATCATAGTTCTACGGACTTTAAAAATATAGTAAATAGAACATAATCCTCTCTATACTGCTCTGCCAGTGTGACTTAACCCTTATCTGGAGAAACAACATAGTGTGTGGGTAAGAGAATAGTTCAGGTTTTTTTACCTCTTTATCGAGATGGCCAATGTGTATGCCAGCTGGGGTTGTGGATTTTTTGATGTGGATACTTTGTCCACTGAGAACAAGACTAACACCACCAAATTCATTTAACAGACGTTACCAAAATGATCTATTTTAGGTGGCGGCAGCACGTCCCTGCGGCCTGTGCTGCTTCCCGCAGCTCCCATTGACTGGGAACGGTGAACTGCGGCCTAAGGGAGCTGCGAGCAGCCATGCAAATGTAAACAAACTGTCTTGCGGCCCGCCAGCAGATTACCCTGATGGGCCGCAGGTTGCCCACCACTGCCCCAACAGGTCTTGGTGCCCTATTGTGCTAATCACTATGTGCACATATATAATGAAAAGATGGTCCCTGTCCCAAAGAAATTACAATCTTTGTCTTTTATGTTTTTCGTATATTTTTAAAAAATCTAATTGCTATTAAATGTAAACAAAATTGGTTTAATTGTACTGTTTGAGGGAGTTAGTGTGGGAGAATAATTGGGCTCTATGTTAATAGCCCTTTTAGGATGGACACTATAATCCTAAATGAAGAAATTCAAAATGTAAGGCTGCAATGACAACTTTGATGTTGGTGCATTGCAAACACTGTGTAGCTTTACTTTTATGATCCGTGTTTCACAGCAGGAGCAGGAAGATACATTTAGGCCCTGACCCTGCAGTCAGATCTTTGCGGGTGAATCCTTGTGCTTGTGTGTGGCCCTGGGTCCCTGCATGGGCACAAGGATCAACCTGTGTGGATGTGACTGCATTAGTTAAATAGCTGATAATCTCTTTCCCTTCTGTGTCTTGGAAGGGGGACTGGGCGGGGAGGTGTTGGGGTTTTTTTGAGAGAAGAACAGAACACTGCATCCTCTTACATAAATATTTCAGTCCCATTTAAGCTACCATCCTCTCAGACCAGTATCACTCAATGTGGGTAAGAGATTAAGGTCCTCAATCTCACATCAGGATTTTCAATAGCAGACCCCTGCACTAGTATGATGTCCCATGGAAGCAGGGGTCCACACTAGCAGATCCCGATGCAGGATTGGGGCCTGACATTGCTTTATACTGGAGTTAGTGGCCTGCAGTTGAACCACCACATTCACACTGAGGTTTTTTCTATCTAGATAGGGACAATGGACAAAAGACTTCATTTAAAAAAAAAAAAAGCACACAGGGTAAAGACCCCCTCAGTCCTTTCAGGTCTGTGCTCTTGTTGCCAAGAAGGCTAACGGCATTTTGGGCTGTATAAGTTGGGGCATTGCTAGCAGATCGAGGAACGTGATCATTCCCCTTTATTCGACATTGGTGAGGCCTCATCTGGAGTACTGTGTCCAGTTTTGGGCCCCACACTACAAGAAGGATGTGGAAATATTGGAAAGAGTCCAGCGGAGGGCAACAAAAATGGTTAGGGGTCTGGAGCACATGACTTATGAGGAGAGGCTGAGGGAACTGGGATTGTTTAGTCTCCAGAAGAGAAGAATGAGGGGGGATTTGATACCTGCTTTCAACTACCTGAAGGGGGGTTCCAAAGAGGATGGAGCTCGGCTGTTCTCAGTGGTGGCAGATGACAGAACAAGGAGCAATGGTCTCAAGTTGCAGTGGGGGAGGTCTAGGTTGGATATTAGGAAACACTATTTCACTAGGAGGGTGGTGAAGCACTGGAATGCGTTACCTAGGGAGGTGATGGAATCTCCTTCCTTGGAGGTTTTTGAGGCCCGGTTTGACAAAGCCATGGCTGGAATGATTTAGTTGGGAATTGGTCCTGCTTTGAGCAGGGGGTTGGACTAGATGATCTCCTGAGGTCCCTTCCATCCCTGATATTCTATGATTCTATGAATATAAGTCTTTGAACCAATACAAGATAAACAGCTGTTGCCCAGCCTGCAAATAAAGTGTGAAATCTGGTATGGCTTTGGACCCCTTTGACAAACGGTAATTGTAACGTGGGTACTTACATTTCACTCCTGGTAGCTTGTTTGTTCAATGTTCTCATTATAAGTATTAAGGATTTTGCACAATCAGAAATAAATGATAGGAAATACTGCTTTTGAAATTCTTCTTGGCAGGATGTGCATTTTTATTAGATTACCTCATCCTTGGAGAGAGAAGAGCAGATCTGTCCAAAGTGGATTCTGATATAGAAGGCTGGCTGCCAGGCATAGTTTCAGTTTCTGAGTTTACACTCTCTAGCATGTAGCAGAGTTGGATGATTTGATTTCAGTGACTGGTGTGTCCAACACAACAATATACAGAAAAGGGGTAGCTACTGTCATCAGGGTTAATCATTTTGAATTTAAAGTTTATTTTGACAAGGAAATATACTAGACTTGTTGACATTTAATGCCCTCTGGCAAGAATTCAGCAGGTCCACATGGTAGTGTTTATTTTTTCCTCCCTTAGAAAAAGAATGATCATCTCAGTCAGTGCTTCTTTCTTTCTTTCTTTCTTTCTTTCTTTCTTTCTTTCTTTCTACATACCTCTGCTCTTGATGAGCCAGTGGTGCAACAGGTTTAAATGACATCACAAATAAGGGGGGGAAGGGTGGTGTCATAAGGCACACATCTGTCTGGGCCCCACAATCATCTTAAAAGCATGTCATGTCTGTGGATAGGTAGGGAGGTATCTACACAGCTGCATGCAACAGCCTTATCAGTCTCACAAAGGCTGTACAGCAACTCATCTGTCTCACTGCCCCTAGCCCCACTGGTTGTAGTGAAACTGTCACTTCCACAGTATGTGAGACCAATATCATAGGTCCTTAAAGTCCTTTGTGTGAGGGAGTCAGAGGGTACGTCGTCAAGGGAATAAAAGACCCATGGCATGGCCACATCTGACCCAGGTCAGCTGACTCAGGTTTGCAGGGCTAAAAATTGCAGTGTAGCTGTTTGGGCTTGGGCTGGAGTGTGGGCTCTGGGACCCTCCCACCCAGGGCCATCCCTAGGGGGGTGCAGGGCCTGGGACATAGGCACTGAGTTTCTATCACGCCCCACTCCACGCCTTCTCCCAAGGCCCCACCCCACCCCGCCTTTTCCCAGCCCCACCTCATCCGCTCCCGCCCCGCCTCTTCCCCACCCAGTTCCGTCCCTCCCCCGAGTGCGCTGAGCCCTCGCTCCTCTCCCCCCACCCAGCGCCTCCAGACACAGCAAAACAGCTGATCAGTGGTAGGCACTGGGAGGGAGGAGGAAGCGCTGATCGGTGGGGCCTGCCGGTGGTCAGGAGGAGCTGGGGGGAGGGGGAGGTTGGTAGGGGTGTCCTCGCCCCTGCCCACTCACGCCTCACCTCCCTGCCCGCTTCCTCACGAAGTGCAGGGTCCCCCAAAGTGCGGGACCCAGGGCGGTCGCCCCGATTTGCCGTACCCTAGGGACGGCTCTGCTCCCACCTCGCAGTGTCTCAGAGCTCGAGCTCCAGCGCAAGCCTGAACATCTACACAGCAATGTTACGGCCCTGCAGCCCGAGCCCCGCGAGCCCTAGGGAGCTGACCTGGTCCAGCTGCGGGTATTTAATTGCTGTGTAGACATATCCATAGAGGCTAGCAGTAAGAACGCTGTTTTGCTGGAGGCTTCCAAATGCTCTCCTGTGACATGAAGAAGAAATTTGAACAGTTAGCGTTTTAAGCTTTATTCTTGATGCAAGGTCATTCGTTGCCATTTTTATAATTTTGCAATTTTTAATTATATTTTTAAGTTGCATATGTTGCCCTGTATATGTAAATAATGGTACCATTTGTGATGGAGTGCAGCCTGGGACTGTGGGACTGCTGTGGGGAAAAAGGTGATTTCCAAAGTAGGTAAGTCCTAGGTCAGTGTCAACCTCTTAAACTTCAACAGACAGCCAATGCAGGTTATGAAAGACCAGTATCCTATGCAAAGAGCAAGATACTCCACTTAGCAGCAGGCAAAGTGTAGCATTCTGCAGTAGCTTCTGCTTTCAGAAACTTGGGTTTAAGGTTTTCCCCCTGCAGAACATGTTGCAGAAGTCCCAATCTAACGGTGACCAACGCGTGGGATTATGGTGCTGAGAAGTTCCTTCCTAGCCCTGTCAGTGGATGGGTTGGTTTATGCCCAGAATCAGGAGAGTTATATCCCTTATTTTAAAAATTCAGTCTAGAAACTCTGGATGTGCTCACTATTCATATTAATTTCTAGGTCTCTCCCTCCCCTTTTTTTTAATTGGTTGTCCTTTGGCCTCAGTGATATCTTGTAACTGTAGATTCAATAGGCTAATTGTCATTTTCTTAAATTGTTTTCTCTTATCAGTTTTAAACTCTTCACCTTTCACTTTAATTGAATATCCCTTTGTTCATATACTTTGAAACGATAAAGGATAAGTATGATAATGGATTTGAATGATCTAACCTGCAACTCCCGAGGTACTCTGATAACTTGGACTCTCATTATTTATGAAATAGTTATTTAGTCTTTATTAACAACATTTGATTACAAAGCAAACAGTTGAAATAAAAGCTTTTGTTTATGTCTTTGATTTCTCTCTTGGTACTATTAACATTTCATACAGAAATATTACATAGGTGTTCAACCTGAATCTGTGGTCTAAACTGCTTCAGGTATTCATGTTTATTCATTCATTATTACTTGGAGATGAAAAAAATTAGCCTCTAAATGAGTTTTTTAACAAGCCGTGGAGAACGAAAACTAAACTGTTGTGCTTTGATGTCTTGGAATTTAGTCTTAGTCCTTTTAATATCGGTCAGGTAACCTAATCACAACAATCACATTCTTTGTTAGCAGTCTCAGCAGGGAAGGCAGGAATTGATTTGGCATGGAGACTAACCTCTCACCCCTTCAGATGGTCCCCTCAGGAGAGTGTGGAGGCACATAAGTGGATTAGTGTGGGGAACCTTATGTTGCTGGCTGTCAGTTCAACACTTTCCATGAGCATTACATTCATCTGGTTGTGACAGTAGTACAGCTCTGTGCAACAAGTGAAACACAGATCTATTTCCATACCATTCATGTTTCACATTCGTTTTTTGTATTCCCTTTTCAGACAAAGCTTTTCCATTGCATTTGTACCCTTAGTTCATAGTAATATGATGTGAATATGAGGAATGCAGATCAGTATCCTAATTGTTTTAAGCAATAATGACTGATGGGTGGGGTATTTCCTGGCAGCTAGTGACCATCTGGAGGAGGCTTTTAACCCATCTGGTAATTAACTCCAGGAAATGATTGACTCTGAGGTTGTTATTGCTGTTATAAACCAAATAGATTTTTTTTCTTCCCTCACCATGTCTATTGAATTACATACCTAATGTGCTCTCCCTGATGAATATTTTTTCTTTACTGAATAATTTATTATGTGTCTATATAGTTGTCCAAGATGCACTAGGAGCTTTACAGACATAAAAAATGTGGTTGCTACCCAAAAGAGTTTACAACTTGGGGCCTCAATCCTGCATTCGGATCTGTTCAGTGGACCCTCATTTAATTAAAAGGGGCTCTACAATAGATACAAAGGTCTGTCCACTCAGATTCAGTTACCGTATCGAGGCCTACGTTTACGTATAAAGTTACAAGGATTGACAACAGACAACAGGGGGTTATGGGTATGGAAAATTATGGTTACAATAATGTGCAGTATCCCTAAAAGATAAATGTAGATGAATGTTAGCATGTAGGTTAGTTATATAACAGCAACCCCCCCTAGAAGCAGCATTGACTGGCTCTGGATGAGATCTGTCTATCTGTCACTGGTCAGAAGGACACGTCAATCCAACGCAGAGCCTTTAAGAGGAGGAAAAATTGTGGGAATCTGGGCAGAGCCCCCCCAAAAGTCACTATTTGCTCATACAATTCATAATGTTCCATGAATTGAGTAGCTCCAATTCTAATACAATATCCTGATGGCACGTCATCAGTGTGCATCTAATCACAAATGCAAACGGAATCTGTGTGATTTCTCCATTCATCTGACAGGAAAGCACTATTTTAGGAGAAAAGAGGAGATGCAACCACTAATTATGAGATCTGAAGATTTGGGATTTTCTTACCTCAGTTACAAATTGTAATCTGATCAGGAATTGAATCACAATTGGAAATGCGCCTTAGTGAATTTAAAAAGTGTGTCCCCTGAAAAACATTCCATCAAAAATGTCTTTTAAAATGATACTATAAAATACATATGGAAGCATTTGAAGTGACATGTTGATAGAATTTATAACTTTGTTGGTATGCAAACTCCACTTCACTTCGTATTTTATTTGTTTTGTTTGAGTATGGCAATAAACTGCCAGCATTAAAAAGGTTCAGTAAATCAGCTCTGATATATAGAAAGTGAATTGATGGAGGACTTAGTGTACTTTTGTCTGTCACGCTTGTATTAGAAAATGCAGTGTCGCCTCATTGGTGCAACCATGATTTCATTAGGCTACGCAGCTTACATGTGGCAATGATTTCTTCTCATAATTAAGAAAACGTTTACAAATACAACCTGAGGAAGGAAGGAAAGACTGTTCAGGGTGATAAAAATTACAGACTTGTGATTGGGAAGTTTTTGAAGACTATGCAGTGTGGGTAATCCTTGGTTTTAAAAGGAAATTTGTAAGTATCGATTAATTATACAGTGTTTTATATTTTTGGGGTTTAATATGGAGAATCTGCATATTATTAGAATGGGCCACTGCTAACAAAAGGCCAAATTCTGAACCTCTTACTCACTGCTTGGTCCAGGAATTTTCCATTAAAGCCAGAAGAGCAAGGATTACAAGAAAATAAGCAAAGACTTCAGGATTTGGCTTTATGATTATATATCTTAGGCACTTAGGAAGTGGTGGAGATATTTTTACATGTCTGGTAGCACTGCATAGTTAAGGGTCCTTTATAAATCATTTTCAGGATGTGCATAACTTACAGCTAGACTGTTCCCTTGGGTATATGGAAGGGGGAAGTGTCAACTCCAAGGCAACATATTCTGTCCCGAAGCCCTGCGAAGAGCTCTCTGTGGGGTTAGTGGTTCGTGAGCAGGGAGAGACTGGAAGGGGAGGGTGGAAATGGGTTCACTATTTGCATCACCTCTCCCTATTTCCCATGGGAACCACTAGGAAATCCACTGTCAAACGAATTCTGAGGCTGAATTAGCTTTTTGTATGGAGCCCTTCCACTCGGTGGAACCTTCCTTTAGGGGAGGGCTCCCAAGGCAGTTGCAAACTGGGGAAGCCCTGTCAGCATAGCTCCACCATGGTGAGTGACTTCAGAAGCACAAGGTCCCTGCATGGATAGTCAGATCCCCTGAGATCCAGACGCTCTCTAGGCCAATCCTCCTGCCTTTTGTTTAGGGGTGAGAACTCCACACCTTTTCCCCATCCCTGAGGAAATGATCTGGAGGCATCTTCAGGAGTCTACCTGTTAGTGGGCTTTTCCACAGTGGGAAATGATCTGGCCTATGTCTATGGAAACTTGCTCTTGTACGAAGTTGGCCTGTAAGGTTAAAGCCTACCTGCAATTTGAAGACACAGAAGAGTAATGTAACATGGCTAGTAATATTTGTCCTTTACAGAAGAACAAAAGGAGGCAAATTTACTAATTCTGTGGCCTTTTTTGTGCTGTAACTTTAGAAGCAGATTTTATTTTTTAAAGGATGGTTTTGCAGTTCACTAATCCATACATAAAACAAAGCCCTTAAGATGAGTTAACCCACAAAGATGCACATAGTTTAAACCAGTCTAGTGTACATGTGCAGGAAATAATATCCGCAAGCATGTCTGTTATATTTTGGAGATGATGGATAAGGCTGTACTACTTTAACGGTTGTCAGCGATCTCCCACACAAAACAGTAAATGATTTTGTCGTAAACAATATAAAATCTCTGTAAAATTCCAACTTCCTCTTTTAATTCTTCCCCACCTCCGATTTTTCAAAAGGTTCCTAACCCTTTCCTCTGTTGTTGACTTAGTTAAGTGTTAAGCACTGAGTGTATGTATTCATGTACAGCTTTGATCTCCTTCACTGTGCTTTACACCTGCAATGAGACATCTTATTTATTATCCACTTATGTAGGACTGTAAAGTGTGCACAGTACTTTACAACCGGTCAGTGTGCCGCCATACAAGGAACATCATCACTGCTCTAAGGTGCTCACGGAACGGCACAAATGGGAATATTTCTTTAAAGGGTTCTCAGAAGCTGCTTAAATTAAAAGATGGAAGAGGCTGCACTGAGATCTCCTGATGCAGTTTCAAAGCCAAAAGATTGGGCCCATTCTGTTCATTACAATGAAGGTGAAAGTGATCACTTGCTAGTGGCAGGCTCTGCTTGGTCTAACTTTAGGTAAACAAAAGAAAAAGCCTCCTGTTTACAAATCCTCCCCTCTCCCTTTAGGATGGATTAAAGGAAGAGAGAATGCTTAATGTCAACATCCTCCCTGTTCCAACATAACAATAAAACTACCCTTCTCAAACTACAGCTCAAAGGGCACTGAAATCATCTTGAAAATGTTACTTTGTGTGTGTGTAAACAATGAGACAAAACTCACCCACTACTTTGGAACCGTTTGTTGCATGCTGATGGTACTAAATCTGGTATCAATAACTTTAGAGGCCATTGTTGTTCATTACAAACTCCAATTGTTTTGTTCTAATCTGAGTCCTTGTTAGTGTGCATAAAAGGCAAGCTCTACAAAAAGTCACGTCATAAAATGCAGAATTTTTAGTATTCTGCATTCTGAGTCAAATGAACACTGCTGTAGCTTGAAAAAATATTTTGTGAAAATGGCTATATTGTTGTTACTCAGCAACCTAGATGTGTTGTGGCAGGGCTGTGTAAAAACTGTCTATTGCACCCTGTCTTCAGATTTCGCTAACATTGTTCATTCACAGATTCCTTAGAGTGTGCTCTGCCCTGTGAAAATAGAAGAAGATATAGTCCCTGTTCCAGGGATAATCTCCTGCAAACATTTACTGTCAAGGGTAGTGCTCATTGCCACAGTAGTTCCATATGATATGTCTACATTTCAAAAATTTTTGTGGTCAAAATATTAAGTCTTAAATTGGCTGTTGCAATACTGACTGTCTGTCAGTGTAGATGAGGGAAAATTGTGTTCAAACTTGTGTCAACTTGTAGTTAATCTGTTAGCTGACATGATGCTGAACACAATTTGCTCTAGTATCAGAGGGGTAGCCGTATTAGTCTGAATCTGTAAAAAGCAACAGAGGGTCCTGTGGCACCTTCAAGACTAACAGAAGTATTGGGAGCATAAGCTTTCGTGGGTAAGAACCTCACTTCTTCAGATGCACGTAATGGAAATTTCCAGAGGCAGGTATAAATCAGTATGGAGATAACGAGGTTAGTTCAATCAGGGAGGGTGAGGTGCTCTGCTAGCAGTTGAGGTGTGAACACCAAGGGAGGAGAAACTGCTTCTGTAGTTGGATAGCCATTCACAGTCTTTGTTTAATCCTGATCTGATGGTGTCAAATTTGCAAATGAACTGGAGCTCAGCAGTTTCTCTTTGGAGTCTGGTCCTGAAGTTTTTTTTGCTGTAAGATGGCTACCTTTACATCTGCTATTGTGTGGCCAGGGAGGTTGAAGTGTTCAATTTGCTCTAGTTTATATTGGCCAGTCAGATGTGGTCAGCATTGTGTCAGCAAACTCAACTCTTCACACTTCATGGTAAAATTTTATAATGCCCATCAACATATGCAGGGCTAATGACACTGAGCATCCTTCTGAATTTTGAAGCGATGAAACCAGTGTATTTACTCACACCTTCTTGTCAACTGTTTGAAATGGGCCACTCTCATTACGACTACAAAAGTGATTTTTCCTCCCTTGGTATCCTACTGTTAATTGAATTGTCTTGTTAGACTCACCTCATACTTGGTAAGGCAACTCCTATCTTTTCATGTGCTGTGTATTTATACCTGCTCCTGTATTTTCCACTCCTTGCATCTGATGAAGTGGGTTCTAGCCCACGAAAGCTTATGCCCAAATAAATTTGTTAGTCTCTAAGGTGCCACAAGGACTCCTCATTGTTTCTACTCCTCACAACATTTCTTTTATTGGATGGGCTGGATACTTCCCATGAGTGTACAGTGTATATGCCCAAAGGAATAATGGCTTCCTTGAAACAAGCAGATGTAGGGAACATTTTAAATATTAATCAAAAACTGCTCCTCCTCAACTCTGACCTCTCAGTTGGTAACTTTGTAACCTTGGCATAATTGTTTACTCTGAACTTTTCTCCTTGATCTTGTATTTTTGTGAAGCTGCCACTATGACAGTGGAAACCCCTACTTTGACTCCATTGCTATAGAAATCTTCATCTACCACTTCATCTCCTCTTGAGTGTTGCAAAAACCTTCAGTATTGAATAACTAGAACTTGGGGAAGCAGACTTCATATGTACAGTGCTGTTGCTTGCCTTCTTGCATGTACAAAGAATATCTTATCCTCAAACGCCTTTACCACTATTCATCTCTGGACCCAGTTCAAAACTATATAAGCCTTTCCATGAGAGTTTGACTTTACGCTACTTCTCACTCCCCAGTTCTGTTAGCACCCAGTCTCATTCCCTCCATGCAGTCTCACCGATTTTGGGCGTAAGAGCCACTTTTCTGCAGGTCTTGCTATATGGAAGAGCCTATCTGTAACTCACCACCTCATTCACACTTTCAAACATTTCATATCTCAGCTGGAAATACAGCTTTTCCCCTTTGTCTGTAACTCTTGAGCTCTCTCATTTTTCTGTAATGTATTTATTTTTTAACTTTGTCATAGAACTATTTAACTGTGAAAAGTATTTTGGAACATGATTCATATGAAACATGCTACAAAATACAGTTAAATAATTGTAGTGCTGAAATGATCTTCAAATACTTGATAGCGTGTGTAATGCAATTTTTTGTTTTGTTAAATAACAACAAACTCAGTTATTCATTTGATGACATGCTATTTATTATGTGAAAATCATTATATGATATAAAAGTATATTCCATTTATAGAAATGACCTTTTTCTCCCTACTTCTTCCCTAGTCAAAGATATATACTCGCACACCAACCTTATATTTGGACTTCAAGCTGGAGAAAGGAGCCAAGCACATTCAGCCAGTTCCCAAAGGTAGGAAAGATTTCATTGACCAGTTTAACAAAGAAATTGAAGCCACTTCTCCTGTAATGGGTTGAGTATGAATCTCTGTATCTTTGAATTATTATGGGTAAAATATTCTCCTTATGGAGTGTTCTGTATCCTCAGAGTTTAAAAGTTTCAATATGGCAGTTAGTTACCCTTGGCCAAATGCTGCCCTTGAATACAGGGGCATAATTCTCATTGATGTGAGTATCGTCCATGTATCCAAGGGCTGAAGATCCTCCCCTGTATCTAAAGTATAATACTAGGTTATTAGGCCAAATTCTAGTGTCTGAAAACCATTAATAATTGGGATATGTAAAACTAGTCCAATTAATGTGATTTTGGAGACTGGTTTGGGGAAAGGGATGCGCCTGGTTTGGATCCACAAGTTGGCAGTGACTAAAAATTATTACCACCCTCACCTCTTTAGTGAGTTTGAGTAAAAGGATTGGTGCTCTCAGATTTGGGGAAAGGGGTTCACATCACAGGTGGCATTGTAGTATCTTTATTGCTGTTCTCAATAGGGAGATTTCAAAGTACAGCAGCAAGAGGACTAAACTACTCTCTTACCCTTGACAGTGGTTTCACTGCATTAAGGTTGAAGGTATTGGTGAGAGAATTTGCACACAGTTGCCTGTACTATGCCTTGTCTGTGGATAAATAGGCCCTCCACTCTCCGGGATTGTAAATCCCAATTTATAGCTGGGTTCAGTGGCCCTTCCCTCACGGTGGGGGTGGGCCTTCCATTACTTTGGTGGACTGTGCTCACCAGTCCCAGTCATTGGATAGGCTCATCACTAAATTCACTTCAATTGGGAAACATTAAGAAGATTAAAACCAAACCAAACTAATAAACAACCTAAAGTTAATTTGTTAACTGTCTGTATTGGCCCATGAGAAGTCACTTCAAATATCTTCAAGAATCAGCCATTTTACTAATTTGATAGCGGAGAACCAGTTTGACAAATGGTGGAATATTATTAAAGCACAGACAACTTGAGCCCCACAGTTTAGCTGTGGTATTTCAAACATTGTTCTCTCACTATTTCCAGTTTTAATATAGCCTTTGTAGATTTGTTAATTAATATATTACACTCTGTTGTATAGCAGATACCAATACAATTTGGAGGATTTCCCACCAAATCTACTGTAAAGAACATGGAAACAGTGTAACAATATGGGATTTTCATGTACATCTACTTCATTCTATAGTGGCTATTAATGCACCCTATTTCCAATATATTTTTGGTCATTTTAGTAATCCCTTCAGACTAGACACATCTAAGAGTTAAGGAGCAGGTCAGTTAATTTGCTTTCTCAGAAAACAGATGTTTATGCACAGTATTTTTACAATAGCAGCCGAATCAAGTCAGTAAAAATTTGACCATTACATTCTATGTCACTTGCAAAGAATCTAGGGCCCAATCCTGCAACCCTCCTTCATGTGGTAACCCTTACTCTCATGAACAGTCCCAGCGACTTCAGTAGGGCTACGCATATGTGTAAAGGTTGGCAGGATTGGGCTCATAATTAGCAAAATCTCCATTATTACTAAATTCTTTCACATTTGCAACACATTTTTGCTTGTTAGCTCGAGAAAAAAGAATTCAACGTTGTTCATCACTGTAACAGTTGTAAAGTATTTGCATAACAAATTGATTTTACTTTTAGTAAAACAATGTAGAGTTGTTCGCTGTCTTACATTTATGGGAGTGGGGGGGAGGAGATGATCTCAGGATTTCGGAACATGCTACCCATACAGAAAAACAAATTACCTGTATATGCATTTGTCACAGATTTCATCAGATACATTACTCAGGTACCATACAAATAGTAAATGTGACAAGTTTGGCCTGACATCTTATCTCAATATATATATATATATATATAGCATGCAGTCATTCTGTTTGTGTGTGAGTATATATCAAACTGTGTCAATCATTAAGGGCAGTATTCACTCTATTGCACATAATCGCCCAGAACTTGGCCTCCAATAATGCTTCTTTGTGTTGCTAAGAGGACAGCTGGGGCTTCTCTCAGTGTCGGGGATTCCTAGGTGCATAAAGCTGATACCCCTCCCCTTCTTGGAGGCATATCAGGTGTGGGAGGAGGCGTGGCAGTCCCTGGCTGTGGAATGGCCCCTATAATTAGGAGACTCTGGGTCCAATTTAGTAACGTATTTAAATACCTGCTTATGTCTCATTCACTTAATGGAACTTAAGCCCATGCTTAAGTGCACTGCTGAACTGAAGCCTGTAACCCAGCCTTCTGTGTGCGTGAAGGTGTGGTGCATAATTAAGCAGTATTCTGTTTGCTATAAAACCAGTTATTTTCAACACCTTTATAAACTGAGTTACATGCCTGCTACAACATGGATGTTTCAGAGCACGTCTGTAGATAAGCATAATCAAATTGAGCATTGCCTTCTCATCAAGCTTTTCGCTCTCTCTTGTATATTACCAAATTTCCAGTATAAAATGTCAAATCTAATACTGTGCACTGGACAGGGAGGAAATCAGTTTATGGCAGCATACCATGGCTCACCCCAAAAAAGACAACCTACCAATAAAGCAACTTGCAAGTCTTGGCTGGTTCATTTCTTTTCTTTGATATTTCTTCAAAAAGAATTCTCATTGTAATTGTTTTATATATTGCAACTTCACAGTACCTTTTTTCTTATTGTCTGAGGGTTGCTCATCTTGCATTGTAACCGTTGAAACACTTGTCATATGTGTGTCGCTTTTATGATGATGATGTACCTCCGTAGGTGGTGTGGACTGAGAGAGAGAGAGAAGCACTTCAGTAAATGTTTTTGCTATACACTTGTGCAGGAGCATGGTTTCCCTTGTGTGCAGAGCTGTGCATCAGTTGTGTGGGAGAACGGCATAGCAGGTGCAGCTTGGCATTTTATGAAATACTGAGGCCAGTTCTTGCCACAGAAAGGCAGGCACAACTCCCATTGAGGGCCATCCTCTTGCTGAGGATGGTGGCAGGAGCCAATATGACCTCACCTGCTCTCTGTCCTCTTGTGGTTCCTTCCCAGTCTGTCCCCCGTTGAGATAGGTTCTTCTTTCTCCTGCAAGGTGCTTAGGCGGGATCCGGGCCTCCCTGCTTATTCTTACCTCTCCTTGGGAGATTACGGTCCTTCCCTCCCACTGGGTCCTTGTGGTGGGGGCAGGAGCCCCATGGCATCACTTGCTGGGGATCCATGGGACTGTCTTCCTATGGAGGGTTTGCTCTTCCACCTCACTGGGGCGGATGCAGCCCACACATTGGGGAGAATGGGCCTGATCTGTCTCCTGTTGAGCAGAGCTCATTGAGTATATTCTGACAAAATGTTTTTTTGGTGGAAAACGCTCCTTCATCAAAACTGAAACTGTTCATTGATGAATCTCCCCCTGTGGAAAAAAAATGGAAAAAAATATTTTCCTATTTTGGAACTTTTCATTTTGAAATTCTCACTTATTTATATTTCAAAAAGGTTTAAAAATGTAAAGAGTAAAATCAGAAATGTTTTGAAATTATTGAAACACAGTGTTTGGATTGACCCAATCAAAGTTTTTTCATATTATCAGGTCACAAACATTTTTGAGATTTCGACTTCTCGTCCTGGTCTGGGATGGGAAGAAATTTCAAAATCTCAAACTTTACAAGATGAAGAAACCATTTCCCACCCAGCCATTCCATTGACTTCAGGGAGTGCTGGATCAGAGCCAGTATTATTCACTCACCTCACAAGGATGATGTGAACGCTTGTCAAGGTTTGCACAGTGCTTTGAAAATATGGTAGGCTATGTACGCGGTAAATATTATTAAATGGATAGTGCCAGGTCAAATTTTTATCCCGAATTTAAGGTTTTGTAAAAACTATTATTTACAAAATCTAAAACCCATGGAAATGTTATCATGGCTATTTTTAATTCCAGTGAGAAGAGTTTTCTGAACCATACATTCCTCTTTTCTGTCTGTAACCCAGACATAACAACATGAAATGAAGTCATGAAAACTTGAAAGTGAAAATGACAAAAATTGCATGCAAGTGAAAGTGACTAGTTTATTTTCAGTGTCCAGTGTGAGAAAAATGCAAAATTACCAAGCAGTAGCAGGTAAAATAGTTACGTCAAGTTCTTCCACTTGTTGTTTGTCACATAAGTAGGAAAATTAGAAAATAATTTTTTTAACTTGACAGTGCCTCTCTAAGAGTAAAACTTTTGAGAGGAAGCAGTGCAATTTAGTGGTGTAAAACCATACACAGAGTACTAAACTGATCTAGAGCTCTCAATACAGATGGGGGAACCTCTTCAATAGGAATTGCTGATAGGCCGAAAACAACAGGGGAACAGATAGTATAGGAGCCAAAACTGATTAGCAAGGTAAGCATGGAAGAAGTGGAACAGAGTCAGGGCAAATACATTATCATGGAGGAGAAGGTAGATTGATGGATTTAGCGGTTGTAAGCCATATTCTTGGGCAATGTTAGTGAAGAGTCAGACCTTGGTGTGGGAGCTAACTTGGGCTGGAGATGTGTTACTCTGAAAGGTCATTAGTGTTTCCCCAAATATGCATTTTCTATCATTTAAAAATGTGAGACTTGAAGGAGACAGAAGGATATTGAAATACACCCTCCCTTTTCCCAGCAGTGTATTTTATTTAAAAAAAAAAAAGTGATATAGAAAGAACAGAAGGGGATGGATAAAAGGAAGGAATTAGGGATTTGGAATGCACAGAGAAAAGAGATGAAAGATACTTGAGAATTAAGAAGACCCAGAGCATCAAAAATAGACTTTTGGTTTATACTACAGATGTTTCATGGACATTATAGTCATAACATTTAATCTTCTGGCATGATATTAGAAAGTTAGTTAAAGTGCTTCTAACACCACAGACAATACAGTTAAAAAATGTAATAAAGAGTTGCACAATTGCACCCTGGAGAGCCTTTGTCACGCTGAAGCACATTTCCCTTATATACCCAAACATCGATACAAGAGGATTTTGTTTATCTTGATTTCTTTTCTCACACTGCTGAATACTGACTTACATGTATATTCTCCTTCATAACTGTTTTTTTTCCTGTGCCAGTCCCTAGCGATGTCACAGAATTCACTTTGACAGGTGGATGGTGATGTCACGTACATTGTATTAGTGTCTCAACTATATTAGTCCAGTCAGTTCTTCAGAGTAAAAAATTGTGGAGGGGAAGAAATTAGTTAAAAATGTCTGTGACAACACTGGGTATGGTCATTTGCGGCTTTTTTGAGAGGACTGGGATGAGCATGAAGTGCTTTCCAGCTCAGAAAAGCTGCTTTGTGTAGATTCACTGCCAGTCTTCCAATGGTGGGAAAGCTAGTGGCTAATCTACCCTTGCGCTCTCACTGTTGCCAGCACCTGTAAGCTGCACCAGTGCTAGAATAACAGTTGAGAGAATTTCTGAAAATCCAGAGTCTTTTTAAGTCTTCTGCTGAAAAGATGCCCCAGTTGGGAAGTGAAATGAATGGAGTGAGAGGGATTTTAGAAGGCTATCGTGAAATTGTGAGATAGGGTTTGTGTAGGGTTGGAAAACAAGCCACGTTTTATATACAGTGATTTCACTATTTAATTTTAAATCTACCGTTTTTGCAGTCTGTGATCATCATCATCATCATCTCATAGCAGATCCCAACAGGATAGAGCCTCCTTGCAGTTCGTGCACCACCCAGATTGATCTCTAGCTATGTCTGCCATGAGCAATCTTATCATGCCACTGAAATTTCTGGCGAACACATGATCGCCAGACATGTAGCAGCATTCGTTGGTAAACACACTTCCTAATTCAGGAGGCCTCTATCCTAATATAAGACTATGCCAAGAAAGCTGCTGACAGAGGTGGCTGGTGGATTTGGCTATGGATATCGTCATTGCTGATCTTGTCCTGCCACTTAGTATGGAGTAACTGTCAAAGATAGCGAGAATCAAACCCACCAATCTGCCACTCTTCATCCTTCCTCAGCATCCACGTTTTGTGGCTGTCCAATACAGCGGGTGTAACTGTAGTCCTATAGAGCCGCAGCTCATAGCAAGTTCAATGTCATGACAGCCCAAACAGAGGCCGCTGAAGGGCCCGGAACATGGTGGTGGCTGCTGCTATATAAGTGTCTGCATTTTTTGAGCCTCCTCCAGAACTGTCTATGATACTGCCCATGTATTTGGCAGTTGCCACCTCCTCAGTGTCATAAACACACAGGTTAATACTTGGCTGGTTGTAATCTGGAGCTGGAGGCTGCTTGATGGTAATGGCCAGGGACTTAATTTGGTCTGGATTGATAACCAGACCAGTGCACTCTGCTTCTTGCCCAAGCAGATCAACCATCAGCTGTAGTGATTCACCAAACTGAGCCAACAAGACAATTTCATCGGTATATTTGAGGTCTCAAAGGAAAATGGTGTTCTTCTCAATGCCTACTGTCTCCTCGAGCTTATCCATCAGCCAGTCAGTGCTGATATTGAACAATGAAGGTGACTCAATGCAGCCTTCCCAAACTCGAACACAGCTTTCTGTTCCATTGTAGAGCTCTTCAATCAATGACACTATCTTCCCAGAGATGCCAAGTCACCTCATGGCTTTCACAAGCTTGCTCATTGCACTGAATCCAAGGCCTGATGGAAGTCTATAAACAGTACTGTGCACAGCTTATTAAATCCAGCCAGCTTCTTAAAAAGCTGTCTCAAGGGAAAGATCTGGTTGACAGTGGAACGATCAGGTCCAGAGCCACACTAAATATCCCGGTCTCTGCCATGAAGTGTATCATTGATTTGAAACATTAACATGGATGATAACAACAACAGCGTCATACCTCTAGGGTTGCTAAATTCGTCCTTATTGTCCTTTTCTGAAAAGAGGCAGAATAAGTCTGTTCTTCCACTCATCTTGGATGATATCAGTGCACCAGATGGTCTGGAAGAGCCTGTGCAGCCATAGTACAACAATACTCTCACCTGTCTTCAGCAATTCAGGGATGACATTACAAACCCCTTGTGGCTTCCCACATTTCAACTTATGGACTGTGATCCAGGTCTCTTGTTGGTTGAAAAAAGGTGGCTGTACCGGAACTTCCTGCCCCGTTTCAGTCAGAAGATGCACAGTAGGTGGTGGACTGCTGAGGAGTGTCTTGAAATGATCTTCCCATTGATACAACTGATCTTGCAAACTCAGACTGACTCTTCACTTGACAAGCTGGTGCCACCTTCCCCTACAAAGATTGCAAAGTTGAATAGAGGATGTGGAGGTTGGGCCTGGGGACAGCCTGATCTAAACTGGCAGTGTGAGTGGACCACCAGCACAATGACATGATGATGTTTTGCAACTTAAACATAGGGTCAAATGCTGTCTTCAGCTGTGAAGATGGACGTACGCGTACAAATTCACCAGTGGATTATTTTGAGCTACAAGAGCAGCATATTGCAAATCTGAAAGTACACTGTGTCCCTAAGCTTAGTGTAGAAATGGAGAATTTAAAGCCCCAAATATCCAGAATGTTATACACTATGTTGCTGTTTCCCAGATAAATACAGTCACTATCAGAGAAACTCCATTATGGTGTCTTATGTCATCTTGCTCATTTTTATTCTAATAATAAGTGAGTCTTTTGGCCTGCCCATGTTTCCAGTGAAATCAATAATAAAACTTATATTGAGTTTACTGGGAAAAGGACTGGGGCAGTAGAAGTTTTAGCAGAACTTTTAAGCCTGGTAACATAGTGCAGGGAGAGAGTATATTGGCAGAATGAAACAAAATTAAACACCTTCCTGAAACAATAGGATTATAATAATGCTACCTAAGTGCTGTGTTGCAGCTACCTGTTCTCTAAGGGTCTCAAGACTCTATGCTTAACCCATCTTTCCATATGTTTCTATTTATGGAGAAAGCTGGTGACCTTACAACAAAAGTTTATATATCATGTTTTTCCAGGCTAATGACAGACTGATAAATAGGGCCCAACTATCTGCATGTTCTGGGCCTCATGCCCAGAGAGTTGGGAGGATGTAGATTGTTACAGTTATTCTCTGTGGTAGTTGACATGCAAGTACTATTAGATGTGTTCTTTAAATTTAGGGGAAAAAAATAAAGACTTGGAAGGAAAATCCAGAAAGTATTTCAGAGGGGCATGTACTTAGACTATGCTTTCTTACAGCTATCACAAATCTCCAGCATAGATGAGAACTACATCATAATAGCTTGTCTATACCACTTTTGGATTTCCAAGTACTTTACAAAATAGGGAAACTGAGGCATAAAGCAGTGAAGTAACTTACCCAAGGTCATACAGCAAGTTAGTGGCAAAACCAGGACTAGAACCTTGGTCTTTTGACTCTGTCACCTGCCTTAACCACTGTACCAAACAGCTTTTTGCACAGTACACATTTGAGAGAGAGAGAGGTGATGTAAGTGTATTTATTCATTGGGATCAGAGGCGGCTCCAGCTTTTTTGCCGCCCCAAGCGAAGGAGAAAAAAAAAAAGCCGCGATCGGCGGTACTTCAGCGGCAGCTCTACCGCGCCGCTTCATTCTTCGGTGGCAATTCGGCGGCCGGTCCTTCCCTCCGAGAGGGACGGAGGGACCCGCCGCCGAATTGCCGCCGAGGACCCCGGATGTGCCGCCCCTTTCCATTGACTGCCCCAAGCACCTGCTTCCTGTGCTGGTGCCTGGAGCCAGCCCTGATTGGGATTTTTACAAGAAAAATTGGTGGAGGGGGGGCGTTTTCTTTTGGAAAACTTAACAGATTGCCTGATTCTCCCAGTACAAGGATAGAAAAAACTGAGAAAGCTCTGAGGCTAATACAGAATTACTGTGAGGAAAGTAATAAAAGTGGATACGATTCTGGAATTTAAATTTCAGAGCCAGGAAAGGAAATCAATAAATATCTCTTATGAAAGAAAAAAGAAGGCAGATTTAAGTGCTTTTCCCTCCAAGGAGATTTGCATGGAATTTGTGGTATTTTCTCAGAGACTTTATGCAGCCAAAACAAAAGGTGGAGAACAGACGTACTGAAAATGATTTAAGACAGGCAAAAATGCCTAAAAATCTGAGGGCACTGGCAGGAAAGTTTAGAAGACCTAATTTCAATTTGGGGAAAAGGGACATGCAGTTAAAATGTTTACAATCAGATGAAGTAAAAGATCCGGAGGGGCTATTTTGTGAATTCCGTAATTAGTCAGTGGCCTGTCTGGTCATGTAGTAAAGCTATTTAAAACATTTCTACAAGGATGGAGTCTCTCAGATTGTATATAAGAGGAAGAAAAAAATAAATCCAGAGTGTATATAAAGTACTGTGGTGTGCCGAATTCTTTGTGCTACCCACAAATCTTAAAACTGCTCAGTTTTATACAGACAAGGTGGAGTGAGGTAACATCTTTTATTCTGCCTGAAGAAGAGTTCTGTGTGGCTCAAAAGCTTGTCTCTCTCACCAACAGAAGTTGATCCAGTAAAAGATATTGTCCCTCACCCACCTCGTCTCTCTAATATCCTGGGACCAACATGACTACAACGCCACTGCAAACAACAATTTTACAAAAACAATGAGGAGTCCTTGTGCCACCTTAGAGACTAACAAATCTAAGGTGCCACAAGGACTCCTCGTTGTTTTTGCTGATACAAACTAACACGGCTACCACTCTGAAACAATTTACAGAAGCCTAAATCAACATGGAGGATAAAAATGTGCCCCGTAAGGGACACATGGGAAATTTTTCCAAAATGTATCATCTTGGAGAACTTCCACCTATTTTTTGTTTTTGAACAGGTTTTCCTGGTTATTTTCAGTGACCTTTCTGCCCTCTTTCTGTGCTAAAGTTCCACACAAATAACAAGAGAAACTACATAACTATACAGGGGAAATAGTAAAAGTGACCGCACAAAATGAAACAATAGGAAAAAATATCTAATTGTTTCCAGTTATAGTAATCTTAGGTATTACTTATAATGATATTAGATACAAAATTTTCAGATGAAAATGTGAGCTTTTAAATTGCTGGTGTCCCGTTAAACAGGAATAAATCTATGGTATATAATTATGAGAGCCACTGTGGAGCGTATCATGGAGAACGGAGCATACAGTATCAGTATAATTCCATGCAGTGTTAAATATGAGTATATTAACATTATGTATGCTAACCTTTAATATTGCTTGATTATATTTCAGGATGGACATCTTTTATTTACATGCTGTCTGGCAATCTGTATGTTGGTAAGTTTCCCATTAAACTCTTATTTCAGTTGTTGATAGGGAGGATTTAACTTATTAAAAATTACTGTTCTACAGGAAAAAAGGAAGATCAGACCTACAAATAATTTAGATCCCGTACTTAAAAAATCAAAAATAACAAAGGTATGTGGTTTAGCACAGTGATCTGTTAGTGCAGGGGTGGCCAACCTCTGGCTCCAGAGCCACATGCGGCTTTTCAGACGTTAATATGCGGCTCCTTTTATAGGCACCGCCTCCAGGGCTGGAGCTACAGGCACCAATTTTCCAATGTGCCGGGGTGCTCACTGCTCAACCCCTGGCTCTGCCACAGGCCCTATGCCCACTCCACCCCTTCCTGCCCCCTCCCCTGAGCCTGCCGTGACCTTGCTCCTCCCTCCCTCCCCTGAGCCTCCTGCATGCCACAAAACAGCTGATCGGGAGGTGCAGGGAGGGAGGGGGAGGTGCTGATTGGCGGGGCTGCTGGTGGGTGGGAGGTGCTGGGAGCGGGGTGGGGGAGCTGATGGTGGGCTGCTGACATTGTACATTGGTAAATTCTGGCTCCTTCTCAGGCTCAGGTTGGCCACCCCTGTGTTAGTGCAATCGTTTATACTATGCACTTCCACTGGGTATCAATACACGTGCAATTTATACTATCAGGTTTTAATAAAAAGTAGCCCAAAGAACACATTTACATTAAGAGATTATAAATTTTCAATATATTTTTTTCAGATCTGTTTGACAACGTAATAAAACTGACTATGGCCCCTGTCTGGCAAGCTGTTCTATGTAGGCCGACTCCTATGCCTTCACAGAGTCCTCATGGGGCTTCACACAGGTGCAGGCATCCACCCATATAAGGCAACTTGTATGCTGTGCTCATTAAAATGGGCTTTATAGCAAAATGACATAGACATTGTCTCGAGCAAATCAAGGAATATGACTAGTGTAACATTCCATCTCTTTAATTTTTTTTTTAAACAAAGACTAGACAGTTGATAATAATCTCTAGCTCTTATATAGTAGTTTTCATTAGTAGCTTTTGAAGCATTTTACAAATGGGGAAACTGAGGCACGGAGAGCTGATGTGACTTGCCCAAGGTCATTTTGCAAGCTAATGGTAGAGCTAGGAAGAGAACCCAGGTTTCCTGAGTCCTAGCCCACTGGTCTGTCCAGTGAGCCATGCTGCCTCCCATAAGTGGGCCCTCTCTCCTTCAATCTTTTGTGAGTGGTTCCAGCTGCTGGATCCCATATGCTTCTAGGCCAACTTGGTCTGGGAAGAGCAGGTCACTGTTCCTAGCTCTGGATCTCTAAGGCACATTCTTGGGTGAAGAACCTTTGCCTGACACCCTTCCCTGGGACATGGGGCTCTACAACCCGGCCACAATAAACCACCAAATCACTGCCTCAACCCTTCCAAGCCCCCAGTTGCTTATTCACAGTGCCTCAGAGTTCCACCTTGCTGTGGGCACGCTGACCTTCTTTCAGAGACAACATAGCAGGCAAGCAAGGGAGACAGGCTTAGCAAAGGAATTTCTTAACCACAATCACTTTTAGGTAAGCACTGTAGAGTTACAGATCTTTGCAACGTAACTAACAGTCCTGAGACACAGCCTGTTCTAGACTATTCTCAGCATTTCTGAGGTCTGGTCAGCATTTCAGGCTGGGCACACTCTCCTGTCTTTTCTGTCTCCAGACCAGTCTTCTGGCATGTGGAGGTGGACATTCCCCTTCTCATACAACACTGACCTCTTAAATACGCCCTCTGATGCTGTTTTGCGATGTGCTTATGATGAGTATAACTGTTAACAGTAGGCTAACTTTTGGCTTTTCCCCAGGCCTATGCAAGGGGCAGCACATAGTTACACTGCGCCAGGAGCAGACCAGGAGCCAGATTGAATGAGTGTCCCAATCTGGTTCCTGGCTGCCCCTCTTGCTCAGGGGACAAGGGGAGGTATTCATGTCAGCCCTCAGGCACAGATTACTTCCCCCTGTGTGCCAGCTCAGCTACGTTGGCTGGTGCAATGTGTGTATGGAGTCAAGGACCCTCCCATTCCATGCTCTTGCCCACATGTGCAAAAAGGGGAATAGCGTCATGGAGACAGCTATCCCCTGTGTTGTAACCTTCCAGATGTGTTGCTCATGCAGGGGTGTGCAGGAGTGTCTTACATCACCTCCCCACTCCCTTTTGCAGGTGTGCTTAGGGCAAGTCACAACCTTGTTCTATATTGGCAACCAAAAGAAAAAGAATAAGACTTGATAGCAGTATAAAGTTTGATTGCATGTCATGTGGTGATTCCAACTGAATATTTTCATTCTGTTGGTTTGGGTAATATACCTTATAATACTAGAAATTGCGGACTCTTTTAATTCTTAGCTCCAGAAAAAAAGAAATAAACCCATTGGGGAATACATAAACAGTAGCTGAGATAGTCACACTCTGAAAATACTATAATGTAAATGTAGAACCTGGTTTTTCGGGTTGCTTTTCCTTTCCTTTTACAAATGTTTAGACAGCCAAATCTAACAACACTTGCAGCAGTTTTTCAGTGGGCCTTTTGTGAACAGCACTGTTAGAGTTAGCATTCTTGGCCAAGGTCAGTGATGGAAAATATTTATCTGATTTGGCTGTGTTTATAACTGACAGCCATTTTAAAAGCATTTTTTTCTTTTGAAACTTACTTTGTTTAATTAAAGAAAAATAATTATATTAATAAAATACCAGAGAAATCAGCTGTGAACGTAGGCACTATCCTCTTTCCTGTTACTTGGCAGCCCTTTTGCAAACATTTTACACCTAGTCTTTTTTTGCAATATTGGAAAATAAAAGTAAGATGTTATAAAATTTAGTCAAGGGCCTACCATTCAACTATGAAGCCAGAAATTGCTAGAACAGGAACAAAACATATGGATTACATCTATGTCTGTACTTCATTTTAAGTGATCCTTCAAATCACAACTTTATGGCTCCCATCCGTGCACTATGAAAATGAGTGGGAAGGAGCAATAATCCTATACAAAGTCAGACGTGCAGTTCCTTGGTAGACTTGTGCTAGTCAAGTCTAAATTCTGATTCCCTGGAAGAACAGTAGGAGAGAAATCACCTAGGAAGTCTAATAGGTCATTCTTAAAAGGATGCTGATGCTATGTTCAGAATATGGGCCACTTTAGACTTTATTTTATTGCTTTGCAAAGTCCAGTTCAGTTTTCAAAATGAATGCTTCAGTTGTCTTTCTGTGTTTAAGGAACAAATTGGTTCCAGCAGTCTAGCACTCGTTGAATATCAGACTACAGTGTGCACACAAAGGAACACAGATGAGCATATTCACTATCCTTGTATAGCTGCCCTCTCAGCGTTGCTTGATAGCTTGTAAGGAATTTCAGCTCTGTCCTTCCATGTGACACATGGTGACACATCCTTTTCCAATTTCTTCATGATTTTGTACCAGTTAACCAAGCCTACAAGAATTACATTAATTCCAATATACAAATGTTGTTTGTCTGAAAAGGTTCAGTACAATTTCATTTGTCCATTTTTAAAGCCCTCCCCATGTTGAAGTGCTTAGAAATGTCAGTTCAAGAAAATAAAGTCATTTCTTACTCCTACCATAATTCAAGGTGTTAGTTTTGTAAATTGTTCTCACCCTGCAGCTTACAACTAACTAAAAAGTCCACAAATCAGGTAGGGACAAGAGTTTGGGATAAGGGTGGGGGAAGTCTTCATATCAACCAGAAAAGCCAGATCACATCCTGTGTATCTGTGACTAATAGTCTTTCAAGGTGAAGAGACCCCACATAAGGTCCTATTCACCACTTAGATCCCTCTTAAGACCAATATTAAAGGTGTAATTGAGGCCTAAGTGCAGGGGTGAAAGTAAAGCTGAAGACTTACCGGTACGGGGACCGGCTCCATCCCCCAGAAGGGGCGGGGCCATGGGCGGAAGGGGTGGGTCTGGGGGGGTCAGCGTCCCCCTGCCAGCCCTTCCACGCTGCCTGGCCCACGCTGCCTGGGGCTCCAGCGGCGATTCAAAGGGCCCGGGGCTCCGGCCACTGCCGTGGAAGAAGCAGCGGTGGCCGGAGCCCTGGGCCCTTTTAAATCGCCAGCCCTGGAGCAGCTGCTCCTTTTGCGCTCCCATGTCAGCGGCCCTGCCGGTAGGGTCCTGGCAGGGCCGCCGATGGGGGGCGCAAAAGGGGCAGCGACTTTAAAGCGCTACTGTGGCAGCGCTTTAAGCAGGGTCCTAAGTCAGCTGGGTATGGGCCGGTACTGGCAGCCACCTTTTACTGGTACACTGTACTGCCCCATACCGGCTTACTTTCATCCCTGCCTAAGTGGTAGGTAGGGCCCTGTGAGGGACTGCTACACTGAGGGTGAAATGTACTCTTAAACTCAATAAAAATCCTATTTGAATATGTACCAAAAAGCTTTCATAGGAATATGACTATTAAAATTCCAGGCACTCCCCTCCTCCATGTCTCTTTTTTGATCTCTTTTATTAACATGTGTGTTAACACTGGTGCAGTTCTCAATATTTTCTGTCCAACAACACCATATTACAACAGAAAAAAGGTTAGGGACTCTTCTCTCTCCCCTCGCATATAGACATAAAGAAAAGGAGGGCAGCCATCACCTCCCAAGCCTGTTTGCAATCCCTAGGTTGAGAACTCACGTATTAGTGTATCAGATGCATTTACCTCCATCACACTTCTTCTCTCAACTGGATAGTACTCTAATCCCTATGGCCATGGTGTATCAGAGGATGCACATAATGAACTTGACAGAGGCGGAGAAATGGCCTTTGTTCATCTGCTGCAGAAAGGAAATTAAAAGTAAAAGACAAGTGGGGTGGACAGAGGGTATGTGTGAAAGGCAGAGTGAGAGTGTTAGAGGAAGATGAATTAAAGAAAAGCATGCATGTTCTTAAGTAAAATAGCTCTCAGCAGAAAGGATGACTAATCATTTCATAATTTGCAGCTTTGATTGTGTCGTGCATTATCTTTTTACATATCTGGTCTATTCAAAGGATCTGATGATGCCCAACAGAAAATCGAACCCCATCACACAGCGGTGTTGGATGATGGTGACTGTGTTCAGTTAGAAAACAAGGTAATCCTTACCTGTCCTCATGCTTGGAGCTTATAACTCAATTCTGTAAAAGATTTTGGATGGGAATTATTAACTTTATTTCTTTGATTGGTATTTCCATCACACCTCCCCCCTGTCTTTTAATGCACAGAATGTGCAAACATACCATAAGAAATGTTAGGACCAGGAAGAGGCCAGGCATCCTAGAATGCATGTCCTCTTCATAACTGGTCTTAAAACTGTTTTCTTATTTTTTCACTGTACATTAATTTCCCCCTTGCACTGGAAACACATCTAGATTAGAGGTGAAATCCTAACTGGGGAGCTTTGCCATTGACTTCAGTGAGGCCAGGATTTCACCCCAGTTGTTTGTTTCAGCTCCTTTATAATCTGAAAATTCTAACTGGGTCAAAGTGAAGTGTCCCCTTTCCCAAAGAAGGCAAAGCTCAATTTCATTAACCCTAAAAAAACAGCTAATCATAGAATCATAGAAGATTAGGAAGAGACCTCAGGAGGTCATCTAATCCAACCCCCTTCTCAAAGCAGGACCAACCCCAACTAAATCATCCCAACCAAGGCTTTGTCAAGCAGGGCCTTAAAAACCTATATGGATGGAGATTCCACCACCTCCCTAGGTAACCCATTCCAGTGCTTCACCACCCTCCTAGTGAAATCGTTTTTCCTAATATCCAACCTAGACCTTCCCCACTACAACTTGAGACCATTGCTTCTTGTTCTGTCATCTGCCACCACTGAGAACAGCCTAGCTCCATCCTCTTTGGAACTCCCCTTCATGTAGTTGAAGGATGCTATCAAATCCCCCCTCACTCTTCTCTTCTGCAGACTTAGTAAGCCCAGTTCCCTCAGCCTCTCCTCATAAGTCATGTGCCTCAGCCCCCTTATCATTTTTGTTGCCCTCCGCTGGACTCTCCAATTTGTCCACATCCTTTCTGTAGTGGGGGGCCGAAAACTAAACGCAGTACTCCAGATGTAGCCTCACCAGTGCCGAATAGAGGGGAATAATCACTTCCCTTGATCTGCTGGCAATGCTCCTACTAATTCAGCCCAATATGCCATTAGCCTTCTTGGCAACAAGGGCACACTGTTGACTCATAGCCAGCTTCTCGTCCACTGTAATCCCCAGGTCCTTTTCTGCAGAACTGCTGCTTAGCCAGTCGGTCCCCAGCCTGTAGCAGTGCATGGGATTCTTCCATCCTATGTGCAGGACTCTGCACTTGTCCTTGCTGAACCTCATCAGATTTCTTTTGGCCCAATCCTCCAATTTGTCTGTCACTCTGGACCCTATCCCTACCCTCCAGCGTATCTACCACTCCTCCCAGTTTAGTGTCATCTGTGAACTTGCTGAGGGTGCAATCCACGCCATCCTCCAGATCATTAATGAAGATGTTGAACAAAACCAGACCCAGGACTGACCCCTGGGGAACTCTGCTTGATACCAGCTGCCAACTAGACATCGAGCCATTGATCACTACCCATTGAGCCCGACGATCTAGCCAGTTTTCTATCCACCGTATAGTCCATTCATCCAATCCATACTTTTTTAACTTGCTGGCAAGAATACTGCTGGCAAGTTATAATCCCCAAGTGAGCATTTCTCGGCTGTTGGAGAGCCTCTGGTGAGTAGGGGGTGGTGATGAAATGAAATGTGGCTGCTGGGAAGTAGGCCCAGTTGAGAACCTGGCCTGATGTGAATCTTAATCAACCCTATCTATATCCTATTGAGATCATCCTGCCTTCTTGCTGTGTTCTGACTCCACCTTGGGTTCAGTCCCACTCCTCGCTCACACTGAGAACAATCATGGGGTGGGCAGTGTGTGTGGCAGAGACTGAGAATGGGAAGGGATACATACAGAATCCAGAATTGCTTGTGCTCAGACACAGGCTGGTGGGTGAGTGAAGGCTCTCTGTTTGGAGGGGACCTTCTTCTAAAACTCAAGGACAGGAATTTTGAAGGAGATAGAGAGATTTATTTATGCATTCACATGTATTCACTCCATCAGTCCCAGGCCCTAAGTGCATTGCAAGGTGTAAATAAAACAACATGGCGTTGGTCATGAAAAGGGGCAGAGTGACAGCCTTGGAGACTGAGGTTTTCGATAGATTCACCAAACACATCCAGCATGAGTAGCACTAGCTTCCCTGTGCCACCTCCCATGAACTGGAGGAAGATAGGCACGCCTTTGCCTAACTAACCTGTGAGGCCAGATCTATTGGGTCTGCTCAGAGGCCAACTAACTCCACACAAAATGGCCTGGGCGGAGGGGGAGCTCATTTATAAACTTTAGCCCGTGGTGAGAGCACTCATGTGGGATGGGGGAGACCACAAGTTCAGGTTCCCCCTCTGCTTCAGAGAGAGAAAGGATTTGTACAGGGATCTGCTGCCTCTCAAGTGAGTGCTCTAACCACTAGGCGAAAGAGTCATTCTTACTCTCTGGCTCCATTAATATTTAATTATTCAGTTAAAGTGGAATAACTGCAATAGGAGAGATTCAGGGAAACCCACATCAGAATACCCTGTAGCCTAGCGATTAGGGCACTCCCTTGAGAGGCGGCAGTCTCCTGTTCTCCTCATCAGGCAGGGACAGGGGGACTTGAACCAGCTCCTCCTCCTCCTCCCCCACTCCCTGGCTGTTTTGGGTGGAGTTAGGCAGCCTCTGAGCACACCTACTGGATAGGCCCCGCATGTTTGTTAGTGGAGGAGTGCCTGTCTTCCCTTGGCTCGTGGTTCACAAGCAGAGATAAGTGCCTCCCTGCAGCCAGGACATAGGCACCTAACTCTGTGAGAGGGACAGAGTTTAGCACACACCCCTCTCATCCATCTCTCCCACTGGCTAGCTTAAGCGGCTCCCTGCCTAGCGTGCTGGCTTTGTGGATCACATTCTAAGGCACCTTTCTCTCCCCGTTCATTGTGTAGGAAGCCTAGACAATTAACTCAGCTTTGTGGATCACAGTTTGCTCTGTGATTTTTCTAAGTGCCTAAGTCCCTTGGTGGATCCAGGCATCAGTTACTCAGTTCCTGCATTTTGCACAAGGATAGAAGGGGGGATATATAGGGAGAATAAAAGCGGCTTTAAGCCGCCTTGCACTCCTTATATGCTGGGGCCAGGCGGAATCTTGTCTGGCCTCTGCTGTAAGCTAGGCTAAGGGCAGCTCCAGTTTACACTCTACTTCTCATGGTCTCCTTTGGGTGCTGGGAAGTAGAAAATTGTCATAGTACATCTAGGCCACACTCTCTCCATCAGAGGCTGGGAACTGGGCCTCAGGGAGCCATTTCTGCTCACTCTAAGGCCTCTTTATTCTCTGACAGAGCAACGTGAGAGAACCTTTAGCACAACTGAGAGAGCCCCTAGGACTTTGCCAGTATGGTTGCCAACTTTGTAATATTTAAAAACCAGACACCCTTCACCACCCCTTTCCCCTGAGGCCCCACCCCTGCCCCGCCCCTTCCCCCTAGGCCTCACCCTTGCCCCGCGTCTCTCCCCCCCTGCGTGGGTCAGGAGGGACTCGCCTGTGGAGCCAGGGTTGGGAGCTGCAGCCACCTGATGCAGGTAGGAGGTGGCCCTGGCTGAGTAGGGGTTGGCGCAGGTGATGACTCGGCACCTCCCCGGCCCACAGTAACTGGATTTTGGGTGTCCAGTCAGTAGATCTGACCGGACACTGTCAGGTCCCCTTTACAACCAGACTTTCCTCTTGAAAACCAGACACCTGACCATCCTATTTGCCGGTCAAATGGAAACAAGGTATTTTGTGTCACTTATCACCAGAAATTTTATAGCACAAGAGATCTGATTAAAGCTCCAAAAATGCCAACATTTCACTTACATTTTTATGTAACTATGATGAGTTTACAGATATCAGGGTTTTTTCTGCATTCCACCATGATGGGCTGAATTCTGTTCACGTTACTCATGCATGTGGTCCCACTAACTGCTTAGGGTTTGGCCTGAATCTAAAATGCACATGGGGAAACCAATCTTACATCTTCTGTTTCTGTTATAAAGTACATCATCTTCAAAGAAATGTAATTGCCACTTAGATATAATCTGACCCCCACCCCAAGGTGCAGCCATGGTACAATCTGTTACCAAAGCTGTTCAGTTGCATGCGGCTACTATAGGTGAGGAATGTTCAGTCAGATTTCTTTGATATCCTGTGAGCTCTCAATCAGTAGCCACTTTGATTACCTTACTGTTAGGGTGACCAGACAGCAAGTGTGAAAAATCGGGATGGGGGTGGGGGGTAATAGGCGCCTATATAAGACAAAGCCCCAAATATTGGGACTGTCCCTATAAAATCAGGACATCTGGTCACTCTACTCACTGTAGAATTTTAGTGTAATCTGTAAGCAAATGACTGCAGTAAAAACCCAGCAGATAGTATATCAACTTTGTTGATCTTATTCCCTGCTGAAATATGTAACATTGTTCTGACTGAGGGGTAAGTTAAATGCCAAATAAATCTACCCTGTCTGCAGCACTAGCAATACAGAAGTCATGGATAGGAGTAGCCATGTGGATTCTCTTGCTTGCTCATTAAGGGGAATCACTTGTAGATAGTGAGCAAGGTTAAGGATGTTGATGTGACTTGCAGTCTTGTCTTTCCTTGACAAATCATATGTTTGGCATGGTCCAAAAGTGCTTATTCGGTTGTGCAATTGGTGCAGTCTACACCCTTGTGTCCCATGACAATTTTGCAACAGCAATACGTGCCTTTAAGACAATGAGGTTCTATTATTGTAATTTCCTCCTTGCAAAGCATCCAACAGTTCATCTCTTTAGCTTGCAGTCTCTTCAGTATGCAGCAACACATTTGTTCACTGCTCCAGGGCACTGGGATCATATTACACTTTCCTTTCTTATTGTACATTGACTGCTTATCAAGTTGACTTGGAATTGTTCATCTTGGTTTTTACACCTTTAGTGGCTATATTTGTTACCTCCTCCATAACCCTCATCTGGACAGGTGATTACATTCTGACACCACTTGCCCTCTAAGGACCACAGCAGAGTATCAGATTCCAGCATGTGACCAGGTCTTTGCTATAGTGGGCATTGGATGTGGAATTCACTCCACCAGAAACCTGCCTCTCCTCCTTTTTTTCCTATTGTCCAGTACCTTAACTCTTTCATCCCCATATTTTTCTCTTCCCCTCTCTTTTATGTTAAATTTCCTCTTAGATTTTTTTACAGTGAAAAGCGAGGGGGTTTTATTCTATTTTATAACATTTGAGGGTATTTTTGAAATAACAAGAAAAACAAAATAATTGTGAATTCATTTCACCACTTTGTAGTTAATGTTTGGTAACCATTTCAGCTGTGTTCTGACTACATGTCATATAAACACATGTTGAGGGCCACACGGTAGTGAGCCCATGCACAGACGTGCAAAGGGGAGAGAGTGCAAAGAGCTTCCATTCTCTTTTATCTCCTGGGTTGCAGGAAGCCACAATTATAGCTAGGGCCCTACCAAATTCACGGCCATGAAAAATGTGTCATGGACCGTGAAATCTGGTCTTTTGTGTACTTTTACTCTATACTATACACATTTTACAGGGGAGACCAGTGTTTCTCAAACTGGGGGTCCCAACCCAAAAGGGGGCAGCAGCAGGGTTCCAAGGTTATTGTAGGGGGGTCATGGTATTGCCATACTTACTTCTGCACTGCCTTCAGAGCTGGCTGGCCAGAAAGTGGCGGCTACTGGCCAGGCATCCAGCTCTGAAGGCGGCACTGCCAGCAGCAGCATAGAAGTAAGGGTGGCAATGGGTGGCCGGAGAGTGGCGGCTGCCGGCTGAGGGCCCAGCTCTGAAGGCAGCAGCACAGAAATAAGGGTGGCAATAGCATACCATGCCGTCCTTACTTCTGTGCTGCTGCTGGCGGTGACACTGCCTTCAGAGCTGGGCTCCCAGCCAACAGCTGCCGCTTTCCAGCCACCCAGCTCTGAAGGCAGCACCGCAGCCAGCAGCAGCGTGGAAGCAAGGGTGGCAGTACCACAATCCCCCTACAATAATCTTGTGATACCCCCCCTCTATACCCTTTTGGGTCAGTACCCTACAGTTGCAACACTGTGAAATTTCAGATTTAAATAGCTGAAATCATGAAATTTATGATTTAAAATCCTATGACCATGAAATTGACCAAGTGGACTGTGAATTTGGTAGGGCCCTAATTATAGCCATTGGTGTCCTGATCAGTGGCTCTGTGGGCTAGTGCCTTTAAGGGTGTGAGTTGCATCAAAAGGGCAGAGAGGAGGCAGGGTTTTGGAATACCACTCTTCCACAGCAGCCAGTAGCTCTGGCTTGCTACAGATGGGATATTGCACCCTCTTCAGCATAGGGACCATCTCCTTGGATGTGTATGTACAGCGCCTAGCGTAATAGGGCCCTGATCCTCAGGAAAATCTCTCTGGGTGCTACTGTAATAAATATGAAATAAGGGGTGGCACAGCAGTTGTTGTCTCCAGGAGATTTGGGCACAGTGTCTCCCATAGAGAGAGCTGTTTGAAACATGTCAAAGTATTCTACATTTTGATGATTTATTTCTGCTTTTTTTTTTTTAACCAGCTCTCCTCCTGGATATTCCTGTTGGGCTGTATGGGCCTTGCACTGCCCCCTGTTCTGGGCTAGGCCTTAGGGCCAGATTATGCTACTATCTATACTACTGAGCAGTGAATTCATGGTTATTGTCATTCATATGTGCTAAAGCTGAACAATCATCCTGCAGATATCTAAGGCCCTGATCCTGAAAAGCGCTTGGTACAGATAGAATCCTGTGCTGGCACAGCGCCCCATTTCTCTGCCTGCATTCAGGGGTCCACCAGCATAGAGTAATTTGCAGGATCAAGGCCTAAATTGGTTGTTTGATCATTAGTAATAAAAAATATATATATACAGATCAAACTCAGCACTTAGCTTTACATTTCCAAAACACTATTCTAGTATGTCTAGAGTGAAGTTTCTGGTTGCAACAGTCATGATATTAACAACAGTTTTTCACTAAAACCATCTTTTAGAAGTTTAATAATGTGTGTCTGTTCATTGATAAACCTAAAATCAGCATTTAATTGCTCTGTCATAAATATCTTATTAAAGCTAAATTAGCTCCTTATTTGAGACACTTGAGATAATGACCCAATTTTTCTTTTTCCTTGTAATTGTAAGGAGAACAAAAGGTCTTCTGTGTGTGGATTAGTTATAGGGAATGTGTAGATCCCCTCATAGGATCAACTTACAAATACTTACTTAATGATTTTCGCTGGGAATTATGTTAGCTTCCTGAACTTTGCTTAGTACAGAAACTTGAATTGGTGCAGAATCCTATAACTAATGGTTTCAAATGCAAAAAATGTGATGAAGTCATATGTTATTTTGAGGTCAGGATTAATTAACTGCTTCTATTGAGCTCATATTTTATTGTTGCAGCCTGAAACTACCAGTTTAATTGGTGATAATCTAGGGCCTGATCCTACACATCCCTTTTCATGTGAGTAGTCCCATTAGTTTTGATGGACTACAGTGAGCAGGCTTCATAGAATCATGCCCTAATGTTTTGCTACACGTCTCTGGATTAAGATGATTTTTGTTTCCAGTGCTTCTCTTTTTGTTTTGTTTAGCATGTGGAGCTGTTGGTCTGGACCCGTCCTTGGGTATAATCTGTTGTTAAATACCTGAAAGGAATACACGTGGGGAGATACTATACAGAAATAATTTGATACCAGAGGAAAACTATCTGTTCCTTGTTTTGTCTGTGTGGCACCACTTCCACACACCCCCCCCGTGCTCCCATGAGGCCTGCTGTGGCACAGTGCAGCAGTGACTCTACCGCTGTTCCCTCTTAGTCCCAAGAACCATCCTGCAGCAGACCTACCTCCCCTCAGGGTAGTCCTGTCAAGTAGCTGTCTCCAGTCCAAAGAGCATAAAACCAAAGGGTCTTCTGGTGCTCCTGGGCTACCTTTCACCATGTCCATTCCTACAGTGCTGAGCTACAGTGCTGAAGGCCCAGCCCCGACTTGAGCCACTGGCCTCGGGATTTCTTCTCTGGAGTCCTTTCCCTAGTCTGGTTCTCCCCGGACTGGATACTTCTTCCCAGGCCATCTGCCGGGAGGTTGGTCTTTCCCAGCCTCCTCCAGCCATGTCACCCTCTCCTTCCAAGGCCAGTCACAGGAGACCCCTTCTCCCTGTAGTTCTCTTCCAGCTGAGGCTCCCCGCTCCCCCATCACCCAGCTCTTCCCCCGCTGGGTCTGATATATGAATTGAGCCACCTGCTCCCCAGCCAGTCAGGATCAGTTGCAGAGGCTAATCTGTGACAGTCTGTAAAATGGCTGAGCCTATCTCCCCATAAAGGGCCAGCCAGCCTGTGACAGTCTGTAAAATGTCTGTCTAAATATAATCTATAATAACATAATCTAAATATATGTTGCTATTTAATGCATTCCATTTATCAATTTAGGGTCCTGAAATAAGCCATTTTGTCTTAGTTGCTGGTGAGCCGATTAAGGAATCTGTGGTACAACATGGTAAGCATTTCTAGTAAACAAACCACTGGTTGGTTGGTTGGTTGATGGTTTTGTCTTGTAAACTAGCAGAAAGAATTCAAAGGATGTGGGCCATCTCCCATACCTGCCAGCTTTTGGAGCCTGTTATGTTCCTCTCCATCACAAATACAGTGATTGAAAATGAAAGTCAGTGCCTCCCATGTTCCCCAGCCAGTTTGTTTGTATATGAGATAGTGCTGTTGGACTCAAGGTGTATTCTTTGTATTTCTATATTCTAAAAATATAATATACTATATTTTTTAAAGTACCGTACTTTTCACTTTTAGCATGTTTTCCATCCATGTTTGTTTGAAACATTTTAAAAATAACATGAACCCTGAAAAAAATCTCATGAAATCCATTAGGGTCTTCACTATTGCTATTGATTTTTTTGTGGGGGAGGGGATGGAAGTGCTCAGATACTAACGCGATGGGTGACAGTTGTGTACTGGAAAATGAAAGACATCTGAGTCAGGACATGGTGCGGTGGGCAGGGGGAAAGTTGGGAACCATGGGTGCAGATAGTTTCCTAGAAAGTCAGTTAAGTTAGAATTTCTTCACACTTCTGTTGACTCTCTTTGCTTTGTCCCTGCCTTCATTAAAAACTTTAAAATTTGATTCAAATCCCATTAAAGTCAACAGGAGATCTTCTCTTGACTTACGTGGGCTTTGGGTCAGGTTCTTAAAGGGGAGTCTAAATATAACTTTCTGAACCTGCAGCATTTGACTTCATTTTGTAAATACGATGGAATCTGTGGCCAGAAGGGAGCATTGTGATCATCTCCCCTGACCTCCTCTGTAACACAGGTCATAGAACTTCCAGAGATACTGTTGAGAATTTCTGCACTACTACTAATACCTAGCTGTTAATATGGCACTTTTCATCAGTAGATCTCAAAACGCTTTACTAAGGACATCACTATCTTTATCCCCATTTTACAGATGGGGAAACTGAAGCACAGAGAGGTGAAGTGACTTGCCCCGGGTCGCCAAGCTGGGAAGAGATCCCATATTTTCCAAGTCCCAGTCCAGTGCTCTAGCCACTAGGACACACTGCCTCCCCACATTAGAGCACACTGAAGTAGTGCCTCCGAAGGGAAGTTTACAGTAAAGCAAACAGGGTCATGTGCTGTACTTGGGATGGATAGCGGTGTGGGAAGGAGAGCAGAGAAGCCAAATGTTAAATGAGGCATTTCAGTTTAAAATATTTTTAGATGAAATAATATTTGAATTAAAATGATTGGTTAATTAACTGATTATAATGTAGTGGGAAAAGGCACTATTCATACAGGGTGAAATTCCCCTTTTGGCAAAGGACCTGTTGAAACCCTATGATTCCCCTTGCAAATGGAGGGAGAGGGGAGAAACAGACAGAGGAGAGCAGAAGACTCAGCACATCCTGCCTGGGGAAGGGAACTCCATGCCATCCCTGAATGAACCAATACAGCAAGGTCAAGCCACAATCACTGGGGACAAACTGGTTGGCAGGGGTAGAATGCTGCATTCAGAAAACAGGTGGCAAAAGACTAAAGCCACAAATAATATAACAGTGTGTGTTCCAAAAATAATTTCTCTATTAAGTAACAGATCACAGCTGAAAATATTGGATTAAAATTATTTTCTATCCTAGGGCCGTTTGTGATGAATACTCAGGAAGAAATTATACAAGCAATTGATGATTACAGAAATGCAAAAAATGGATTTGAGAGAGCTGCCACCTGGAAGTCAAAGATAGGAAACCAATGATCTGCAATGTTAAGAGTGTAGCTAGGTGTTTCATATTTGCATCATTAGGGTCTGATCCTGCAAACCCTTACACATGTGAGTAGTCCTGTTGCCTTCAGTGGAACTACTCATATGAATAAAAATTACTGGATCAGGCCAGTAGCATATACTTAATATACCTAATTACTAAGGCGTGTATGTGTGATTAATGTTTTTTGAGGGTTAATGCTACATTTTTTGCATATATATATATGCAAATATGTGTGGAAAGTGCATTAATTGATTTTGTTTTGGTGTACAAAAATATATTTCTCTTTTGCTGCAATAAAGACTCTCATTTTAAATCTATTGCTTCATAAGGTCTCTTTAAAGAAAATTATTTATTTAAACTATTTACTTTCCTTTGTGACACTCCATTAAGCAAATCTTACAGCTCAGAAGATATAAAAGAGTATGTGGTCGTCTCCCCTTATTTAAAAAAAAAGAGGGAACTAGCTATTGTAGTGCGTGTGCTGTGGAAGAACGTGTGCTGAAGTTTCATGTTTCAGGTAATCTTTTTAAAATAATGGCAGTCTAGAGTGCATCAGTTAGTTTAAAAACTGCTATGCTATTGGTAGGGACAGAATGGGATTAGAGCCAAAGTTTGACTCTGTTTCTGCCAAAGTCTGTATCAGATTTAAGACACATGCTTCTGCAAGCTTCCACGAGGGTTGTGAAAAAAGTTTTAATACAGAGTTGGATTACAGCTCTCTGTAGCTCAAAACATTGGCCGTTATACTACCATCTTAAAAGGCAGCTGTAACACAGAGCACGGAGTATAGCATATTTTTAAATTTTCTGGACCACAAATGAATTGAGTCCCTTTGTGAGTCCAGATGGGAGATCAGTTAATAACGTTAATGTGAATCTGTACCTGGTTACTTGTGAGAGTATCAGATAAAACCAAGCAAACCCTTAAAAACTTTTTTTCAAATGTATCTAAAGAACAGTCTACGAAATGACATTGTCTAGGTGAATTATAATTGTGTTGGATGAGTCAACACTTATTTACTTTTTCACGTGCATATTCTGTTTGGATTTACAACTGAAATTTTGGAAGCTTTTTTTTTTTTAATTGTTGCGAGAAATGCATTTCGAAACAGAGCCTTCCAGCTGTATGATATCAACTGCGTAGTAATCTGTGGATCTTAAACATCAGAATGTACAAACCGTGGGCAACCTTGAATATTTTCATGGTGTCTTTTCTGCATCTTCTGCAGGGATCTGATTATGAGTATGGACCTGTGAAGGTAGGTGGGCTTTAATTTACTAATATAGCAAATCTCAATTAGTCTGAGAATACATGAATTGCATTGCATGAAGTGGCGGTAGTGTCTAAATGATTTTTGTTTGTTTACCTATTTGGTGGTGTGAGTTATTGTTGTTCAGTTACATCGATATCAAGTAAGCAGAGAGGAACCAGTATTCTGTACTAAATAGTTCAATCCATAATCATTGTTTAATAGTTTTGCCCTTTTGCCACTTATAAAGTTTCTGCCTTAAATAAATCCTTTAATATCGGTTTTAAAAATAAAAAAATAATTTGAAAGTCAGAAAATTTAGATATTTTTAAAAAATAGATGCTCCCTATCATTTTGCATTAGTATATTATCTAGGGAATTACTTACAAGGTATAGAAAGATTTCCTCTGAAGCACTTGTTCAGTAATTTGCCACCAATTAATGTCTCTTCTCACTGTTGTTAAAAGACTTTATCCAGTTTTTTAACCTATGCAATGACAGATAATAATACAGCATATTGACCAGGGATTCAGTTTTCTTCTGAATGGGATTTGCACATTGAAAATTAAGACGAAGCATCCTCATGAATGTGGGATTTTTCAGATCTGACTTTTGGAGAAAATGTAAATACCCCCCAGACAGTAATTTCTAAAGGAAACCAAGTGTCAAATAAGATTCCTAGTTTGTAGGATTTCCAAGTCACAATTAATCCAGTGTGTGCTCCTGAGACACTAGCAAGTCCTTGTGCCATTAAGGAAAAAAACCAACACCAGTTAACACTCTTGTTCTTACTTCAGAGAACGTCTTCCTTTGCTAAGCAATGACCACATACTAGTCCATAAAACACACTGAATTTTGACCTCTGTTTCAAGAGGCTGGGTTGCACTCACAAACACAGAGATTCACTACAAGAATGACAATTAGCATTAGTGCATGATATGTGTTTGAGAATGACAAATGACTAGTCCCTCTGCATCCTTCTGGTATGAAGTTTTAATTTACAGCGTGAACAGTCTGTAATTTGAAACAGTGAAGACTAGTATAATCAGTTTGTTCATTTCCTTTGCACCTTGATTGACAAATCATTGTTTTCTTCCACGTAGATGACTAAACCTATATGTGACTGGGTGCACAACAGAAGTAAAAGATATGATGAGAACTCTGTCTGCAGATACAGCACAGAGTGCTAATTCAGTATATTGGTAGTCCAATAGTTATGTGAGTAAAAAGTCTTTCACTGAATTTTGTAACAGTATACGCTCTCCCAAGAATAAATGCAATGGCTTATTTAGCTATGATATTCTTAATAGCTTTTCTGCACACTGTATGTACTATGATGCCACTGTCATACAGTCTTTTCAACATATGTACAGCTGTAATGGTTGACATTTGGCTGCACTGTCAATTAGTCAGAGTTTGGCCATAACGTATTACTGCAATATAAGACCAGTTACACTCCAGCACTAACATGAAGGTGTGGTGTAGGTCACTCTAAAAAAAGATCTGTGTTTCAAGTAGACTTCACCACATGATAAAACCAAAGTTAATTTCTCTGCTTTCTCATACTTGAAATATTCTTCTCTTTTTTGTGGAGAGATTAGTGGTTGAGTTTTAAGCACATTTAAGTTTTTAGATATTTTAGTTCTTGATATCAAGATTTTGATATTATTTTGGCATTTACTTCAGATGTATTTCCTAAAAATACAACTCTTTAATGTAATGATGTTTAACGTAATCCATAGATTCCTAGCCGTTAGGGAGAGAAAATGCCATTTGATTAATCTAGTCTAACTGCCTGAATTTTGCAAGACTCTGATCTACAGCGCTTCTACTATTGTCTGGCCTCTTCCCCTGGTAGTTTAACCACTGCCCAGTTGCTCCTCTTAGGTAAGATCATCTCTTCTGCTATGCCATACAGAAGGGAGTAAATGGACCTAAGAGGCCATGTGGCGAGGAAATATAGCTATGTGGGATCATATTGTGACTTATCTGGTGCTATTTAGCTGTTAAGTATTTCTCCTGCATGCAAGTAGCAGCTCTGCCAACCCAGAGGGTTGCATATGTAACCAAGGATGCTACAAACATTACTTTAGTTGCAGAACACAGAAAATATATAGCAATTCATACCATAAGCTTCTAAGGCTCTTTTACGTCAATGAGAGTTGTGCTTGAGTAACAACTGCAGAGTAGAGGTGTGTGTAGTATATTAAAAATTACACTCACTCACATGCCGTTAAAGAACATTAGCTGGGTTGCAAAGTCAAGCATGCAAAAGTCAGAAAATGCCAGAATTAAGACTCTGCAACCCTAAATAATATTTTACATACAAAATATGTGTGGAATTTCCCAAATTAACCCCCCCCCCCCCCAAAAAAATAAAAAAAAAATAACATCATATGGCATCATATTGCCATCCACATAGTTCATCAGCAGGGTTGGAACCTTTAGATCCACCACTGACCTCTGCCATTTGAGGTAAGAGAGTAACTAATAGCAATGGTAGGTGTCTCCTCTGTGTGGCCCAGCGCTAGATGGGGGGATGAGATACACACTTTGCCAGTAGGTTTCACAGATATTTGCTGACTGCAGAGGAATGTTGAAAACTCCAGGATCCGTAGGGTAGTGTCTCTAGTGGGCACAGACCCTTCTGCCCATTCCCCCCTCTCCCCGCCTAGGATTGCCAACATTCCCTTATTACAAAGGATGTCCCTTATTTTTTCATCTCTGTACAACAAGACCAGGACTTGCTGAGTGCTGCAAAAAGCAAATAGAAATATGCCTGGTGAATGTAGATGAGTACTGCTTATTAATTATTATTTATGAAGATAATAATATCAGGAGGAGGGGTGGGGCGGGGATGCTAAGAGAACAGTCCCTTATTTTGAAATACAGCATTGGGAATCCTACAGGCCTCACCCCAAGCTTGAGCCCTTCTGCCCTGCCCAGTCTCTTCCCTACTCCCAGCTCCTCATGCTAGACCCCTTCTCCTCATCTAACTGGTATTCAGTTCTCTAGTTCCTCATCCCACTCCAGGTATCCTTGCCCAACCAGTCCCAGTTTTCCCCTCTGAGAAACCATCTTCCCCCTCCCCACACCCAGTCCCAGTCTCCTTGCCCCACCAGTCCCAGTTCCTCCCCTCCCAGCATCTCCATCTAAGCTGCTTCTCTCCCCATCATCTACTCACTGATCCCCCTGCCCATCCTCCCAATTCCCACTGGCTCCCAATCTCAGTCTCCCACCCTGGGCTCCTCCTCCAGTCTCAATGTCCCCACCTCACCGGGCTCCTTGTCCAGCTCTTTGCCCAGCCTGTCCCAGTTGTCCCCTCACACCATGGCTCCTTGCTAGATATGTCTCCCCTGCCCAGTAGTTCCCAATCCCAGTCTTGACAGTTCCAGCCCCCCTCACTCCCCAGCTCTGTCTCTGATCCCAGTTCCCTGCCCCAGCTTCAACGTCTCCCCTCGCCCTCCCATTTCCCTCCCTGGGTCCCAGTCCCAGCCACCATCTCCCTCCCTGCCAGCCTCCAGTGCCAGTCTTCCCCCCTCCACCTCCGGCCCCTTATCCCAATCTACTCCCCACCCACCCTCAGGTCTGGCTCTTGATCCCTGTGCATTCAAATTAGGCAGTGTCCTTCTCCACACTGCCTGAGCCCAGAAGATGGGGCATTGCATGCACCAAAGAGACAGACTCCCTGCTTTCAGTTTTGGGGCCTGTGCCTGGCCCAGCCACCCTTAGCTGCAATTAGAGGGAAAGTCCTGCTCACCCTGGGCAGGAGCATGCTCAGTGCAGATGGAACCTTTAGAGATTTCAGCTGCTAAACTATAAATCATCTCTACAGAACGTGTGAGAGCTGTGCTTTTTCAACGGCTGATAATTTGGGTGGATTTTAATGGGAAAGGCAAAAGGCACATTCCTGACACAAAGGCCACCTGCTTATCAAACTTCAAGTAACTGCTCCACAGCCTGGGAGGAGTGGGAGCTTCTAAATTAAAGGTCACCAGTTTTTTAACATGAGCTAAACGGTGTAGTTTTCTGTAAACTCATTCATGGAAATGGCTGAAGCATTTTGTCTGAAACTTTCCAAAAACAAAATTCAGCCAGAGGCAGACATTTGCCAGGAAAAAGTTCATCCTGAACAGTTTAAGTTTGGTAAAGTTATGAGCAACTGAAAACAAGGTCTTCTAATGGGAAGTGTGGGGCATCCTTCATAATAGGTAATGCTGCCAGCCCCATCTAAAATAATGGCAGGCATCAGTAGTGACTCTACAGCGGAGGTCGTGTTGCGATCGGAACAAAATTGGAAAGCCGCCTAATTCACACTTTAATGATTGGACTCAGGCTGCAAAATTTGGCACACTGGCTGTTCAGACAACAATTGCATTTTCCATGTCACTTTTTTGAAGACTATTTATTAATTTTTGCAGAGAAAACATTAAGAAATGTTCCCTTGTTGAAATTTTATCCTGACAGCCTCTTATTTTTAGGAATCTGCTGGCTAAACAACCCCAACCATCTTTTCCTGTCTCTCTCCCAGAAATTCTCTATTTTTAAGTATCACAGGCATAGGCCACTTTTTCCAGAACTTTAAAATTAAATACTAAGAGAGCAATTCCTTTTATTCATCATAACCCAACTGATCTCCACCAAGAAAAGCCAATGGAACTGCTCTGACCCATCAGCTGCTTCTGTTCTCCAACACTACAGCTGTAATGGAGCTGCAAGTCATCTCTGAAACTTGGGCTTCAACTTTCCCTGCCCCTTTTCACCCTCTGCTAACCCCTCTTTGAAAGGGAGAGATGAAGCCTAAGTTGTCAGATTCACAGCCCACCTCTCCTGCTGAAGTCTGCTCCCTCTGGCTGACCTCCTGTAGTTATTAGAGAGGAGCCCTAGGCTTACAGACCTGAGGAAGACCATTGGACTGGAACTCCTCTGCTAGGCTTAACTGCAAGGTAAGGGATTCTAGATATTCCCCACCCCGTGAAAACCACTGTACCTTCTCTTAATTACTCATGCATCCACACACAGTTAAAACCACCCCTTTTCTAGGCACCCCACACATATACAGATAAACCTGTAGAGGCCATTTGCAGTCCGACAGTCTTCCGGGGGCCCATCAGACTGGGATTCCCACAGGAGGCTTACCAGAGGTAGAAACTGCCTCCAGAGCAAAACTGGTACATCCATTCCTGTGGCATGGCCCTCACCAGTCCACCCAGCTAGCTCTGCTGCACAATGTGGAGAAAGGGGCCACAGGTCTGCCTTCAATATGATCTTCATCCCCAGGGGCACATAGCTAGAGCATGCCTTATGCCGCTGCGATCACAGGGAGTGTGAATGTAAATGGTCTTCATGCAGGGTGCCCAAGGAGGAGGGAGGTTCTACTTTTCCTTTCCAAAAGCCAGTCACGCTCTGTCCCTTAATGACCATACTGGCATTGTCTTTCAGACAAAACTATGCATCAGTGCAATGCCATCTATAACCCTGCTGTTGAGGTCAGGAAATTGGAAGCTGTGGGGTAAGTGTGTGACATTAAATTCTGAGGCTGACCTGCTTAAAGATGAGCTTGTAGGATGCAACACCCTGAAAAACCAAAATCCAATAGAGGAGATTTTGCAAATCTAAAACACAGCATCCTAGTTCCTTCTCGAGTAGCAGCTGTGATCAGTGGCTGTGTTCTGCAGTAGATTTTGCCCACCTTTCGTAAAAAGACGAGTCAGTGAATTTCCTATCACATCTGACTCTTTCCTTGGGCAGGCTACAAGCAGAGCCTAGCACACAGTGACCAATAGAAAGGGAGTTTCAAGGCTGCTGGAAAACATTCCCCCCTTTTAACTAGGCATCTCTTCAGTGTTCCTTACACCTCACTTTCTATGGCAGTTAGCAAACTGCTTGAAACTACCAGCATGAAACAGTGGCTTTCAACAATAGTTCTTGCTTTTGCTGTACCTTTGCTGATGTTGATTTACTGTGACTGAAGTTGATAGTCACTATGAGCAATATCTTACAAAAGCTGCAAAATGTTCCTATGCTTCCCCTGGAGAGTACGATTTCCCTCCAGTAAATCATGGAGAAAGCCGGTTTGTTCCTGGCTTCTATCTCTCATCAACTTTCAAAGCAACACAGGAAGATTAAAGCAGAATTCTGTTTTATTGCCATCCCACACTGCATCAGTCCTTGACTCTTTTCTTATCCATTTGGAAAGGAAACTAATAATGCTGTTACCTTAGCTAGCACAACTCTTGTTCATGAGAAACAGCAGGAGAAATCCTCCTGACTGCACAGTCTCAGTAGGAAATGTAATGTCTGGAGATTCAGCAGACCTCTCTTAATACGATGAGCTGTTTAAGGTAATCAAACACAGGCTGGCAGATGCTTTCAATCAATCAGCTGTTTGAACTAAAGACAGCAGCTAACTAAACATGGACATCAATCTTGGCCCACAACTGGAAGGCTATAAAACTGGTGGGGAGAAGCTATGGTAGATGGGGATTGGAAGACATTTTCAGACAGTCATGAGGGGTCACCATTCTGCTGGTTGGTAATCACAGTGAAATAAAAATAAGCAAGAAACTTGGCTATAGCAAACATTTACTTATTGATGGTCTTCCTCTGCATTCCTTACTCATGCCTTGTCTACATGAGAGATTTGCTTCAGCTGTACCACCAGCAACCAGTCATCAGTGTTGTTGCACTGGTGCAAACTCCTAGCATAGACAAACAAAGCAGAAACAAGGCTAGCCTGCTTGAAAATGGGGTAAGCTACTCTGGTGCAAATTGGGGCTTGTAGCAGATTTGCCTGTCTGCAGTAGTGGTTTTGTACTGGTGCAGGTACTCCAGTGGCTTGCTGCAATCCCCAGTGTGGATGAGGCCTGAGCAGTGTTTACTCACACGCACAGTATTGACCATTCACCATCCACTTGAAGCAGCGTATTCTTATGCACTGGTTTAAATCTAGATTTGGTTTTGTTGAGGGCTTTTAAAAAATCATTACCATAAAAAACCTCACATAGCAGTTGTGTTGTTATAGTGAAGGGACTGGGGACTATGTTTATTTTAAAATCTCTTGATATAGCAAGTGAGTGAGTGCACTTATAAAAGCCGACCACTGCTATATCAAAAGGGGATTTAAAATAAACATCATTTTCAGTCCCTTAGGCTAACTCCTGCCCTGAAGGCACAGCCATAGTATGGAGGGGAGGGGTGCCCGACTGCCCCAGGTGAGCAGTAGGAGGCGTTCTGCTCCAAGGAGGCAGGATACCTCTCAGAGCTCGCTGGCACACAATGAAAACACACGTGCAGAGCCGCCCCTTGGGTAGGGCAAACCGGGGCGCTTTGGGAGACCCCACGCTTCAATAAAATCGGGACTGTCCCGATATTTAGCCCTTTGTCCCGCATCCCAACCGGTGTACAGTCGGGATGCCGTTTGTCCTGATATTCAGGTGAGGAGGGGGGCGGGCGGGCGGGCGGGGAGGTGAGGCAGGAGGCGGGCAGGCAAGCAGGATGAGGAGGTGAATGAGGAGGTAACAGGCAGGCGGACGGCAAGGAGGAGAGCAGCAGGCAGAGGGGTGGGGTGGGAGCACTGGACGGACGGCGAGGAGACTAGCGGGGAGGTGAGCGGCAGGCAGGCGGGGGAGGAGGCAAGTGGCAGGCGGACGGTGGGGTTGGGTGAGGAGGTGAGCAGTGGCCAGGTGCGCCAGGTGGATGGCGAGGAGACTAGCAGGAAAGCTGATTTGTCCCAGGCCCCGCACCCCCCAGGGATGGCCCTGCACATGTGGTACTACATCCTTACTCCCCTTGCACTGTGCCCGTCCCTTTGGGGTTACTATGGATCTGCCCTGTCTCCTTCCCATCCCCTTAGGGGTACTGTGCCTAGCTCTTGCACAGACTGTGCAGGGGCAGGGCAGAAGGAGAAAGGTCCTTGCAACATTCCCCCCACCCAACACTGTGCGCCCGTGTGAGGGGTCAGGCAGAATTTCGACTTTCATGATGACTATGCAAAGTAGTCACGGTTTTCTGTGTAAATAGATGGCAGAGCGAACAAACACAGCATACTAGTTTGCTCATGTTCAGATTATTCCGCTTGTTGAGCTGCATCTACGTGCCTACTCTTCCCCCACGCACACACACACACACTCACACTCACAAAATATAATTTCTAGTCTATGACTTCTGTCTCCTCAGCTGGTGAAACAACGCCATCTAGGGTCCTTGGGATCTAAACAGAACTGCATCAGGTAGCCAGCTGGAGGCATGCTATGGAATGGATGACATTTTGCAAGACTGAATGGGCATCACACTGAGGTTTGGAAAGGGACGATTCCAGGGCTTGTTTTGCGGGTGGCTGTATTTCAGCCGTAGGCACTTTTCTAGCTGTGGATTTGAAACACAACAGGTTTCATGCGGCGCCTGATGACACGATTTCAACAGTGCTGTTTGCATGGAACTTAAGAGTTAAGTTTGGCTCCTGTTCAAGCGCAAGAAGTTTGCATCTTGCTGGTGTACTCTTTGTAGTGCTGCCAGTGGAGAGTGATGCACACAATTGGTCAAGCCCTTTAATTTGAATTAGGAACATGATTCATAAGCTTTTTCCTTTGGATACTTGACTGAACGGCTGGGGAAATATTACTTAAGAAAAATTACACTTCCAGGAAATTGTATGCATGTGGGCGAGGTAACATAAGTTCAGTCAGTAATGGCAGTCGCTCTGCATTATACAGTGACATTTAGAAATCCTGCTTTTTTGATTGGCTAGTCAAAGTTCTAAGCCATTTATTAAACAGCGCAGGTCAGAACCGGATACTGACGAAAGGGCAAAACAACAGAAAGCTCCACGGCATTCAAAGAATATTTGCAATGAATAGTGCATATTCAGATTCTCTAGCTCGCTTCTCCATGTCTGGGACTGTCCAGAATCATTGTCCAAAGCCCTGGGCCTTGCAAATAATGGACAGTTACCAAACTAAAATGGCAACTCCCTGGAAACATTCATATACCCGTGTAATAGAACGTTTCTTGACATGTGTGTCCTGTCACAGTATTAAACTAGCTCCTAATATTCTCTGTGATCAATATTACTAATTAGTGTCTGGAGTGGAATTCAGTACTGTTCCAAGCCTAATGTCAATTTGGAAAGAAAATATTACAGCATCACAGGAAAGTATGGGTGAATATGGTATTTATACAAACAGTGGTCCAAAGAATGTTTTAATAAGAGTTACAAAGCAGATGGTACCATTTGGCTCGTACTGACTGACTGAGACAATCCCAGTGCGTTTATGATGGAATTCACTGATGCCCCTTCACATCCCAAGCTATTGGATTTTGCATGGGGAAGCATGCGTGTGCGTGAGAAAGGGGTATGGAATCCATTACCTCAACTATTGTGGGCAAGTGGGCTGAGACGGGGCAGGTCCCCACCACCTCCAGCCCTGCTTCTTTCCTCTTCCTGCCTCCCCGTAGCTGCCCTTCTTGCCTCTCCTCCCCGTCTTCTTCTCACTGAGCTTGTCAGCTGCTTCCCCACTCAGTGGTTTCCCATCCAGGAGCTTTAAGAGTCTCCCTACAGTCTTTTTCTCTGGCTCCCCCAGTATAAGTAGGAGGTGGTCTGGCTGCAGCAGCAGCGGCAGCCTCCCCAGCTCTCCTCCTGCCTGCGCAGCTCCTTAGCCACACAAGGATCTGGACTGAACACTTAGAGGAGGGGGCCGTGGGCAGCACACATACGTTAAAAACAATAATAATTGAGATAAAAACATGGGCCCCAATCAGCCACCAGCCAAGGATGGATGGAATGTAGTTGGCATCTTCCCTATTCAGGTACAGACCCTGGAGCCGTCCTGAGGGCCACTAAAAGGGCGAAGAATTGCTGGGGCACAGATCCACGCCTGCCACATGCTACCTCTGCCTTGGAATGGGCCCTGCAGCCAGGCCTGTGGTGGTGGTGAAGCTCCCCATAGCAGTGGACCTTCCAAGGGGAGAGATTGAAGCTGTCCTATGGCTCCTTTGCACCAATCTAGCTAGAGTATAGGGACAGCGCTGCACTGCTCCATCAGGCCCATTATTTAGCTGTGGGTCTGCTGTCTCTGTGATTAGCCTCCAGAAAGGTGTGTGGTTTGTGTTCTCTTGGCCGACTCTGCACTTCAGTAAGAAAACCAAGAGATCTGTATTAGAGCGGTGTGAAATGTTTATGTTACAAACTCCAAACTCATTGAGAGCTTGCTATCATTCATAAACCTTGCCACCTGATTCTGAGAAGTAGTGTTGTTTAAATGGGAGAGCAAACTGACTCCCTAAACCCTCCCCGACTCCTTCCCGCAAGCATACACCCACCTCCCCACCTTTTACTACAAAAGCTACTACTGGCTAACGGGGGAGGGGGGGATATATTTGTGAGACGCCTTTTGATAAAATATTTGCAGCACTTAACTGCAGCAAGCGTGACAAAAAATTGAATTGACCTGAGTTTATTTATGGCTTTACCTTAAAATCTGGTGAAAATCTGCAGGGTCTTTTTGTTGTTGTTGCTTCCTTTGAGTTTTTGAGTTCATCCAATTCAAAGGCCCAGAGTGAAACCCAGAGGTAGGAACCAAAGCACGTTACTTTGCATATGTCTCTGAGGGCTTTGATAGCATAAGCATGCTGTTAAAGTGCTAGAAGTCCGATCTGCATTTGCTGTAGCTTTACAAAGGATGCAATTCCAGTGGACCAAATCAATCAAAATATAGAACAGCTGCTTCCTTGAAATCACAGTGTAACTAATACAGTTTTGCTGTGAAAACACATCACATTCAGCTAAGCCAGTAGCCATTTTATGACCATTTTGTAGCTATGAATGTGAAGATTAAGAAGCAGAAGTTTAATTAAACCTCCTATTTCAAGGATTGAGTTACTAGGATATGGGAGATAGAAAGAAACTTTTCCTCATGCATGGGATCGCACAGTTGGAACATGATAAGCATGTTTCCCTGTCTCTGAAGTTTTAGGTATTGGTCCAAGAATGTGCTGCCAAGATTTTAATGAGGAGCTCCCTGAAATGTTCCCCCTCTGTCGGTGATACATGTGACATTCCCTGGGTAGAATACTCCCCTTAACACAAATCCATCAATCCCATCCTCCCTCACACAAACTCCAGACAAAACGTGATTAATTTTACATATTTTTTACTCCCATAAATCCACCCATTACAGACTCCCCCACCTCCATCCTTCCATCCCTACCCTGGGCCCCAGTACCTCACAACCCACCATGCTCCTGTGCTCTTCCTCACACCAGGCTGGTGGTGCCAGACATGTTATCCTGCAGCTTCTTTTACAGCAGTGGTGGCAGGCAGGTTGTCCTGCTCTCTGACTGTAGAGGGGCTGGATGGGTGGAGAGGAGGTCCCTTCTGTGGGTAGGGTGTGGTCAGTTGGAGAAATGGACCCTCTTTACTTCTTGATGCTGGCAGGTGTCCAATGAATGTGGGAGGTCTCCCCTAGCTGTTGTGAGTAGCCGATGGATCTCGCCTAGGCTAGCAGGTGGGAGAACAGAGCTCCAGGCTCCCTCCCAGTATGAGCTCTTCAGACTTTGGTTGACAGCTGGGCAGGCAGGCACTAATAGGGAGAGAGTTGGGCTGCAGGACTCCCACTTGGTGTAGCAGCAACTTGGCCATGTCTTCTCCTCTTCCTCATGCATTGCTGGAGCAGCTGGCTTGGAGCTGCAGGGACTAACAGTGCATTGCCTATGTGGACCTATAGCTACAGGGGGAAGATGCAAGAGGTCATGGCGGTAAAGAGCGTATTCAGAGAGGGCTGAATACTTTAACAGCCTTAGCATTTTGGAGCGTGTTGTGAAACAATTGCTGCTGTCTGTCCATGATTATCACATCACTATGCAGAGGGCCACGCTGGAGATTTTGGAATATACCCCAAACATAACTGACACAATTTACATAACCAATGTGTACGGGGGGGCGGAGGGGGAATCTTTAAGTCTTTTCCAACTTCCTGCTGCAGAAATTGAGCCCAGCTGCATAGTCTTGTCAATCCTAGCACTCCATTTGTGCACAACACGTTTACATTTTCAAGGTTATCTTTGCAAGGGAAAGAGCTAGAGACTGCCTTTTAAAAAAGTAAAGATAAAATTCTCCTTTACAGGGCCACCAAACTGGCTCTGTCAACAAGCGGCTTTTGTGAGCCCCTCCAGCTCATCACTGTATGGGCCCTGCTATAACAATGACAACAAACTATATGGTCTGAATGATACAGAAATCCCAATACAATGGGATAGCTTACACTTTTTTCTAAAGTGTTAGAGGCAAATTTCCTATCCTAAGGCAAAAGAGGTGAGTAGCAATGTTCAAATAACTTAAGTCCAGATTAGTGAACCAGTGAGTAGCTTCAGGAGTGGTTTGGCATACGTCTGACATGCCACCGGCAAACAATCAAAGTGGGCACTGATTTACAATGTCAGCTGTAGTTTGCGACTGGCGTGCACTGTCACTTTGTGCATTGTCTCTCATCTTGCAGAGCTGTAAGAGATGACAGCGTCTGCTGTGCAAAGTTCTGAAATGGTTCAATGCAGACCATTGTTTCCAGGGTAGGTTGAAACCTAGGAGTTTTTTAGTGGGGTTGGCAACCAGATGTTTGTTTGGGACATTAGCATTATCCCAGAACTCTTTCTATTGTGCCTCAGGATGGAATGAGGATGCTTTAAGAACTTTAGCCCAATCCCTAAAAACCTTGCAAGATTTCAGATGTGTCTTTGGAAGGTTCTGGAGGTAGTCCTGAATTGGTAAATTCGAGTTGGCCGTGGTTCACCTGTACTCATGAGCTGTGTGTGTGTCTCCCCCAATTTTGGGTAGGAGCACATGTGCCACAGTGGGAAACTATTGAACGAGTGTTCATTTTAATCCATCATGGAATGAAGTTGCACGTCCAGAGATTTGGTAAGTGAGCTGTCCGCCAGACAGGTGCGCAATATTCAACAGTTAAATAATGACCACTTAAAGCTAGAATGAGGACATAGAACTTTACTGTATGAATATTAAGCCGGCTTCCTATAACAAAGCAAGAGGCCATCAAGTTCAGGATCAGCCCATTTCATACAAGACAGCAATGTTAAAATTGGAACTCTATTACTAGGAAGCCAAAACATGTAATTACTTGTTTAGGATCACGTTGATAATTAGCAAAGTGCTTGATTTGCACATTACTGTAGCTAATGATTATCATGTGCAATGTGCAAATGAAGTACTTTGCTAATTTATAATTTATAACATTTATAATAATACTTATAGGCAAGTACTTCACAGTGGATAGTGTTACAGATGGGAATTCATGTGTCATGATTTCATAGCTGATATAGATTCAGAAATATTGTTCAGATGGAATGTCGAGAAATAGAGAATTTCCATAATGCTACTCAGAAATGACATACCATTGCTGGTGATGTCATAATTACTGTAAGCCCGATTCTAGTTTGTTAGACATATGGTAAAGCTGGACTCTTGATACAGGATTTTATAGGGTACCACAGTTGGTTGTTAATAAGGCTTTGATTTACTCTTGCAAGTCTGATGTTTTCAAGCTGCTCAAGGTTTTTCTCTCATAATTTTAGTATAGAGCACTGCAAATGTGAAAGTCACTGTTGCACTATAAGGGCTAGTCTACACTTACCCGGTAGTTCGACGGCTGCGGATCGAAGTTCCGAGTTCGATTTATCGCGTCTGGTGTGGACGCGATAAATCGAACCAGGAAGTGATCCCCGTCGACTGCGGTACTCCAGCTCGGCGAGAGGAGTACCGCGAAGTCGACGGGGGAGCCTGCCTGCCGTGTGTGGACCGCGGTAAATTCGAAGTAAGGTATGTCGAATTCAGCTATGTTATTCACGTAGCTGAATTTGCGTACCTTACTTCGACTTGGGGGGTAAGTGTAGACCAGGCCTTAGTCTACAAAAAACAGGAAGATTCAGCTGCTGGTTTCCCAGACCACTGCCTATCATGCTCAACAATATTGTCTCATTTCCTTGTACTTCCCCAGCTGCCTGTCTGTATCTATCCATTGTCTCTTGTCTTTTATTTAGATTGTAAGCTCTTTGGGATAGAGACTGTCTTGTTCTGTGTTTGTACAGCACCTAGCACAATGGGGTCCTGATCCCTGACTAGGGCTCCTAGGCTGTACAGTAATAATAATAGTAATGATGATGATATTGGAATTCCTCAAGTGGCGTTCATGCCGCTGCAGAGCCCACACAAGCCTGCCACCACTGCTTAAACCCAAGAGTGGATGGCGAAACAGAGGAGCCTCCACATAATATATGGGTCTTCGTGGTGGCTTGACATAAGCTGGTGATGGGGTAGGCTGGGAGGGAAGGAGATTTGCTATTACCCAAGTAATACCCAAGTAATTCTACAAGTGGAACTGGGCAAAACTTTTTGTGCAAAATATTTTTTTGCTGAAAATTTTCAGATTGGGTCATCCTAATCAATTTGCAGATTTGGGTCAATTTTGGCAAATTGTTTTAGCTGGATATAAAAAAAAATCAGAAACGTTGAAATGGTTTGTTTCATTCTGGAAGGAAACATTTTGACTTTTAATTCCAGAAAAATGTTTCATTTTGGAATCTCCCACAGTTTAATTTTTTAAATGTAAAAACATTTTAAAAACCTCAAAATCAAAAGAAAATATTTCAATTAATGGAAAACAAACACTTTGGGGACATTTTGTTTCACCAAACAAATTTCACTCTGGCTCAACCCGAAACAAATTCATATTTTTTTTAAATGTTTCAGTTTAGCCTCTGAACTGAAAAATTGATTCTTTGCACAGCTCTACACACAAGTAGCACAGGAGGTCTGTGGCCACATCATCTCATAAGCTCTAGTATCCAGGGGTACCAAGTATCCACAATTCCAGTGGAGGTTGATGGGAGCTATGGGTGTTCCATGTCTCTGCAAACTGGGCCCATAATGGCTATTGACTAATGCATTTTCTGTACATATACATGCGGGAATAAATATGAATAAAAACTAGGTTATTTTCAGATACACCACACAAAGACATGCGACACCAAAATAACTGGCCATTTCAGTGCTGTGGTGATTAATACACAGATTATTTTAAAGGCTGGATCAGCCATAGTTCTGAGGATAGCATCCAAGCAGCACTGGAAGCTATACAACAGATAACTCTAGATAAAAAGATTGTGATTATTTCATCTCACCACCTTCCACATGACTTCTCATGAATGTAACAGTACTCCTACTTACTTACCAGGATGAAGAAATTCACATCCAGATTCTTTGTCCCTTTTACATTTTCAAATGTCAGCTGTAAGGTTTGAAATTGTCCAGACGCTCATGCTACATTGTGAGTAGCGCTCTCCCAGGATAAACGGATTAATGTTAAAAAGAGATTTATTTCAAACTTATTTTAAAATGTTTGTAACATGGTATTAACAAGATCTCCATGCTGTGTTATGCAGACTCTCTCCTTGTCGAGATACAGCAGTTGGCTTCTCTTATAGCTTAACCACTGAGAAGCTGTATCAGTGCTCCATTAAACAGGGCAATATTATTGAGGTCTCCCATTCCCTGGCCTGAGACATAGGAGTCATAGCTAAGCTTTCCATTGCTATTTATGTAGTGCTCATTACAACAGCATCCATGTCTGTGAGTCTGGAAAGCACTGGAACATTTGCTTAGATGTGAAGGTGGTGTGGGTAGGACTTTGGGGAGATGATTTTATCAGTTAAATAAGGTTTTCGTGAGGCCTTTCTTGGGTTGTAATGTGTTTGAACATAGAGTGAAAGGTACAAGTGGGACCATCGTCAAATTAATGAAAATGCAACCTTGGTTTTTAGTCAAGCTTTCTGTCTCTCGTTCTGCACTGGATACGCTTCACGATGGATACATTTCCCTAAGTGAAGAAGCTGATTGTTGCAGTCCTTGAAGAAAGTGGCTTTTGATTTGCAAATACGCTTGTTTCTTTTACAGTTCCTCATATGAATTTAAGACCCGAGTATGTCCTTCTTTTCTTATTACTTTGCACTCATCTTTTTCCATTTGTGCAAAATTCCTGCATGAGATGCTGAATGGTCCAAAGTCCAAACAAATCAAAAGTGCAAAATCCATCTGTAACAGGCCAGCAGTTTATTAGTCTTAAGCATCCCCACCCTGTTAGCAGATGTTGATCCTGCTGGGAAAGTGTTAGGTGGGTTCTGCTGACTTACTGGTGCAGATGGCTCTACAGGGAGTTAAGATGTAGGGTGTGGGCTGAGCAGGGCCGGCTCTGGCTTTTTTGCCGCCCCAGGCAAAAAAGCCTCCGGCCGCCCCCCCCCCCCCAGCGGGGGAGGGCGGCCGGAGCCCCGGGGGGAGGGCGGCGAGCTCCGGCGGGGGCTCCGCTCTCCCCCCCGGTGGCCGGGGGGAGGGCGGCCAGAGCCCTGGGAGGAGGGCGGCGAGCCCCGGCCGGGGCTCCGCTCTCCCCCCGGCGGCCAGAGCGCCGGGGGCAGGGGGGCGAGAGGGAGGCGGCCGGGGGGAGGGCGCCGGGGGGGAGGGCGGCCAGAGCGCCGGGGGGAGGGCGGCAAGCCCGGCCGTGGCCCCGCTCTCCCCGGCGGCCAGAGCGCTGTGCCGCCCCCCTCCAGGTGCCGCCCCAAGCACAAGCTTGGTGGGCTGGTGCCTGGAGCCGGCCCTGGGGCTGAGCAATCCTTGGGAAGGAAACCTAGGAGCTAGGGAGAAGGTGTTACTGATATTTGTGTCATCTGATTGTGGATTGTTTTGTCAGTAAAGCCCAATCTCAGGACAGGGCTGAGTTTGCACTTTATAGGTATACTGTATGGTCTGTGGGCCAGATCCTCATCTGATGTATATCAGCACTTTATTGAATTCAGTGGAGCTATGCCTAATTCATACTCACTGAGGAGATGTCCTTGTCTTTGTAAATCAAGTTGGAAAGGCCTTTGCTCGCACCATCTTCTTTTCCATTCCAGTTTTACCTATTTACTGAGTTTTAGGGTTCTGCACACGTCTCAAATTATTAGAGAGAAGATAGATGTTAGCTCTTTATGGCTTCTTTTGGAAATACAAAAGTTATAAGTATCTAAACATCCCAAAGTTGACCTGAGGAATTGTTTCTTGATGTCTGTGAGATTGTTCATAGCTCAGTGCAGGAAAACAGATTTTCCTCTTATTGTTGAAGGATAGCTTTGGAAAATCTGAGAGTTCAGTGTTATGGAAAAACATACAACTTGACACTAGTACAAATATGATTATTACCTTCTGGTATGGAATCCGTTCTTACAGTTCAAAAATAATATTACAAATGGTTGTAAACCAAAGAGCCTGGGATCAGTTATGTAAACATAAGACTTTGATATTTGTTATTTGTGTCTTCCTGCAGAACCTCTTACTGCAGGCCATAGCATTTGTGTTTTGTCATTTGTAGTGTGTGCTTTTCAGTATTTGAACATTGTAAAACTTGTCAGATTCACCATGAAATAGCGTGAAACGTGATTTTGTTCACTTTAGGGTCATGTGTATGAGTCTATCATGACTAGTTTCTCATGATTCTCCCAAAGCATTGTAGATGGTAAGCTTTTTGAGGCATGGGTAGTGGTTTTATTAGCTGTGTGTACAGTGCCTCACACAATGGGATCGCAGTCCATGACTAGGTACTGTCACAATACAATAATAACAACAGTGGAAATGACAGATATTTCCACATCCTCCTGGACTGAGCTTAAGGAAAGGGGAAGACAGTGAGTGAGAGATCCTTCAGCACCAAAATCCTCCAGTCTGACCAGCCCTCCTGAGACTGAACTACCTGACCACAAGTAAGTCTGATCAGACCCCACCAGACTTATTTCCAAAGGTAGAGCCTTGGCAGAAGGAGTGTCTGACACCGAACTAGAAAGCACAGTGAGGATCAGAGCAGTGTGAGATGGAGTGGGCAGACAGGAGATGGTTGCAGACCGAATTGAAGTGAAAGAAGGTAGAGATGGGCTGTCTGGCACAGACCAGGGTATGGACCAGTGGAAGAAGCCATGTCTGGAACGTGAAAAGAGTGCAGAAGGGATAGGATCAGGGCAGTGAGAGGTGAGTGGGAGGTGCCCTCTGCACATTGCTTGAAGTCAGAGATAGCCGAGAAAATGCAGCTCCCATCATCTGCTGAAGCAGAGGGGAGCTCCCCTCCTTTTCCACGCTTTTGGGACTTGATCCTATACTCACCGAAGTCAATCGCAAAGCTCCTATTGACTTTAATGGTGCAGGATCAGGCCCTTGATAAGCAGCACTCCTCAAACTGCTCCCCCTCTTCCTTGGCTGTGCGATGCTCACTGCCCTTCTGTTTCAATCAACTTTAAACCTTTGTCCCCAAAGGGAGGCTGTGGTGGAGGGAGGAAAAGACATTTGAACAGCAAGCAGGAGGTGGGCTTGGGAAATGCTAACGCACCCATCTTCTGGGGAGCCTTTCCATGATTTGTCATGTCTAAAACCGGCACAACTGCACTGTTTTACGATAAGGCTTTCCGGCCTCTGTGTGTGTGTGTGTGTAATATGTGTTGTCTGCTGTAGATTTGTAGCAATAAGCAGGCATGATCATGTCCTCTTCTGCATGTTTTACAGCACCAGGCAACCATATGGTGCTTCACGTTTATTATTATTTGAAAGTATTAGAGTTTTCATGTTTTCACGGTACGGGGTCATTTTTAGAACAATTTCTTTGATGAGACGTGTATGTTCTTGGATGATTTTGGTATCAAACAATATTCATTGCCTCTCTGCCACAAGAAACAGTGCATAATACTGTAGAATCCTTTGTGTCTCAGAGTTCACAGGCTATGGATAATTAACAGGTTTGCTGCATTTTCACACTCTTTTTAAAAGTTTTTAATTTTGAATGCTCTTAAATTATGAAAAACCATGTATACACGATGTGATCTGACTGGAAATAGGAGAAACACAGTCTATTACAATATCCCTGCCAATAGAACTAAGATTTCCACATTACACTCTCTGAACTAAACTTTTCTGGCTCTTGTTCCACTTGACTCAGAATGGGGGACCCAACTCAGAAAACCTCCCCAACCTCCAAAGAATCTAGGCTGCTGAATTTTTGGTAGGACTGTGAAATGGCTAGTTAAATATTACCTGAAGTCTGTCTTCCTCTCAATGCTACACAGCCTTATCCCTTCTTCTGACAGCCTTAAGAAGGCTAGTTCAATCTACCCTATGGTTTGAGGGATGATGGCCTTCAAGGTCCTGAACACTCTGTCTGTGATCCGGCAAAGTGATCTGGCAAAGTACTTAAGCACTAGCTTAAGGTGTGAGCAGTCCCAGTGAAGTCAAAACATGTCCTTAACTCCCTTAAAGCTAAACACATGCTCTTTGAGCAGGGGGTTGGACTAGATGACCTCCTGAGGTCCCTTCCAACCCCGATATTCTATGATTCTAAGTGCTTTTCTGAATAGGGATAGACTTAAGCATGTGCTGAAAGATATGCACATGCTTAAGTGCTTTGCAGAATCAGGGCCCTAGTCTGGAGGGAGTCTTTTCAACTGGAAGGACAGTTGTGCTTGAGGTGGGGCCTTTGAGGATGACGAGCGATCTCTGTCAGTAAGTGAAGTGGAAATGGTTATGGAATACAAGATGCTAGAGGGCAAAGGCTTCGCATCACCCTGCCCCGCCCCCTGCATCATTCCCTCTCCATACCATTGATCAGGTACAAACTTTGAGCAGGCTAAGCAGTGCTCCTAAGGGAGCAATGGTTTATCTCCGCAGCTGTTGCCTTAGCAGTAAAGTACTTCAGGGCACTGTAGATTAGGATGGGGATTACTGGGGAGAAGAAAATGACTATAAAATCTTTCCCACCCCCCCAAAAGAATCTAATATATGAAAAGACCTGGAACTATTCCTTGTGCAGGTTCACAGCTGGCTCAGCTGCACTATAAAACGGAGGGGCTTGGAACAGTGAAGAGAGTTATACAGGTATAATCAAAGTGGTATGGCTTTCTAGCGTAGACGAGGCATAGATTCACAGTGATCATGCAGATGTGTTCATGCTTTTCTCTTTATTGTGTTCTTTGATCTTAGTGTTGTCAGACTTTTTTGCCTGAATAGTAATTTTTAGGAAATCCCTTAGTAAACTCTTTAACACCCTCCCCTGCCCCAAAGAACAAACAAAAAATTCCTCCTCAAACCACTGGCCTTCATGCAAAGTACAGAGCTATCTCTTTGAATTTGCATAATATCATAGTCTCATTTTACAAGTTCCCCTTCATTTAAATCTGGTTTTAAAGTCTCAGACACTGTTGATTGGGCTGGAATGTCTTATTGCAATAATAAAGGACATCATGGTACTGTTTGAGGGTGTTTGCCATTCTATTCCGTTCTACTGCACTTGAGCTACTTATTCGTTAACTGCTTCATTACTGGTCCTACACTCTTAGCGTCTGTGGGATCAAGCAGACAATTTGCAAATGGAAAAAAAATAGGCAAAATTCTTACAATTAATTATTTATTACAAATTATTTTCTCAGCTTTTCTTTCAGCTTTCCTAGATCAGCAGAACTAGAATGGCATTGCAGTTCAGTATTTGTGATAATGATTCACATTTATATTACACTTTTGGGCTAGATTTCCAGAAGGGTTAAAAAGCACTTTTCAGGCTTCACTAAATGTAAACTACAGCAGAAATCACTTTACTCACCAGTGAAACACAGCAGCCTGTAAGATGAAACATGACCACGGGCCAGAGTACAGAGTAACGCTACATATAGGCTTAGGATAGGAGTGAATATCTTATTTCAAGTGACCTAAGCAGGGAATTTTAGGTAGGTGGAAAGTAATTACCCAAAAACAAAGTTGGCCAGAACATCCGAGCTAACATCTATATTCTTGAAAATAAATAAATAAAAATAAAAATGCCATGGATGTTTTGATAATTAACAACATATGTAGTCAGGCTGTTGGTTTTACATCTTGTCCAGAAGACTGCTCCTCATGCAGCATGGTGGCTCCCTGACTGTGTATGGAGCACTGGCTTAGTACTGATACAGATCTTGGACTATTACCCGCTCAATCACCAATTTCATATATTGGGGTTTCCTTAATGTTCTTTTACTTATAAGAATTGAAGTTTTGCTTATGAGAATTGATGAGATAAGATCCCAGGGAGGGCAGCACTTCATCATGTGGCAAAAGATTATTACCATGAGCCCCATCACAGCACAATACACATGTGCGCACACACTCAGAGAAATATGGTACGCTTCCAATAACAATTAATATTCTAAAGCCACAGCTGTAAATTCACTTGTGAACAATACTTTCAGTGACTACAATAGTTTTGCTTGAGTAAGGTCTGCAGGATTTGGCCAATAATTAATACCGGAAAACAGGTAAGATTCTTGTGAACAGGCAGACTCTCCACCTGGCTCTCAGCTCTGTGCACACCCTGGGTTAATGTCCAAAACTCATCCCCCTTCCTGCGGTTAGCCTTTAACAAACCATGAACCTCAATCAAAGCTTTCTCCTGAGTTTGGCTTGTTCCTAGGATGTCTTCCTGCAGAGCCTCCCTCCCCTTTCTCCCTGTCTATGGCCTTACCCCTGGTTCCCCAGTTCTTCAGAGACATGCAAACCCTTTATCTTCACATTGGTTACAGCTACTCGGTGTCATCTGTTCTGCTGAGTCAGCAGAAATAATGCTGTAGGCAGGGCACTAATCTTTATATCAGGCTGAGTCAGCAGAAACCCCCTGCATTTCTATGTAGAGTCCTGGAACATGACACCCTCTCACAAATGTGTGTATTTTATTAATACTGACATCAGGCAACAAGCTGGATTGGGCCTTATAGGTACAGGTCTGCCTTGGGGGTGAAAGAGAGTTATAGCATTCCAGCAGGAGCTCCAGCAGGCTTTGTGACTCAGGCAAGCACAATGTCTCCTGGAGCTGCCTCACTGTAAGTAAAGTGCTGTTTTTTTAAAGTGTGGTTCTTGTATACTGCATTCTATACACATTGCAAGTGCACTGCCCTTCTGATGTTCCTCTTTCATCGTAGAGGGCATCTCTGTCAGCATTGGAACGGTCAGAACAGCTGATAAGGAACGCAGCCAGTCTGGAAGAGCTGCTTCGAATCACTCACGCCGAGGACTGGAAGCTGTGGAAATGCAGACTAAAACTCAAAAGCCTCTCCCATTTAGATTCCCGATCTGCGTCCCATCGCTCCACCAGATTTGCTGCTGCTTTCTATGACATTGAGACACTGAGAGGTAAGTGTGCGGTTGTGCATGAGTCATCAACTTCATCTTCAGGATCACCAAGCGCGTGTGTGACTAGGAGTTAAATAAACAGGCATTCTTAGAATAGACCAACTTCAGAGGGGAAATGGTGAACGAGGAAAGAGACATCATATGAAGGAATGTATTAGGCAACAGTTTGCATACATCTCCCTGGTTTATGGTCAGAGCTGGTTTAGTGCTCTCTGTACACAAGCCAAAGAAAAGATGTATGAAATATGGATTTGCCAGTCAACAAAACAAGAGAAGTAAACATGCAGGAATGGCTTGGAAAGGCTGGCTGAGGGGACTGCCAACAGCAAAATGCTAAGTCCTGGAATTTGCCTGCAGGCAGAGACAAATGAGCTTTACAGAAAGCATTGGAATTCCTACTTTTATGAGCTGTGTTCTGATATAAGGCACCTCATCAGCAGAGAGGTTGCCACCACTATGTATGGGTGGGAGCTACCTAGCAAGGAGGTACTGCTTTGATCTTCTTTAAGAGTCTGAGAAAATCTCTCTGGAGAGAGGAAGTAGGTGCTAAAACAACAGACTTAAAACCCGAATGAGATGTAAGTTAGTCATAATGTAGAACCCCACTTAGAATGAATTAAAATACGACTCCCTTCGAATGAGATAATCAAGATCTAATCTAAGTTCATTGAACTAAAACAAAGAGATAGTGATTGTTCCTTGATGAAGTGAATAGATATTATATGACAGACCCTTATTATACAAGCTGTGAAATAACAAGGTGTAAAAGATTTGTTCCTTTTATTGTACAGTCTTGAACTTGATATGATGTGACTACAGCCAGAATATTCACTTTCCTGTGTGGAAGACAGAAAACAGTGATCCTATTCCCATATGACTTCTAGGATATTTGCAGTCCCTCTTTCACATCTTTGCTGACACTTCCACATCTTTTGTTTATTCATTTTAGCTAAACTAAGACTTGGCTGTGTTAGCTGGACCTTAATTTGCATCTCTGAGCTGGAGCACAAAGATACAGACAAAAATGCCCACACTAAATTAGCTTGCAAGTGATTGAATGGGATTTAGAGTCACAGAGTCAGAATTTAAGGCCAGAAGGGGCCACCAGATCATCCAGTCTGACCTTCTGTATATCGCAGGCCACCAACCGCCACCCAGCACCCACAGACTAAACACAACAACTAGAATTAGACCAAAGTACTACAATCCTCAAGCAACTTAACTATTGTGTGCCACAGGCAGAGGACAGGAGGGACCAAATTGCACCAAAACCTGAGGTCTCTGCAATGGCAGGAAATTGATTTAGTGAGATACACCTACATGATCCAAGCAAGCAACCAACACCGTATGCCGCAGAAGGTGGTGAACCCACCCACCCCCACACATGATCTCTGCCAATATGACCTGGTGGAAAATTCCTTCCTGACCCTGAGTATGACAGTGAGTCCAACTCTGAGCCTGTGAGCAAGACTCATCAGCCAAGCACCAGAGAGAGAGAATTCTGAGCACCAATCCACCCCATCCTGTGTCCAATCTCCATCTGTAGCAATCTCTGATGCTTCAGAGGAAGGAGACCAAAAAAAGCAGAATACATTAGCGAAAAAATATCATTTCCTGACCACTGCAGGTGACTGGCTGAAGTCCTGAAGCATGAGATTTAGGAACATAAGACATAAACCAGAGACCCCCAGGACTACCAAGAGCAGTTGTGCACCACCAAAGGCAATCCCGTCATACAATTCCACTCAAATTTGTCAAGCCCTGTCTTAAAACTAACTAGGTTGTTTGTTGCCCCCATAATTCCTATTGGAAAGCCATTCCAGAACCTCTCTCCTCTGATGGTTAGATACCTTCTAATTTCCAACTTGAATTTATTCATGGTCAGTATATACCCATTTGTTCTTGTGCCAACATTTTTCTTTAACTTAAATAGCTCTTCTCCCTTCCTGGTGTTTACCACCCTGACATACTTAAGAAAAATGTTCCCACCACTTGCAGAATTTATTTTAAAGACCACAAAATCCTAGTGATCTGAGAACGCCTGGAGGGGATAGTTAAAGGACATGGAATTTATCTATGCACCTTTAAGAATTATGCACAGAAGCACTAGCAGTCATGATCCAGTCATTGTATTGAACTAATGTCCAGTGCCAGTTGCTAGATTTTTCTATAGAAAACTTGAAATCCACCTTTTAGGTTTCTCATTTAGTGAAACAGCATTATTGCAGAAAATTGGTAATCCTCCATTTGAACACACAATGATACAACAGATGAGCCCAGCAAGTGGCACTGGTGCAGTGTATGGCAATAGGCTTTTATCAACACCTAAAAGTAATATAACTGCTCAGCTAATAAGGTTAGAAGAACAGTCACCCTCTCAAAAGAGTAGCAAGTTTAAACAGATAAATCAATAGTCTACAGATGTCCTTTACTTGTGCCATCTGGAGGAGCTGTTAGCTTCCTTTTCCCCTTCCCTTTAAACATCTAACTCCAGATACAGAGCTGCCAAATATCCTCACCAGATCCAGGTGAGAAAATCATTTAAATTCAAATAATTGAAATTTGTGGTAGAAAAATCCTGTTAAGTCTTCTTCCCCATCTTCTAAGGCAGAATTATTCCAAGGCCGACTCTATTAATGTTCTAATATGCCCTGAATCACCACAGAATCTGACTGAGCACCTACTAAAATCATACATATAAACTTATATTTCTCTTCCCCTCTCCCAGTCATCAGGGACTGATCTCTGTCTATGGTGTATGTTTTGTTTTAATGTAGTGGTATTGTGTGAAGACTAGGCCAAAGACGTAGATACTCATCACCCCTTTGTTTGTCTCTCTTTACTGGTTCCCCATGAACTACCAGGGCAAATTCCAGGTTTTGGTCTTCATCTTCATCTTCCCTGAGCTCCATGAATATGTAACTCATGCATGGAAGAGATCAGAATGACCACAAACCTCAGTGCATGCAGAACAAAATGTAAAACCCACTTCTCTGACCTATTCTCCCTACAACAACACCTCAGTTTTTCAAAGTGATTAATAGTGGGAGAATACGTGTGCTTGAAGAGTATTTCTGTTATGCTAGTGACATCTTGAATGATGATGTGCACATAATTAAATTAGTTTGGAGAGCGCATTGTTTTCTACTTTAACAGGAAGCTTAAAGTCAGATTCTGATCTCGATACACTGGTATCAAATGGAGTAACTCTATCGACTCTAGTGCAGTTACTCCAGGTTTACACTGCTGTAATGAAAATCAGAATCCATGCCCCAAAGTCCTAATTGAACAATGGCAAATAAATGGATCCTAGGGCCAAGATGTTCAAAAGTGACTGGTGATTTTGGGTGTCCAATTTGAGAGATCTTGATGGAGCCTGATTTTAAGAAAGCGCTGAGCACCTCCCTCTGAAAATCAGGTTCCTTTAAAGTGACTCATGCTGGGTATCCAAAAATGGAGACACTCAAATTCACTGGTCATTTTTTAATGTTTTTGCCTATCGGTGAGATCCTGTCCCTATTGAAGTCAATGGGAGTTTTGCCGTTAACTTCAGTGGGGCCAGGATTCCACCCCAGACCTGCTTCTTGTATCTTTTTCATTGAATGCAGTTATTATTATTTTTTTAATACTGTTCATAATGATTGTGCTTTCTACAGTCATAGATGAGGAATGGCAAAAAACTCAGTGTGTGCCAAGGGAGACCTGCGTGGAAGTTGCCAAAGAGCTAGGTACAACCACCAACAAGTTCTTTAAGCCTCCCTGTGTGAATGTGTTCCGCTGTGGAGGTTGCTGCAATGAGGAGAGCCTGGGCTGTATGAACACAAGCACAACTTATGTTTCAAAAACGGTAATTGGAACAATTTGTCTTCCTTCTTGCCTATCACTGGCTCTGAAACAAAGTGAGGGAAGAGGATGCTGGGCCTCTGAAAGCCAGTTATGGAGATACCTGAGGATACAGCTATTCTCTACAGTCATAATGATAAGCATACATTTGTATTGATACAGAGTGAATAAGGCCTTCCGAATGATGATTTAGTGCCATTTTATAGTCACTTTACGCAAGTATACATGACGAAACCTGGTGCACAGCTGTGGAGAATGAGGTCACATGAATGGACTATGATCTCGTGTTGTGTTAATGAGTTTAATTCTTCTTTATTCTATAGTTATTGAGACTTGGGATTTCCTGATGCTAGTGGCTCATGGAGACTCCCAGCACCACTGACCTAATGAATTCTGTAGGAAATTCTGATGTGTAGTGCCTCAGAGATAAGTTCTAAATTTTGAAAATTGGGACCAGTGACAAAAGAAAAGTGACTAGTGATTCTAGGTGTCTCATTGTTTGGGTGTCCTGCTTCACATGTCTTAAAGGAGCTTGATTTTCCCAAGGGCTGTGCAGCTGCTCTTTGAAAATCAGGTGCCCTCAATACAAATGCCTTAGGTTTTCAGTGCCCAACATCACAAATTGCTTCTGAAAATGTAGGCTTAAATCAATAGGCAGATACTGCTAAGTAGCAATAGGCAGCAAATAACCTGAATTTTGCAGGCAGCACTATTCATTTACAGTTGTGAAAACTTTATGCCTTTAAAGAAATACATTAAATTCTGGTTATGAAAAGTTTTTGCACTGGTACAAAATTCGTGGACAATTGTTTAAAGAGAAATTTAAAATATTCCTGGAACAAGCATTCTAAAACCAGTGGTCTTGACCCACCGCTGTGTTATTCCACTTGTGTATCAGTGTAATTCCACTGATTTCAGTGGAGTTGTGCTGAAATAAAACTGGAGTAATGCAATGGTGAATCAGGCCCAATACCTTCTATGTAGATGTTTGTTAATCAGTTCCATTTGTCAGGAGGAGAGCGCTCTTATGAGCTGTTGTATGTACACCACAGATGTCTGACCATCTCAGAGGTCTGGGTCAGGCTAGAAACCATTTATTTATTCATGTAGTTATGCTTGGAGCAGTAGTTCGTAAGTTAGTTAAAAAACTAAAGTTTATTCAATTCTGCAGAGTGTAACATTCCTTTAACTTCCTTCAAAATAGCTATTTTCAAAAGCCTTTGGGTACATTCTGTTCCCAGATACAACCATGTAAATCCAGAATCATTGTACTAAAGTCAATGAAGTTACTCCAGACTGACATCAGTATTACTGAGAACAGAATTTTCCCCTGAGCTCTTTATTTCTTTACAGAAAAATTGTAGGCTTCATGGTGAAACATCCACTGGAAGTTGAGACAGAGAAGATAAATGAGTCTCTATATAAGTTTTTCAGGTTACATTGCTAATGTATGTGAAACAAGTTCCAGTCATCTACATGTTTTTCAGCTTCATTCATGAAACATACTGTTGATTGCTCAGTAAATGATATTTACAATATATTATTTTTTTAGCCCTGGGTCGACTATGCTGACCAGTTCCTAGCTCAGTGGGCATTGCTTAATTTTCCCTTTTGGTTAACTTAGGTCAGACCTGTGGTGGCTACCAGCAGAAAAGGGGGAGGGGGGAGGAGTGGCAGTGGGTAGGAAGCTGGCATTTAAAAGATTTTAAGAAATAATGATAGCTCTATAATGGAAACTGAACAGCATATTTCATTCTTCTAGCTCTTTGAGATTTCAGTTCCTTTGACAAGTGTCCCAGAGCCAGTGCCAGTCAAAATTGCCAACCACACAGGTTGTAGATGCTTATCAACTGCTCAGCATCACCAATATGCCATCATACGAAGATCTGTCCAGTACCCAGAGGAGGATGGGTAAGGCTCTCTGTCTTTACAAAATATTACAGAGTATACGGCATTAACAAGGAAGCTCTTTTGTTTTAAGTCATTCACTACTGGTTTTCTTCCATCTTTTGCTTTCCCATTAGTTTCCAAATACCCTGGGTATTCTTCAAACTTATAGAGCCAAACTCAAACCTGCTGTAAACAGGTTTAGTCTGCACATATTTGGCAGCCAGATTGAGGCCACAATTCAGCAAGTACCTAACTAGAAGCACTTGGGTAATCCCATCGCAGTTAATATACCGACTCGTATTCTTAAAGTTAGGCACGTTCCTAACTTGTGCATCATTGAATTGGGACATCAGTGCAGACTGCCACAGTGTTCCTATCTAGGGTAATATGACGCAGTGCTTAATTTGTAATGAAAGAGGTGCCGGGGCTCAAGCAATTTTTTTACTTTCATAACATGGCAAGTCCAGAGGCACCTGGGCTATGAACTGCGGTGCCGAGGCTCAGCCCTAGCAAGCCCTGGCATAAATTAAACACTGCTGTTGCCATTAATTCACATAATACAGTTGACAGGTCTGGCAGTAAATAATTGTCTTGAGCAAACTAGCTAACTAGTCTTTTTCCGTAGCTACATTAATTCTTGTGAAGCTTTTTTAAAATACCTGACCATGTTGTTTTTCCTTCTAGTTGCCCCTTTACCAACAAACTTTGTCATAGTGGCTTGATATGGGACAGCAACAAATGTGAATGTGTGGTAGATAAAGAACATCCTGGCAGAAGGGAAGGTAAAAGTAGTATCATTGGCTGACATTTCTGCAGCTACCATCTCTATCAGAAGGGGGTTGATACGGTTCTCTCCTTTTTCTCACTGAGATTTCTCTTTGATTCTAATTCAATAGACTGTATTGTCTTATTATAGAATACTCTAGTTGTAAACACGCACACAAATGGTGTTACCTCATCTCATTTTCTTCTGAGCATTTCTGCCTTTTCATATTAGCAATGGGAATAAGGAATAGCAATATATTAGAAGGAATTAATGTAGCTGGCAGTCACTCTACATTTTCATTGTACACAGATGACTTAGTCGTTTGTTTAGGGGGCTTTCAACTCAGTATCCCACATCTATTCACCTGTATTCAAGAAATGTTCATGTTTTTCTGGTTTAAAATAAATTGGCAAAGATATTACCACTCACATTCGGGGCTACGTTCTACCCTCCTACATAGTGCACACATGAAAACCTTACTGAAATCAGTAGGGTTATATGAATAAAAATGTGCCGAGTGTGGACTTCTGCCCCCAGTGATTCTAGAGTTTGATCCTGCAAACCATTCCTCACATGATTGATTCTTATAGGCTACACTCGGCATAAATTGTACTTGAGAGGAAATGTGCTTCAGAGACACCCCTCTGAGGCATAATGCTTCCTGTGCTCCCCTCATGTGTGGGGGAAGGAGGGAATGTTTCACTTGAGCTTTTTACAGGGCTCTTTGCTCTCTTTCCCCTTGTGCCCAGCTAGTTCCCTGGCTGGCAAGTTGGCACTCAGGGTTGAGCTGTGACTCCCTCCCTCTCTCCTCAGTCCTCACCCACTGCGTGGAGAGAGTTATGCATGCAGGCAAGACTAGGGCACACTCTATATGATGCCAATGGAGCTACTTGTGAGAGTAAGGCTCTCCGTTAGGCTACTGGATACAAACTGAACAGAATAATGTTAGTAGAAATGATATGTAGAAGTGACTTCCAAGAAAGCATACAGCTTGGTATAAAAGCATAAGGTCATTATCAGTTGTTGCCTCCTTCCTCTTTTCTTGGTGGAGAAGAGTTGAATCCATCAAAGAAATCAACTGAAAACTTTCCTTGGGGGGAAATAAACAAACTGCTATAAATCTAAAGAATCTTGAACATATTGAGTGGTATTAAAATCTCCCTAAATACCATACAATATTTATATTCAGATGGGCAATAATGGGAATCTAATATACCTGGATTACATGGACACAGAAGAAAATCTTGCCTTTCTAGATGATCTTACATTCAACAAATTAAAGCATACAAACCAGTAATAAAGGCAATTTGGCAAGCATTTGCATTCCTAGGTCAGTGACCTAAAATAAAACTGTATAGCTCCATAAACTCTTTCTGTCTAGTATGCTCTCTTAGCATTAATAGACAAGAAACCAATTTTATTGGGACACAGGTTTGTCATCCTGGATCAGATCATTAGTCCATCAACTATGGTATCCTGGCTTTATCAGTGCTAAGTAACTGATACTTTATAGGAAGACCAAAGTGTGGGGATTAGGGGGACACCAGGCAAACTCATATTGCACCTAACAGCTAGCCATTTGTGCTATGGGCTAACAACCAGATAAATCAAGTGACTTATAATAAAAACTGTATTATGTTTTTTACTGATGTAAGCCAAACATTTCCAATAATGAACAATCATTTGCTGCAGTTTGACAGTAGCTTAGACAAATTCATTTTAAATAAGACCTTGAGGCTAAAGCAAAGAGAGAATTGAACAATCTACACCAATTAATATATGCCAAGGCTCATCACCCAAGGAGGGGGGTGGGGAGCATTTCACCAGAACCTATGCAGATTTTTGTATCTTTAAAATATATTTGCTTTTTATGTTGTTTGGCTGTTAATTTCTGGTATTAAGTTAACAACAATGGAGGCTTCCCTCAAATAATGAGTACGGTATATCCTTTCTGGCCATTGAGGTGAGAGCTCAGACCTGAGGTCATAGTCATAGGTTAAATTTCACATTACATAGGTTAAATCCAAGACCTATTTATAAAATTACAGGAAATTACCATTCCAATGACACATTGTATGCTATGACCTTTAACCAGGGTGTACTGCCAACACTTTACTAAGGGCTCTCATAAAAATGTTCACCTTTTGCCATGATAAATCTCATGGTATGCCAGGATGTGCATGTTTGCGGAGAAGGGGTGAGGTGTTGAGGAGCGCAGTCATTTATTTTCTGCTTTTATCATTGAAACAAAATGTTTTCTCACTGCCCTAACCATATTAACCAAGAAGGGAATGTGTGCTGCTTAGCAATCAGACTTAGACTAGGCTGCATCTTGCTAGAATTGTTTATACTTTGTTTCTGAAAAAATATACTGAGTACATTGATTGAGAAGCACAATGTTGTGTGAATGTTGTTTGTACTTTGTATGGGATACGTGTTTGGTTTTTTTAAATACTTGCCATCTGGTGCATTCCAAAAATCAAAAAGCTCCTCGCAAATATTTTTTGTAGGCATCCCAGGGGAGGTTGTCTCTGACAAGGGTGATTTAGCAGTATAGCTCTGTCAGAAGCAGGGAAATCATCCCGATCTTCTCTTCAGTTTGGTGGTGGCCTCATCCAGCATATTAACTCATCATAGAAATTCTAAGGACCAGATTCCTCCTTCATGTACACATGCATAAATCCTGGTGATTTCAGTGGAAGTTCCACACATACAATCATATAATCTAAAGCAGAATCTGGGCATACAGACCTTATTGCCAAAAGATTTGTCTGTTGTTACAGGACTCCCTCCTCTTGCTGAGCTGGCTAAGTGTGGACCACATATGGAATTTGATGAAGATAATTGTGAGTGTATCTGTAGATGGAAATGTCCCACCGATTTTTTCCAAAATAAAGTGAACTGCAGCTGCTATTTGTGTAGGGAGAGCCAGGAGAGCTGCTCTCAGAAACACAAGATATTTCATGCAGAAACCTGCAGGTAAGTGTTCCTTTCCTTTCAATTTCACACCTCTTAACATAGCTGAGCCACGTGAAAACCATGTTCTTTTCAATTAAGCAATACAGATCAACTTGGAAAATACAATTCACTTTTGTAGTTTTGGGGGTAGTTGTTTTTTAATGTGTTTGCCAGTTTTCTTTGCAGTCCCAATCTATTGATATAATGTCATTTATTGATGAAACCCGAGGACAGGGAGTCAAGGGTTGTATTCTCGACTCTCCCAGTTACTCACTGTGTGACCCAGGGCAAGTCACTTAACGCATCAGTAAAATGGAAATAATACTTACAATATTTACCTCATAGAAGGTGTGAAGTTTGTTTAGCTAACGCACTTTGAGACCCTTGGACAATAGGTGCTACTTAAGTGAAAAGAGGAGTTGCTAATATTTGTTATGTAGTTTCTAAGCACCCTTCATGCACAGAGACATATTTGTTTCTAATATCTGGGGAATAATTTCTTTAACTATCTTATCTGAAGACAGTGTATGTCCCAGAAGATTTGTGGTGGTATTTGGAGCCTTTCATTTCTAGGTGGTTCAGATTCAGTCCACGTCCCTTGTGACTGACAGTCATTACCTGCTGACTGCTGTGCAGTGGCCTTTGGGAAACAAGTTAATTGTCTCAGTATAATTCATAGTGAACAGGTGTCCATGTGACAAAAAACATCATCACATAATGCCTACCATTAAATGAGCATATTTTCTCACCACCTCAGCAGAGTACTCAAGGACTTAATGGGCGTGGGAAATTAACTATCCTTTCATGCATAGAGATAGACCCTCTAGGTCAGGGCTGAGGTACCTTGAGGCTGTGTGGGGAAGCCTGCATTGTCTGTGTTGTATCTGTCCTGTCCTATGGATAAGTAGAGTGCATCATCTGCAAAGATATCACTTCAGCACCATTCGGGAGCACTGCAGTCACATAATTTAAAAGACATTAAACTAGAGTGGCCCCTTCACTGCTCTGAAGGGGGCTCAGAAGGAGGCAGGGGGACTGCTAGCTCCACAGTATTGCTCCCTCTCCTGGGATTCTCTTTTGGAGCTCTGTGACATGAGGACTCTGCAGGATTTGGAGGTCAAGAGGGCGTGAAGCAAGGAAACGGCTACTCTCTTCAGCATTGCCATCTGGCGGGCCCTTGGGTTTCCACTTAGGAATCTGATTAGAAATTACTTTACTCTTTAAAGCAACATTAACTTGGGGGCACTCTAGGGCTGCTACTGTGCAAGTGCTGGGAAATTCAGGCAATGGCAAGACATGTTGTTAAAGAGAAGGGATGTCAGCAGAATGGTGTGAAAGGGGAAATCCTCCATGCAGATGCCTCTCTTTATCTAGGTTTCCCCTTTCATGTGGACCTACTGGACCTATCCATTCCACGCCTTCCCAATCTCCTCCCATGCAAGGGCATTACATTTTGAGTAAATGTGCTAAGATGCTGAAAATGTTGAAGGATATATAAGTGGAGAGCTATCACATTATCATGCTTCTCTCTCTTTCTCTATTAAATAGCTGTGAGGACAAGTGCCCATTCCAACCCAGAACATGTTCAACTGCAAAGCCAGTGTGTACAAAGCATTGCCGTTGTCCAAAGGAGAAGAGAAGCTCTCATGGGTCACAAAGCAAAGAAAATCCTTGATCTAGCTTTCCCCCCTCTCTCCCAAAAACACACTGCTTTGCAAAGTAGCTGTCACTGACTTTTAAATCATTAGTAAACATGGGACATCTTCCACATTAATCGCAGAAGAATGAATCCAGTCTGCATTTATTTATTAGATTAATCACTAACTATTAGTGGGCCCTCTGGGTCATTGATAGCTGTCTTCTAATGGATAACTACAGTAGAAAGATTACCAGCTGTAGGAAAGGAAGAGTGGAAAGAGTCAACTCAACACTGTTATATGGAGGATGAGACTGGTATATGTGTAGTAGAGTGAATGTCACCGTCCAGCAGTTCAGGAATTTGAACTAAATAGTCTCTGAATCCTTAGCTAGTGCATCTCTTTGGTGAAACATTCTTCAAAGCTTCAGTGTACAGGATTTGGCTTCTAATATGCTCAGCACTGAATGATTTGATCTACTGTCCAGCTTTGATTATCATTTTGAGTTTATCGTACAACTACTGTCAGATGTGCCATATTTAAATGTATATAAGAAAATAAATACTTCAGTTATTCAAGCTGTTTATTATTCTATGTCATCTCAAACAAATGAAGACAAAACAAAAGCAAACAAACCCACCCCACAAAAGGGTCAAGCTATGGCTTCATTGGGTTTGTCCCCACTGGAACTGACCCCAGTCCACACCTAGCTTGGAGTAAGGACACTTGGTAAATCTGGTTGTCACAGTAGTTTGAATAAAGGATTTCATTTCCCACACAGGTGATGGGTTTCAGTTTTGGGGGTTTTTTTTGGCTCCTGCTGTGGGGTGTTGGTGCCCTACTGAGATGACACTCACACAGCTACCAAAATACCCCCAGAGATTTTTGGGAAGTCAAATTCTGTTGAGGGCTTGTTTTACTTTTAGGCTGTGATGCTATGGAAATAGAGGGTATCTTCTTTAGGAGGGAATTCATTTCACCCACATTTGAACTGAGCAATGGAGCATTATGCAGGTCAAGTGTGGGAAAAGGCTGGGAAGCCCAATCATATGAGTCATTTAAACCTGGACTGGACAAGTCTGGAGAAAATACTGTAAGGAACAATCCTACATTGGCAATGGGATGGATTAAATGACCTAACAGGTCTTTTCCAGTTCTAAATTCTCTATGTTTCCATATGCTATTTTCAGAAGATGGATGCTCAGGAGGAACAGTGGAAACAAAACTGGACTGCTGGACATAACAAAAGGAACAGAAACAAATCTTTGTAATGTGTGGGCTGAGCATTATTTTCTGGATTTATACAGGATTAACATTTGGGTTTCTTTAAAAAGAAAAGGGCCAAATCCTGCAGTATTTACTCAGTAATTGGGCAAATTTCCCATTAACTTTAGTGCATAGGTGCGGGAACTAGTGGTGCGAGGGTGCTGCAGCACCCCAGGGATCCCGGCTGATGGCCCCGTGTGCCCAGGGTCCCGGCTGATGGCCCTGCGTGCCTGGAGTCCCGGCCTCAGCTCTGGGGGGATGGGAGTGGATAGTGGTAGGGGGGCTGGCTTTTAGCACCCCCACTATTAAAAATGTTCTAGCGCCACTGCTTTAGTGGGACTTTTATCTGAGTAAAGGATATTGGATTTGGCCCTAGACAAATGTTCTGAACAGTTACTCCCAGACTCTCTATCATCTGGCTATTGCTGGTGTACTTGTGGATTCTCCTGGCGTACTCTCTTCTCCCTGATAGACTTCATACACATATTTGTTATCAGACAGGTTGTCCCGGCCCCTTCTGCAGGTTTCTCAAGGCGATAGAAAAATGCAACCCCTCCACTTTGCTCAAAATCCAGCCCCTTGGTTGGACTTGCTGGCAGAGAATGCTGCACTGGTCCAATAGTTATTGCAGCTTGTACATTTCCCCAATATGTCACGGAGCTGTCAGAGAAACTGCATTTCCTGAACACCACGCTGCCTCCCATTTTGGGCCAGGACCTAAATGCACAAAACTTTGTTAGTATAGCATTGTTTGCGCAGCTAAATGATTGTTTAAAAAGTCAGGCAATACAATTCTATACCCAACTGACAAGGAAGAGGCCTTGTTAACATTAGGTTTGCTATTATGTAATCGCAAGGAATGATACTCTTAAAAAATAATAATACAAAAATGAAGGCCATGATCCTGCAAAGACTTATGCATGTGCTTTATTTTACCAATTCTGAGTCATTCCATTGACTTCCATGGGCCTACTCCCAGTGTGCAAAGTTAAGCACTTGCATGAGTCTTTGCAGGATCAGGGCTGCCTTCTTGTCCCCCCTCCCCATTCCTTCATAATACATAGTATCAAAGTTAACATTAGCAAAGCTTCTTTCCTGTCTCTCATGTATACCGTTGGCCAGATTCCCTACAGCTGGTGCAGGAATGCAAAAAATCCCTGAATCTGGTAGGCCCCTGATGGCTTGATGGAGATTCACCTGAAAGGGCACCATGTGCCAGCACTGCCCTCCCTTGGGTTTCTATGGTGTAGAAGGGTAGATTTAATGGGAACCCTGCTGATGGAAGATGCACCGAATCAGTACATCCATCCTCCTACATCCCTTGTCACCACAGCCTACTTTTTGAGTGGTGCTGGCTCACGCCTGTCCTTCCAGCACAAGGGAGATGGCAGCTTATTTCTTCTACAATAAATTCCTGCCCTGGCAGATCTTCTGCCACCAAGGCCCTGTGTCAGTGTTTGTGCTGCTGGAAGCTGTCCTTTCCCATAATGCTATCCTATACGAATAGTGAAAAAACAAAACTGGAGCATGTACCGGATATTCAGAACATGCCACATAACAGCAGCATGTGGAAAAGCTGAAGAGTTGAAGCATAACACTCCAAATGCCAGTTCTGTGGGATGTTCTTGACTATTACAGCCACAAGACGATCCGGGTGTTGCAAACACCATGGAAAAGACCATAAATCTTCCATGTGGAAAACAGGGACTAAAAGGAAAACACTGACAGGATCCTTTGTTGCAGATGGAAACACAAGCAGATATGTAATGACAAGAGTTTGATGAGGATTTATACAAACCCTTTGAGGATATTTTATTTGACAGATACCGGAAATGATCCATTTTGAAATCTTTAATGTACCATAAAAAATAAATGCTTTTTATGTATCAACTTTCATACCAATATATCATAAAATGTTTTACAGATTTCATAATAGAGATTTAATATAACAATGCAGAAGACTTAAGTGAGGCATGTAAAACTGATGGCAGATCTGTATTTTGATTGATGTCATCAGCTCTTGACCTATGACTAAAAGACCTTCACTGCAAAAAGGTTGCTTGAACAGAGGAACATCTCTGTCTGAAATGTGACGTGCCTTTTATTACTGTGTTCAGCCTGCATTGCTTTTCAAAAATATGGACCTGATCTACAGATCTCATAACCAGAGTAAGAATTCTAAACTTTCTTGTTATAGTATGTCATAATTTTTACATAATCAGAACTGTCTACATCTGGATTCTGGCCTTTTGAGTTCTCCTCTATACACTAATATGTACATTAAGATTCAATACATTTAAATAATAATGGCTAATTCCTCATAAAGCCAATATGAAGTTTGATTAGAACACTAGTTATTACTGACTAACCCTTTCACATCTTCCATGTGTTTTTCTTGGACTGAATGAGAAACATAATAAAACTTCAACACTGAGGGAGCCCCCACCTTTGAAACAGTCAGAAAAGTATTGTCCACTAATGAAAAATGTACTTAAATTCTGGAGGGACAGAGGCATGTGTTCTGCCTACCTGGGAAGGTGACAATGAAGAACTCCAAACAAATCTGGTAAGGATAAATAACCTACTTATTTCAAACCAATCCATATTTTGTATACTTGTAGAAGGGCCTGCAGCACATGGAATATGCAATAGAAAGCTGAGAGATCATTAAAAGATTATTGTTTTTTAAACAATATTGCAGTATCTATCCCTGTCCCTCATGCCCTCTCCACTTGTGCTCTGTAGTATTTGTTCCCCGGCCCATTCCGCAGACCATGTAGAGCTTGGGATTTTCAAGTAGAAGAACATGAGGCACAGGATGGGCACGGTCTGTACATCATCTCCTCCACCTCAGACTTGTGAGGATTCCTCACCTAACTTAATACTGACCACCACCATCAACGCAGGCCTACTCACACTGAAGGAGGTGTCCAGGGCCAGTGTCCAGTACAATATACCTTGAAGGCTAGAGAGAGGAATGAGCAGGAAGATACTGTGGCAGCAGAGATGGTGGTTCTAGGCTACTATTGTATGTGGATATTAGTCTGATTCAGAAAGCTGAATATCACCTGAATGTAAGGACTCATGAATTACACTAGCAGCCTATTTGTCCATCCCTTTCAAACAAAAAAATTAAAATGATGGTGTTTCCGTGCAGAAGATCTGCTTCTCTTCCTTCTTCCATGTAAATCAAGAGGAACGTTGTTTAAATCAATAATTACACTGAGGTGGCTACATTAGTATAAACAAAAGGAGAATTAAACCTGCAGGAGCGGGTTTGGTTTATGTTCTCCAGGCAATGGGACTCGTCTTTCAACTGCAAAACATAATAGACGCTATCAGCTGGTAATCCATATAGATTTTGGATCCTAGCTGTGAATTACCACATGTGTAACTACGAGTGGGTAATAAGGCAAATGAATCTAAGCTACTTACATAATCTGTTCTACACTGAATGATAAACAAACCAGGATGTACAAATGATGTCCTGTCATCCATTTTTGTCTCGGCCAGCCTCCCATATCAATAGTTACAGAAAACATCAACAAGAGGTTTTAACTCAGGGGGGAAAATCTGGTTTATATTAAGTTTAAAAGGAAACTGTTCCCAGTCAGTCAAGTATGATGGATGGTGGCAGGGCTTGGCACCCCATCTCACAATACCCTTTTTTTTTTGTTTTATTCTTACCATATTTTACAATGCCCCTAATTCTTAAAGGCCCTTCATTGGGATGACCCCTCCCTCTAGTAGAGGAAACCTGGAATCTGTTTCTTCCAGACCCTGCCAGCATTTTTCCTTGGAAAGCAATGCAAGGTGCCCCCTGCTCCTCGGGGACTGAGAGCATTGAGCTTCTACAGAACAGCAAGTGCTGCCAGGTTTCTGAAAAGCAAAATCTAACATACTTTAAAATATTTATAATTGGATAGGCAATGATTCCCTGATTCTACATTGTTAGATTTTTTTTAAATGTGATGTTCGGTTGTTGAGAAATAATCTAAGGTTGGGTGACAAGATAGCAACAGACCAGGAAGTGTTTCATTTAGTTTCCTTACCTGAAGAGTGTTTGATTACAGTGGTGATTCTTTCTTTATGAAGACACTAATCCTAATGTTTGGTTTATTTGCAGTTATTTCACAAGCCCAGGTGAGAATGTGATGAAGACTAAACTGATTAACCCATCACATTCCATTTATCTGAATCCATGGACACTGTTGCAGGGTAAAGTGTCTATCTAGGGTTTTCTATTGAGCCCATCACTTTCGTACCTAAATTAATTTACTCCCCTGGAAAAATATATCTGCATGGCAACATCCCTAGTGGATTTCATGGAGGACTTTACTTTTCTTACTTTCCTGATAAAGAATTACTTGCTTGTTATGAATGAACCTTACTGGCGAGCATAGTGCATTACTATTGAGAGTCCCAAGGAAGTTAATTAAAAGGGGTATGGACCCTGTTGACACGAGCAGCTACTCAGAATTGGAATGGATGTTCAAACATAACTGTGCAGTATTTGTCCAGCTCTATTCTTGAGGCAAAAAAGAAATTATATAAATACTGTATTACAAAGCGGAGCTCACCAAACTAATAAGAACTATGAAAGATTTGTTTACTAGATGTTACCCATTTAATGAACTGTAACATTTTCTTTAATCAGATTACAAATGCGCTATTATCAAAAGACCTTTAAATCCACATAGTCCATCTCCAATCTGGGATTATCCTGTGTATCCTTTTAAAGAAATACTTGTTTCACTTAATATTGATTTTTAAATGAAAGTTACAGTTGAGTACTCATTCTTATCATTCTTTATAAAGTAGGTTAGCTTTTAACCAACTGGCTACATTTTTCACTTCTGCCCTTTAAGATTACATAGTTCATGATACAGTACAGTACATATACATCCTTTGAGATGGGAAATGCAGTTTGCTCTTAATCCAAGCCCTGTAGAAGGCATCCAAGATGCTACAGTAAGGGGTACCTCAAATGCATGTAGTAGTAGTAATAATGAATTTAATAATCTTTGCACTTTCAGTTAGATAGTTGAAGGAAATAACTATAACATATCACGTTGTCACAGAGTCCTTTCACACGGCTGCTGGGTTTACACAACTGCATTCAGACCTAGGCAGGCAGTGCCTTGATTCACAACACACTTGGATCAGTAAATGTTAAGGCTCCTCTAGCTCCATCTATTGTTCTAACAGCATTTTCCCTAATTTCTACTAACAAACCACTTTTGTTAACATTTTAATGTGAGAACCATCTTAGAGTTTTTGCTATTTATTTTGTACGGATTTAATGGCATTAATTATAAAGATTATTTTTCTAAAGGGATGATGGCTAATCTTGGTTATTTAAATTCAAAATCGGATTTATCATAAAAATAATTATTTTGTAAGATTGGCCTTCCTGGATCTGTACTAACATTGTTGATGCACAAATGGGGAAAAACACGTGTCCAATCTGTCCAGTTTGGGTCCAGCTCCAGGACTAGGGAGGTGGAGGTTTAGATCTGTACCCTCTCTGCAAGTTAACACACACAAAGCCATTATTAGGTGCTCTAAAAGCTCCAGTGAAGAAAATTGAGCAAAGAAAAATGTAGGCTGAATATTGGGCGAAATTACATAACAAGGCAAATTATCAGGGTCTGATCATGAAGTCTTCATGTGGGAGGACTGTAGGACTGAGCTTTTAGATTTTGGAATGGTCTCTTAATGGAAATGATGAAAGACTCCTATCTTGAGTCACTTAAAACAGGACTGCACAAAACAATTGACAGCACACTGGGGGTGACCAATCCTGCACTGGCTGGAAGCTAGACAAGGTGACCCAATAGGTAGTTTCCATCTCTAATTCCACGGATGAAAAAAAAATAGTAAGTTCAGCTGCATTAGAAACACTGGATGGCAAGGAGCTGGGCTGGGATCTGAGTTTGCAACATGGAAAGATAACTTATTTTCAGGACTCTGAGAGGGAATTTCAAACAAGAGAAAATAAGTACTTTTTTACTGGGTATATGTGTCATTTTATACATGGACTGTGCTGCTTAACGCAGTTCGCCGCTCCAGGCCGATGGGGGCTGTGGGAAGTGGCGCGGGCCGAGGGATGTGCTCGCTGCTGCTTCCCGCAGCCCCCATTGGCCTGGAGCGGCGAACCGCGGCCAGTGGGAGCCGCGATCGGCCGAACCTGCAGACGCAGCAGGTAAACAAACTGGCCCGGCCCGCCAGGGTGCTTACCCTGGCGGGCTGCAGGCCAAAGGTTGCTGATCCCTGGTCTAGAGTGTTACAGGAACCTATTATTCTTACACTTTCAAGAATTGCTAAAGTGGACAGTTTCCTCTCTCCACGTCATCTCAGGCAGAAATGCCAAAAATCTCCACTCTCAATTACTATAGAATATCTCCAGCCAGAGACACAAAACAAAAACCAAGAACAGTTTACCCTTCACTTCAGAGTAGAGGCACAAAATATCAATTACCTCTTCACCTCAGAGCAGAGGCAAAGCTATCACAGACCAAAAAAACCTATTTTTTCCTCATATGGCTCTTGGTTGTTCTTTGCTACTTCCTGCTCAGCTTCACCTAACAATCTTGCTCTATACCTGGCATTTAAGGCCCCGATACTCCATTGTGGGACTATTCACAGTAGTAAAGTCGAGCATATGAATTTAAGTGTTTACAGAATTGGGGCCTAAGCCAATCTCTATAGGGCAGAGCCCATCAGCTTTCTTCAGTCTAAGGAAGAAACTTAACTTCTTTGATGCCAAACTCTGAGCACAGTACGTACAGCCCATCACAACTCCATTTGGTTTCATATGATTCTTTATTGGTGCATGTTTGCTACAGTGCTGTAGTATAAATGTCAGGAACATCATCACTTGGTAAATTACACTTATTTTAAAATGAAATAATATGTATGGTTTAAACATTTGTCTTTTGTTTGTTAAATGTACATATGTGTGTGCATACAGAATTAAACAAACTATATATATAATAGTATATATAGATTTTATACATTTAATTTTAAAAATGTATTGTGTTCATTAAAAGAACTATGCAAAGCCTGTAGTGCTCCAGTTTAGAAATATAAAAAATCCACCAGAAATCTGTCAGTTTTTGCTCAAGACAGGCATGTACTAGTGGTGATGTTACACATCAGGATGGAGGAACAGTGGCAAAGCTGTGGGGGAGAAAGGAAGGGGGTAAACGGCTAGCCCGAGCTACACTTGGTATAAGCCAATACTAGTAATTCTTCACTTTCAAGAGCCCTGAAGTGACCCCCTTGAGGCAACATGACATCCAGAACTGAATCACATGAGTTGCTTTAGTCTTCTCCATCTTCCCTAACACAACCTCTGGACTGCCTTAGGGAGCACTCCTAAAGAGAACAACAAACCCAGCGTGCTACCTTCAAGAACCAGGGCAAGGAAGGAATAATCCCTTTGCTGTTATTTTAAACTCGATGTTTCCCAGCCCTGTGCATACATCCTATTCATTGGCACAATTAACAGGAGTGAAACAGCTTCACTTCAGGTTAGGGCAGGTTAGAAACTGGATCTCCCCACTAGCTATTGTTAAAAAGGTTTAAATGTGAACAATCCAACAATATGGTTATGGACAAGTGGGAAGTGCTCCATCCTTGTGGAGTGGATAGGGGAAGAGGAAGCAGGTATGGCAAGGGGATTTAATTTTTGTTAGAAGCATTTTTTGGATAAGCCTCAGGACTTGCTTGTATTATTTTAAATATATGGTGGAGTTGCACTGTTCTAGGGTTTTGACCTATGACCTTATGATTGGCTTTTTGGGACCCCAACTTCAATATGTGTGCATATTTCCAGGCTATTTTGTAGTGGCTGGGAGTGGAATGGGATTGCTGGTATCTGGAGGCTGAAGGAATGACTGGTTCTATATCTAAGCATTTCTAATGTGCAATCTAGGTGCCAAATTATCAGTAGTTAACATCTAGGGATGCAGGCAGGAAAACTTAGCCAGAATACTCTTCCTGACTTCTTTTGAAAGGACAGTCCAGTGTTTTGGATCAGCTGTGGCAAAGGCTCTATCTCCTATCTAGTGTTCAGATAAATACAGTGGGCCCAAAGATCATAGCTGCTATAGCAGGTTCCTGAATAAAAAGAGGTCTCTGAGAGAACGTGGGCCTATCCCACTGAAGGTTTTGTAACTCAGTGCAAGACCCCTGAGTGGCATCTTTTGGATCTGGTGTTGCCCAGGAGTCAGCTACAACTTGCAGAGCACAATAATATACAGTCTTCAGCCCATTTCACTTAGGGTGCTGCATTGTATGCCAGATGTCATTTCACTGTGAATTTTCTCAGGCTGAGATATAAAGAACTGCAGTACTCCAGACAACAGGTGACAAACATATAAACTACTGTGGCCAATCAACATCTTAAAAGGATTAGGAGTTTTCTTGATAGCTGGTGATTCTCCGGGATCAGCATGATCCCAAGGCTGCATACCAGCAATGCCAGAGATACGATGAGGTGTAGGTGCTGAATAGAACCTTTAAATGATTGCCTCCTTCTACTAGCATTACTTTGGTCTTTCCTGAATTTAAGACAGCTAGTTTTCATTCAGACAATCACTATGCTATCTGTGACCCAATGGTGTCTTCTGTTGGAAGGATACAGATATCTGCAGGTCAGAGGCATATTGGCATTGCAGCCTATGTCATCTTGCTATTCTATCAAAGATTTGCACATAGATATTTGAATAAAAACAGGACTGAGCTCCGAGGAATTCCACAAGTCAGCACTCTTGGCAAAGAGCAGTAGAGATTCTTGCCATGTGTGGTGGTGGTGGTGTGGCCTGGTTGTAGCAGCTGACTCCAGGGCAAGTGCTGTGGGACATCAGAAACACACATTAGTTTTCCAATCCCTTGGGATTTTATTATGAGTCTTGCGATTCATGGTGCGTTTCTTAGAGCCCCAGCTCCCGGAGTCAGGTGAGTGTGTTAGAGTCCCAGCTCAGTAAGCTTCTAGCCCTCCCGGCTGCAGAGAAAAGCTCGAAGAGGCGCCCGGCTGCCGGCTCAGAAACCCGGGCAGGATCACAGCCCCCATGCAAACGCACACCCACACCCCTGCCGGCGCAGGCCAGGGGGGTGAGTGCTCCCGCGTTCGCACGAGGGCATTAGGAACCCCCGGGCTAGTGCGAGGAAGGGGTTAAAGGGAAGTCCAGGCACGGAGCGCCTCAGAACGTCAGGGACGCCACGCTCCGCCCCCTTCCCCTCTCCGCGTTCCAGGGCCGAACCGAACTGAGGCTTCCGATTGGCTGCTCTGCCCCGCGTGACTTGAAGCTGCCCTCTCCATTGGTGGGCTGCTCGGGCACTGAGGCAGGGCGGGGCTGTTGTCTAGGCGACGGGGGCGGGGGGTGGGACAGCGAGTGGCCGCCGCTCTCTCCTTCCCGGAAATGGGTGGACCCGGCCGGCGGCAGGTAAGTGAGTGACTCTGCCCCGCTCCCTCCTTTGGGCCGGTTCCCCCCCGCAGAGCGAGTCCCCTGGTCTGTCCGCGCCCCCCCCCCCTCCGGCCTGGCCTGTGAGGCGGCCCCGGCCCCTGTGACCTGCTCGGCTGCGCTGGCGCTGCTGAGAACCCCGCCCCCCCCCCGACCGCCCCCCTCCCCGCGCCGCCCCCGCTGGCTGCAGAGCCCGGCTGGGCGGGGGAGGAGCTGCTGTCACTGCCCCCCCCCCCTCCCCAAACGCTGTAGCCTGGGCCACGATCCATCCCCTTGTGTGGCAGCCCCGTCCCCTGCCCGCCTGCTGCCCCCGGCCGCGCTCTGCGGGAAGGCGCGTCTCTCCCCGGTGTAGTGTAAGTACAGCGCCAGGCGCGGCTGGGTTCCAGCCTCCCCCTCCCCCGCCCAACATAGACACACATTGCAACTGCGGGCTACTGCTTGTGCAGCGGTGTTTGCTACACTATGGTAGGCTTCCGTCCCGCAGAGCCTCTTAATGTGATGATTGTCTTACAATGCGGTAGAGGCTCAAGGTCATTAACGTTAGTGGTTCATGGGCTCCAAAGTTGCTAATAAGGGGGGACTCGATGTCACATGTTTTTGTGAGCACTGTGCAGGAAGGCACACGCATGTGCTGTTTTGTTGTAATGAAAGTACAAGGAGGCTGAGGAGGCAATATCTTTTGTTGGACCATTTTCTATTGGTGAGAGAGAGAAGCTTTTCAGCTGCACAGAGCTCTTCTTCAGGTCTGGGAAAGGCACTTAGAGTGTTACCGCTAAATACAAGGCCGAACAGATAGTTTAGCATAGATAGCGCATATTTTAAGGGACCATTTCCAATGAAGTGGCCTGTTAATGCCTCTGTAATTATAGGGCAAAAAGGAGGGGTTAATGGGTTACAGATTGTTGTAATAAGCCATACATCCAGTGTCCCTGTTCAGTCCATGTTTTTTAGTGTCTAGCCAAGTTATGAATTTAAGTTCCTAGGCTCATCTTTTGAAGGTGTTGTGTCGGCTTCCTTTGAGGATGAGGGCTGATGAGTCAAATGTAGAGTGAGCACTTTGTGAAAAGTGTTCCCCCATGGGTAATACAGTGTTTTTGTCTTTTATCATTTTCCTTTGTGAGTTCAATTGAGAGCATAGTGATTGGTTTCACCCATATAGTTGCTATTGGGGCATTTAGTGCACTGGATGAGGTACACCACATGTTGTGATAGGCATGTGTAGGACCCATGGAATTTGAAAGATGTGTTGTGGGGGTATTAATCATTGTAGCAGTGGAGATAAGTCTGCAGGTTTTGCATCTGTTATAGTAGCAGGGTTTGGTGCCACTTTGAGTTGGTGTATCTGGTCTGTGGGGAGCTTTCTTCTGATGATAAGCTTGGAGAGATTGGGGGATTGTTTGAAGGCCAGAAGAGGGGGTTCGGGAAATATTTCTTTCAGGGTGGGATGCCCATTGAGTATGGGTTGTAATTGTTTGCTGATACCCCATATGGGTTCCAGTGTGGGGTGATAGGTAACAACTAGGGGTGTGCAGTTGGAAAGGGGTTTATTTTTGTATTAAAGCAGGTTCTTTCTGGGTATTTGGGTAGCCCGTTTAATGTTGTGATCTACTTCTCTAGAGGAATGTCTGTGTTTGGTAAAGGTGTTTTTGAGTATGTTAAGGTGTGTATCTCGGACTTTCTTCTCAGAGCATATTCTGCAGTATGTGAGTGCCTGGCTGTAGATAAGTTTCTTGCTGTGTTTGGGGTGGTTACTGGATCTGTGAAAGTAGATGTGGGAATCCGTAGGTTTCTTGTACAAAGTTGTCTGTAGGGTTCCACTGAAGCTGATTTTGGTGTCCAAGAAGTTGATGCTGTGTGGGAGTGTTCCAGAGAGAGTTTAATGGACGGGTGGTGGTGGTTGAAGTTGTGGTGGAAGTCTGAGGGAGTTTGTCATCTATCCAGAGGATGAAAATATCATCCATGTATTCAGGTATATCATTGGTTTTGTGGTATAGCTCAAAAGCTTGTGTCTCTCACCAACAGGAGTTGATCCAATAAAATATATTATCTCATCTACCCTGTCCCTCTAATATCCTGGGACTGACATGGCTGCAACAACACTGCATACACGTATTGAAAGTGCAGCATTTGTAAACCAAGACCTGGACCCCGTGTCTGGAAGATGTACTTTCATAAAAAAAAACTTATTGGGCATGATGCAGGTATGGCTGTGTTAAGTTTTATGGTCTGTGAGATACAGTAGTCCAGACTAGATCAGTGGTTTTAAACCTTTTTTCATTTGTGGACCCCTAAAAGATGTTAAATGCAGGTGCAAATCCCTTTGGAAACCTTAAACATAGTCTGTGGACCACAGGTTGAGAACCACTGGACTAGATGATCCTTGGTGGTCCCGTGTGGCCTTCAAAACTATTTTAGGTAGGAGTTGCCTCACTTCATTTTATGGACATGTAGTAAAATCATATGATGTTGGTCAGATTTCTTTAAAAATTGTTATGCAAGAACAGAACCTATGGCTGTACAAAATATAGCCCTAGTCTTGCAAAGGAATCTGCAAGTGTGGACACCCGTATGGAGTCCCTGTGAAATTAATGAGTAACGTGTGTAGACTCCTTTACATGACAGGAGCCAAAGATATGAACATATGGGTCAGAAACTCAGAAAACTGACTAGAATTTTTATGGTCGTTATAGTAATTATCCCTGCATTGTGAAAACAAGTGTATGGTATTTTACAATAATTAAGGCCTGGCTTAAAGAGCTTAAAAAAGATAACATATGCTTACAAGGGCAGGAGGAACTCTTCTTAATACAAAGTGTAAAGAGTGAATGCCAGGACATGAGATGAAAGGACAAGTCTGAGTTTTTACTTTAAGATAGTGTGATAATGATCCTCTTCTCTTAATACGACTGTAACTGTGTGTGTGTGTGTGTGTAACATATATACTGGTATATAGTATACTGTACTCAATAGCATTACGTTAATGAAAGGTCAATATACATTTTATAAAATGTGGAATTGCTTAAAAGAATGTGGAACATGTTGCTGCTGTGTCTAAGGCACATTGGTAAGTGCTCTGTTGGTATGAGACTGTAATTCAGTACTACAGTATTGCATATAATTCTTCAGCTTTTATTGCTAAGCAGAGTTTTGTGGCAACTATATAAGTGGCCCATCAGCCTGGTATCATCCCCGCTTCCTATCCACTGTCCTGTTTGGTCACAGAAAACTGCAGAAGAGATCTGGGGTTCTGTCTTCCTGCCACTCAGAGCCAAAGAACACCTCTATCTCCTTGCTTGATGGTCCATGGGACGAGGAGACAGAGTCACAAGAGGCCGTGGAGCCTCACAAATTGATGAGGGAGGTAGTTACTAAAGGTAGGATGTGGCTGGGAAGGAGGGTGGGTTCTATTATAGGTGGATGGCATAGAGCTTCCCAAAAGCTAGCGCCAGCCCTGCAGAAACTAAAATGCTGATATTGCTGTAGCATGAAGGTACTTGTAGAAGTGACAGTCTTAAGCCCTGCTTCTTTACGTATTTGGCAATAATTTTTTTCCCCCCACCGTCTTAGGTAATGAGCAGACCCAAATCTACAAACTGGCTGGCTACCAGAAGGACTGATTTCTGAACTTTTTCTAAGTATGGCTTGCAGAAGAATAGGAGGCCATGGACACACTCTTTCTCCAGCTTCCTCCATTAACTGTGTAAAAGCCCTAGCAACTGGAATTCGAACACATAGTATATGCATGGTATCTGATTTTTTTTATCCAAATATGGGAGGAGTGGAAAGTCACATCTACCAGCTGTCACAGTGCCTGATTGAAAGAGGGCACAAAGTTATAATTGTCACCCATGCTTATGGAAACCGAAAAGGCATTCGTTACCTTGCCAATGGTCTGAAAGTTTATTATTTACCTTTGAAGGTCATGTACAATCAGTCTACAGCAACAACGCTCTTCCACAGTCTGCCTCTGCTCAGGTACATATTTGTGCGGGAGAGAGTCACCATAGTCCATTCCCATAGTTCCTTTTCTTCCATGGCTCATGATGCACTCTTCCATGCCAAGACAATGGGACTACAGACAGTTTTTACAGACCATTCTCTCTTTGGATTTGCTGATGTCAGTTCGGTGCTTACAAACAAACTTCTAACTGTGTCACTGTGTGATACAAACCACATCATTTGTGTCTCTTACACTAGCAAGGAAAACACTGTACTAAGAGCAGCACTGAATCCTGAGATCGTATCGGTCATCCCTAATGCTGTTGATCCCACTGACTTCACTCCAGACTCAAGTAGAAGGGATGATAGTACGATAACAGTTGTTGTTGTCAGCAGGCTTGTTTACAGAAAAGGTAATGAGGTCCAAACTGTAAGTTGCTTTTCAAATAATTTTTTTCTCATTTTTTTTTAAATGGGTGGTAAGAAATGTTCAGTATTTAAGCAACTGAATACAGATGCCATATCTGTGACAGAAGGAAAACGCGTTGAATCTGAAACAGTTGTTTCACTCATTTCCCTCTTTCCACTTCCATGTATTAAGTCTAATGGCCTGATCCTAAGGGGCTTAACTCCTATTGACTTCATTGGAACAGAAGCTGGCCCTGAACAGCCAGCCATGTGAGTCACCAAGTGAGGGTACTCAGCAGCTGTCATGGAGTCACAGGGTCTGTGCTATGCCCCCAGCCTGTCTCCAGTGCCCTGGAAGTAACCTATGTAGTGTGCCCCCAAAACCCACACAGTTCCACAGGGGAGGCCCATGGCCTTTAAGAACCCAAGACTGGGCCTTAAACATCTGTTTTCACTGTCTGTCTCCATGCCTCCCTGCAGCAAATCCAGCCAAGCCAGACTTCTGTGGGAGGTTGGTACTGGGGTACAGGGGAATGTTCTTGTTGAAAGAAAAATTAAACCTACGTCCACTGATATTTTTTTAAAAATTCTTTGGTCTTCGATTTTGAATATATGTACACTTCAGTCAGATTAATTTAAATTTTGGTCTTGTACAGACTCTAAAGTAAGGTCCCATTTCTACAGTCACACAGAACCCCATTGAAATCAGTGGAGCTCCTGGCAGGCACAGTGCTGTCCCTGCACATTGTCAGGATAAACACACATTTACTATGTCCCTTTTTAAATAGAAAAATAAATAACTGTATGAAACTACTTAGGTCCGACTCCTATAACAAATCCTGACCGGTTTAAAAAAAAAAAAAAAGTTTGCACTTTTTCCTCTTTAATTGTAGCAATGAGCTGATATTTAAGCAAATAAGCATTGTAATCTTAAAAACCTGAAAGTGAAGCTGTTTAATAAGTGAAAATTGACTCATTTGATTTTCATTGCCCCAGTAGGTAGAAATGGAAGGAGTAAACAAAGAATATAAACCAGTGATACTCAGACTGAGGCTCGCGAGCTGTAAGTGGCTCTTTAATGTCTCTCTTGTGGTTCTTTGCAGCACATGATATTAAAACACTGTGTGACTTAATTATTAACCAATCAGGATGCTTCTACTATGTTATTAACCAATTGTAGTTGATAAAATGTCAGTCATTTTGCTGTGAGAATAATTAATATATATTAAAAAAAACTAAATAATTTGCCTGTCATACTATTTAAATATGAATATGTATTGCTATAATAAAAGAAACAATGAATTCACATTAGCTCTTTTGAGTAACGTTGATTGCTAATTTGGTTCCTGAACCACTAAGGTCTGAGCATCACTGACATAAACTATGAAAATTTTAATTTTTTTCACTTTCCGTAAGCGTAGGTGGGGCTGGTAACAGAGGTAAAAAAATCTGTTTACTACATAATTTTTAATTGACAGTATGCCCTTAATTTCTTTTCTTCAACAGAATTTTAATGTTTATCATAGGTTTTTGTTTTCAGTTGCTTTTGTTTATAATACTTGTAGAACGAAGGAAGAAATTTCTTGATATTATAATAAACCTAAAGGTTCTAAACTTTTAGTTCAGGTTTTACAAATGCTATGTAAAATACAGCATATTGGAATAACGTAGCGTTGCTGAGTAACTCTTAATATTCTGATCATTCACTCTTTATCATTCAGACTAATATACAGACAACATTCTAATTCAGGCTAATATAAATACATATAACTAAACATAGTTAAGCTACCAATAAATGAAAAATATTGTCTTAATTGAATTCATAAACATTTTTACTGCTACCATGAATTTTTTCTGTTGGTAGGTGGGGGAAGGAACAATATGAGGGCACTATTCGAGCCATTAAAACAATACGGCCATCACAAGCATTCAGTGTGATGTTAATGGCCTAGTTCCTTTCTTTCTTTTTAAAAAACAACAACAAAAACAAACCTGTGGTGGGAGGGACTTGTGGAGATTTGCTCCATAAGGATTCCCTCCTGAAGTTTCTCCACTGTCACCTTATCAGGATTTGTTCCCCTCCTTTGCAGAAAATGGCGCAGGACCTTTAGCTAAGCCTGGGGGATCCTTGGGAAGCCAGGGATATTCATGTAGCTTTCCTGTGCCTCTGTACTAGGTCAAAAGACATATCTGGCTTCAAGACTAAGCTTGATAAGTTTATGGAGGGGATGGTATAATGGGATAGCCTAATTTTGGCAATTAATTCGTCTTTGACTACTAGAGGTAAATATGCCCAATGATCTTGTGATGGGATGGGATGTTAAATGGGTGGGATCTGAGTCACTACAGAGAATTCTTTCCTGGGTGTCTGGCTGGTGAGTCTTGCCCACATGCTCAGAGTTTAGCTGATCACCATATTTGGGGTCGGGAAGGAATTTTCCTCCAGGGCAGATTGGCAGAAGCCCTGGGGGTTTTTCGCCTTCCTCTGCAGAGTGGGGCACGGGTCACTTGCTGGAAGATTCTCTGCACCTTGAAGTCTTTAAACCATGATTTGAGGACTTCAGTGGCTCAGCACAGGTTTGATACAGGAGTGGGTGGGAGAGATTCTGTGGCCTGCATTGTGCAGGAGGTCAGACTAGATGATCACAATGGTCCCTTCTGACCTTAAAGTCTATGAGTCTATAGTTTGGCCTCCCCCTCACCATGGCTTCATAGAAGCGTGGCTCAGTCAGATCAGATGTAGGGCATACAATTTGGACTGAGATACTATTTGAATGTAAATCACCTATCTCTAAATTTAAGTACTGAGTCTTTTTTTAAATATCATATCTGTATGACCAGTTTTAACTCCATGCTAATTAAAACATTAGAATAATAAAACTGTAGTTTTAGTTTCATTCTTTATTTCTGCTTTTAGATTCCTTTTGCTAGTTGATTTGGGGTCCAGTACTTACTTTATAAAGAGATCCTGGGCTGCCTAGAATCTCCACAACATTGCATGCTTAGGTCCTGCCCCTGACATGCCCTTCCTGTCCCCAGCCATCCACCTTGTACGAGGACTTGCAAGGGGGTCCTCAGAGGAAAGCCTGCAGCTGTCCTCCTCAGTTTCTGCACCAAGAGAGTTCTCATTTGACCAGAACTGGACCTTTTAGGGTCCCCCTACTGGTAAAAGAGGTTGGAGCTGGGGTGAGAATCTCACCCATTGACTTCATTGGGTCTACTGATGTGACTAGAGTTGCAGGACTGAGTCTTTGTTTTCTGCTTTTTAGCAAACTGTGTTCATATCTCAGTTGTGGCACTTGGGGTTTTGATGCCTCGTGCAGTAATTTTGTGTAAAGTTGAAAATGGTTATATGCTTAAAATGTCAATTAGTTTGAGGCCCTAAATTTGCTTTAGATTTTTTTTAAATCTCCTTTGACAAGGAATGACTTTTTTTAAAGTGCTAAGTAAAGAGGATATGTAATTTAAACACTTCTTACACTCTTGCATTCTGCTAGTTCATCAGTTTTGATATTTTAATAGCCAGTGATGCAACCATTTTTCAGAGACCTCTGATTTTGACACATGTGAATAGTGTTACAGGAATGGATGGCATCAGAAAGATAAGCTCTAAGCACTCAAATACAATAATAACTGCTCTACATTTTGTATTTTTAGGTATAGATTTGCTTAGTGGTATAATTCCTGAACTTGGTCAGAAATATCCAGATTTACATTTCTTAGTTGGAGGAGAAGGACCAAAGCGAATAGTTTTGGAAGAGGTACGGGAAAGATACCAACTACATGACAGGTTTGTTCTGTGTGTTTGTGGTTACAATGTAAATATAAAAAGGAATATGCTGAAACAATGAGGGGGTGGAGGGAAGCGGGTAGGAACACAGATTGAACGAGAATAAGCAGATTCTTGCAAATTTACACCCTGATTCTGCAAGTTGGTTTGTGCTGGCAGATCTGTGCCAAGCCCCAGTGAGTTCAGTGGGACTCTGCACAGGCATAAAGTTCTGTCCACACAAATCCAGTTGCAGGATCAGCATGTTAGAGTCCTAGCCATCTCAAGCAGTATCATACAGTGAAATAAGGTGTCAGTGGTTAGGTAGCTGGTTTGCTGCGGCTGCTGCTTATCAAGGTGACCAGTACTGTTTTATTGTGCTTCCCCATCTGTGTACCCCACCTGTTGTCTCATTTTATACTTTGACTGTAGGCTCTACGGAGCAGCGACTATCTGCTTGGCATTGTACACACACATAAACACAGAGTGTCCCTGATTGGCGCTCCTAGGCGCTATTGTAATAAAATGATAAATTAATAGAGGTAGGATCTGTTTCCAGAGCAAATATTGGTGTGAGTTGGCTCCTCTTTTGTGTGTGTGTGTGGTGGGGGGGGGAGTGAGTAGAGCTTGTTTTTCTATTAGACAACAATATGGGTTGCTGGTTCATTGTTTCTGCATATAATACCAAGCAATAGTGCAAAAATCCCTGAAGTTGTTTTTCTATCTCTGTCCTTTTATAAAACAAACAGAAATGAAATCCTCACTGGATTAAGATACTGTTTTCTACTTAATTATTTACACTGCACTTATTATTGATGTTTTGGCATATTCAAATTTACACACTTGAAAAACTAAAAATAACTTTTCATTTTCCAGCCGAAAATTTAGTGGGTTTTTAAAAAAAGCCTGTCTCTATATATGAAAACTGTACTAGAGGGTTGCACAGTTCATTGTTTCTGGGGGTTCAGCTCAGTGCACATCCAGAGGCTCCTTTCATTCCTCCAGCCCTCTTTCCTCTTCCCCCCCCCCCCTCCATGTGCCACCATTCCATCCCCCTCTTTCAGGGCCTCCCTTCAACTCTTCCCCCCCTCCCCCCCCATGTCCTCCCTCAAGGCAGGGAACTCCCTACAACCTGGCACACCTTCCCTCATGGCTGGGGCTCTGCGCCCTCCTACCTGGGTCCACCATTCCCATGCCAGAGGTTCTGTGTGTGTCCTCCCTCCCCCCTTTATTATTTCTTTTCTCTCTGAGGGAGAAATAATTCAGGGTGTCAACATGTCTCTCTTCTGGTTTTCCTATTTCCCCCCCAAATCTAAAGGGTTCCTCCCATTGATGCCTAGAACACTCCCTGAAATTTTGGAATTGATTAGATGTTGTGTTGAAAAGTTACTGGTTGGCCAGTGGATATGAAAAAGCGATAGATATTTTGTTTCTCTTTTTAAATCTACTGTACATGTGCAGGACATGCTTTTCTAAATACACCTCTACCCCGATATAATGCGACCCAATATAACATGAATTCGGATATAACGCGGTAAAGCAGCGCTCCAGGGGGGCGGGGCTGCGCACTCCGGCGGATCAAAGCAAGTTCGATATAACGCGGTTTCACCTATAACACGGTAAGATTTTTTGTCCCCGAGGACAGCGTTATATCGGAGTAGAGGTGTACTTTTAATAGAGATGTGTATATCCCTGTTATGCATTACAGACTACAAATATCTGTCTGATAATTACCCAGAAGAAGCCATTTTGATTCTTTAGTGTGATTTTATAACTCAGAAAAATATTTTCAGACTATTTCCTGTTTTGCATTTCATGTGGGACACAATTTTTATAGTCTCATAGATTATTATTATTTTTTTATATATATAATGGCTAGAAAGGTCTATCGTGAGTCATGTATTCTGGCCTTCTGCGTAACACAGGCCATTGAACTTCCCCTGAATTAATTCCTGTGTCAGGTCCAGTAGCTATTTAGCGCATATCTGTTAGGAAGAAAAATCCTACCTCCTCTCTTGCCCACATGATCTATCCTGAATACATTATAACTGGGGACTGTAACATTTCAATCATGCAGATCTTTCCACCAGGTTTCAATAATACCAACTAGGTCAAATTTATGCTCATAAATGATCACCTCCAGTTCCTCTTGCTTATTACCTAAGTTCCTAGCATTCATGTATAGGTAATGAAAGTATTTCTTCTCTGCATTTACCTTGATTAATTTTATTCTTGATATCTTGATTTTGTGCTAAATGAGTTCTCATTTGTTCTCCCTTTTCACCCTACCTTTTTGTTATTAGTTTAACACCTTCCTGACTAGTCTAGCCAGCCAATCCCCTAGAAGATGGAGGCCATCCAAATTGCATGGCCCCCTCTCCTCACAGAAGGTGATCCAGTTTTCCACAAAACCAAAACCCTGTACTTTATGCCACTTACCTAGCCAGCGGTTTGCTTCCAGAATCTTTTGTTTGCTGTCTTCCTTCACTCAGAGGACTTCCTTCCTCACCTTCAGCACCTTTCTAAGTTCTCTAAAGTCATTTATAATCTGAGTTATCACATGAAGCAGTGTCAGTAGCGTAGATATGCACCATCGCTAGTGGAGTCGTGCCTGTCAACTGCAGAAGCCTATCTAATCTTGCAGTCACATCTTGTGTCTTGGCTCTGGGAAGACCGCATGCCATCCTGTTGTCTGCCTGTCCCTTGCGGAATGTTCTTTCCATTCTGCAGCATAGAATCCCCGACAAAGATCATCTGTCTTCTTTGCATGTTTGGAAATCTTTGTGGGCATGGGGGATTTTCTTATGGGTTGGGGTGAGCAGCCATTCTCAGGTATGTCCTGTATGGTCTCCATTCCATTTGACTTGCTGGATCTTCAGACACACTTTGTACTGTGTCCATGCTAAGAATCTGGTAATGATTGGCTATTTCTAGTTGTATGGAATTCCTTGTGGTCCTTGCTCAGTTGGTCACAGTCTGTCCATCTTCTTTTTCCTCCAGCAGTGTAGAATGCTGCTTTGTTCTCTTGCCCTCTGGTGGTTACCAGCTGCCAATACTGTCTGGTTTCCGCTCTTTCTGGTTCCTTGGTCATCAAATCCTTCTTGAACCTGGGATGGTGATACTTTCAGAGTCTGGTTGTCCAGGTACTCAGCCTCTCAGATATGCAGTGTCAATACCTATTCTTTCAAACCATGGATCTTATATTCCAGCACAACCACTAACTTCCACCTCAAACAAAGTCTCTTTTGCTTCAGGCAGGAAAGAAAACATGGCACATCTGTTGCAGGCCACAGCCACTTTCCCATTGCTGGTGGTCATGGTATTGAATGTAGAAACATACCTAGAAAGAGAGCCTTTCACTCTCCCTGTAGAACTTCCCTGTTTGCTGCACTTGTTTGAACACGGGAGACTGGTAAATTTGGAATATTAACCAAATAACACAATCTTCCCTTCTTAACCTAGAAAACATGGTAGAAATATTTTAAAGGCAATTGCCATAAAACCTCAGTTTTTCAAACAGTTTGGTTTTTCTTTTCAAGCTAAATACAGAGGCTTAATTTTTTAATCAAAGTTTAAAGAAATTGGAATAAGATAGTGTCCACACTGCTTTAATACAGTACTATGTATACGCTGTAAACTGTATGTTCCAAAATATTTGTGTAATGTTTTGTAGCATTATTACAGTATGTGAAACCAGTGTTTATCTTTTTCTTTAACTATGGGCAGAGTGCGTCTTTTAGGGGCTTTGGAACACCAGGATGTTAGAAACGTCTTGGTCCAGGGACACATTTTTCTCAATACTTCTCTCACTGAAGCCTTCTGTATGGCAATTGTGGAAGCAGCCAGTTGTGGTTTACAGGTAAAAGAATCTTTGCTGTATAGAATGCATGCATACATATTTTTACAATGCTTATTTTCATAATATATGCTTATAACAGTGCATTTCATCTGAGGATCTATAAGCAGTCTACCAAGGTGGGCAAATATTAATCCACATTTACACATCCTCTGGAAACTGAGACAAAGAGAGAGGTTAACTGACTTGCTTAGCTCCCAGAGGATGTTCATGTAGAGTTGGGAACAGCATACACGTCTCCTAACTCCCAGTTCTCTGAACTAACCAAGCTGCCTCTTCAAAATGCTGTTCTGTATGTATTTTTGAAAGTGTTTTTGGCCAGTTAACTCTGTCCATGGATAACTATATCTGTTAGACTTTTGCCTCTACCTTCCATCAGCAATAGGTATTTGAAGAAAAATGTTTGGTGAATATGACCGATCTTTTGGTTAATTCACGTAGCCTTGAGTGAGCCATTGTTCTTATCACTGTTCTTTGGCTGACTCAAGAACTGATATCCATTTCTTAAGTCAGCTGAGGAAGTATTTACTCTGTATAGAGATTTCACATAAGGAGGAAAGAGGAAAAGAGATCAAAGACTGGGACGTTCTTGGTGGAATCCCTTGCTGGCTTGTATACTTTTGTGAGTGTTACGAATCCATGTTAGTGTTGTAAGGGTTAAAATAGCAACTGAGCAGAGTCATGCTGTCAGAGATTCCATTCCCAAGTAACTTTTTAAATATAGAGGCTGTCTTGGGCATAGAGAAATTTAAATGATGGGGACTGGAACCCTCTGCAGAGACCCATGATAGTAGATTCTGCCTGCTAGCCTCACCCCTCTCTCCAGTCCCAAGTCCCAGTACCCATTCCCTTTCCACTTGCTGCTTGGGATGAGTTCTAAACTTTTTTATTATTGCCTAATAATAATAGACCTGACAAGAGTTTGTGTTCTACTTCCTTCCTTTTTTTTTATTTTTAAAAAGTTTTTTTATATTAAAATTAGTATTCCAAAACTTTCAAATATGTTATGTTCTTGTAAATGTTAATGACATAGAAGCTCAAAAGTGTGTGTGGGAGATAAAACAACCCCCCCTTTTTAGCCTACTGGCCTTTTTCCCTTGGGGATGGTGAAGGTGAGGGGGGCACGAAAGAGGCAGTGGGGAGGGAATCCAAGCCTGATTATACATAGCGTTTGTGTATTGTGACAGGCACCTTTGGGAAAGATAATTCCCTTCTTTGAAAATTTCTGTTATACATAGTCCTTTCTGCTTCTGTATGTGAGGTCCCTTTGATATCCAAATATTGATTCTGAACATCCCACCGCTAAGCTACTGTACTAACACCACTTCTAGGTCCAAGACCTATAGTTGTCATGCAGATTAAACTTTTTGAAGTCATTTGATGTTGTGCCTGGAAGGCACCTGCAAGGTTGGATCCTTTGTTTTGATCTAAAGTACTCCTGTTGAGCAATTTTGTCTTACCAGTATAGCTGTATTTTAGTGAGTTATGTTATGCAGCATGCGTACTACTTAATTGTTTTGTTGCCTCCAAAGGTTGTGAGTACAAGAGTTGGTGGAATCCCTGAGGTGCTACCAGAAAATCTTATCATCTTATGTGAGCCCTCAGTGAAATCTTTGTGTGATGGTCTGGAAAAAGCTGTTGCCCAGATCAGGTCAGGAACACTACCAACCCCAGAAACTATCCATAACAAAGTAAAGACATTCTATACATGGAGGAATGTCGCAGAGAGAACTGAAAAAGTACGTAGACCTCTACTTCTGACTGTCTTAAAGTGTGATTTTACTCAAAAAGTGATTCTCTACAAGTAGTGTTGTGAGATTGTGTATTATTTCAGTGATATCCATATCAAATGTGCATGGTTTAACAAATAAGTGAATGTTTTCTCCGCCAACTACTAGCCCTGTAAATTCACACTACCACTAGAAAATCAAACTGGATTCTTTCCTTTCCCCATTGTTTTCAGTTGGTTTGTGCACATATAACTGTTTGACCTTGGAATTGGAAAAGGTACTGAACAAGTCTGATACACAAGAAGGAATAGAATCTGTCTGTCTCTGTTGGCTCTGCCAGATTAACAGAAGTAAAACTTAGTGACTAAAATAAGATCTTAACATCTTCAGATACAATCAAACACACACAAGTTAAGGATATGTTGAGTAAGAAGTTGCCATGTTTTCACAGCCACTTATCAGAGTAGAACTGTACTTTACATGTTAGTACTTTTTTTTACATTAGTGACAAACTTTACCTGTTATAGATAACGCAGTTATAACTTGTTGCGGCGAACACCTCCAGCTGACACTTCTAGAAAAACTGATTTTGGCCTCAAAGGGGTTGGAAAGAGATAAAATAACATGCAACTTAATGTCAGCTTGGTTTTATCAGTGTCCTATAGAATAATGATATTTAAAAAAACAAACACAACCATAAGATTGTGAATTGTATTTCTCTATCAATTTCTTTTTAAACTTTACTGTTTTGAATGTTTTAACTTGCGCTTTAAGAATACCTTGTCATGCTGAAACATTCTTATTGCACATTGCTCCAATATTGCTGTTGATGTCAGCTATGTTGGTTAACCGTTGCTGCATAAGGAATACTAATGTTGCAGCTTCTGTAAGAATATAGTCTTTTAATCAATAGTGGAATAGGAGATTAAAAACCTTTTAAAAAAGAGTATGTAACCTTTTAAAAAAAACCAACTATTTGAAGTGTGATTATAGCAGTTAGTTTGGTTTAGTTTTTAGGGAAGAGCTAAAAGAAACTGGATTCTAAACAAACTAGGAAAATGTTGGGATGAGTAGAAGAGTCACATTTTTCAGCAATGAAACAATACTGGTTATTTGCAGAACTAACTGCACTTTATCTCTGAAATAACTGGTGCATGATAGTTGCATCAGGTTTTCAAAGACATGGCTTTTGGGCTAATTGAAAACTTCCGTTATCTATATGTTGTAGGTATTTATAGTGCTGCCCTTTTAGTATAGCACCATTCTTTAAATAGCAGTTTTGAATAATAGTACTCACTAAAAAGAAAGTTATTAAGTCACTTATATATTGTCAAGCCTATTCTATTATTGTATTAGTAACTCTTACAAAGTTATTTTTCATCAAGAAAGCTATAGATTGTGTCCCATTCCTACTTACTCCCTAGCTGCAGGTACAAAGGTTAGAATTTAGACAGCCCTACCTGATTTGCTTGGATGAACAAAGAATCTTTGTGCTGCAAATCAAGTAGTTAAATCACTATGGTTTGTTCCTGTGGTGAGAGTGTGTGTGTATAGACATCTACGCACACCCCCTTTACCTTTAATGTAAATATATCAAAAGAGCTTCAGACTTCCTCTCATAAAGAAAAATAGAATTTCTGATAAAATGGACTCTCAGTGTTCAGCATTCTGGGATTCCCACATATTTTTGTGGGCAGGGAAAGTAATAATCTTTTAATTATTTATCATCATGTTGAAGTGTGGGTGAATAGAGTTTGAGTCTGGATTGGTAGACTTTCATGGAAAGTTAGTTTTTTTTCTAACTGGAAATCCTCGTTAAATAGCTAAGTGTCTGATCCTTTTTGAATCCCACTAAGCTCTTGCCCTTAGTGATCTCTTGTGATGATGAGTTCTGCAATTTAATTAAGTTGGGAAAGGTATTTCCTTTCCATCAGTTTTAAATCTGCTGCCTTTCTGTTTGACTATCCCCTTGTTCTTGTATTATGAGAGGCTGAATAGTAATGTGTGATCTTTCACTCCTCTGTGCCATTCATTATCAAGTTACACACAATGTTCCAATCTTTTAAATCTGTCTTCCTGTGGAAGTTTTTCCACCTCTTTAGTTATTCTCATTGATTTTTTTTTTTTTTAAAGGACAGTCTTTTATATGCAAGAAACTATTTTTGTTGGACACTCCCATCTAAGTTTGGAACAGGATCATTATTATGTGCAATACGTAGTAAAACACAGTTTTGCCTAATCTTCAGTGATAATACATCATAAAGATTACTCGGCAAAATTTAACTCTTTCCTCATTTCCCCTCTTTCAGGTGTATGACAGAGTTGCAGATGAAGTGGTATTACCAATGGACAAGCGGCTTGACAGACTAATATCTCACTGTGGCTCAGTGACTGGGTGTATTTTTGCTCTTTTTGCTGTATTAAGCTTCCTTTTCCTGGTATTTCTGAGATGGATGACTCCAGATTCCATTATTGATGTTGCAGTAGATGCCACGGGTCCTAGTGGAGCATGGACTCAACAGTATTTTCCTAGTAAAAAAGGAAGTGAGAAAGAAGAGATTTTAAACCGTTAAAAATGTTTTAAGTGGGGAGACCTTTGCTGTCTAAAAGGTTTTAGTATTTGCTGATAGAATTAATTCCACAAAGAGACATTGTTTTTAAACTCTTAAAAGCTTTCCTAAATTGTTGGAAAGAAACTTGGTAAAATGTGCTACCTCAAGTTAGGATTGTGCCAATTAGTTTTGGGGAAAGACTTAAACATATGCAGTTTATGGACATAATTCTTTTGCACTTATACTTAAAGTAGCTAGGAAAATGGTAATATGCACAGTTCAGGTGTAAAACTACCTTCAGAGAGACAAGAATACCAGATTTCATCTGCTACTAGTGTATTATACAGAGAATAAGCATGGATTTTTCATGGCACCTAGGGTGCCAAAACACAAAATTAACTAGCTTTAGATGGTTTTTTGCCAACTCCTAATATTTGTATTGATGTATTGGAGACCTGTGAAGAATTGGCAAAATAAAAATACCTACCCAAATCAATCAAAAAGTGATATGTGAAATCACTTCTATAAAAACAAGCACATTACCATATAGACTTTCAGCATCTGATGTACTGCTAGCCAGCTCTTGTCCTACCCAACTGTGTCCCCTAGACAGACACTTCTGGCTGCACAAAACTAATTTTGAAAGGGTTCTTCAATGTTCTGCCTAAATGTGATCAGTATCTCTCTGATCTATCAAAACTCCATTATAGAATTTTTTTTGATATCTTAGAAAATGCTAAATACTGCCTATTTCACTCTTACATGGAAAACTAACATTTTATTGTGTTTGTATTAAAGTACTCATGAAAGTGAGGGAATTATATTATTTTTAGAAACCGGCATAATGCAAAGGCACAAGCTTCCAAGAGTAGCTCAGGCCTGCCAACATGGTAACTTCTGTTTGTGTGAGAGATGTAGATAAACATCCACTAAGGGCTAGACAAAAACTACTAATTTTTGTTCATTTATGACATCAGTTGCATTTGAATTCATCTTCAGAAGAGAAAATGTTAAATGTCATGACACCTAGACTGCACCAAAGATATTCTTAAATGAATCCAGTAAGTTAAATCTTTCTGGAAAAAGTTAGTGGATCTGGCCACTAGATTTGCATACTCCCTGTGAGGTGAGAAATGTGGTCCCTTGCAGTCATTGGTTCTCTGCCCCCAATCTAAGTAATCTACACCTATATCAATCAGAAAACAACTTTGAACACATAAGAAGTAAGAGAAGAGAAGATATTTCACATTCCTGTAAAGCAACTCTCTCAGGATGTTATCTGTTGTATGCACTGGATTAATTTCTTACTATAGCATTGTTTTAAACTTAAAGGGTTTAACGAAGCTGTGCATAATGAAACTCCCCATGATATAATTGTATTCTGGATGTGCAATATGCAAGGTTATGTTTTCAGAACTTTGCAGGATAACTTAAAACATGCAACTAGTCAATGTTTTGTACAAACATCTTCTAAAATTTAAGTTTATTTTGCTGTGTTGGGGTGCAAAGGTGATAATTTTTTTTAAACTAAATCTGTTTAACAGTATTTTAATGAAGCACTGATAGGATTATGAGAGGCACACTGTTTACAAAGTCTAAGATTTAGTTTCTTCTGTTAGGAAAAAATGCTCAGCTCTAGATATTTAACATACAGTAAACATATTATACATTTGAACATTTTTTAAATGTTAAGAAAAAAGTAGAGATTAAATATTGTAGTACTACAGAGATTGATAAAGTGGGTACAGTTATAGGTAACACTTTACTAAGGAGAATTTCGTAATTTTTAAAATCTGGTGCACTATTTATTTTTTGTAAAAACTTCTAAAAAATCACTGATACCATTTCAACTTAGTTTTGCAATAAGTATTTTTGAAATGTTAAGTTGATTTCAGTTTTCTTTTGGAACTTTTCTGTTTTGATTGCCAAAAGCATATAGGAACTCATGTAAAGCATACAGAACTCATAAATTATACAAAACTCAAATGTAGAGTAGAAGGAGAATTGTATATCATATTCTTTCTTGTGCCAGAATATTACACGCTTCTGACTAATACAATAAGGCCTTCTTATAGTCTTGTATAATTTACAGGTTACCTAAGTCTTCTGTACCTTGCAATAAAGCACTGATATTTTTAGTTATAACGTGCATACCCAGACACTAGCAACGTATATGGAAACTTACTGCACTGATGCTGCTGCTCGCTATTCTAGCATTGTAACTAGAATGTTCTATGGTAAATGACGTATAAAAGAAAAGGGTTTTGGCTTGTTGCAAATGAAGTTTAATTTGACTGGCTTAACTACAAATGTACTGCATCTCAAACAGTGTAGTTTATAATATCTGTAGTTCGCTCCGCATTTCCTCTTTTCAAACACCAGGTCTTTGACCCCGTCAACATATCCATGAATAGTTCCACTGAACTCAGTAGGATTACTCTCCTACATAAAGTTACTCATATACGTAAATGTTTGCAGATCTGGGGCCTAAAATTGCAATGTGCAAGTTAGATGGAGTCATTGTCTGGCTATACTGAAAGAAGGACAAGACACTTGATATGGTTTTAATTAGGCTGCAACTTTAGCATTAGATGTCCGGGACTACCCAGCAGATAAAAGTGTACAGTGCAGATAACCCCATATTCATTCAATATCTACCTGGGGACTTCCTCTAGCTCCACTCTTTTTTTCCATCCAGGGCCCCCAGCCAACCCATTGATGGGACTTTACCATCTCTCGCCTGCTTGAATGAGGGTTAAGGTTAGCTATAAGAAAGAAGGGTTTGCTCCCTGCTGTACCAGTCATAGGAGCCCCTCTCAGACACACACAACCCGGTTCCACTCCTTTAACCAACACCTCCTTTTAAAGTCCTTTACCAAGCTATTTATCTGGTCACGGTACCTTCCCTATGGAGTACCTGCACTGGACAAGTATGCAAGTTAGATGAGTAAAAGTGGGCAGGGTGGGGGTCACTCCTTTCACAGTCAGTGAGTGATTCAGAAGACAGCAGTGGGCAACAATGGGAAAAGGAGAGGAGGAAGAGAGCTATAGAATAGAATATTTGTGGGACTGACAGAGGCATGGAATACTTGAGGAACAAAGTACAGAAAGCCCTGCAGAGTTCATGGGTAAATGCTAGTATAATAGTAAACAAATAATACTTTTTAAAAAATCTGAAGATACAATTGTGAAATGTATTTTCCACTTTTACAAATAATATCCATTAAGTGTTACCAAACAGTGAATCAAACCAACTGAAGAAATAATGTGTCTTAAATGGAGCAAAGTCTGAAACAGACCTTTTGAATAAAGGGTTACAGAAGACATTTCCCTCTCCTTGATGGAGAGGGTCATCTTGAAAACTTGAGTGGTTTGACCTACTTCCTTATTTCAAAGATGATGGAAATCTTAAACTGATTTGCATTCCATAGCATGTGAGACCTTGCCTCTTGTGCCTAGACACTCTGTACAGACACTGTGAACATACATAACAGCATGTTGATAATGTAAAATAACCTGTTAAAATCAGAACAAGTATCAAGTGAAGTATGAATGCCTCCTTACTGTATGATATTCAAATGCTTTTTTAAGGGTCTGGATAGATCTATAAAGGTATATCAAATTGTAATGTTTAATCATTTTTTGTGTCAAGGCTTTCTGTATAAATAATTTTTAATATAAATTTATTTTCCTTTTGGTATTTATTGATCTGTTTGGTTACTGTTTCACCTTTCATCCATGCCTGGACTTCTAAGGATTTAAGTTTGTCCCAAAAAAATACTGACTTACCAGCTTTACTAAATGTTCCCCCTCCCTTAAATAAAACAGCAGAATTTCAAAGGGGGGAAAATGCTATATACTAAGCATAGAACGCCAACGGCTCTGTCCAGCCCCAAATATATGCTTTCTACTTGATATGCCAGGTGTGCATGCTGTGCGTGTGTTCTAGTAGCGAAAGTAAGTATGTTTCAGCTGGAAACTTATTTATCGGTTTCATGTTCCCCTAAGTTGTTCTAGGTCCTTTCCAGAACATAGAGAAGACATGAGCCCTATCACAAATACGTTACAGGCTAAGTCCCTGACCTTGCAAACATGTGTGCGCAAGTCCTTGGGACTACGCTTGTGTATAAATTTAAGCATGTATACATGTGTTAAATCAGGCCCTTAAGGCTCATAACAGAGAAAATCTATGCCAGAAAAATAATGAAGGGGGAAGGGGAAAGGAGGACAGCACTACAACAAGACTCTGTCTCGGCCCAGTGAGTTTTAGTGGATTTTTAAGTAGAAATGTTATTTTAGCATACATTTTATTTACACTGGAGCTGCTCAGGGAATTTGTTTCTTGCATACTACAACTCCCTGCAGGATTCAAAGCAGTAGTGAATTGACTTGCATGGCTTTCCTATTTTCTAATCTGTGTATCATCAATATAATGGTTAACACAGGTGTGTGTTTTTAAAAAAAAAAAAGGCTGAAGTTGTTTTTGTTATACAGCTGAAACTAGCATTATGCTAAAATATTCTTAAAGTTACACATTTTGCTTGTAAGTTAACAGATGTGGATATTGGATCCTTCAGGTTCCTACTTTATTCTCACCCCAGTGTAAATCTGCAGGTCAGGAATGGGAACTGGCTGTGTATGTCTTCTACTTGCCTGAGAACTAGCATGGAATAAGCACCTCTCTGGGTGTCTGTCATGTGTGCTAAGCTTTTTAAATGTATCTGAAGTAACTTTAGCTTCAGGCACCTACAAATTCAGGTGGTAAGAAATGTACATCTACAGCTCGAGGGTTGGCAAGACATAAGGCACAGTAGTTCATTCCTAATCTTCTAGGGGCTCTTTCCTATCTTCTGACCAATTTTTGTTTATACAAGAGCTCAACTAGATTACTCCCCAGTGTCAGCTAAGGTTAAAAGACCCTCTTGCAGAGGTGGGCAAACTATGGCCCGCAAGCCACATCCGGCCTGTGGGACCCTCCTGCCCGGCTCCTGGCCCGGGGAGGGGGGCGTGGGGGTAGGGTGGATGGGGCAAGGGTCCCGGGGGGGGGAAGAGAGAGAGGGTGAGGGCCGGGCCACGACCTCCTCCCCTAACCGGCCCTCCATACAATTTCTGAAACCCGATGTGGCCCTCAAACCAAAAAGTTTGCCCGCCCCTGCGCTATTGAAAATGAATGAGGCTTAGCCATTCTCTCCTGCCTCCCCTCCCCACATCTTTGAGAAGCTAAGAAACTAGTGTTTGAGGTTTGATTTAAAAAAAACCCTGCTCTTCATTTACCGCCTTTCAACATGTGCAATGGTAGCTTATGACACACAACTATTTAGCTGTCTGCCTTGTCTGTGACTATGCAGGCAGTAGTTGATGAGTCCTCTAGCTGAAATCCTGGACGAGGTGAATTTTCTGCCAAGTTTTAAGAACATTTCTTGTTCCGTTTGGGGTTAAATCCTCAAAGCCAGGTGGCTAGACTCTGTGCATAGGGATAATCTTTCCCCTTGCAGAATAAACTTATTTTTTAGCTGTAAATGCTGTTTTTTTCTCCAATGAGCAATGCTATTCTCTAATAACCTTCCTTTGTTGGAAGTTAGCAATGTTTGCATCCTCTTATGTTCACATTGTCCAGCATTGCACAGGAATGGACTTCCTATTTGGCCAGGCAGAGGAGGGGAGAAGAAATCACTCAAATTGTTCTTTGAGTAGATGCAGCTGTGTAGTCCACTTAGGTGTGTGCCTGCCCAGCTCACCGGAGCTGGAGAATTTTGTCTAGCAATAACCGTAGGAGGCAACACTCATGTCTCATGGCCATAGCCCCTCCCCTGGCTTTATGAGGTAGCGCCGCCTCAAGCCTCCTTCAGTTCCTTTTTACTACCCATGGCTGGAGTCGGAGCTCTGTGTGGTTCTTAACCTCACAATTCCCCTTTGACTTAGTTGTATATAGTTAGTACCCTTAGTAACAGTATTAGCTAGATAGTTTAATCGTTTTCCCTGGTGTTGCCCTCACCAGGGTTAAAACATTGTCTGTCGTGTGTGTGGGGGTGACCCCCAACAATGACCCTCTTACAAGGTGCTGCTTGCTCTGCCTAGGTGAGGCTCACGTCAAAGAGTGGCATTCGATCTGTAAATATTCATGAAACAGGTGGCTATAGAGCTTCCCCTAAAGCAGCACCTTCTTGAGCAGGCCACGAGGCCTGTTTTGGCACTGAGGGTTCATTGTGCAGAATCACCATTTGCAGTACATTGTGTCCTTCCTTTTGTTTTCTCTTCTGTCCCCTGGGTTTTTACCAAATGTACGGTCTTGGTGATGGCGTACCTCAGGAAAAAGGGAATCCACGACTTCCTGTATTTGGACAACTGGTTACTAAGGGACAGGTCCAGAAAAGAAATTCTCTTTCAAGTACATGTTACACTGCACTTACTTGATCGTCTGTAACTTATCCTAAACACTGGAAGATCAACACTTGTCCCAGCTCAGAAAATTGAGTTCTTTGGGGCCTTAACAGACTCTAGAAGTTCGAGAGTGTTTTTACCAACTGCCTGTTTTCAGATGATTCACTGGCTTTGTCTTGGTCTGTAGTCTAACCTTCCATGACAGTTCAAATGTGCCTAAGGCTCTTGGGCCACATGTGCATGCAAGTGGTTTGGTTCACAGGGTTGAAGAGTGCAAAGACACAAATGTGGCTCAGGACAGTTTACCTTCCAACTCTTCACCCCTGGGACAGTTTGCTGTGCCTCCCTGCATTGATCCTGGACTCTTTGCAGCGGTGGATGGTTCAGAGGAAGGTATGTCAGGGCGTTCCTTTCATCTGGCCTTTACCAACCAGGATGGTTGTCACAGATGCCTCCCTGATGGGTTGGGGAACAACCTGGGGTTGCTGAAAGTTTGGTTGGAGCAGGAAGCTTCACTTCACTTTTCGAGACCGCATCAGGGGCTGAGTGGTTCACATATTTACTGACGATACCACCGTGATGTATTATGTGACCACTCCAGGATGCTCTGCCAAGAGGCAATCAAGCTGTGGCAGTTCTGCATCGAAGAGAGTATCACTCCGATAGCCTATCACTTGCCTGGGGTCCAGAATAATCTCATAGAGCATCTCAGTAGGAATTTTTCCCTGAGACATGAGTGGTCTCTGAAGCCCAGTGTTTTGTGAGTTATCGTCGCAGCTTGGGTCATCCTGATGATTCACCTGTTTGCTACAAAGTATAATAGGAAATGCCATCCGTTCTGTGATTGAGAGCGCCTCAGTTCAGGCTCATTGTCCAATGCCTTCCACCTCAGCTGACAATTGGCTCTCCTATACGCTTTTCCTCCAAGCCCAATTATTCATAGATTTCATAGACTTTAAGGTCAGAAGGGACCATTATGACCGTCTAGTCTGACCTCCTGCACAACCACAGGCCACAGAATCTCACCCACCCACTCCTGTATCAAACCCCTAACCTATGTCTGAGCTATTGCAGTCCTCAAATTGTGGTTTAAAGACTTCAATTCCACAGGTCATCTTCAAGATGAAAGCAAATCAGGCCAAGCTCATCCTCATTGCCCTGGCATGGTTGAGGCAGTGAAGATTTTCTGACTTCTCATGTTGCCAATTCAGCCTCCCATACCTCTTTTTCTCCAGCCCGACCTGCTGACACAGAATCATGGTCACACTTCGCATCCTGTGCTCAGCTCCCTGCATTTCACTGTGTGGCTGCTCTGTGGTTGAATGAGGAGGATGTGGGGTGTTTGGCAGCTGTTTGACAAGTTCTACTCAACAGCAAAAAGCCCTCTACCAGAATGGCCTATTTGGCAAAATGGAAGTGGTTTTCAATGTGCTTGTTGGCCCACTTTGTAGTATTTGCTGCACCTTCAGTTGTGAGGCCTTAGCTTAGCTCATTGAAGGTGCATCTGGCAGCAATATCAGCGTTTCATCCTCCCATTCATGGAAGACCAGTATTTTCCAATGCTATGGTAGCAAGATTCTTAAAAGGGCTTCTTTGTCTCCGTCCACTGGTGCGGGACCCTGTGCTGTTGTAGGAGCTTAATACAGTCTTAGTGGCTCTGATGGGACTTCCGTTCAAGCCTTTGGCATCTTGTCTCTTTCCTCTATTCTGTCAAAAAACTGCATTCCTGGTGGTGATAACATCAGCAAGGAGAGTCTGTGAGTTGCAGGCTTTGATGGCGGAGCCTCCTTACATACAACTCTCCAAAAACACAGTGAATTTGCAGCCGCACCCAAAATTTGTGGCTAAAGTGGTTTCTCAGTTTCATTTGAACCAGGTGGTATATTTGCTTGTGTTCTTTCCTAAACCACATTCATTTCTGGAGGAGCAGCGCCTTCACACATTAGATGTCAGATGATGGCTAGCTTTCTACCTGGACAGTACTAAACCCTTTCATGCTTCATCTCCTGTTTGTGTCATATGCAGATCGTATGAAGGGACAGGTGATCCCTTCACAAAGGGTCTCTAAATGGATAACTTCCCGTATCAAGGCTGCATACGAAATAGCTTTGACTATGCCCCCTCAACAGATGCAAGTTCATTCTATGAGAGCGCAAGCTATGTCAATGGCATTCTTAAGTGATGTCTCAGTCTTGAACATTTGCAGGGCTGCATGTGGCTGTCGATTACATTTGTTTCTGAACCATTATGCCATTACTGCAGCATCCAGAGTAGATACAAACTTTGGGAAGGCAGACCTGCAGTCCTTGTTTAAATAGACTCTGAGCCCCACCCCCTGTGGATACTGCTTGTGAGTCACCCCAGTGGAATACACAGCTGCATCTACTCGAAGAAGAAATGGTTACTTACTATAACTGGTTCTTTGAGATATGATGCAGACATGTATTCCTGACTGTGACGGGTTTCCCCCGGAATGCCACCTGGAACTGGGGTACTACTGAGCCCTGTGACGTACCAGCCTGGGCTCCCTCTCACACTGTGCTGCTGTGATAAGCTGTAGACCACTCCCGGTTTTATACTCCCCCTAGCATTCACACAGGCAGGGACACACCCAGCTGCAGTTGCATGAAGGCTCTGGCCAGCCACTGCATGAAGCAACAATAGAGAGGCTACAGCCAAGGTAACCCCCAGCTCCCCAGGCATGGACCCCCCTCTGGAGTATAAACCCAAAATTATACTATCTTGCACTGTACAAGGATTTATACAATGTAAATTCATAAATCGTTTGCCCCTCCTTTAATGTGGAGAAGAATATGCAACAAGCGTGTGTTAACCAGGCTGAGATTTTCCCCAGATACTTCAGTCAAAGGCATACTGGTTTAGATAAAGCAAAAAACAAGTTTATTAACTAAAAAAGATAGATTTCAATTGATTATAAGTGATAGCAAACAGATCAAAGCAGATTACCTGGAAAATAAACAAAACACAAACCAAGCCTAAAATACTAGATAGATTGGATATGACCTAGCAATTTCTCACCCTGGTTGATGATACAAGCAGTCCACCAGCTTTCCATACACAGGCTATCAATCCTTTTAGCCTGGGACCAGCACTTCCCCAGTTCAGTCTTTATTCCTCAGGTGTTTTCAGGAGTTCTCTTGTGTTGAGAATGAGGCCCCTACATGATGTCACACCCCACCGTGTATAGCTTTACCATAGGGCAAGAACCCTTTGTTTCAAAACACAGCTCTCAGTCCAGCTTGTGGAAAAATACAGGTACCCAAATGGAGCTCAGGATCATGTGGTCTGGTCACATGCCCTTGCAGAGTCATAGCAGCCAGTACTTGCAAGCTGACTGAAATGTTCACAAGAAGGCTAAGCTCTCCCATAGTCCATTGTCTTTGCTGATGGGCCATCAGCACTGTCTGGCTTCTTCATTGTTGTACCTGAAAGGCTAGTTGTTGGTGTCACCCAGAGTAAACACATTTGAAATACAGATACATAGTTAATATTCATAACTTCAGATACAAAAATCATACATGCATACAAATAGGATAATCATATCCAGCAAATCATAACTTTTCCTTGACACCGTACATGACACATCTTATACTAGATGCATCATAATTATGTTATAATCATATCACAATCATACAGTTATGAAGAATATGGCGTGCAGTGGCACACTGACCCACCTTCTGTCCCTTCTACATCAGAATTCGGTCTCTGACTGGGTGTTTGGTGTGAAGGAACTGAGGGCCGTTGAGGCAGTGCCATCTCATATAGCCTGGGGAGGGGTTATGGCCAGGAGGCGTGGGTGCCGCCCCTCTACAGGTACTGCTAGGAAAATTCTCGGGCTCCGGTGCGCTGGGTGTGCACCTACCTAAGTGGAATACACATCTGCATCACATCTCGAAGAACCACAGTTACAGTAAGTAATTGTTTCTTTTCTCTGTTGCAGCAGTTCTCAGACACTGGTCTGTGGAGAGCTGGCTGGTCACATGATACTGGTTCTTCCCCTTATTTTCATTTGCTAAACTGCATTAAATCAGCTAAAAATCCATTATTTTACTTATCCAGGTGAACAATTGCAATAGCTATGCACTTGTGAGTGGGAAAGCAAGTGGTGTGCATAAACACTTCCTTTCTTATTAAAATGTGGTGCATATTAAACTTCTTTACAGTATCACAGTTAGCTTGAAAGGTGACAGACTGATTCATGTGAATTGTGCTTTTTCTTTCACCAAACAGTTTTTCTTTTCTCCTCCCCTTTTATCAGTCTGTCTAAGCAGTCACTGTACGAGGTGCTAGTCACTGGGATCTGAACACCAAACTGGCAAGTACCTGTATTTGTTTCAATCGTAGCTGAGAGACTGAGGTGCTGAAGAGTGACATGGGGATAGTTGGAATGTTGGAGGGTTGGGAGGAAAAGGGGGAACCAAATAACTGCACTTGAAGTTGTTCAGGAAATAATTCACTATAATATTTTGTTCCACATGTCCAACCATGAGGTATCTTTAAGAAAAGAGGTCTTTCTCCACAGCTGGTATGACCCTTGAGGTCAAAGTTCACTGAAGGCTACAGTCTTTCTCTGCATTTGGGCTGCAGGTGAACTTGCAGGAAGGAGTGAGATGGTTCCTTTCTCGTTTCTAGACTATTCCCTGCCCCCAGATGTTATTTATTTGTTTAGTGCTGACAAAGTGTGTGGGGATGTAGAGTACACACACACATATTCCCCTACCCCCAAGGAGATTGATTGGGACTTTGAGCCAGCATAAAGTCCTGCCTGCCCATGCAGATCCCTTTGCAGGATTGGACCCTACCACAGACACATAAATTGGAAAGCACTGGGACATCGTGAAGGGGAGGGTTGGTTGGCTTAATGGCTTTGGGTTTTTGCATCATAAACTCATTTCTTGGACTTGTGGGAGATGTGGTTTTTAAGAGGAACTTAAATAACGGGAGGATTGTGCTGCCAAAGTGCTTTGGTCTGTATAGGAGCCACGTGCCTCTCAGGAAAAGAAAAGTTAACCCAAACGCAGAGAGATAACATCTCTAATTTTCAAATATTACACCTATACATTATGAAAAACATTGTTTCAGTTTCTTCAGTGTGTGTTATGGTAGTTATAGTGAATATTCACATAGTGTTTTCTGTCACCCAGAAATGGAAAAATGTCAGTACTTGACATATAATTACAGCCCAATAAAACCATGAAATGATTTAATACCCAGCATTGTTATTCAACATCAATGGCTGCCCCAGAATAAAAATGGAATGTATTTTTGGTAACTGAGAAACAGCAAGTGCTGGAGGGTTGAAAATAGATGTCATATGATACCAATTATAGCCTGGTGAAACTTAGCAGACCTGGGAAACTACAAAGAGCAAGCCAAAATGGAGGGCAATTCTATACTCCATGCTTTTAACAACATCTATTTTGCAATCTTTGCTTTATTTTGCTTCAAGCTTTTAATTAAGATTTCTTTGGCTCTGCTGACCCACTTCTATATTGTTAAAGGCAACAGAAAAGAGGCTGCCAGGATAGCAGAAGAGATCTATGGAATAGCACCAGGTAAAATGTTTTATGCCTTGAGAAATTAGATTTTAATCATTGTGTTGCTATAGGATGAGGAGGCGATTGATAAATGTGTAAAATGGATGTTTTGTTCCACAAGTGCATTCCACTTCTGAAGTCTTTGCAAAAGCAATGCGGGTTGGCAATGTTCTAGGTGTGCAAAATATGAGACTCTCTAAAAGTTAGACAGCTTGACTGTGAACAACACTTGTTTAAGTATAGTAAGTACAGAATAATAATAAAGTAAATAAAGACATTTGCTTTGGAAAGCAAAGCATTTGTCAGAGTCAACTGTGTGAGTGACAAGGGGTTTTACTATGTATCCTAGTTTACAACCAGAGAGCATTTAAGGAAGAGGTTTAGACTGTGGGTTTTCTGAAGGAAGATACCAGGAAGGGTGTAATTAATGCCTGACTGGATCTAAGTCTAGCATCCCTGTTCTTTTGAACCAGACCATAAAAAAAAGCATAGCTAAAATTCCTGTGCAACCAAAAGTATGGAAATGACTATACGTAATGGGCCTCCAAAGAATCATTTTCCTATTTGTTTCTTTCCAAGTAGTTTTTCTACAGACTTAAAACACATTTGCCACAATAGTGCATTGATAGGAATTAACACAAAAGTAACACTTCTAATTAGAGCGTGTAAGGGCTTTAAAAATAACTGCTAACCAGTAATTGATTTCCTAATTAAATCATAAAGACACACTATTTAGTGACATCATTCTTATTAGGGGCTAGACTCTGATTCACGATGTATAGTGCCTTACTCTGTGAGTGGTCCTATGGAAGCGAGTGGAACTATTTGCCGTGTAAGATGACAGCTCATTGTAAGAGTATCAGAATCTGGGCCAAAGTGAAGCTACAGCAACTTCTACCAAGCTCGTATAAAGCAGAATAAATAGTTATTTATCCCCATCTCTGCAATGTGTTAGAATTATCTTACAGTTTATTAGAAAAGAGTGCTGTTAATTTATTGACAAAGCACTTATTACATATGCCTTAATTTAAATTTAGTGAAATATTTGATAATTGGCTCCCCCTCCCCCCGTATACAGATTCTTTATCTAAGTGCATACAAGGTTACCAGGACTACAACATATTTTTATCTGCAAGTTGCCATTTGCAACTATCCATCAAGGATAATCTTTCAAAACACAAGGTCATGTGATGTTGTTGCCTGAACACTAGATTGGATTGCAGATGCAGTGTCACAGCCTAAAGTAAAGCAATGTGGAGAGAAGCAGCAGCAGAGTGGCTTAAATTATCTGTAGAAATTTAGAAAGGACATGAAATTTCAGACATGCCTTTGGTAACCGGGGAGTTAAGAGATGCCCCTTATGGGAACTACATTTGCCACATGTTTCAGGGAGGTATGTTGCTGTAGTTGGCATGGAAATATGTGTGTGCATTCTCATGGTGAGAAGTGTGCCTGGTTTATGCAACATGAAGTGTGTAAATATATACATACAGTATAGATGTGTGTGAAATGTTTGTATATGCGGCACAGTGTGTGTGTGTGAGGTTAATTAGAGGTGGGGGTGGAAGCACCGTCTATTATTAAGGTTGCTGGATGCTTCCCATTATATAACTTTGCCAAAGTTTTAACTGTTCAGACTGAAATTTTCCATGTCAGGTGTCTGCCTCAGGCTGAATAGAATATGTGTATATATACATATATAACTTTCAGCCAAAATGTTTCAGCATTTTCTCAGAACAAGGCTAGGGAAAAATCCATTGTTCCGCCTGCGTTCAAAAATTCGGGTGGCCTTTTATTTGAGAAGAACTAGTGCTCCCACACTTTAGAGCAAGGACTTGCAATCTGGCAGGATGGTCCTTTGTATCTTTTTGCCATTCCTGTGAATATCTGCCCAAATTTGGCCTGTTGTAGCCTTTGAAAAATCACAGTTCTTATATGCTCAGAAGACTTGCTAGAGCTTATTACCGGTAGTTAAAAAACTGCAAAGATTCTGTGTGCCCTGGGTATGCTCCAGGCCAGAGTTAAGCAGGACTTTCCCTGCAATTATAGCCCTATGCTGCTGCAGACTCGGTTGGGACTGGTGACTGAAACTGAGGGTAGGGAGCTTGTCTCTTCTGTGCTCAATGGGTATGTCTACTTTGCAATTAAAAATCTATGGCTGGCTTGTGCCAGCTGACTTGGGCTCACAGGGCTCAGGCTGAGGGGCTGTTTAATTGCACTGTAGACATTTGGGCTCAGGCTGGAGCCCGAGCTCTAGGACCCTGTGAGGTGGGAGGGTCCCAGAGCTCAGGCTGCAGCCCAAGCTCAACGTCTACACTGCAATATAGCCGCTTAGCGCGAGCCCTGCAAGCCTGAGTCAGCTGGCACAGGCCAGCCACAGGTGTCTAATTGCAGTGTAGACATACCCTTAGGGGCCTTCTGCTGGGCTCAGGCAGCGTGGAGGGGGAAGCTACCTGATTGAAATGCAGAGCGGATGAGATGAGAGACAGCTCTGGGTGGGCAGGCAGGGACTAGATTGGGAAATATGGAAAAAAATTGTTTTTGGTGAGAATTGGACTGAAACCAAATTTCAAAATGCCCAAATTTCCCACAAATCTGAGATTTCTGCCAGCTCTAATTGTGAGGCAGTTTGGTTTTAGATGCTAAACTATGGCTAGTAAATTCTCTCTGCCTGAACCACTCTAGCTAAATAACTTTCTTAATGATCTGTTGGGCTGAATATGTATAAATCTGTTGGTAGCAGCTCTATTGCAGTGGGACCAAAAATAGACACACAGACAAACTAAGACAAACTAGCCAGCATTGTGGAGTTTGTTGGAGTTAAACTGTTCAAAATGATGTAGAAAAGCAGGAATCAAGCACCTGGCAGACTGTATTTTTTCATGTTCCTCTGAAATCATCAAGTGAGGAAGAGAAAAAAAATACTATTATCCGCTAATGTGCATAAGAGGGAAAGGTAGACACATTTATAGTACATATTAGATGTATTAGTTTAAGAGAGAAAAATAGCTGGGGACATATTAGAATTGGCTTGATGGACATGTCCAAAGCTAAGCCAGTGTTTGCATGCAATACATCTCATAACTAAGTGGAAAACCCCCCCACAGAGCAATTTGTTACAAAATTTAAGTTACCCAGTAAAGCCTGTGGCCAGGATAACTTAAAAACAAACAAACAAACAAATAAACAAAAAGGTGCGGGATTTTGAAAATTGTCCCAGAGAGTCTCAATGACATTGTACTCCTAACTCACTTAGGTGTTTTTAAAGATCCCTCCTTTAAGGCTTTACTTACGTTCTAAATAAGTGGCCTAATTTTCAGAAAAGCTGGGTGTGCAGCAGTTCCCACTGAAATGAATTTTCGTAGGCAATCTCACTTTGTTGGTTTCAGGCCAAGGGTACATTTTACACACTGACACAGCTTGATCAGTCCTCCCAAGCAGACAAGGGGGGATGTGTGTAATAACTTCTCTTGCGATTTTTTTGGAACTGTTTGTATCTTGGTGTCTCTGTGCCTTTGCAATGCCTTTGAATGAACTCTTTGGTCTGTTTTAGGTTCATGGGCAGATCGATCTCCTCTTCATGAAGCTGCATTCCAAGGGCGCCTGCTATCTTTGAAAACATTGATTGCGCAGGTAAGAAACCAAAAATAAATAAATAAAAGGTTAGGCCTCAGGATTTTTTTGGTTAGATCTTATCCACGAATGATGTCATAGATTACAGTGGGCGCTCAAAGACATAGAGTTAGGGTTCTAAATAAAAAGATATACTGGACACATTTTGTCATATTAAATGTTGGGGATAAACTCAAAACAAAGGCCAGAGATCACACTGAATTGTAATAAGCAAACATGATCTTTTGGTTCCTTTTCAAAGGCAAACAATACAAACGGGCTTCATAGGATTTGAACATAAAGATACCAATATTATTTCTCAGGTATTAATGATCAGGTATTACACTTCTGTAAGGCTGCAAATGTGCACGTTGCCTTATAAAACAGAGCCAGATGTGTTCCCTGCTGCAGAGAAGCTTACAAGGTGGGGGCCCAGTCCTGTGAGGTGCTGTATGCCCTCCACACCCACTGAAGCCACAGATCTAAAGGGATGAAAGTGGGGAGGAAAGAAGGATCGAGGAGAACAAGAGGAGGAAGGGGATAGTGCGTAAGGTCAAAGGAGCAGATTATAGTTAGAAACTCTAGGAGAACAATTAGCCAGAATGCAACCTGGAATGATAACACATTGGTTCTTCCTTCCTGAAAATGATCTGCTACCAAGGAGATGGTCCATTGAGTCCAAGCGCAGTCTATTTTGTCATAACACAGATGTAGGATTCCAAGCAGTGGGAAACATTTAAAATCTTTTAGCAAAGGCAGCCAGTGTTCACTGTCTTGGTCATGACTTAGATTAATTGTGCTGGTCTTTGGGACTTAGTGGATGTTGTAGTGGAAGAAGAGAAATTTTTCTTTTTCTGCATAGCAGTGGGTTTCAAAAATTCTTTGTATTATGATCTATCAGAGTCAAAGGCTGTGTCTACATTCCAGGTGCTGTGATTCCCTGCTCACTACCACATACTCATGGTAGTTTGAAAAGAACTAGTCTTTGTATAAATAGCAGTGTAGCATGGGAAGTGGTAGCGGTGGCCTGGCTTAGCTGAGCCAAGTACAAAGCAGCTCAAACCCCATGGATATGTACTCTGCCTGTGCTACTGTGGCTATACTGTTTATACTTGCACTATCTCGCATCAAGCTAGCATGAGAATGTCTACACAAGCTGGGAATCACCCCTTGCTCAAAGTGTAGACATTGCCAAAGTGTGACATCAGCCACTGCTGCTCAAGATTCCTCTCTTCAGTCTTTATTTATCAGAGGGTTGTCCAACTCTTTCTGTGAGAAGGGCCATAAGACATTTTGAATTATGGTTTATGGGTCAGGGCAACAAAGTTAGGGCCATATCCCACCATCGATCCACAACAAAACAATAGTGGTATTTACAAAGATGAAGGGTAAAACATGACCATGATGCAGTAACTAAACTCTTAATACCTTAACTAAAGTAATTTCATTCAGCATCACGCACTGAGAAAAATGATGCAAGATGCCTTCAGGGTCATTGCTTTTTCTGTCTTTTGTTTGGTCATTTACATGCATTTGTTCAATTTGTATGCATATATGCACAGACACTCTCTTGTGGTGACTGTACAAATTGCAAGCTTAAGTTATTTGAAAAACTATTTTGTAAATTCTCACCATAAGGCTTAGAGTTAGCTCTCGGTTTTGCTGAAGGAGTTCACCTTGCTTAGAGCTGTTCTTTCAGGATGTCTATAGATTTAGGAAGATAACTCTGCATCAGTTACACTCAATTCATATTTGGAAGGGTTTTTTCACTGTCAGGGCCGGCTCCAGGGTTTTGGCCACCCCAAGCAGCCAAAAAAAAAAAAAAAAAAGCCGCAATCGCGATTGCGATCTGCGGCGGCAATTCGGTGGGAGGTCCTTCGCTCCGAGCGGGAGTGAGGGACCGTCCGCCGAATTGCCGCCGAATACCTGGACGTGCCGCCCCTCTCCGGAGCGGCCGCCCCAAGCACCTGCTTGCCAGGCTGGTGCCTGGAGCCGGCCCTGTTCACTGTCATAAAGTCTCAAAACTTTTCTTTCAATGAACGGTTGAATTCTGAGGAATTGGAATTTGTCATATGAGTCATATAAATACTTTTAGGAAGCCAGATCCTGCCTGTGAGCTAATGTATTTCAGGCCTCTGATATGTTACAAGATATCTCTCTGTGATTTCTATGGAAAGTAGAAAATAGGGGATGCTCAGGGGCCACTGTACCAACTGTCAAGGACAAAAGATGGCCTTAATTTACTACAGACTACTCCATAGAACAGCCCATAAGAGCAGCCATACTGGGTCAGACCAAAGGTCCATCTAGCCCAGTATCCTGTCTTCTGACAGTGGCCAGTGCCAGGTGCCCCAGGGGGAATGAACAGAACAGGTAATCATCAAGTGATCCATCCCTTGTCACCCATTCCCAGCTTTTGGCAAACAGAGGCAAGGGCCACCATCCCTGCCTATCCTTGCTAATAGCCACTGATGGACCTATCCTCCAGGAACTTATTGAGTTCTTTTTTGAACCCCCTGTTATAGTCTTGGCCTTCACAACATCCTCTGGCAAAGAGTTCCACAGATTGACTGTGCATTGTGTGAAGAAATACTTCCTTTTGTTTGTTTTAAACCTGCTGCCTATTAATTTCATTTGGTGGCCCCTAGTTCTTGTGTTATAAGAAGGAGTAAATAACACTCTTATTTACTTTCTCCACACCAGGCATGATTTCATAGACATCTATCCTATCCCCCCTTAGTCGTCTCTTTTCTAAGCTGAAAAGTCCCAGTCTTATTAATCTCTCCTCCGATGGAAGCCGTTCCATATTCCTAATAATTTTTGTTGCCCTTTTCTGTACCTTTTCCAATTCCAATATATATTTTTTGAGATGGTGCGACCACATCTGCATGCAGTATTCAAGATGTGGGCATATCATGGATTTATATAGAGGCAGTATGATATTTTCTGTCTTATTATCTATCCCTTTCCTAATGATTCCCATCGTTCTGTTTGCTTTTTTGACTGCCGCTGCACATTGAGTGGATGTTTTCAGAGAACTATCCACAATGACTCCAAGATCTCTTTCTTGAGTGGTAACAGCTAATTTAGACCTCATCATTTTATATGTATAGTTGGAATTATGTTTTCCAATGTGCATTTATCAATATCGAATTTCATCTGCCATTTTGTTTCCCAGTCAGCCCACCATTTTTACAATCGTCTTTCTTTCTTTCTTTCTTTCTTTCTTTCTTTCTTTCTTTCTTTCTTTCTTTCTTTCTTTCTTTCTTTCTTTCTTTCTTTCTTTCTTGAGAGAACTCTGAAACCCAAGTTCCATTAATCTTGAAAAGCAGAAATGGGTCCACTCTCTCAAGTGGGATCAAAAGTTAGCTCTGTTATCAGTCTGAAAGAGGAAATGGTCTGGCCATAATAAATGTGTCATTCTCACATCCCTCAGTAACCAATGCTGACCCAAAAATGAGATCCAGAGTTTTTCCATCCATACACTGAGCCTGAAACTAATAGTCCCATTGCTATTTGCTGTTGTGGTGGCCATGAGATCCTGAGTTAATCTAGAACAGTCGTAAACATTCGCTGAAGTCACTTAGGCTAACAAGCCTTGGTGATTCCAATGTACATGTGCTTGAATTCTTACTTGTCATTTGATGGAGCTATAGGCTGGAAAACGTACAACAAAGTCCCAGTCATGTTTGGATCCAGCCATATTTGCACTGCTTTTCCCCCTGTGAATGTTTGCGTGGCTGGTTCAGTTCATACAGCTGTTAATGGAACACATATAAAGCGTATTTGCTATTCAGTATTCTTTACTCCTGTTTAATCAGGTTGATAAACAACCAGGGAGAAGAAACAGTACCATGTGACTCAGGAAACAAATCACACTCCTGGTCAGAGTGCTCATTTTGCAGATAAAAAATGTAGTTTATGACATATCACAGGCACCTTTTCATATCTGGGAATAGGGAAATTAATCTCAGTCACTAGAGGCCAAAGATGTACAGTGTCTCTCCTGCAATTTACCATGAATTATGAAGCAAGACAGATAAGCGCCACTCAGTTTCTTTACCTTTTGCTTTAAATCCCTTCCAGTGGCAATGGATGCAAGAGCTGCAGTATCAGAGTGATTGTCTGAGCCATGCGTATTCCAGGGCAACTCTCATTGACTTCGGTAGGAATTTAGCCAGAGCAAGGACTGTAGATTTGACCGCTATGTAACTCCCGCCTGGAATGAACTCCAGGAATTATGTTTGCATTGCTTGGTGTTTGTTTGTTTTTCACATCTCTGCTCTGATTTCTAGGGATTCAATGTGAACATTGTAACCATAGATCGGGTTTCTGCTCTCCACGAGGCCTGCCTGGGTGGCCATGTCGCTTGTGCGAAAGTCTTACTGGAGAACGGCGCTCAAGTGAGTACGGGCATATAAACGAGGCCAAGTGTGTGTGTGTGTGTGTGTGTGTGTGTGAGAGAGAGAGAGAGAGAGAGAGAGAGAGAGAGAGAGAGAGAGAGAACATCTGGCCACAAAAGGGGACAATATTTTGCTTTCACTAATAGTAAATTACTTACATTTCTGTAGTGGTAGCTTTTTTCCTGAAGGACCCCACCTTTTTACAGCTTGGTGGCTGTTTTGATCGCAGACATATTCCTCTTTGTTTTTCTTCTGTGAAACTTCACTGTGATCAGTGGGAAAAATTTAAGAAAATTAGACCAAACTAACTGTTATGATGATGAGTTGTGCTTTGCTTTCCAGAATGGTCACTGGAATTGCTCCAAGTTTTTTGAGATAGTTTGTGATTTATACATAAAGGGGCTTAAGAAATGAAACATTTTGTCTAATAAAAGAGCAGCTTTTCTCCACATTGGACCTAATATAAAAATATCTTTAAAAATGAAATATGGGAATATAAAGAAATATATGGGGATTTATTATATTGGGTCTGCTTACAGGTTCCCCTGATTACTATGCTGAACAATTTACATGTGGAGTGGCAAGAAATCAAAAAAGTGGAGTCCAACAACTGATGTATTCATTAGCAGAGAAGAATATGATTATAGAATAACTATACTGTACATTAACTTTTAAGCCCCCAGACAGGAAAAACAAACCTTGCTCTTCATATTACTCAGTTTCAGGTTGTTTTTGAAATTACCCAGTTTAAAAAAATTGAGGTGTATTGATCACATATCTTTTTAGCACCTAGAAAGTCATAAATCTGAACTATCAATTGTCACTGTCAGTAAATCATCCTTATTGTTCAACTTTTCCTATTCTTCATTGCTAGATACAGTCTCAGTTAGTCAGAGGCTTTTTCTTTACATAAATTAATAGTCACGGACACAAGAAGCAGTGTCCCATTCTGTTGCCTTTCTTCAGCACTGTGATCTTTTTCATTTCCTTCACTAGAAAGCCATTTACTCTGGAACAACCTTCCCAGAATTCCTTCCTCTATTACCAGATAAGTCAGTACCCAGTGGAAAGGCTTTGCTAGTGTTTTTGCAAGATGAATTGGCTACCCATCAAAATGTAGGAGCTGCACAGCAAGGCTTTGTCTACGCTGGGGGAAAGCATCATGTTAGATATGCATTCACTAACTCATTTTAACTTGCAATACGACTTTGCCCTTAGTGTGGACAAGGACAGTCATGATGAAAACATATTAGCTGGTCTATGATTTTAACAGGTGTTTAAAAACGACTTGTCCTCATTTACATTAAGTGCTAAGTCATGTTTAACATCATGGTAGTTAACAAGTTTTCTAGCATGATGATTTTTCCCCATTGTAGACCTGGCTCTGCCATTGAGCCCATTCCCTGGGTGTAGAGCTCTGCAGTTGGGTGAGGTGCCATTCAAAACACATTAGAGTTCATTTTACCGTGTTGGGCAAATACCCCTGCACCACATATGGGGAACCAGTCTGGTAGGACTTAGGAATTCAAGATGATGGACATCTCTTCCTTCAGATATATTGTTCCCTTCAAGACTGTGCTTGTGTTCCTTCTGGCCCTCATCTTTCGCCAGGCCCTCCCTTTGCCCAGAAGCCAAACAAACCCCCATTCTGTACTGTTTCCAAAATAGGAGGTGGGCAGTCTGGAAGAGAGCTGGAAAATGGCCTTTTTCTTTTTAAAATATATGCAGTTCAAACAGATAGATTCATCATCTTGGGAAAAAGCTAAACTGTGCACCCATTCGTGCAGCTGCATAATCTCCTCATGTAGACGTTGTTGAAGCTGCTCCAATAACTGGGAATTGATTGGTAGCATTTTATACTGGACTGCCAACTCAGCCAATCAGGCATCGAAATGCCAGCAAAAACACTAGCAAAGAAGCAGCCCCTCTGCTTCTCCTCTCGACTGGGTACCCACTTATCTGGTAATAGAGGAAAGAATATTGGGAAGCTTGTTCCAGAGTTAATGGCTTAGTAGGGAAGGAAATTAAAAAGATCACAACACCGCAGAAAGGCAATAGAATGTGACACAGCTTTTCCTAGAGGGCTGCATACCTGACTATTAAGTTATTTTTTTTTTTTTTAGTAAAAGAACCCCCAATTTTCCATTAGTTAAAAAAAAAAAAAAAAACCTTCCACAGAAAATTTTTAGGCAGCCCTAATTCCACTGTAGAAATAGACCTTGAAAGGAGACTGAGTTGGAAACAGGGGTCATTGTGAATCTGGCTGCTCTATTATAAGGGGAGGGCAATAAAACTGTTCATCATATTCCATAAGGACAACCGGGATCTCCAATTCCCATTCTGTAGCAAACTGTAGTGAAGACCCCCATGTACTATCATACAGCACACTAGTGACTAGATCCACATTATGCAACAAGTCCCTCCCAGGCAGTTTATTCAGCAGAGCTGCACTTATCTCTGTGACAAACTGGGAATCATGCAACAGTGCTGATAGTGAAATCTACTAATCTGCGTGACTTCTAGAAGGTCTGTTTGACTAAATAAAAATGTTCACAAAGTATTTGCTTTCCTTCCAAGATTTTGATTTGGTCAGAAAACTGCAACTGTGTTGGGGTTGGGTGTCTGAAAACGATTTTGGGGGATTAAATGAAAAGTCTAAATTTTCCATGGGAAAAATCCCTATTTTCCAGCCAGCTCTACGTAGGAACTTGTACAATTTTCAGTGTCAGAGTTCTGTTGCTGCTGCCGCCCTGAGAAGCAGGGTGGCACTTGATGGGTAATGGTCTGTCCGAGAGCGTGTCACTCTGAATTTGGTGACTAATATGGGCTCTGACATTAAATAAAATCAGTGTCTTCTTCTTATGCTGTATTTAGTGTTGAGATGTGGGTGGTTTCCAATGGAAGTGCGTCCCTTTTAAAACAGATTATTGTCTGTCTGTCTTGCTGTTTCAGGTCAATGCAGTCACTGTTGATGGGATCACTCCTCTCTTTAATGCCTGCTGTAGTGGCAGTGCAGCTTGTGTGAACATGCTGCTTGAATTTGGAGCCACGCCACAGCTAGAGAATCACCTTGCTTCACCTATTCATGAAGCAGTAAAGAGAGGTAATTTTAAGGCTTTGAGTACAACTAACTATAAACTAGATCTGGCTTTGTTTTTCCTCCCTAAATAATTGTGGGAAATTCATCTGCATCTGAAGTATCTGGGCCATAGGGATAAATGTGTGTTCGGTTTATTCCATACTATTCTATATAGAGTTCTGTGTATTCTATTCTAATGTTATGTATATAGTATGTGTTTGTCGGGCATCCTGCAGAGAGGAACTGAGGTGAGATGACCTCTCTTCTGTGTTATCCAGGTCACAGGGAGTGTATGGAAATTCTTGTGGCCAATGACGTTGACATTGACCAAGAAGATTCGCAGCACGGAACACCCCTTTATGTGGCCTGCATGTATCAGAGGACAGACTGTGTCAAGAAGCTTCTCGAACTAGGTGCTCTGGGGGCAGAGGAGGGGAAGCTGAACATATTTGAAGCCACCACCTATTGTTTCTCCTTAATCCCTCCCTGCCCCTGATATTAGCATTTAATTCCTCATGACTCCTTGGAGGACCAAGAATTTTGAGATTGGGATAAAAAAGGGGATTCTGTCATTCGAAGATGATGATGAGAGGAGCTACAAAGAACTGTCTTGGTATATTGTTTGCCCTGTGACCCGCATCAACTCCTTTTGATTATTATAAAATAAATAGCCAAGCATGCTAAGCATTCACTCATCCACTGCTCACCACATGCAGAGGGAGCAGATCAGCTAACCAACCACTCAAAAGAATAATCCCTTTCGTGATCATGAAGATCCCACACACAGCAGGGCAGCACCTCAGGTGGTCTGGCTTGTTTTAGCCAATGCAGCTATGCTGATTGACACCAGCTAAGGCTCTGACCCAATTTGGGTGCTACTGTCAGTCCAGGATAAGCATTTTACTCCTGGACCTTCCAAAGTTATTTTAATTAAATGTTACAAACATGCTTTTCTGGCCATTTGAATTAATCAGATGGAAGCAACTTTAGATTTTAAACACCCACTCATTTGATAGTCAAAAAGTTCAGCATTGGCTCAACTCCTGTTGATTCTCCATCCTCATCTTACTGCTACTCTTGAGGCTAATATAGTAGCCATGTGACTTCTAGATATTGAGCACTGCTATAATCAAGAGAAGATAAGTCCTGTGTGCCATCAGGTGCACTTCATTTATTGATGCTAATGATGGAAGCCAAAGTGTGTGATAGAAATCTTAGACTCAGCCAGTGATGTGTTTCCCTGCTTCCTCCTAATGCTAACCCTGGTCTATTCTTATCTCTCTGTGTGTTCTTTTAAGGAGCCAGTGTTGACTTGGGTAAACGATTAGACACTCCACTCCATGCTGCAGTTAGGAAATCCAGTGCAGAAGCAGTCAACTTGTTAACAGACTATGGCGCTAGCTTGACACGCAGAAATGCTGAATTCAAATGTGCCCTTGATCTGGCAGCCCCCAACAGCAAAGTGGAACAGGCCCTCTTGCTTCGGGAAGGTAATGGCTCTGTCTTTTTTTAACGGGACAATTTTTATTTCCTTTTCATAAGTATTTTTTCATGTTCATCTTCCTTTTCCACATACAGCTGCTCCCTCTGTTAGTTCTCTGAGATTCTCCAGGATGTTTCAAGACAGGGCACAGGAATGAGAGCCAACAGATCTCAGTTCTGTTCCTAGCTTTGCCACTGACTGCCTATGCGATGGCAGGCAAGTCGCTCTGTTTTTATGTGCCTCTGTTTCCCATCTATTGAATAAGGATAGTCCTTATCTGCCTTTGTAAAGTGCTTGGAAAGCTATGAATAAGAAGTGCCATATATATATAAGTGCCACGTATTTTTATTTATTACTATTATTATCAACCATATTTGAGAGAGCAAGCTAACAGCTATTTTGCATACAAACCAGAAATCCCAAATGAAATGTATACATCAGCTTGGATGTTACTGAGTCTCATTGTGCAGCTCCCTGCGTAAACAGGGCCATGAATGTGTATAACTTGTGAGAAAGTGGAACTTAAGCCCAGTTGGCTATTCAGCTTCTCATATTACTGCTGTTTCATGAAGCTTCAGGAAGCATTCTGTTAGATCAATGACCCTTAGCCTCTCTGAGAGTATTTCTAGTACCATTTAAAAATCTATTTGGAAGAAACTTTGTACTAGAGACGTGCCAACATTTTAGCCATCTCATCTTGCACCTTCCTCTCATGTAGAATTCTTGCCATGCTGTTTTTTACCTTTATATGTACATCTAACTCTGGAGGGTAGAAACTGCATCTCTACTTGTTTTGTAAAGTGAAATGCACTGCTAAGGTTCTGTATAACGAATAGCTCTGAAATACATGCTGAGCTGAATTATTCTTTCCTTTAGCCTTACAATTTTACAGCACGTTTTCATCTGAGGAAAGCTATTTGGACTCAACCAATTTAATAGGATAGACCTAGCAACCTGTAGAATTCAAAATCTTTATTAGATCCCTTCCTAAATGTTGGTCCACTAATAGCTTTTGACTAATCCTCATGTATTTTCACTGCTTCCAGTGAGATTATAAAATATCTGTCTTGAAGTTCCTTATTTTACCAAAATTCAATTGCTCTGATTTCTTTATTATATGTTCTGAGTTCAGAATTTTTCTTTTTCTCCAAGGTATATTTATTTCTGTATCTGGCATCAGTCCCATTTTTCCCTTGTAGAACAGTCTGGTAAAGGATCTCTATACATGTTTGCATTGTCTACCTAGTGAATATGAGATAAAGTTGTGAGAGGGTTTCAGGGGGTAATCCAGACCAGTGAGGGGTTGTGTGATCTCTTCCCCTGTAACTCTGAACTGTAACTCCCTGCCTGGGATACTAACAGTTGGCAACAAGCATGCAGGTTACACCCTGAGTGTCTGCGTGCTAGACATCTGTGGTTCAGCAGCTGTGGCCTCAGCAGCCTGTATATAGCCCCGTAGACCCATACTGGCTTCCACCAGCCTTGGTTACAATCAGCAATGTAACCCCAACACAATCCCAGTCCTGAATTTTTCCAAAACTGTGTAATCTGCAATGTCCAGCCCTCTCCTGGACAGTTCAGAGAAATAATAGGGGTCGTTTGTTCCTCTAAAGAGACAAAAGCATATCAACTTATTAACTTAACTGGGGTGAATACCCCCTCCCATTTAAACATAGCACTTACTGTAAGCCAACTAAGAACAGAAAACAAATTTGTTAACAATAGGACATAGGTTAAGTGATGCCAGGTAAAAGGAATACAGGTAGAAACGGTTACAAGTAAAATAAAAGTGAGAACACCCATTTAAAAGTCTAAAGCTAGCTCTAGCAAGGTACAATCTTTGCCTAAGCAGGTTTCTCACCTATATTTAGTTTCCAGAGACTTTAGCCCCTCCTTTGGTGAAGGATTAATCTTTCTCAGCTTGCAAGAGCTCTATTCCCTTATGTCTGCCTAGTGATGGATGCCAAAGATGGCTTCTGTCCTTGCTTATAGCTTCCAAAGTTCAGTGAACTTGTTTCAAGAGACAAGATGATCTCATGCTGTTTTTCCCTTCCTGTGGTCCTGCTATCCCCCTGTATGTAAAGGAAGCTTCCATTGTTTTGATTCCAACATGCTTAATTTACATAGCAGACAGGTAATAGCTGCCTTTTCTCCTGTCCAGGGTGGAACCTGTTTTGCCAGAGACTTCAAAAGATAATATCATTAAGTATCCATATTTCCTCATGTAGTGTTAATACATACATTTCACAGTGATATTAATCACCAGTGTGTATTAGCTTTCAGAAAAGACCTCGCTCTCATAGTACAGTAAAATCATATACAGTTGATTCAATTGGCTATCACTTGAGGTTCAGCTCCCCTGCCTTTATAGACCAGTAAAAATTTGAAATTGATTCTTCTGAAGGTTCCCTCTCAAAGTAAAGTTTATTCAAGCAGTGAGGAAGGCAACGTGGAGTCTGGTGGTGAAGGAAGCTCTATGCTTTTTCTTCCTCCACTTGTTAGCTTAACAGCTGTGCTTACCTAATATGTAAAAATGGACCTTCTTTGTCTTTGCGGGAAGATCCAGCAGGTCAGCAAATCAAATACACATTCCTTTGTCTAAAGCAGGGGCGGCTCCAGGCACCAGCGCACCACGCGCGTGCCTGGACCGGCAAGCCGCAGGGAGCGGCCTGCCGGTCACCGTGAGGGCGGCAGTCAGGCTGCCTTCGGCGGCATGCCTACGGGAGGTCCGCCGGTCCCGTGGCTTCGGCGGCAATTTGGCAGCAGGTATGCCGAAGGTGCGGGACTGGTGGACCTCCCGCAGGCATGCCGCCGAATCCGCGTTACCAGCGGACCTCCCGCAGGCGCGCCGCCGAAGCCTGCCTCACTGCCGTGCTTGGGGCGGCAAAATACATAGAGCTGCCCCTGGTCTAAAGCAACCTGTTTACCAACACCCTCTGATTTCCCTAGTTTAAACACACTTTAGTCATAATTCCAGCATATATCCATAACTTTTAATAGCCTCTGCATACATACATCATGCAAGAATATTAATGACCAGTTAATGATTAGTTTTCGAATGATACCTTACAAGGCATATTTTGTACAAAGATTATTACAATAGCGTATCGGGAATGAACAGAGGGGTGCTTAGTGTCATAAAAGCCCAACTACATTTTTTGCACCTCCAGCTTGCCTGGCAAAAGGAAAAATGAAAAAGGTACAGGAATCAGTATAACTGGAATACAAAATGCCTGAAACTTACAGGAGGACAGAAGCATTCATGAATAGCTATATCAATAGCTAAAGGAACAAGTCCCTTACTTAAGACTCTTGACTGGGACAAATACAGCCAAACCCCCAACATTTCTGTCCCACATGGATTTTGTCAAGCAAGATTTTGCTTTAGTTCTTGATTTATCTAAGGGTATTCCACCACCTAGTGGCTGAACAGTATGATACAGTTAGCATTCCATTCCATTCCACACCATTCGTGAAGCATATAAAGGTTCTCCACCTTTCCGGACTACTGTATTCCTTTCAGGAGTCTGATTTGTCTTGAGTACTCCCAAGTTTCACCTCTCTTAAAAACTACTTGCTTATAAAATCAGACATAAAAATACAAGTGTCACAGCACACTATTACTGAAAAACTGCTTAGTTTCTCATTTTTACCATATCATCAAATAAATTGATTGGAATATAAATATTGTACTTAAGACTGTTTTTCACTTGTGAGCCTTGACATTCTGGGAGGCAGTGAAGTGACAGCAACAATTAAGTTTTTCTTCACATTGAGTCTATTCTTACTCTTTGTCTTGATGGCCGTCTGTGGCGGGGTGAGACTCACCGGCATGGGCCTCCTGCTGGTCATCCACGGAATTAACTCTTTCCAGCCCGGAGCGCCCTCTGCAGGCTGGGGTCTCGCCTGCCGCTGGCTCCGTGTCCCTCCCAGACCCTGGTGCCCTTTGCCCAGGGGTTCTCCCCACCACAATACCCCCTCGCTCTGGGTCTCCCCTCCTAGGGGAACCCCCAACCCACTATCCCCATCTTGCCTCAGTGGCTACTGCCAGTCATCATCTAGCCCCCGATTCCTGGAGCAGACGGCAGTTTGTAAACCACTCATCATCGGCAAGGGGGGTTGGACCAGCTGCCTCTGCCTATTCCTGGGCTGTCCCTCTGGAGCCCTAGTACCATTTTGTGGGCCTTTAACTCTGCCTGCAGCCTGGGGTGTAGCTAGTCTGGAGCTCCCCAGCTCCCTCTGCCCTTCCCCAGCACTGCTCCACCCTAGATACCCTTCTCAGATTCCCAGACAGCCAGGTCCTTCTCTCTCAAGGCTGCTAGAGAGAGTGTGTCAGGCTCTGGCCTCAGCCCTCTTATAGGGCCAACTGTGGTCTGATTGGGGCGTGGCCCCACCTGTGCCTGCTTCCCCCAATCAGCCTAGCTTTTCCGCCACTGCAGCCCTCTCCCACCTCATAGCAGAAAATGAGACTTCACAAAGATATTTTGACCCAAAAGGTCACAGATCATCCAAAGCTTGGTTCCCAAGGTCAGTGTAATTTCTGTACTAAACACCAGAAGTGGGTTAGTGTGGAGATATTACATTTCATTTGCAGGCCATGCTCTGATGACAGCTCAAGAAGATTTTCTTGCTGACGGGCAGAGAGTTTACTGCTGCTAACATCTGGCAAAATGAATGGGTTTCTTACCCAGTCAAGTTGAGCTGAGTTGTGTTGAGTGTTGGGGAAATATGATTTGAATTCAGATGTCAAGTGGGCTGTAACTGGATTCACTCACCACTGTGGTGCCTCCTGCTGGTTGTCTGGGGAATTAGCTCTGCATGGTAATACGCCTTCTTTGGGTGGTGCCTCACCACTATCACTCCTGCTATAGGACCCATGTCTCTCCAAGGACTGCAGCATCCTCTTCAGTGACACAGCCCTCAGGCTGTGCCACACACTGTGCTCCTCCCCCTTCCGGGGGACCTGCATTCCACTGTTCAGCCACTTCTCTTAGTGACTACTGCAGCGAATTGTCTGGTCAATTCCTCATGGCCCCAGCATCCTCTTTGCCCTTGCCTCACGGCCTCTGCCTGCAAACCCCAGCAGCCAGCCAGGATGTGTCGCTCGCTCCCCCGGTCCCTGCTAGCAGCACTGTTCTGTCCAGTGTGCTGGCAGTTCTCTCAGCCCTCCAGAGACACAGTCCTTCCTCCCTGGGCTCCCAGCAGAGAACTTCCTTCCTCTGCCCTGCAGCTCCCTTTTTATATGGGCCTGCTTGGCCCTGATTGGCTGCTCCCTTCAGCCCTTTTCTGATTGTCTGCCTCCTGCGCAGCCTCCTTAGGGCTCTATTAACTCCTTAGATCCCAGTGTCGGGCAGGCGCCCCATCACATAGGCTAAATGATCTATTATTTCTTTAAGTTTGCTCTGCTCAATTTCCCCTGTGCAGATATCAGTGACATATACGTGAAGCAGTGGAAAACAGGGGAAGTCTTTGTCTCCACATTTGGACTTCCAAAATTCAATTTTCTTGATAAAAGCATTCACTTTATCATAGAGATTCAGAACATTAGTGTCATGGCCTTACATGGACAAAGTTAGATCATTCAGCTTGCTAAATATATCTGCGAGGTAGGCAAGTTGAACTAACCACACAGTATTGTCAAACACAGGAATAAGAAGGGATGAATAATCAGAAAGAAATGTGTGAACTTCTGTGTGTAATTCAAACAATCTGTCAAGTATTCCCCTCTTGAAAGCCAGTGAACCTGTGTGAAGCAACAGTTGCTGATGTTCTGACCCCATCTCTTCACAAAGAATGCAAAACAGGTGAGCATTGAGTGGCCTGGACTTGATTAAGTTGCCAGACTCATTTAAAACTTCTTGAAGTTCAGAACTCATCTTTTTTGAAGCAAGTGCCTCTCTGTGTATGATACAGTGCACCCACTGCAAGGAAAGACTATCTTTCCTGATCCTAACTACAGGTCCGTTCATCTCCCGGTCATTGCACTGGCCCCATCAATGGAGACGAATTGTGTTCAGAAAAAAAAAGTCAATTCGTTTAAAAATGTCCTCTGCAGTTGAGTTTGCCTTTATACTTCTGCAAAACGGCATGTGCTCATTGATATCAGTGGTTTCAGGGTATCAAACATATACAATCAGGCCTGGTCCACACTAACCCCCCACTTCGAACTAAGATACGCAACTTCAGCTACGTTAATAACGTAGCTGAAGTCGAAGTACCTTAGTTCGAACTTACCGCGGGTCCAGACACGGCAGGCAGGCTCCCCCGTCGACTCCGCGTACTCCTCTTGCGGAGCAGGAGTACCGGCGTCGACGGCGAGCACTTCCGGGATCGATCTGGGATCGATTTATCGCGTCTAGACAAGACGTGATAAATCGATCCCAGAAGATCGATTGTTTACCGCCGGACCCGGAGGTAAGTATAGACGTACCCTCAGTTGAGCTTCTCCACTAATATCCATGGACTCATCAAGCTGAAGGGTGAAAGTTTTTGCTATTTTAAATTTCTCTACAAGTTGAGAGACAATATCCTCAGCCATTTCTTCAATTCAGCAATACACGGTGTCATTTGATAAGGGTACTTTCTTGAGCGTATGAGCTGCTTTTTTTTATGAAGTATGTTTTCTGCAAGTGCCACAGTGGCAGGCAGAATCAGATCTCCTGCAATTGTGTACACTTCTTTGATTTTGCTACAAGAAGGGAGACAGCATATGAAGCTCTGAGTGCTCTTGTAGAAATAGTTGAAGCTTTTTTCATTTTAAGCTGGCAAGTCTGGAACTCAGAGCTTTCTTTGAAAACATTCTACTGGTTTACCCACATGCACAGCGTGTTTTGTCTTCACATGTTGTTGCAAATGTGCTGGCTTCATACTGTTATTTGATAGAGTTTCTCCTCAAAGGAAACATGAAGCTATTGAAGATGTGAATCCAAAAGCAATATATTCCTTGCAGAACTGATGTTTTTTTTTCCAGTTATTTTCAGTTTCTTACAATTTTGCCACTACTGCTACTTCCAGCTCCTCATTTTAAAAATCTATCAATTTTTACAACGCAACCACATACACACCATGACAACTTCAACCTCATTAACATGCTTGCACGCATCAGTAAATGACATAAAATGAATGTCTAATACAGTTCATATGCACAAGTTATGTTACTATATATATAGTATATAGAGCAGTATAAACAAGTCAATGTCTGTATGAAATTTCAGTTTGTACTGACTTCACTAGTGCTTTTTGTGTAACCTGTTGTAAAACTAGGCAAATATCTAGATAAGTTGATGTACCCCCTGGAAGACCTCTGCGTACTCCCAGGGGTACGCATATGCCTGGTTGAGAACCACTGGTATAAAAGGCTTAGGGCATGTCTACACTTACCTCCGGAGCGATCGATCCAGCAGGGGTTGATTTATCGCGTCTAGTGAAGACACGATAAATCGACCGCCGAGCGATCTCCTGTCGACTCCGGTACTCCACCGGAGCGAGAAGCGTAGGTGGAGTCGACAGGGGAGTGGCAGCAGTCGACCTACCGCAGTGAAGACACCGCGGTAAGTAGCTCTAAGTACGTCGACTTCAGCTACGCTATTTTCGTAACTGAAGTTGCGTAACTTAGACCGACTTAGCTTGCACCCCCCCCAACCCTCCCCTATTGTAGACCAGGCCTTAGTGTCAATGAGAATTGGGTCCTTTAAGAATCAATAAGATTAGAACACTGTCATGCTTCTGTATCTCTACAGCATTTCATCCTGTAACAAGGTGACTTTTCTATGCATGAGGAACCTAATTTCTATTGATTTCAATGGGTAAAGATCACATCATTTAGAAGCTAATCTGAAAATTCAGAGATCTGCTTAACCCAACAGGTATCACTCCTGACACTATATTAAGTATTTTAGAGGATTTAACAACCTTGGGTTCCTTATACAATTGAAAAGCAGTTTTCTTTAATTCTTGTGCACTCTTCATGCTCTGCTCTGCCTTTCTTGTCATTTGTATGCAGTGTTGTAAGCCATGTCTTTACCTCACTCACCTCTCCTGTTTATTTTTTACGCCTCTATAGGTCCATCCAGCACATTTTCCCATTGTCCCTAGTAGCTCATATTATAAGCCACTCAAAGGCCTTTTTATTCTCTTAGATTGATGTTTGCATTCCTCTCTGTATCCACAATGGTTTCTCTCTCTCCTCTCACTAGTGCTCATGCAGGAAAGTGTAAAATACACTTCCCTTCACTAGCTAAGCCCACTGCATCACGTGGGAGATTCACCTCAAGGGAATGGAAGTGGTGTTTACGAGAGCTTTTTATGCATTTTGCTTAGCTAGCACTGTCTACTTTTGGGACCCTGCTGGCCCCTTCCAACCTCTTCCAACACAGTGAAACTCAGGCTGTGGCTCTTTTGCACTGCTCTGGTCTCTTCCTTGGCAGAGTTTCCAACAATGGGACCCCTGTAAGGGTCTACTCTGGCGCATGCCAGTGTAACTCCACAAGTGATTCTGGCCCTTAATGCATTTATCATCAATAAACAAATACACCCACCTTACTTAGATTGAATGAAATTCACCGTACTCAGAGGGCCAGCAAAAGGCCTATCCATTGCTTAAGTCCCACTGAAGTCCAATTTTGACCACTTAAGTGCATGGGCTTTGTGCTGGCTCTCTGCACAGAAGTGACTTTAACCTACTCATGAAATGTAATTTCCCTCTTAATATCCTTCCCTCCCATTCCATTATTGGATTGGTTTCCACCCAGAGTTTATATTAGTCATCCAAAACCATCACAGTTTAAACCTGATTATAAATCTGGTCACAGCACTTTTACATATATGGTTTGCAACATTTATATCTTTTGTCATAATATCTGGGTTTCTCTGAGCTAAATCAAGAGTTATCTTTATGGCTTGATTTATAGGCTGCACGAACAAGTACAATGTTCATAAATCTACTGCTCAATTTGTCTTTTCCATTAAATCTATCACAGTTTATGTCTGGGTAAAAAGGTCTCTCATTGCTATTAATTTCCCCACAAATCCTTTTTATTTCCACTATCAGCTATTCATCCTGTTCTTCCTTACAATTGGGTGGTCCATAGAACATTTTAATTAATCTAGTCTTGGCTCTCCACTTTTGAAAGATGAATAAATTTCAGACCTGGAAATAATCCAAACGTCCTATCTCTTTTGCTTTCAAACACTTCATTGCATCTTTACTTCTCCGCCCAAACGTTTTCCCTATAATCCTCTTTTCAAATGGAGGCACCACAAAAACTTCTTTTGAGCAATCTTCTTTCTTCTTCCTATGCTTTCTGCTGCATATATTTAGATATTTTCCTTCCTTGCCATTATGTAACAACAATTTTTAATGTGAGAGATTTTCTTTCTTGCTTTGTTTGCCTACAGAGCTGCTTCCCTCTTCAACTCAAGTACCATTTATATGAGCTGGTTTTTCCTACATATTTCTTCCCTGCTTTTCTCGCTGTTAATTTTTTAAATGGGACACTGTCAGCTTGTTTAGGACCACAAATTTTCCTTTGTAATAGTTTCATTCCATGAAGCACCTTTGGAAGATTTGGAGCCATATTATTAAACATAGGTGTCTAAGTTGTGCTTGCAAAACATTTATGTGACAGCCACCATCTTGGTTAACACTCCAGGGATCTCCAGAGCTAAGAGCGTAAGCTACTACACTTTGACCTAAAGAGCCAACGCTGTCTAGCTGGGGCTGTAACACTCAGATACTCTGGGATCAGGCAGAGAGCGGGACCTGTAACACACACTCATTAGAGGGTTACATTTGCATACCCACAAAAACAGGTATTGTGTGCATATGGGTGTTCGGGCACACAAATATATATTTGAACATGCAATTGTGTACATGTGCTGTACACGCAAACATCTGACTAAGTACAGCCCACATTACCATGGCATCTGAGCACCAAGCACTCCTTAATATATTTATTCTCACCCGACTGCTGTGCGTTCTGCTATTAGCTAAACAAGTCACATGACCATATTAGCTAAAAATCTAATACTCATGCACACCTTCATGGTTCTAAGATTTAGCTCAAACAAAAAATCAGAAAAAGCTTTATTGTGCACACTTGAAAATGCTTTTAGCACTCATAGCTTCAGAATTGCTAAACCAGTTTCCATAAAACAACTCAAGTTTGAACAAAATCCATTCAAGCATTATTGAATTACCCAGGGACAACATTTCTAATGTGATAATGCAAGTTGTTTGTTTTGTTATGACCACAGCTCAAAAATATCTGAAGGGAGTTTGCACAAACATTTAGTAGATTCCTAGACCAGCAGGGACCGTTGTGACCATTTAGTCTGATCTCCTGTGGGCCATAGAACTTCCCCAAAATAATTCCTAGAGCAGATCTTTTAGAAAAACATCTAATCTTGATTTTAAAATTGCCATTGATGGAGAAACCACCATGACCCTTTGTACGTTGTTCCAAGGGTTAATTACTCTCACGGTTAAAAATGCATGCCTTATTTCCAGTCTGTATTTGTCTAGCTTCAACTTCCATCCACTGAATCGTGTTTTAACTTTCTCTGCTAAATTGAAGAACCTGTTATTAAATATTTGTTCCCCCTGTAGGTACTTATAGCCTGTGATGAAATCACCCCTTAACCTTCCCTTCATTAGGCTTACTAGATTGAACACCTTGACTCTATCACTATAAAGCAGAGGTGGGCAAACTACAGCCCGCGGGCCACATCCGGCCCGCAGGACCATCCTGCCCGGCCCCCGAGCTCCTGGCCCCGGAGGCTCGCCCCTGGCCCCTCCCTTGCTGTCCCCCCTCCCCTGCAGCCTCAGCTCACTCGCTCCACCACCAGCACAATGATCTGGGCGGCGGGGCTGTGAGCTCCTGGGGCAGCGCAGCTACAGAGCCTGGCCTGACCCGGTGCTCTGTGCTGCATGGTGGCGGTGGTGGTGTGGCCTGGCTCCAGTTGGGCGGGGCGGCTGTAGCGCTGCCAGCTACCGATGCTCCAGGCAGCATGGTAAGGGGGCAGGGAGCAGGGGAGGGGGGTTGGATAGAGAGCAGGGGAGTTCAGGGTGGTCGTCAAGGGGCGGGGGTGTGGATAGGGGTCGGGGCAGTCGGGGAGGAACAGGGGGTTGAATGGGGGCAGGGGTCCCTGGGGGACAGTCAGGAAGGACGGGGGGTTGGATGGGGCGGCAGGGGGCAGTCAGGGGCAGGGGTTCCGGGGGCAGTCAGGGGACAGGGAGAAGGGGTGGTTGGATGGGGCAGGGGTCCCGGGGAGGGGGCCGTCAGGGAACGGGGGAGTTGGATGGGGCAGCGGGGGTCCAGGGGCGGTCTGGGGGCAGTCAGGGGACAGGGAGCGGCAGTGTGTGGATGGGGCAGGGGTCCCGGGGTGGGGGGCGGGGCGGGGCGTCAGGGAACGGGGGGGTTGGATGGGGCAGGAGTCCCGGGGGGGGGGGCAGATAGGAGGTGGGGGCTGGGCCACGACCCCCTCCCCTAACCGGCCCTCCAAACAATTTACGAAACCCGATGCGGCCCTCAGGCCAAAAAGTTTGCCCCCCCCCCCCCCCGCTATAAAGCATGTTTTCTAATCCTTTAATCATTCTTGTGGCTTTTCTCTTCACCTTCTCCAATTTATCAGCATCTTTCTTGAATTGTGGACCCCAGAACTGGACACAGGATTCCAGCAGTGGTCACACCAGTGCCAAATACAGAGGTAAAATAACCTCTCTTCTCCTATGTGAGATTCCTCTGCATCCAAAGATCACATTAGCCCTTTTGGCCACAGCGTCAGATTGGGAACTCTTGTTCAGCTGATTATCCTCCACAGTTCTCAAATCTTTTTCAGTCACTGCTTCCCAGGATAGAGTCTCCCAGCATGTAAAGTAGGGCTACATGCTTTCTTCATAGATGTATATCTATTAAAACATTGTTGCTTGTGCCCAGCCTACCAAGAAATCCAGATTGCTCTGTATCAGTGACTTATCCTCTTCATTATTAACCACTCCTCCAGTTTTTGTGTCATCTGAAAACTTTATCAGAGATGATTTTATGTTTTTTTCCCAGTCATTAATAAAAATGTTAATTGCATATGGCCAAGAACCGATCCCTATGGGACTCCACTAGAAATACACCCGTTCAATGATGATTTTCCATTTTACAATTACATTTTGAGTCCTCTCCATTAGCCAGCTTTTTAATCCATGTAACGTGTGCCATGTTAACTTTGTATCTTTCTAGTTTTTTAATCAAAATTTCATGTGATACTAAGTCAAATGCCTTACAGAAATCTATTACATTAACACTATTACTTGTAATCTCATAAAAAAGATATCAAGTTAGTTGACAGGATATATTTTCCATAATCCCATGTTGATTGGCATTAACTATATTACCCTCCTTTAATTCTTTATTAATCAGGTGTCATATCAGCTGCTCCATTATCTTGCCCAGGAGTAATGTCAGACTGACAGGCCTATAACTACCTGGGTCATCCAGTTTACTCTTTTTAAATATTGGCACAACATTAGCTTTCTTCCAGTCTTCTGGAACTCCATGGTGTTCCAAGAGTTACTGAAAATCAGTATTAATTGTCCAGCAAGCTCCTTAGCCAGCTTTTTAAATAATCTTGGATGCAAGTTATCTGGACCTGCTGATTTAAAAATGTCCAAGTTTATTAGCTGCTTTTTAACATCCTCCTGAGATACTAGTGGAATGGAAAGAATGATATCACATGCTATGACTATATTATCTGTTTTTTCCCCAAATACAGAACAGATATTTATCGAGCATTTATGCCTTTTCTGCATTCTTATTGTGATAATTCTACCATCTAGTAATGGACCATTACCATTGTTAGGATTCTTTTTGTTTCTGATATACCGGTACTTAAAAAACGCCTTCGTATTGTCCTTAACTCTGGTGGTCATAGATTTCTCCTTGTGTCCCTTTGCTTCCCTTATGCATTTTCTACAATTCCCAACTTTTGATTTATAGTAATTACTATCAGCTTCCCTTTTCTTCCATTTGTTATATATTATTATTATTATTTATTTTATTTTACGGCCTTCTTCCTCAGTTGTGGCTTTTTGAGCAGCTAGTAAAGTATTCTTAAACAATTCCCAATTATGATTCACATTTTTTTGATTGAATTATTCCTCCCAGTTGATTTGGCTTCTAATTGTTTTCAGCTTTGTGAAATTGGCCTTTTCAAAACACCAATTATAAATATCACTGGTGTGGACTTTATTGTTTGCAAATTATAAATGTGATCAAGTCATGGTCACCTGTAACTAAGTTACCAGTAATTTTTAGTTCTGTGATCAGTTCTTCTGTATCTGTCAAAATGAGGTCTAAAATAAAATTTCCCTATGTTGGATACAACACTTTTTGAGTTAGGAAATTGTCATATATACTATTTATAAATCCCAAGGATGTTTTAGTACTGGCAGCATGAGACCTCCAGCATATGTCACTCAAATTGAAGTCCCCGGATGATCACACAGCTTAGAAAACTTCCTCCCATGGGGAATTTGTTTAAGAAAGTTATGAGCAACTTCAAAAGAGTTTATAAGGAGCGTTGCATTCCAGCCTTGGGTCAGATCCTCAGCTGGTATATATTGGCATAGCACAGGGATCGGCAACCTTTAGCACGTGGCCCATCAGGGAAATCTGCTGGTGGGCTGGGACGGTTTGTTTACCTGCAGCGTCTGCAGGTTTGGCCAGTCACAGCTCCCACTGGCCATGGTTCACCGTTCCAGGTCAATGGGGGCTGTGGGAAGCAGCACAGGCCGAGGGATGTTCTGGTTGCCGCTTCTCGCAGCCCCCATTGGCCTTCATGTTTACGGGTTTGGGGTTTACGGGTTTTTCCTTCTTTTCCAGGTCCTGCCAGCCTTGCCCAGCTGTGTCGGCTGTGTATCAGGAAGTGTCTGGGTCGCTCATGTCTTTATGTAGTCCACAAGCTGAATCTTCCTGAGCCACTTGAGAAATTTCTCTTATATCGATAGCTCTATGACTGTCTATAAGATGATTGCCAAGAGAGGAACAAAATGGCTGTTTACCACAAAGATATTAAACCAAAGTGAAAAACAAAGACATCATTTACTGCTTACTATAGGTACCAAACTACTTAGCTGCTGACATAACAATACTCCCTGACACAATACTCCTATATGTTGTAACCACTGGAAACTGCTTTGTAGCACAGTGCATGTTACCAGGAAATGATATTCTCACACTTTAGTGTTAAATCCACTGATGTTAGATAAGAGGCTGAAATACACAAACAGCAGATTGTACAGCTGTGTGTAGGTATACACCCAAACAGCTGATTGTACAGGTGTGTGTGTGGGGGGGGGGGGTATACACAAACAGCTGATTGTGCAGGTATATGTATGTGTGGTATACAAGCCACCTTAAGTATGATTTAATGAAGTCAACTACTGTATAGAAGTCTGATGCTAGAGAAGTTTAAATTAAGCCAAAAGAAATAATTCATTTTCTCCCCTCTTTCCTTTCAAGTGCAGTAAAAAGTCTGCATGAATCCTGAACTTTTGAGATTTCATGAAATAAATCCTCAAATGAAAATATCAAAGGGGAATGGAGCCCCTCATTGACAGTCTGTGTGGAAACATCTGGGGGGTGGTAGGTTCCTACCTTCTCTCATTCCCACTTTATTTGGCTTTGTGAAAGGACACTGGAACTTTATTATGGCTTTAGCCTTCCCATTATTAGTTGAAAAGCCTATGGACTCTCATAGAGTGAACAGAAGGTCATAAAGAGCCAGAGCTATCAGAATATAGCAAGTGGAGATCCTGGGATTAATAGTATGATAGTATACTTCAAGGTTTGTTTTGTTTTTTCCGGAGGTTGGTTGGTTAATAGAAGGAATGTTTCTTCAATCCCAGGCTTTCGATACAGTTTTGCCATAAGCAGGGGGGTAGTGATGGCTCATTTAGATTCAACAAAGCTGAAAAGGGATTCCAGCTTCATTTTGTTATCCCGACCTCTTAAGGGTTTGAGGAACAAATACATTTTCAACCTGTGAACGAACAGTTTTCAATATAAGCCACAAAGGAAGATAAAAAGAAATAACTTGAGAAATAGGCATGGTCTCGTGCAGGGGTAGGCAACCTATGGCACGCATGCCAAAGGCGGCACGCAAGCTGATTTTCAGTGGTACTCACACTGCCCGGGTCCTGGCCACCAGTCCGGGGGGCTCTGCATTTTAATTTAATTTTAAATGAAGCTTCTTAAACATTTTAAAAACCTTATTTAAACAATAGTTTAGTTATATATTATAGACTTATTGAAAGAAACCTTCTAAAAATGTTAAAATGTATTACTGGCACGCGAAACCTTAAATTAGAGTGAATAAATGAAGACTCGGCACACCACTTCTGAAAGGTTGCCGACACCTGGTCTAGTGTGAATGTAGGACCGAAAGCCAGGAACTTCTGAGCTCTAACCCTTGCTCTGACAGCAACAATGTCTCTGGCTTTGGGCTAGTCACTTAACCTCTCAGCTACAGTTTTGCTATCTGTAAAATGGGAGTAATTGTTCTCCCTCACATTATTATGACAGTTCAGCATATGGAAGATGAAAAGTGCTAGGTATCACTATTTCCCTCCGAGATCAGGCAGAACAGACCTGTGATGTCACAGCTGAAGTTAAATGCATTTTCCTGCCTCTGAAAATAGCCTGTGTTTGCATAGGTTGGATGTTCTTTCCATTGCCATTAACAGCAAGAACCATTCTAAAGGGGCAGCAAAGTTTTCACTGAATATAAGCATTTCCTCATATGGTACAGGACATATGCCAGAGTTGGATTAGCATTTGGAACTTTGTAGCCTCAAAATCTCAGGAACCTATCAAAACCCGAAAAGATTGTGTTCATTTTCTGTCACTCAATGTCATTATCCTTATCTTTATCTAATCTGCCATATTTTAGAGCATCAGCCATAGTTTCTAGGTGACATCTGGGATCTAAACAGAGAGGCAGACACTCAGCTGATATAAATTGTCATAACTCCATTGAAATCAGGTGAGCTAAGACAATCTACCTGAGCGGAGGATCTGCTCCAGAGTGTATAATATACAATTGTTTTCCTTATACATGCAACAATTAATACAATATGTAATTTACATGGGATTTTAAATTTAAAAGAATTTATATTCCTTAAAGGAATGGAAATCCCATGCAGCAACTCTGGAAGGTATGTATTCTGGAGTGGCAGTAGCTGCTCCATAGTTATAGTTGAACCTAGCTTCCCATCATCAGATCAGTTTTCAACCCTTATCTCAACTTTCCTCCAAAACAGTATTCTTCCTGAAATTTCACATGGTACATCTTTATTTCTGGGTAGAGGTTTTTGAGAAGTTTGATTAAAAAAAATCAGAAAACAAGATTTAAAGTTATGGTGTCTTGAAATCATATTAGAAGTTCACTTGATATGTTGTCCAAATTTTTTTTGCTCTAATCCTATTTCCTTGCCTAAAAATGCCACAAGTGTTTGTTGTTGACTGTATTTTGCTTTGTGACAATTTACAGAAGTATTGCATATGACATGGCAGGAGGTGGTCTTTCATTTTCTCGCTCTCCAATATCCCTTATATCATCTACCCAAATCAGCTGTTTGGATGAACCGTCTTTTTCACAGGAACATGTAACATCTATGTACATCTGTGCTGTAACGTCTAGTGGTCTGATATCCTTTTTTCCAACAGCGGCCAGTACCAGCTGCTTCAGGGAAAGGTGCAACAAATCCTACAATGGACAATTATGTAATCTTGAAAGTTTCTTTCTAATCACTGGCAGTTAGTATTTGCCTTATCCTTTGTAGCGTGAAGTGGGATTGTGGAAGTTCTTCGTTTTCCCTATAATGATCTGATAATTTTTTGGGGGGGACAAAGTGGGTGAGGTCATATCTTATTAGACCAACATCTGTTGGTGGGAGAGACAAGCTGTTGAGCTTATACACGGAGCTTGTCTTCAGTTGAAGTTGGTCCAATAAAAGATATTATCTCCCCTATCTTGTCCCCACCTATTAAAAATAGTTATGTGGTAAATTAGCCAGTTTATATTGTTTATTTGTTTTCTCAGAGATGAACAATATTGACATCTGGTACTATATTAACGAATCAGATCTCCTATGCAAATAAGCATGCCCCAGTTGGCTAGGAGTGAGTACAGGGAAAACTTGCTTACCTCTGAGCTACTAAATTCACATATACAAATTCCTGCTTTCTGAGTGGCTTGTCAGCAGGGCCGCCCGGGGGGGGGGGGGGGGGCAAGTGGGGCAATTTGCCCCGGGCCCCGCAGGGGCCCCCACGAGAATGTCGGAGGCTCCCCCCCACCTCCGCCTTCCCCCATCCCCTGGCGCCTCAGCGCACCGCGTCCAGGAGTGGCCCTGGACAGCACTGCAGCGGCGTGGCTTGGATAGGACCTGAGCTCCTCCATCTCAGAGCGTGGTAAGGGGGCGGGGCTGCGACCTCCGGCTGAGCGGTGGGAGCTCAGGTCCCGCTGGAGCCACACTGCTGCAGCGCTGTCCAGGGCCACTCCTGGACGCGGTGCGCTGAGGCTCCTGGAGAGGGGGGAAGCGGGGCTAAGCAGCATGGTAAGCCCCTCTGAGCTGGACACCCCCTTGACCCCATCCCCCCCACAGCCCTGACCCCTAGCTCCGAGCCCAGCCCCTCTGAGCCGGGCACCCCCTGACCCCATCCCCCCACAGCCCTAGCTCTGAGCCCAGCCCCTCTGAGCCAGGCACCCCCCGACCCCATCCCCCCACAGCCCTAGCTCCGAGCCCAGCCCCTCTGAGCCAGGCACCCCCCGACCCCATCCCCCCACAGCCCTAGCTCCGAGCCCAGCCCCTCTGAGCCAGGCACCCCCCGACCCCATCCTCCCACAGCCCTGATCCCTAGCTCCAACCCAGCCCCTCTGAGCTGGGCACCCCCTGACCCCATCCCCCCACAGCCCTGACCCCTAGCTCGGAGCCCAGCCCCTCTGAGCCGGGCACCCCCTGACCCCATCCCCCCACAGCCCTGACCCCACAGCCCTGAGCCCAGCCCCTGTGAGCCGGGCAGCCCCCGACCCAGAGCCCAGCTCCTCACCCAGCCCTGGGCAACAGCAGCACCACCCCCAGGCAGCGACAGCCCATTGGCACCAACCATCACCATCACCCAGCGAGAGCCCGTTATGTAATTGCAAATGTATATATACCATTAAGCATTTAATGTTTTTAAATAATGTATTTAGTGTATTTTCAAATTATTAAAAATTAATTTTTGAATGTATTTCACTGGTTATTTTTTACATTTCCAAATACATGTTACTATAGTATTGCAACTTTTTTTATGGAAGGGGCCCCCGAAATTGCTTTGCCCCAGGCCCCCTGAATCCTCTGGGCGGCCCTGCTTGTCAGTGGCAAACATGATCTTTTTCTGGATCAGGAAATAAAACTCCCCTGTATGAATCTTTGTTTAAAAGGGAAAAACTGGTATACTCCTGAAATGTGTGGGTATAACTGAGAGGCTGTCAGGTATTTCCTTGGAAGACATTCCACGTGTAAATATGGCAGTATATATTGCACATTGGCTTCATACACTGTGATCAGCATTCCCTTCTCAGGTTGACTAGTTTTCCTGTTCATGTAAAATTAAGTTGATATCTGTTTATTATTCAACTGTTCACCGTTATGTGGTTCTTTCTCTCTGTATGTTCTTATAGGACTGGATTCTACTTGGATTTATACTGGCTTCCACTGTGAAAAAACAAAGTACAGGGCCTGGCTGCAAAAAAGTCTACCATGGAAGGGTGTGGAAGGGGGAAAGTCCCTCTGTCTTCTCCTCCTTCTCCAGATCCTTCCTCTGTGTAAATTGCTAGCATACTCCAGAAAATGGATGGTGATTGCCCAGAAGAAAGCATGGCCTAGACATCTAGGGCATATGCTGACTCAGTGCATCACCTTCAGAGTGGCCACTGGAAATGGAGCCCCTGCCACAATTATTGCTGTCCCTCCGCCCAGTACAAATCCTAAGGGAGGGCAGGTGGCAGTGCCACTACGGGCCTCCATTGGGAAAATCTTGTTGGGGCACTGAGGGATCAGCTGGCACAGGGAGGAATAATTTACACCTATGTGCACCACAGTGGATGAATCTGGTCCATCCACCACAGAAGCCGTGTTATCCCAGTTTTCAATGGGCAGTCCTGTATCTGACAGGGCTGTTGAAAGACTCCCAATATCTATGGTGTGATGCTGCTTCACAATGTGGCAGGATGCCAAGATTGCAAAGCCTCATAATAAAATTAATTTATAAGCAAACTTTTAGGTGACCATCTGAAAAGACAACTGAACCATCTATCTGGCTAACAGTTTATGATGTCTTTGTGGTTTTTTTCTTCTGGAAATAGGGTTTTTTTTCTTTGCACAAACCCGTTGCTCCTTGTGATCTTTTTTAAACGTTCTGCAGTAGATGTGTAATATCTAATAGAGTTTATTCCACAAAGAACTGTTTGGTTTTATTTTTATTTCTGGAAAATACCTTTATCCTTAAGCTTCTCAACCCTTGTAGAAACTCATGAAACTCATAGTGGTGGGAGGGAAGGAAATTATATTAATATTATAATTTAGCAATTGAAAAATTTCTTGAATGAATGACATCCAGAATGACTTGGGGAGGGGAAGGAAATGTCACTTAGAGATTCAATAATTATAATAAAATTCAGGGAGGCAGAGAGAATTTTTGCTACCATTTTGTTTAATGAGTGAGTTGAACCTACTGAATATACAATTCAGCAAACCAGTATGAATAACATGTCCGTGTGCTAACACTCGGTAAGGTTTGGTGTACATAGAAATTTTCATTGATGAAATATTTATCAGTGAAATTCCTATAGACCAGTGGTTCCCAAACTGGGGTTTGTGAACACCTGGGGGTTTGCAAAATGTTACAGGGGGTTCTCAGGGAAAAATTCCCTAATGGCGGACAGAGCTGTCCCTAGGGACCTTGGGCAGCATGGGGCCAGCAGCCCGGAGCCCCTGGACTTCCAAGAACTAAGCAGATCAAAGCAAGCACATCTATTACACTGAGGAGATTTAAGCTTCAAGACTCCTTATAAGAAATGGAAAGGGAGGTGGACATTTTTTTGCTGTTTTTAAAATTAAATAGGCAGCTAGTATTGTTTTTAAAATTATTATGAAGAACAAGTTTAAGCTTTGTTGTAACATGCATTGGTTGCCTGGACTGCTCAAGACCTGGATGCTTGTGTAGGAGGAACTCTTTGAGTTGGCTTCTTAAATATCTTCATGCTGTTTCACATCTGATACTCCTTGATGAAACATAGGAGCCTTGTCTTATAACAGGCTTATTCAAAGTGATACAAGCTACGAAAGTGAGATCTTGGAAGAATGTTGCCATTTTCATAATGTAATAAAAATACTGTAATGATAAATAATAATTAATAATAGTGTGTAATAAGCATGTCATAAAAACAAATTTTATATTTCCAAGATCACTGCTTTTATAATTTATACTCAGGTAAAGGAGAAAATTCCTGGAAATTTCATTTCTAGGAGGGGGTTCGCGAGACTTGACATTTTATTGAAAGGGGTTCACAGGTTGTTAAAGTTTGGGAACCACTGCTATAGAATCACATTTTTAGTCAGCCTCGGCATGCTTCCTTCACTGCAGCTGGAGGGAGTGCCGTTCACGATGCAAAGGTGCTCAGAAAAGTAGATCTTTCATCTCTCACCCCAGTCTGAGGAATTATATTCTACAAGTTTGGGTCACCAGAAGGTGTAAAAGAGAAGCAATCCCCTGAGAGAAGTGTTCTTACGAACAAAACAGAGGCCAGGGAAATCTGTAAGACGGCCATTTAAAAAAAAATTGAGTGAATTCAGTGTTCAAAGGACTTAATAATTCTGGCTTGAGTATAACAAAGGTTGTCAGTGTCCAAGCTTCTGTACGCTGCTCTGCCAAGTCACATCACTCAGTTGTGACCTGCAACGCAGCTGCTATGTCAGCCATGGGCCTCTCTTTATTAACTGTCACTTAACCTGCTACAAATTAGTTTATGAATGGGCTGGAGTATTGAAAATTGCACTTTGTTACAGTTTCTGTATTAATTATACACTAAAAGCTCATTTCAATTTAGTCTGATTGAACAGTGAAGCAAGCTGAGTCAAACAGTAACCTTGCACCTTGTTCTCCTCTCAGTGTAAATCAGAAGCTTTCTGTTAGAGCAGTTATTAGCACCAGAGCCTCATGATAGCAGTTAATTTTCCCTCGTGTTTGAAGGATTAATATATGAAGGTACTATCAGGTTACAGCAACTGGGAGTGGAGTACTATATAAATTATTGTTAATATTATAATATTGGTTGAGAGCAGGCTTTGGAACAGAAGACAGAGAAGATACAGTGATGAAAATATCCAACACTTTAATGAAAAAAGAATGATCAATTGCTATGTTTGGGGTACAAGTGTTCCAATTTAGTTATAATAGAATGTACCTAATATTCAGACTGATCTTTATGAATTAGTTGCTACTGCATGAAGATCACCCTAAACCACTAAAATCAGAGGAGCTACTGTACACTTTCATGATCTCTCAGTCTTACTCAATGTAAGATGGAATATTTTTCAGGTCACTGGCCCAGCAGGCATATTTCTTTGCTTTCTATTTGTATCTCATAATCCTGCAGAGAGATGTCTGTTTTTAGCAGTTTCTAAAGGTTAGTTTCCTGCTGTCTGCAGCCTGAGATGTGTACAAAGATACATTGTCTTAAGTTTGTCTCAGAAGCTTTGTGCCTTTCATCAGTGAATACCTGTCACAGAATAATCAACCCCAAATACCCAGATGGGCTCCTAGTTAGTGAGTGAGATCATTCTTAACATCACTACAGATTCAGAGCTGACAATATACTTAACATGGGGTCTCAAATAACTGCACCCAGTTAATGCCTGACATTTGTCAATCATATTTTTGGGTCAAGGTTTGGCAAGTCATTCAATGGAAAGTTTTCTATAAAAAATCTCAGTAAGTAATATATCAGTTTGTTCCAAAGGAATAATACCTAGCAGGCGAATAACTGGAGTCCATTTAGACAAGGCAAGAAATTCTACTCTGATACTGATTCAGATTCTCTTTCTTGCTTCATATAAATGGATTCTACTTTGTTCCCATCTGCTCAGAGCTGACAGACATTGGTAGGAATGACTAATTTCTTCCATGGTGTTTAAGGAACTGGCTGCTCAGCTGACATTAATGAAGAATTTAATGCAGAAAGTAGCTCATAAATCCAATGCAAAAAAATTCACTTGTCTGCTATTTGAATATTGTTTGTAAATGAAAAATATCTACTCTTAGCCCTCTTGCTATTGGTTTGGGGGGGAATAGTTTTTGCTGCTGACTCAGATCACTTGCTGGTTTTCTTGTTCTACTTAGTGTCATAGGCTAATGAGTAAAACAAGGCTAAATCCTTGGGACATTTTAACAGAAAATTCTTTTATTATGGTAACTTTATCTTAACCTATCCAAAAAGGACAAAAATGATGTACAACCTGAGGGGTTGTTCCAGACACACGTCAAAGGTGTCTTCCCCACAGCCCAAAGAGAAATCATTACAAAATAAAATATAAAAAAGGTCTACATTTTCAAAGGCAAGTAATGATTTTTGGGGCCTCCATTTTTATGTGCCTAGCTAGAGATGCTTTACAGGGACCTGCTTTTCAGGGAGTTCGTGCTTAGCACTTCGGAAGAACAAACCCCTTTAAGAAGTCTGTAAGTGTACACTGAACATTTAGGCGCCTGGGTTTACTTGTCTACTCCTTCCAGTACCTATTCCAGAAACTTCTCTGACAGTGTCGAGCTTTCTAGCATGGTCAGACAGCCAAGACTGACTTCCCTGTGAGTAGGGTGACCAGATGCCCTGATTTTATAGGGACAATCCTGATATTCAGGGCTTTTATCATATAGGTGCCTATTACTCTACACCCCCGTCCCAATTTTTCACACTTGCTATCTGGTCACTCTACCTGTTAGTGGGCTGAAGCCTCAATACTTCAGAAACCAAGCATGAGACCAGGGATGTACAGTTTGAAGCACAACTCTCTGTATTCGATACTTACCAAGATGACTCCTACTGGCTCTGAGCATGCAGAACCTGACTCAGTGTGTGTGTGTCTGTATGATGGGGTTTACAAACCCCACACTGGTGAGCAAGGGGGTAAGGGACAGCTCTGGGCCCAGCCAGCCCCACCCAGCCACACCTGCAGAGCCTAAACAGGGCTTTAAAAAGAGGAGCAGAGCAGCTCAGAAGGTGCAGGCAATGGAAGGGAACAGACAGCTGCCCTGAACTCTGAGGGTAAAAGTACTGCCCAGGAATGCCTTGCCTGAGGCCTCACTTCATGGACCATTGAAGACCCTATGAAGGAGAGATGAGTGACTGAGCCTGTGTGTCAGAGACTGGAGAGAAGTGACTTACTCTGATGCAACTAACAGGGACGGGGTAGGAAGTGGTCCGGGGAGGGCGGTGGGTTTAGCACCCTAAGGGGCTGAGTGAGCTGCCCACCACTGGGCTCTGGATTGGAGCTTAGTGGAGAGGATGAGCCCAGGCTCTCCTACCCTCTCCCAGAAGATAACGCAACAGCAGGGGCCTTGAGAGAGGCCTGCTGGAATAGGCCTTGATTATTTGCAGTCCCGTCCCTACTATCCCTGTGCAGGAGTGGAGAACTGGAAGCCCCTGGGGTGGGGGCGCTGCAGGGCAGGACTGAATTCAAATGGGAAGGCAACTTGCCACCCCCTTTCTGACCAATAGGCAGCACTGTGGGTGGTGGTGCACCTTTTACAGTTTACCTCATGTGTCAGAGACCCCTCACAATGGGAGTGCTGTGGCGATTGCACGACTAACTTTAAAGAGAGAGTACCACAATACACTACAGTCAGTCGAACTTCCTCTAGGTCTTTCCTGGTATTTTTTTAGGAAAGAAGTGTGTGTGCATGTAAAAATATATCCTCTATTTCCCATCATGCCTTGCCAGAAGCTAGGACTACAACTGTGTGTCACAATAGATTACAGTTCCCATTCTGCCCTGCTCTCCTGGGTATCAGTGAGACAAAGCCAAAAGGCTACCAAGAATCAGTATTGTCTCCCACCACTGAGTGAGAGGTGAGTTCCAGCTAGGGTGACCAGATAGCAAGTGTGAAAAATCAGGACAGGGGGTGGGGGGTAATAGGAGCCCGTATTAAAAAAAAGCCCCAAATATCGGGACTGTTCCTATAAAATCGGGACATCTGGTCACCCTAGTTCCAGCTGACCCTGTTCATGGAGCTCTGGCCTTGGGCCCTCAGCTGTAGGTCAGCTGATCAGGTAGACTTGCATCACCTTATGTCAATTTCCCAAGACCACTTCCTTCCCCTCAGTCACACCACCTTCCTGCCTTGACATACAGATGTTCTTATAGGCAAACCTGGGAATGGGTGGTACTTGCCCAGGAGGATTCCCCTCATTAAAGGCCTGTATACTCATCATTACACTCGGCGTATAATCTTTTGGGGGTAGGAAATGTCTCTCGCTGTCTGTAAAATGCCAAGTAAATGTATGATGCTATGGGAATTATTTTTGTTATTATTAAATATACCCTAAGACATATACTTCAGCAGTATGGATGTTGTGGAGGCAGGAGTCACAAACTGTTTTCAGAATGGATTATAGAGTCTAATGTAAGTTGAAACCCAGGCTGCACTGTAGACTGGTAAAGAGACCATTTATCAAGCACTGGGGCCACAAATACCTAATTATTATTTGATTTCCAACAGTGTACTTTTGTTGTTTCTTGACCTAGAATGTAGATGGTTCCTGGCCTGAATTGCTTATCTCTGTTGTAGAAGCTTCCCCCAGTTTGCTTCCCATTAGTCTCCTCTAATTAGTACCTCCCCCAAAGCTCCCAATTGCCGCTGTTCCCCGTTCCTGGCCAATGGGAGCTGCTGGGGGTGGTGCCTGCAGGCGAGGGCAGCACACAGACCCCTCTGCCCCCCCTCCCCCAGGGGCCGCAGGGACGTGGTGCTGGCGGCTTCCGGGAGCGGTGTGGGGCTAGGGCAGGCAGGGAGCCTGCCTTAGCATCGCTGCGCCACAGGGCTGGCAATTCTGTGGGCAGGATCCAAACCCCTGACAGGCTGGATCCAGCCCGCGGGCTGTAGTTTGCCCACCCCTGCTCTAAAGTTTTTACATTTTTATTTTTGAATGCAGGATTTTTGTACATAATTCTACATTTTTAAGTTCAACTTTCATGATAAAGAGATTGCACTACAGTACTTGTATTAAAGGCGAATTGAAAAATACTATTTCTATTGTTTTTTTAGTGTAAATATTTGTAATAAAAATAAATATAAAGTGAGCACTGTACACTTTGTATTCTGTGTTGTAATTGAAATCAATATACTTGAAAATGTAGAAAACATGCAAAAATATTTAAATAGTATTCTATTATTGTTTAACAGCGCAACTAATTGTAATTAATTTTTTTAATCGCTTGACAGCCCTAATTTTGATGGAACACTTTTTTTTTTTTTGGACAAAATTTTGTGGAAAGTGTCTGCTTTCCTCATTATATTTTTATTTGTTGGAAAGCTGAATAAATTAACAAAATGTTTTGGCTGAAAATAATTTGTTTTTTTCCCCACGCTTTTGACAAAAAGTCACAATTTTCCTAGGGGGATGGAATCCAACCAATTCTGCTTCATCTCTCCCACATCACAAGGCACAGACTATCACTGTGGCTCCCAAGTGTTAGATTGAGGCTGCAGAACTGCTAATATCCTCTCGGCACTGCTATGTACTTGTCAAAATAGATTCTTTCATCCAGGCAGTAATTTATATGTATTTTGTAATATTGCCAACCTTGAGCTTTTAAAAATCATGACCCAGGCCTCAGAAATCATGAGTCTTGAAAATCATAATAAAAACAACATGTTTGGGGTTCTTTATATTTTGCATTCTGGTTTCTGAGTCTTTAGGTTACACATGAGTCACATTTTTGAGGTTTTTGTCCACACACAAGGGCTAGAACCTTACTTTAAAATAAATGAAATCTGAGATTCTCACCTAATTACATACTTCCAAGAGCTGGGCCTTATAGGAAAACACCAAATATTGCAGGACTCAGAACAGAATTGTGAAAGTTGGCAATGCCCGGTCAACATGTAACAGGAGTTATTGAGTGCTCTTTTGGGAAGGTTTTTTATGTGTACTGAGCATAGAATCCAGAAATGTACAGTTAAAGGAAGGAAGTTAGAATTATATCTCAGCGAGCCAATTCTTCCCACCTCATTGTTTTGTTGGAGTGGAGTAGCAGTGACAAGTTTGAAGTGACTATGTTAAGTTGTACTATATCATATTTTTCATAACAGAACTATAGGCTTAAGAGTTTCAGCCATATGCTAGCAGCATAGCTGGTCAAGTGACACTATCCAGTTTAGTATGGCATCTCATAACTTATGTCATAGCCACGAAAAATAGTATTCTATAATGTGCTTTCTTGACTGCTCTCCGCTGTGCTATATATATTTTGTACTTTCACTACTAAAATATACTTCAACTCTTATTAAAAGATGCTTCTTTTCCTATACATTTACCCTGCAAGAGTACAAAGAACAGAAATCTGAGATACCCGTATTTATTTCCTTGATGATCCTGACAGCTCATGCAACAAACATATTGGAAAGGATCCTTCTTTACTACAGAACATCTTTAAGAAAAGACCCCTACTTTAGGAATTATATACAAAATTTTGTGGACAGCACAAGCAAACTCCTACCAGATCCCAGAGACCACATACTAACACCTTTACTGACTTACTGGGACCCAGTTCAAGCTTAGTAAGGAGAAGGTAGACCGCTGGGCTTCAGTCTGAAATTTTATAAAGGTTACAGGAGGATTTATGATGATGGAAGAAGACCCCAAGGGAATGTCTACACTGCACTGTAAGCCCAGGATTTGAACTCAGGCACAAGCCTAACCCCCCTTCTGTCTACACACAAATCGTGCTAGCCCAAGGCTTGGCTCAAGGTCCCAAGAAACCGTGGGGGTAGGGGGTCCAAGCCTGACTCAAGCCAGGACCCAGGGTTCAAGCCCTATTGCTTTGCAATGTAGATGCAGCTCTACAGGACTCATGCTCTGGGAGTCCACCAAAAGTATTCCACAGGTCGACTTTCTTTGTCTCCTGGACAGTCCAGTTTGGTGGACAGTCAAGTTTTCCCACACTGCACCACACACAAAGGACTAGAGTGGCCACATTTTGGGAAGACTGGGATATGGGTGGTTGTACTCAGGCCTGCCTCATGCAGTGTAGACACTGGGGCTCCAGGTTGGGCCCCAGGGTTCAGCAATTTCTAACCTAGGGTTACAAAATGAGAGTAGACACTCAAGCCCTAACAAATCCAGGGCCTGCTACCTCGAGTTCCACTAAACCAGGATGTCCATTGCAGTGTAGACATATCCTAAGAGCCAGTTGAGTTCACAGGATGAAAAAAGTAGACTTTGGGTGGGGGGAGACTGTCAGGTTTGGTTCATGAAGCTGAAGAAGCTTCAAAGCCTAAAAATCAGCATATTGCAAACACACTCTTCATATCAAACAAACAAAAAAGGTCTATTTTATTGTTGTGGCTTTTATCAGCTCATGAATACAAGTGTTCAGATCTGAGTGTGTTTCAGGAGAGGCTGTGATGTGGGAGTATTCTCTATAGCTGGACACTAATCAAAGTAATTACAGAACTGCTCACTGTTAGAGGCTCTAGTGTGGCAGTTTCTTTATGTGATTTTTTTTTAATTGGGTGCCTTCCCGATCCTGAGAGGGAAAACAATTCTTCCCCACATCTTAGTGATTGGGATCCTGTGTAGATTGAAAATTAAGGACCCCAGTGAGGCCAGCCAGGTTAATAAATTGAGAAGGATTTGGCACCAAATGGTGAAATGTGAACCCCCTCTATGCAGTGGGGATGCACAATAATTGCACAATTGCCACAAAAAATGTTGCAATGTTTAGTGTGAAGATCTCATGCTACCTGCATCTTGCTGACTGGAGAAACTGTAGCTTCTATGCAAGGAACTTTAAGGCACAGATCTAGGTCCCTTTGAACTCAAAGGGTGTTTTCTATTGACTTCCCTAGAGTCAGGATTTGGTTCTAATTAAGTGACATTAGCTCTGTTTTTTGGTTTAAACTGAGATTCTCCTTCCCTGAAAGCAACAAACCTGTGTAGGGCAAACAGTAACTGGATACAGACTTCTGTTCGCTCCCCCAGTTAGAGCACAGTGGGCGTAAGCTCTCATAGGAAGAGAGGATGTTTACAGAGGGAAGTTTCTGTGAGCATGAGAGTGAGGGGGAGCTGCTGCTGGTGCTTCAGAGGAACAGACAGCTAGGATGGTATTTAAAAACAACAGCAACCAAGAAAGAGATTTTATTGGTGGCTAAGGACAACTAGGGGATAAGGCCTTTTTGTCCCTATGAGATCTGACAAGATTCTGAACCTCTTAAGAAGGGCAGAGCCTGCTCAGTGTTTTGTTGGGAGCCTGCAGAGGAAAACACGTACTGCAGGAAGGTGGCATTGATGATTTCAGTACATGGCATTTTTTTCCCCTCTGAGTCAGTGTTGGACCAGTGCCCCAGCCTAGTATTTAGAGGGCCTGTGCTATTGGTTCAAAACCACCATGCTGAGTACATGTAGTTATTAAAGATTCCATGACAGTTTTTACAGGAGTGATGGCCCTTATGTGCTGGTCAAATTCTAAGTTGGGCAACTGCATTCTGCTTGTTTAAATTATCCCTTCACATGAAGTTCTTCCTCCCTTTCTGTTGGAGACTGTTTCATAGTATTGCTGTGCATTAGATATCACAGAATGGGTGAATGATACAAAAATATTGTCATGAATATTCATTCAGCCTGAACTATGAATTTCAGCCATGTTCACACCACTCTTTGTGACCATATATATACTTGGTAGGGTGACCAGATGTCCCGATTTATAGGGACAGTCCCGATTTTTGGGTCTTTTTCTTATATAGGCTCCTATTACCCCCCACCCCCGTCCCGATTTTTCACATTTGCTGTCTGGTCACCCTAATACTTGGACATGTCAAATTTTGGTCTTGCATGCTTGAAATATTCATCAAAAGTGAATTTTGAATTCCCTTGCTGCAAACATTTGTACCAGAAACCTGATAATCAGTGTTATGCACATCCAATCAGGAAACTGAAATAAAACTACAGTAGAACCTTAGAGTTACAAACACCAGAGTTACGAGCTGACCAGTCAACCCCACACCTCTTTTGGAACTGGAAGTACGCAATCAGGCAGCAGCAGAGCCAAACAAAAAAACAAAAACAAAAAAGCCCAGAACTGTGTTAAAAGTAATAAATAAATAAATACATTAAATAAAGGGAAAGCAGCATTTTTCTTCTGCATAGTAAAGTTTCAAAGTCAATTAAGTCAATGTTCAGTTGTAAACTTTTGCAAGAACAACCATAACGTTTTGTTCAGAGTTACAAACATTTCAGAGTTATGAACAAGCTCCATTCCCGAGGTGTTCGTAACTCGGAGGTTCTACTGTATATGTCTTCTCTGACCAATAGCAACTAGCACACAGAGCTCAGATTTCAATTACTGAATAGCCAGGGAGACAGTAAATGGAATTAGTGAAAAAAATCACTGATTAGTTTGGAATAATTAATAAATTTGGAAAAAAAATGTGATTGGCTTGTGGATATTCTCTGAACAGAAAAAGAAGGAAAATTCATTGAATAAATTATTTGCTACCTATTTGCTCCAACTTTATTGTGCACTGTTGAGCAGCTGCTGTGTTTATATAGGGATGCCTGTTGTTGGGTGGTGGTGGAGATGATTTCTGCATATAGCCAAATTGATATAAAACTTTAGGACCCTTCAGGATGAAAACTAGCTAGCGTGGGTATGTCTACCCAAGCTGCAACCACCAATTGCATTGTAGACATACCCTTGGGGTGGACTCTGCCCAATTGCTTAAACCTTGGCTTGTATTAGTTTTATGCTACTGCTTGGGGAAAAAAGAACTTTAGTTTTGTAGCTTGTGTTTCTTTTCCTTCTGCTGGACTCAGCTATGTATGTACTTATCAAATACAACCACCCTGAGTTGCCCCCGTGGGTTATATATTTACTGTGGGCAATTACACAGTATCTGGCCCCCCATGTACAAAGTCAGCTGTCCCTTAATACTGCTTTAATACTGTCAGGATGATAGACACGCACCTTAATGTGGTGACCTCAGGTAATCCACACCCCAATTTGCTGGTCACTTATAGCTTTTGGGGTGGGAGGGTGTTGATAATGAAGAGACAGGCTCTGTGTAAAGAAACTTTTTTGTTTGCCTTTTGTTGTATAATCTAAGTTGTTTTTTATTCATCTTTTCTATCCACTGTCCCTCAGCTCCCAAATTCAGGCTACAATATTTAATGCTGTAAAACTAGACCTCTTATGTTAGTACATAATTTACTGTATCAGTCTCGCTAATGTACTTGATAGATAAAATTGCTGTCAAGTGAGACCTATGCAAACAGAGCCATCTTTCAGAGGGGAATGTATGCAGTTAACAAACCTCATGTACTGGAAAGGGGTAATGCTGAGACACCATGGAGGCTGAGGACGTGGGGTGGAGAATACTCACAGGAACATGATTAGAATCTGTGTAAGGAGATCCAGAAGCAGCAAGAAAGAAGAAACGAGAAAATATTTAGGCCCCTGTGATTTTTTTTGACTACTGCAGTGAGTAAGGGCTGCAAAACTGCATTCCTTGTTCTCGATATCTGTTTAGACATCCAGTTCAAATTGTGTACAAAAACAAGACAGCAATTTGTGCCTGTATCTGTGTTTGTAAAGTGTCTAGCAATATGGGGCCCCATCCTTTGGTGGCCCTTAGGCACCAGTAATAAACATGGTTAATAATAAATAGTTAACTGTTGAAAATTGCCCTTTGGTAATGGGGAGAAGTGAGGGTTCTTTGCTTGCTTGAAAATGCCTTATTCTGTGTTTGGTAGAATGATGGTTTTGGGTAATGTAGTCATCCATGGCTTGTGCAAGGCCCTCTTCGTGAGGAGCAGCTGCCAGGTGGATCTTTTAGGGCTTGTCTTCACTATCATGCTACATTGACGCGGCAGTAACGCATCTGGTGAAGACATGCTATGTTGATGGGAGAGCACTCTCCCATCGACATAATTACTCCATCTCAATGAGAGGCGGAAGCTATGTCGGTGGGAGAGTGTCTCCCGCCAACATAGCGCGGTGTAGACAGCGCTTTAAGTTGATGTAACTTACGTCACTCAGGGGAGTGGCTTTTTTCACACCCCGGAGCAATGTAAGTTACATCGACTTAAGCAGTAGTGTAGACAAGCCCTTAGGCTATGTCTGCACTGCACAGTCATCCTGAGAAATCAGCACCTGGGCTAACCTAGCCCAGGTGTGACAGGCCCCGCAGCAAATCCCTCCTGTGTTACTGCATTCTCACTGTTTCTGCACTCGCCAATGAGTATCCTGAGGCATATTCTATGGTTCTTTGTGATGAGATACTATAGGATTTGTTCCTAGTCAATTGTGTAAATTGCAGGAGAACTTGTCTGTCCTCTGGGGGGGAATTGTGGGATGGCATTGGAGGACTATGAGCACTCGACTGATTTTTGCCTCCATTCCCACTGCAAAGTGGTCAGGTTCCAGGCCGAATGAAAGAGGCGCTTGGGTTCTAACCCACCCCTGAGCCGTGTAAGCTACCCCAGGCTTAAAGCGCCTCCAAACCCAGGTCAGAGGCAGGGGGTCTTGAGGTAAAACCCAGGTCAGTCCCCAGGTTAACTGTGCAGTTATATGCTTAATATGAATGTATTTGCAGTCAAAGGTACCTAGAAGCTAGCACAGGTGCCTTTTTATGTACTATAAATAGAAATAAAATGAAGTCAAATTACTCAGTTGTTGGGCAGATTTGTGGCCACATTTAAAGAATGTAACTTCTGTGTACATGCATGCAACTTTGTACAGGCAATCACTTACAAATGCAGTTTTTGCATCCTTACTTGTGCACCCGTGCTAATGTGTATATGCAATAAGAGCAAGTGGGTTTTGTACTTGTAAATTATTTATGTGCACAAAAATGTGCATGTTGAAATGACCTGCACATAGCAAAGTTGCACCCATACCAATAGAGATGAGGATGAAGCCTGTTTGAAAATCTGACCCTGTTTACTTGCCTGTAGGTTAATTAGTTTTGTTTCAGGTGAAAAAGCAGATTTTATATATAGTATTGGTGCAACTATGACGACTCAGTGAAGTTGATTGAAGTGGACGGAGGGAAATAAGCCTGCATAATGCTGTGCTTTTCATGCCATGGAGACAATAAAGTACTTCCAGTGGAAAGCACAGCTCTGTGAACATGTGGTTTCAATATTATTATGGTATGTGGTGACTGCTGCTGTGTAAAAGGAATTCAGTACACCATTTTTTGCATTCAGTCATGAGCTTTTTAGATGTCCGTTTTTGAATACTGGAGGCAGAGTAAATATAGGAAAAGGGTGTTGTCTCAAAACAACTTAATTTGATCCTTCTCTTGAAGGCAAAGCTTTGAGCACAGTTATCTCTCTGAGTTGCCTTTTCAGATCCCTAAAGGCAGAGTTTGCTCAACTAGTTGAGCTGGCTCTGTCTTGTTTTTTTTGTCAAACTAAGAAGTTCCTTCCTGATAAAAACAGAAGGCAGCCTTGCTGATTGGGTGTGGCTTTTGAAAGGATATGACATCAGCCACATCCCTCGCTTTATACAGTGTGGTCTGTCTGATCTCTGGCTGCATACCAAGTGAATGAGGAGGTGTTTCATTAAATCTGCACACAGGTACTCGAGTTACTCTGAAACTGCTGCTGGCACCAAGTTCCAGTCTGCTACGAAGTCTGCTTGACTTGCACACACGGAGTCTGCTTAATAAATTACTTGCATAACTAGGATTTTCATCAGGGAGGATGGAATTTGAACTCTCAAGACCAACTGAGAAGTGAAATAACAGAAATTTGACTGCCCAGTGTGCAATGGATGGTGCAGGAGCAAAGGGAAATGCCAGTAAATACCAGGGAGTGGAAGGACAGTCACATGCAACTTCTCTATCAAACCCACTGATGAGTGGTAAGTAATATAACTGTATCTATCCAAACAATCTTCCAGATAGTCTTCTAGTGGTGATGGAACGGCCATGGATGGCATATATGCAGAGCTCCAGAAGCGTATTCTCCCTGAAAGCTTGTTTACATGCAGTTCGTAGGCAGACAACCGTGTACATGTTCTTGCATTTTCAATGGTATTTATTATGCACTCTTAGTGCTTTCTGACAGTAAAAACCAAACTTTATTTTTAAGCACTTCACAAATATTAGGAATCTGTGTAAAGTTAAATAAGCATTACAATTTGAGCTGGACATAATTGAAAAAGAAGTTGCAACGTGGGCATGTTTGGTTTGCATTATTGCCAGCTGAATGCTCAGTGTTAACTCAGCGAAAAAAGTTCCTCTTTTGTTTTTAAAGATAGACTAATGAATCTTTGCTAGTGGTATTACAGATATTTGTGGATTATTCTCAAAGGGCCAGGTTGCGAACCCTTTTCTGTCACTGATGAGTAGTTACTTACACAAGTTGCCCCATTCTGTTCACCACTCTGAGTAAGAGGCTCGCAGTCTGACCCAAAGCGTTTGACAAGCCGATGCGGCGGCAAAAGACACCGTAAATCTCTTTCACATACAGCTTGGTTAGTGGTGTTTCACTTAGTTGTGTTCCTAGGAAGGCTACGCTTTCAGTTCATGGCTAGCGTGCTGGGGGAGGAAAAATGAAGATAACGTGCAGTAACATTGCAGTATTCCTCTTTCTTTCATGAGAGCTCTGGAAATCTTCCATTTGTTACTAAACAAAAAAAGAATGGTGCAGTTAGAATAGGAGGAGAACTACAAGGCCAACTGCAGCGCAGAAGTGACCAAGGTCTAGGTCTAGGTTGATTTTGTTTTTTGTGGGGGTGGCAGAATAGTGATAACAATAAAATCCCAAATGAGTCTGGATTTGAGATGGATTCTTCCTAAATGGATGACAGGTTTCCAGCATCTGGAATGAAGGAGGAAAGTCTGTTTGTACAGAGCCTAGCACAATGGGAGCCTGGTCCAGGACTAGGGCTCACAAGCACTATGGTAATATAAAAGATAAATAACCATACGATGAAGCAAAGGGTAATGGCACTAATTTAAGGATTCAAAATAATGTTTAGACAGAAACTTCCAATGAGGCCTAAGAAGGCTCAAGGAATGAACACCTCCATAACCCATGGCAGACCCCCAGCGTTCCGGGGAACCCCACATTGGGCACCACTGCCCCAGCCTAAATCTGCACTAGTATGCAACACAAGGAAACGTCAAACACTTAAGCTACATACACAGCTCCAGATTGTGATGGCATAACTATGCACTTTCACTCTTGTGGTTACTAGGTTGTCACCTGAATCCCTTGTGAATGTATACAATAGCCATGTAGTTCACACATCTGTGTGTAATACCTGCATTTGCATTATACTTCTGTCAGGATAAGCTTGGGACATAAGCTGTAGGTAACAATAAAAGATCAGAGTGTAATTGTTTCTCAGTTCAAAATTTGGAAATGAGCTGAAGCTCATGCAGACTTTGTGATGGTATTGGTTTCAAAATGGGAAAGTCTGAAGGTTTTGGAAGAGACTGAATACAATACAAGTGGTAACCCTAAGAGGAATGAATATGTGATGTTGCCAAGAGAGCTTGAAGAGGCTATACTGTAGGGTTAAGACTGACCCAGAAGAGTAGGAGAGGTGTGGGGTTTAAGCCCTTAGATTAGTGATATCCTAATCCCAAAATGTTTCACTAGAAAAACACCAGTACTTGGGCTGATACTAGTAATATTTCTGCTCTTCAATTTTTAGTTGTTCCTTACTGCTGATTCAGGTTTTCTCATGTGGGTGCTCAGAACTGCATGTCTGACAATCATTGACCCCACATAGGAAAAATGTAGGACTATGTTATCAATACACCCAACAAATAAAAACCACTTCCATGACATCTACTGCAAATGAGCAGAGACAGCGATCCCCATTACTCTAACAACTTGACTATTTCCTTATTCTTTAGATGATCCCACTTTCCAGCCTGAAAAACCACCATATATTGTTCACGGATAAATGTGATTTAATAAACAATATTCTACATACATTGCTTTTAAAGCAAAATCCATATAATTACGAATAGCATAATGCCCTTCATCAATCAATATAGCATGGCTTGGGCCCACTGTGGCACTATCCATATGGGGACAGATCTTTAGCTGGGGTACAGTACTGTAGTTTCAGTGAAGTCAATGCCGACTTGCTTGTGAAAAAAAGTGAGCCGCTACCAAATTAAAAAAAGAATATACTTTTCTCTAGAAGCACCACAAAATGGGTTATTCAGAAAGACTTACTGCACAAATGTCTGCACTCCATGCACTGACTACCACCAGGAAGGGTGCATTAAGGGCATGTCATTCCTCCCATTTGGCCCATTGATTCCTCTAGATTCCACAGATCTGAGTAATCTTTTTTTTTTTACAGAGGAGTGAATCTTTCTTCCCCTTTGAATTCATGATCTTTGTCTGCATTCCAGTCTTTCTCTCCTCTGCTGAGCTGATTTCAGCCTGCCTTTTTCAGAGACATCACAGGAGATAAAGAAGTGTTCCCCTCTGGGAAAAATACACTGTCCCACCTGTTTGTCCGTCTGTGATAAGAACCCCTATTGTAAGGGCTTCATTCCATCTGCAGAAGTTAGTTCAGACTTGTCTGCCAACATGCTGTACCAGGTACCAGTGAAGATATTTCAGTCTGGCCTCAACCTGCTTTGAGCTGTTCACTTTGGTATAGCAATCAGAGTTCCACTGGGATTGCCCCATCCTTTCTCTTAACCACTTTAGAACAAGTATTGTTGAATTGTTATCCCAAGAGAGTTGCAGAGGCTTCACTATGCACTCCAAATTCCTTTCAATTTACTTTATTTGAATAATATAATAAGCCTCACAGATTGGACTACTGTTATCAGATGTGTGCGACTATTACCTTTTTGAATTATCATTTGGTAAACTGCCCAGAGGCTTCAAGTCTGGGAAAATGTGAAATGCTTTAAAATTTGCCTCATTTTTGTTCCTTTAGTAACTCATTGTTTCAGACACAACAAAAGCCAAATTCACCTAGGATATCCCGATACCACCATCCCTAAAATATTACCATTCATGATTTACCTGCTACAGAACTTTATAAATCACAGACATTGCACTAGTATATGTCCAAAATTGCCATCACTTGTCTGTGTCTTGTGTCGATGTAATATCTTTCAGTTGTTATCATTAAAAATAAAAGAGGAGTAATCCAGCGGCCTAAGACCTGGTCTACACTGGGGGGGGGGGGGTGTCGATGTAAGATACGCAACTTCAGCTACGGGAATACTGTAGCTGAAGTCGACATATCTTATTCTGACTTACCTCCCGTCCTCACTGCGCGGGATCAACGGCTGCGGCTCCCCCATCGACTCCGCTACCGCCGCTCGCTCCGGTGGAGTTCCGGAGTCGACGGGGAGCGCGTTCGGGGATCGATATATCGCGTCTTAACGAGACGCGATATATCGATCCCCGATAAATCGATCGCTAAGTCAGTGGAGGTATCTAACTAGCAGCTCATGGCTTAAAAGGTAGTGGCTGCTAGCCAGGCATTTTCTGTGTCAGGTCCATAAGTCTCAAACATATTTGTTTCCTCTCTTGATCCACCAGAGCTAAGATTTGTTGACCGTATGTGCCTGCTGAAGATCTCTGTTAGTCTCTCGAAAGGGTAAAGGATTTTTGGTGGCTTATTTGATTACTTATGGGGGACTCTTGATGGTTAAATGTTCTATTTCATATATGTGATACTGATTGAATAGTGCGGTCAGATAGCTCATGCCACAAAGCCTTTTGTGTTAAGGATATTGATCCTTTTGCTATTATTTCAGTATTTGTACAGGTGCCTAATGCTAAGAGAAGTAATTTAAAATAAATTAATTAATAAATTCAGCAACCAGGGAAATTAAACATAACTGTCCATAGACATAAATGTGAGTATTCTTTCACATATTTGTGTGGATCTACCAAGTCCAGGGATGGCTGGCAAGTCTTATGAAATATATCCAGTTGCTCTTTTGCCTGACAAATACCAAATAAATCTTTCTCTCTCTTTAAAAAAAAATAATTTGCCAATTCCTGTATCAAATTGTAACCATAACAATTTCCCCAGTATAAAAGACTCTTTCAGATCCTATCACAGCCATCCATGCTGACACATTTCCATCAAAACCTTCCAAATGTCAGTGCATTTGCAGACTGTCACATGTCTAGTATCAATTTTTAAATACCTAGACTCCCTGGAATCAGTAGTTCAAATCCTAGCTTGATTTAGGACTTCATCTTTTAAAGGTAGATAAACTGACTTCCATCTATTTTACTGTATGCAGGCCTTTCAGACAAGACCTTAAAACCCAAGGATGTGTTTGCTTATGTGGACATGAATAATCTCAGAGCAGTTCTCGCAGTAGTAGGGATATCTCCTCATGTCCTTGGATGAAATTTCACTCCTCACACCCACTACTGCTGTGCAGTGTGCTGGTTCCCTGGATTGTTGCTAAAAGTTGTTTGCATTTCAGTGTTTTGCTTTAGGCCTGAAATCATGCAGGGGAATCTGAGGGAGTGGTCAACACTTGCACCTGCTTCGGATCCTTTACTTCAGTTATCATTTGCAGAGCCCTTTGAAAGTCTGGAGTTATGTTTTTGTTTGTTTTTAAAGTGGCTGAGACAGGATTGAATTTAGTGAGCCAATGTTATGGTGGTTTAGTGTTGCTGCAGGGGAGCAAATCAGTAAGAAATTGGGTGGTTCTTGCCTTTTGGGAGAGCCCACTCTCTTCAAATCCCTCCTTAAAACTCACTTTCCCCAGGAAGCCCACCAATGCTAATTTAAAGCACTTTGACCTTCCCATTAAGTGTTAAAAATAAGCAAACAACATGCTAAGACAGATCCTTCCTCTGGGTCTCCCCTGTACATTTTGTATCTAATTTTTGTGGCTTTAATGGTACAGAGTGTAGTAGGAAGAGTGCCTGAGACATAAGCCCTTGTATTAGAGGCCTAGTATGAGGCAGGACCTGCTTTCAGAATTTGGCAAGAACCGAGCTGATATTGCAGAAATACACATTTCTAAGAAGTACTAAACACAGAGTACTTACGCAAACACATTTTGATATTAAGTGGTACCAAAACATTCTGATATTAGGATGGTACAAAAACATTTCCCAAGGATAACAGGAACACACTGATTCCTTTTAAAAGATAAGGTTAGGATGGCAGTATGTAATAGAGATGTTTTGATTGAACCAACATGGACAAGGTGATGGGTAATAACTAGGGCTGTCAAGCGATTAAAAAAATTAATCGTGATTAATCGCACTGTTAAACAATAATAGATTAGCATTTATTTAAATATTTTTGGATGTTTTCTACATTTTCAAATATATTGATTTCAATTACAACACAGAATACAGAGTGTGCAGTGCTCACTTTATATTTATTTTTATTACAAATATTTGCACTGTAAAAAACAAAAGAAATTGTATATTTCAATTCACCTAATACAAGTACTATAGCCCAATCTCTTTATAATTAAAGTTGAACTTACAAATGTAGAATTATGTACAGAAAATAACTGCATTCAAAAATAAAACAATGTAAAACTTTAGAACCTTCAAGTCCACTCAGTCCTACTTCTTGTTCAGCCAATCGCTCAGACAAACAAGTTTGGTTACAATTTGCAGGAGATAATGCTGTCCACGTCTTGTTTACAATGTCACCTGAAAGTGAGAACAGGCGTTCGCATGACACTGTTGTAGCCGGCATCGCAAGATATTTACATGCCAGATGCGCTAAAGATTCGTATGTCCCTTCATGCTTCAACCACCATTCCAGGGGACATGTGTCCATGCTGATGACGGGTTCTGCTCGATAACAATCCAAAGCAGTGCCACCAGCAGAAGGTTGAATTTCTTTTTTGGTGGTTCGGGTTCTGTAGTTTCCGCATTGGGGTGTCGCTCTTTTAAGACATCTGAAAGCATGGTCCACACCTCGTCCCTCTCAGATTTTGGAAGGCACTTCAGATTCTTAAACCTTGGGTTGAGTGCTGTATCAATCCTTAGAAATCTCACATAGGTACCTTCTTTGCATTTTGTCACATCTGCTGTGAAAGTGTTCTTAAAATGAACATGTGCTGGGTCATCATCTGAGACGGCTATAACATGAAATATATGGCAGAATGCTCCACTGGGAGCTGTGGGCGGCCGTGCAAATTTAAACAAACTGTCTGGCGGCCCACCAGCGGATTATCCTGACAGGCCATACACAGCCCACGGCCTGCAGATTGCCCACCACTGCCGTAGAGTCTGCCAGGTGCTATTACCGTGCATTGTCAACAATAAACCTGTCCTCGTGCCTTTGTACCTTAATGGGTCTTGTGGTCATTGGGCAGTTCGCTCGAGGTGTGCTATGCCGGCTGTCTGCGCAGAGCTGGGACGGCACACGCGAAGAACACACACACGTAGCTGAACATCTAACCACACAGAGCACACAGCAGATGCTTAATTCCTATTGTCATTACAAGAATTCTGACCACCAAAACTTGAGGTACAAAGTCAACGGGTAACACAATTACCCCTGGGTATCTTGGCACCAACCACGATCAACTGTTGTTAGTTCTAGCCCATCTCTGGCTATAAGTAAATAATTTAGCAGCTGCAACCTTTTCAAAATATCTTCCTTTTAAAATTGGTAAAGTATGCTGAGCTTGAAAAAACCCCAAAGGTATTATAAACAATTCAGAGCTAGTGGCAGGCTGTGCTGTATAAATTACTCTTTTGTCCTCAATGGGAACTTAGTTGCTTAGTGCTTGTTTAAAAGACAATTTGCATTCTCATAAAATGTATCTTGCTTCTTACTCCCTCCAAATGAGTTAAGGCTGGCAGCTCAGGTAATAAAACACCTTGACCAGAACCATTACTACTGCTGAATGCAGCAGCAACGCGAGCAATGTATTAAACAAGTGGAAATCACATAATACTTAAGAATCGCATTAGAAGGAAGCAGATTTACTAAATTCCTGGCCGTCACCCAGTTTAGATAAAGTCAGGCAATGAAATAGTCCATGAAATACTTAACACTTCTCTTCTCTTTCTGCAGATTTCGTTTCAGACTGGTCTCCCTTACATGATGCCTCTATCCACGGGCGTTTGCTTGCTCTGAAGAAACTCATCAATCAGGTATCATTTTATTGGGGAGATGAACATTCTGCTTGCTTTGCTCATTGATCCCGTTGTTGAATGCAGGCTGTATTTTATATTGTAAGATATCTGAGATTAGTACAGTGAATTCCACTTGTGATGGATGGTTTTATTATAGCCAACTTATTATCTATGCAAAGCCATATAAATGAAAGCCTGGATTCTGCAAGCAGTTATGCATGTGCTTAACTCTTGCACAAGTAGTCCCATGCAAGTCCACGGGACTACTCATATACTTCAAGTTAAGCACATGTGTTAGTGTTTGCAGGATTAGGGCCTAAGTGAGCTATATCCTTCTCTCCTGTTGAGACACTGGTTGGAGGAGAGCAGTTATTGGGGAAATACCCTGTGTGACATCTGCAAGATCTCATGAGACTCTTTCATAGTTGAAGGATTTGTGGTAGAGCTAAATAAAATATTTGTAATGCAAGGTTTGCTTTTCCATCAAAACTTGCTCCTGAAATCATGGAGGTTTCTGGAAAACAACTTGATAAAATCCCTGAATTTCTTGACAAAATTGCAAATAAGATATTCACAAAAATCAAAAGGTCACTTTTATTTGAGAAGTCACAATTCTAAATCTTGACGGAATAGGTCACATGGCACAGTGGATGATGTAAACGGCTGGGAGTCAAGATCATTCAAAGAAATTTAAAATATGTAAAGCACTATATAAGTAGTCAGCATTACTGTTATTGCCTCCAATAATATTTTCTGTTATTTTACAAGGGGAGCAGTGTTAACCTCATTACAGCAGATCATGTGTCTCCTCTCCACGAAGCCTGCTTAGGGGGCCATCCTGCTTGTGCTAGTGTCCTATTAAAACACGGGGCTCAAGTAAGTATAACACAGATGTTTAGAAGCAGATCTATGAAACTCAGTTTTCCCTGCAGGATAATAATTGGTTTACTGAACGATGAGAAGAAAACCATAGGATTGCATGTTGAGATGTCTACAGCGTGTTATGTAGGAGGAATTGTGTGATGTGAAGGAATGTACCATAATGAGTTAAACAATAAAAAGGCCAGTTGTATTTTTAAAAAAGTCTATTTCAAGCTCCTGATATTGTAAGCTGTATGAAAAGAATGAACCCTGCTAGTGTTTTCTGAACCAAATTCTAATGTAAATGAAAGTCCATTTACACTACTCTGGTGGTGAAAAGGAGCTTAACGTGGATGTAAATACCATTTACATTTTAAGGTCCCCTTACACTTTTGGAGGAGTGTAAGTATAACTAAGATGCTGGGTCTTGTAGATTTTTTTATTTAATTATTTTGACTGGACCAAAATATATTGAACAGCCATTCCAAAAAGCACAGTGAGGCTTAATTTATAATATAATATGCTATGATAAAATATGAAATATAAAAGTTTATACTTTGCATGTACACTGTGCCTAGCTTAACTCTAAGCATATTGCCACTTTTTACATAAAAGACACTTTTTAATAAAGCAACAAAAAAGTGCAGATATAAGCAGACCCTGCCATTATTATTATTTATATTTTGGTTTCATATATTCATAGATTCTCAGGCCAGAAGGGACCATTGTGATCATCTAGTCTGTGTAACACAGGCCACAGAACTTCTCTGAACAAAGTCCTAGAGCACATCTTTTAGAAAAAACATCCAGTATTGATTTAAAAATTGCAAGTGATGGAGAATCCACCATAACCCTGGATAAATTGTCGCAATGGTTAATTACTATGGCCCTACCAAATTCACGGTCATGAAAAACACGTTACGGACCGTGAAATCTGGTCTTCCACTGTGAAATCTGGTGTTTTGTGTACTTTTACCCTATACAATACAGATTTCATGGGGGATACCAACGTTTCTCAAATTCGGGGTTCTGACTCAAAAGGGAGTTGCAGGGGGGGTGTCTCGAGGTTATTTTAGGGGGGCTGCGGTATTGCCACCCTTACTTCTGCGCTGCTGCCTTCAGAGCTGAGTGGCTGGAGAGTGGCGGCTGCTGACTGAGGGCCCAGCTCTGAAGGCAGCAGAGCAGAAGTAAGGGTGGCAATACCATACCATGCCATCCTTACTTCTGTGTTGCTGCTGGTGGCAGCTCTGCCTTCAGAGCTGGGCTCCCAGCCAGCAGCCACTGCTCTCTAACTACCCAGCTCTGAAGACAGCGCCGCCACCAGCCGCAGCATAGAAGTAAGGGTAGCAGTACCGCAACCCCCCCTACAATAACCTTGTGACTCCTCGCCCTTCCCCCCGCTCCCCCTGCACAACTCCTTTTTGGGTCAGGACCCCTACAATTACAACATTGTGAAATTTCAGATTTAAATAGCTAAAATAATGAAATTTACAATTTTAAAAATCCTATGACCGTGAAATTGACCAAAAGGACTGTGAATTTGGTAGGGCTCTATTAATTACCCTCACAGTTAAAAATGTACACTTTATTTCCAGTCTGAATTTGTCTAGCTTCAACTTCCAGCCATTGGATTGTGTTATACCTTTCTCTAGTAAGCTGACGAACCCATTATCAAATATTTGTTCCTCATGTAGGTACTTACAGATGGTAATCAAGTTGCCTTAGCCTTCTCTTGATTAAGCTAAATAGATTGAGCTCCTTGAGTTTAGTCTCGGCTATAGCACTCAGAATGTTCTAGGCACTTACCAAACATATAGGAAGAGACAGTCCCTATCCCAAAGAGTTTATAATCCTGCAAAAAAGTATGTGCACACTTAACTTTATACACGTGATTAGTCCCACTGACGTTAGCAGGACAAATCACATGCATAAATGCAGTACAGTGTAAATATGCAGGATCAGCGCCTAAAAAAATCAGGAAGCACATAAAAAATGGAGAGGAATTGAGACAATGTACAAGCAAAGTGCCCAGAGTGGTGATGAGTACAAGTCTCATGACATTTCTGTTCGTTTTTTTTATTTTCCCAACAGAAAGTATTGACTTTTCAGTGAAAAATTGAAAACTGAATATTTTTGTTGGAAAACCTAAAATGTTAATTCACAAAGGTCACCATCATATCTACCTCCTGGGAGTTCTAGGTCAGGTGTTTCATGCCAACATTCTCCTCGATGGGATGGGCTCCCTGTTTGGACTTCATCTCCCATGATGCACCACAGTCTCCCCTCTTGCTAAGCCACCATGGTATATCATGGAAGCCCCTAGCCATGGTGCATCATGGGAGATGTTGTCCCGCTGGATAATCTGGCCCATACAGGACAACGGGAGCATGATGACCCCAGACAACTCCCATGAGCACTATGGTGGTATTTCTGAGTCAAATAGTTTTCAGGTTTGGAAAAAAAATGTGTGTTTTTCCAATGAAAAGTTGATATTTTCAACAGAAAGTAGACCCTTTTTGAAAAAAAAAAAAAATATTTTAATTGAATACTCTCAATTTTCATAGAAAACAACAGTTTTTATGAAAATATTCACCCAGCCCTAGTTAAAATATTCCCAGATCATTACTGTTTTTAAAGAAACTACTTGCCTGTTGTTTTTCCGTCAGGTGAATGGAGTTACTATTGACTGGCATACTCCTTTGTTCAATGCCTGTGTCAGTGGCAACGTGGCCTGTTTGAATCTATTATTACAGCATGGAGCCAGCCCACATGCACCATGTGATCTGGCTTCCCCTATCCATGAAGCTGCTAAGAGAGGTAGGTTACTCAGTCAAGAGTCGGAATTACTTTTCCTTTTACCAACACCTCGAAGTTGAAGTTAGTGAGAGAAAGGAAAGATCAGTCGGTATATTGAATTCATGTAAAATACAAATATATCATTGATAGAACCATGATACTTGTTCTCAGTGCTGGTATCACAGTTTCTACCATCCTGTCTTCATCCGTGATACCTGCTCCTGGAGTCCCTAATCAGCTCCTGAGGTCCTGGGTATGTGAGGTGACCTCTCTTAACTTCCTCCACCACACAAAATGGCTCCCAAGCCCTCACATCTACTTGCATTGCTGTGAGGGTTCCTCTAACCTGAACATTGCCCTTGGGCCTCCCACAGCTTGACTACTGTCATTTGGGTGGAAGGAAGGGTGCAGGTGTTTCCTTATCTGGTAATTATCTCTCCTGGGTCCCCAAAATGGCGCTGTTCGTTGGAGGGGAAAGTATCCCACCAACAGTGTTGCTCTGGCCTCCATCTACCATAGCTTGACAAAACAATTTTAACAGGTTGAACTTGAACTTCTCACCTCCTAAATTATCAAACGTGTCCGCCATAAGGAGAATTCTGTGAAGAGAGAATTACTGTGAATTTTCTGAAAGCACTGGAAATCAATACAAATTTTCACAGACACTTCCATTTCCTAGTAAGCGCTTCATGAAGCAAGGACTCATATTTCTACTACTGTTGTAGTCTTATGGACAAGAAGACTGCTTTAGTGCCTTGATGGTGAACAAATGCCATTTCTACTTTCCATTAAGTATTGAGAATGGATAATGATCTCACATTAGCTAGCAATAGGCATACTAAAATGAGACCCCATAAAGAGCAAAATATTTCAGCTAATAAATGAGATACAAGAACCTAGGAAGTAACTGGGCTGCCTTGCAAAGACCTTCCCTGATTTAGCTTGGCTGTTTGTGTTTTTCAGTGCAGATTTAACCCAGCAAATAAAATGCATTCCTTTGAAGATGTCATGGCATAATTTGGTCGTGCGTGTAATGTAAACTCTCCCCCCTTACATGGTAATATTCCTAATGGCTATTGTTCCCTTAACCAGACTAGAGAGAGAAAGAGAAAATGAGGATTCCAATCTCTTGAAAAGAGACTGGGGAAGAAGGGGCCATTATAGACAGGAAATCAAAAATGGCAGAGATGACTGTTTGGATGAGCACCTTTGAGACTATTGTTGTCTGTGAGCTGTGTCACCTGCTGCTTCTCTCCTCCATCCCACCAAAATGATTCATTATGGGATGGATAGACAAGGGCATTTTGAATGTATCAAAATACTGGGGTCTGGGGAGAGGAAAAAATGGAAATCTAAAATCTCTTGCCAAATCAATGGAGCTTTACTGATCTACACTGGGGGGGAGGGGAGGAGTTATCTGGGCTACAAAATGAGGAGCCTTCAGAAACCCCTTATTTTTATTATTTGACCCTCCTTTATCCTTTCAAAGGACATATTGAATGTGTCGAATCCCTCACATCCAATGGAGTAAATATAGACCTCAACATCAAACATCTGGGTACTCCGCTTTATGTGGCTTGTGAGAATGAGCAGGTAGCCTGTGCCAAGAAGTTACTTGAATCAGGTAAAAAAAAAAAGTAAAATGATGTTCTTTTATTTTCTGTAACATCTCTTTATACTCTGTCCTCATCCAAGGCTGAGGGGTACTCACACGCTGGAATTCTGAAACATTTGAATCATGTAGGTAGCTCTGGGTATTGTAGTGGAATTTTAAGTTGACTAGAAGGGATATAGCCACACAACTCCCGTTGAAACTACATGCGCCTCGAGCAGGGGGCCGGATTGCACTGAGCCTTGCATTCTTGGATCCTTTGTACACCAGTGCAAGGGCCAGACGCAAACATGGTCATCCATTCAGCAAGATGCTTAAGTATGTGCCTCACTTGTAGCACAAGTGGTCCCGCTCAGGTCAATGGGGCTCCTCATATGTGTAAAGTTAGGCATGTGCCTAAGTACCCTACTGAACTGGGGCCTTGGCTTGTGCAATCACATCATGCAAACACTGGAAGACCGGAGCACCTCCCGCAGTGCTAGCAACTCCACAGGTGGTGGGAAAGGGGATGTGGGGTTTGAGAGCAGAGCTGTGTCCTTTCCCTACTCCACAGTATCCAGCAGACTGGTCTGTGGGCCGTAAGAGGGTACAGCAGGTCCCACTGCTGTGTGTGGTCCCCCAGAGCAGAGGCATAGCCTTAGGCAGAGTGTCTCAAGGAGCTTTCATTGATTCACAGACCCCCCTCATCCCATGCCAACACAGGCAGTGGTTTAAAGCCATAATCTAGCCCCTAACTATTAAAATTCATTTCTAGGAGGGTAGTGGGAACCTCCATTGCTGCAGGTTGGTCAGAGACCTAGGAGGTAGCAAAGGAAATGGGATGGTCCAGCTATGACTTTTTTTTTACTAATGTGATCATATTCTTGGTCCTACCTTATTTTCAGGAGCAAGTGCAAATGGTGGCAAAGATCTGGACTCTCCTCTCCATGTGGCTGCCAGGAATTCCAACGCTGACCTGGTGCACTTGCTGATTGACTTTGGAGCAGACGTGAGAGCTAAGAATGCAGAAGGCAAAAGGCCAGTGGAGCTGGTTCCACCAAGCAGCACTTTAACACAAATATTTGTGCAGAAAGAAGGTGTCCTTTAATATTTGTTTTATTCAAATCCTAACCTGTAGGTGGCTGAAAAAAGGGCACATTATTTACTATGCTGCTCTTCATGTTCTGTATCATGGAGCAAAACTGAAAATAACTGGGCTCAGTTCTGCCCTCAGATATTTGGACACAATGTCCATTAACATCAGAGTATTAATTTATGAAATATTATTATTATTATTATTATTATTATTATTATTATTATTATTATTATTATTAAATACTTTATGGAGATTCCAGTCTCAGCAAAAAGGAATTTCCAGTCACTACAAATGCTACAGAGTATTATTTGCATCCCATGCACCTGTGGCCCCCCAGAGTTTTCAGTGAGAGTCCAGGGCATCAGTGAACAGACTTGAAGCTTGTAATGTGTCACAGAAATGAGCTTAGGAGACATAGTAAGCAGAAGAACACTTACAAATCAACTGGGAACTTTCCTCTTTCTGACTATCAGTGTTCTTCTTGGGACTGGCCCTAAATCCAGTGAAGTCAAATGGAAACTTTTCATTGACTTTAATGGGTTCTGGATCATTCCTGGGTAGTGTTAAGCTAGTGATTCTCCTTGGAGCATGTTAACAAATTTGAAAAGGATAGAAAGTAACCTCAAATCATCCAGTGAGAGTTGAGCCCGATTACCAGAGAGCAGAAATATACCCACTGAGTTTAAATAATGTAATTTTTGTGGTACAAGTCCAGCAAATGCCAGGAAAAATCTGTGTTAAAGTACAGCTGGGAAGCTTTTAATTCATGCAGTATAAAAACAGTAAATGGACTGTAACCGTGATCTATTTCCTTGCCTTTTGCTTTATATTTTTGGGTCAAAACCTTAAGAAGTAGCAAAATGTGTCTGAAAATTAATTTCTCTGTGTTGCTTTTTTGCAAAAGGTTGTAAAATATATCCCAAGAGGTGGTACAATAAGTATGTATGGTATGTGTTTATTAAGGTCCTATATTATGTCCTGCAGAATCCAGCCCTTCCAATCTTTAGGTTTGATTCTTATTTAAACTTTTTAAAAAGCAGCTGTTATTTACCTGTAAATCAAAATGGTTCCAAATCCATTTTGTTTTATTGGGTATATTATATTCATGAATTCTGGGGAAAAATCCTATGTCTTTGCCAGGTAAATGTGAAAAATGCTTCTGGTCAATAGAGTTACATTCCTATAATATATTCATTTAGAACTTCCTATGGAGGTAGTAAACAGCAGTTAGTATCATTATGTTAAACAAGATACTGCTGGTATGATCCACCACTATATTACTCCAGTTTTATGCCAATGTGACTCTATTGAGATCAGTGGAGTTACACCAGTGTAAAACTGGAATAACACAGTGAGAAATCAGGCCCTGTGTGTGTAGTCGATAATATTATGAAAACAATCACATGATGCTACGTGGCACAGATATTTGGTCTTTCAACACATTCTGCCATACACACAGCTGTATGTTACAGAACTCAAATCCTCTTTCTGTTAGATGTCTGACTCGCATCACACGTGTTTATCTGAGATAAAAGAATATGTCATGCATGTCCAGGGAGCAGCCACAGAACCATATGTAACATTGGAAGGGCTGAGTTGAGAGGGCTGGACAATAAAATTCTGGAGACCATTTTGCTACTGAGTAGTGTTTCCCAAACGTTCTTCAAAATTCCTTTTTCTGAGTAAGTTCCAGGTTTGCTAGCAGCTGGTTTCTAAATTGTCTGGTCTGAAGCAATTGAAAACAGATGTGAAAATACACAGCCTTTTGTTTAACCTTCAAGTTCCCTTCCTGTAGTGTTACTTCCTTTTGGTTTCATTCAGATTCATTCTATGAGTATGGTTATCTCTGGTACAGGTGGCAGGTGAGCTATAGTATTTCCCACAATCCTGTGCAGCCTCCATTATTCCAGTAGACTCACTTGCTAATCAGAATTGGTTTCCATTCTGTTTTCTTTTCCTCCATCTGGTAAATGCTTGGAAGGCTCTACCTACAAATGTGCGGGAAATGGCAGCATATAGGGATTTTTGCTTCAGTAGACTATTGGCCAAAGTACCAGCCCACAGTCACCCATATGAACAGTTATAGAATGTTGTTGCCCCAATCTAATGTTTCACTGCATATGTTTTCTATCTGAACGATACAGATAGTTGTGCGTGTGTTCCAGAGAACTAGCAAAATAAAGAAATAAAACAGCACTACATTGAACTACCTTGAATACAAGAATTACCTTGCATTTTTTTGGTTATTTTTCAGGAGAGTGAAATTGATTTTTTATTTTTTTTTAAAACTTTTCTCTTTTTCAGTGAAACATTTCTGCTTTTATGGGAATGTTTTTAAACTTTTAAGAAGTTCTCAAAGAGACATTTACTTATGGGAAACAAAATAAAATGGAACGCACAATGTAATATTGCAATAGTCACTCCTGTTCCCATGGATGTCAATTGCAGTTTCAAAAGATGAGCCTGGGAGCTTAAATTCACAACTTTGCTAACACTAAAAATCATGGACTGAACAGAGACACTGAATTTATGGCTTATTACAACAATCTGTAACTCACTAACCCCCTCTTTTTGTCCTATGACTGAAGAGGTGTTAATGGGCCACTCTATCTTGAATGGCCCCTTAGAATATGTGCTCACTGCTTATGTTCTACTATCTGTTCCACCTTGCATTTAGCTGTGATGCTTTGAGTACATTTCCCAGATCTGAAGAAGAGCTCTGTGTGGCTCGAATGCTTGTTTCTGTCACTAACAGAAGTTGGTCCAATAAAAGATACTGCCTCACCCACCTTATCTGTCTAACTGCAGTTCTGCCAGTTTCAGCAGGAACAGACCCTGAAGCATGAAGTGATTCTGGTCAGGATTCGCCACTTCCTTGCACCATACACAGTCTTTTAAACTTGTGTAATGTGGGTATAAAATGCTGCTGTTCTGACTTGGAACAGTCTTGCATTCTCTGTGCACAGGTGTAAATGGCAGCATAAGATGCAAAGCAGTGGAGAATCAAGCCCTGTGTATTTACCAGCTTCATTAATACATCTCATTAATACTGCATGTTGACAGTGCTCTTGATACAGCCATTTGCTCAGTAAAACCATCTTTAAGAGAACCCAGTCAGCTGTGAAGAGCTGCTGAAAAAGTGGTAGCTGGAGTGTGGAGGGACACTGAAAACAGCTGTTTTTTAAAGCTGTTACCCAAAAGCAGTACCAGCTGCTTCCACCAGTACCTTCAACTCCCTTACTCACAGCTACTGCCAACACAGCTTCTCTGGTGACCACAAATGCCTTTATCTTCTAGCTTCTTTTAGAAAATCTTAACTGGGACTTACTTTTAGCTGATATCATTGTCTCTGCCTCCCTGATCCCATTTCACTGATTCCGTCTTGCTTTCTAAAATACCTCATAAAGCTCATCTCTTCTTACACTGCTTAAACCCAACCCAATCCTGCCTTCCCCCATTAGTGCGTCCTGCTTGTCTGCTCTCCTTATCTACTCTGACAGTAACTGTTCTGTTGTTGTAACTGCTGTGTATGATGAGATAGCCGTACAAATGACATGTTATATGATCCAACTGTTTTGTATTTAAATACATCATAGTAACTACCTCTTAACAAGAAGGATAAGCCCTCCATTAAGCATGTTATGCTGTTACATTTAAATAAAAGACATAGATTCTTTACTAGGGCTTGCATTATCAGCATGGGACTATTTAATCTTGAAGGTTTAAATAAGGGATTATATATTGCGTCTCGTGCTATGTGTTTATCACTGTTATACTGTTACGAATACTTCTGCAGAAACCAGTGGGCCGCAAACTTGAATCTCACTCCAGGGAAAGGATTTTGAAGGAAGCATTAATCATCTCTTATTTTCAAGCAACATAAAGTATTTAATATTTGTCTTATAGCTTGTAGGAAAATAATACAGCTACTAATCATACCTGTATAAGGATTAAGAATGACTGTGTTTGGTTCCAAGACAACATATTTACGTTGTGGGCTTGACTTACTACTGCTTTGCCTCTTGTATGGTCATTTACACCTGGGCAACATGGGGATAAATTGCTTCTACTGGGGTAAGTGAGAGGCGATTTCTCATTTGATAGTGCTTAGCACCCGTTTTTGCACTAGAATAAATGACTGCACCAGGAGCATAGCAATGGGGAATTGGTCCCTGTGTGCTGTTTTCAGTATTCAGCTACAAAATCTGTTTATAAATGATAATCTTTCTCAGAGCAGGCGCTAGGCATAAGCAGACTAGACAATTGCTTGGGGGTCCTGAGCAGCTCACGGGGGCTCCCATTTGCTTTTTTAGTATGTGTTGTGTGTGTGGGGACCCTCCCCCCCAAATAGGCCAACATAGGGCCCCCAGTAGGCTAACACCACCTCTGATCTCCCTTAAAAAACTAACTACCTGCTCCAAACACCTTGTGACTAAAATGATTTGGTAAAGAATTTCCAGTGTGTTGAGTTTTTAGGAGCCTGCAGGAGCTGAGAGCTTGGGAATGTTGCCCTTCAGTAAAGCTGGTCTAGCCTGTACTACACAAAAGTTGGCCTTGTTACATAGCTGCAGCTTCAGTTCTGTGACAACTGATCTTGGGACAATAAAATCACATGTTATAACTTGTCTTGTGGCATCTTTCTCCAGGGCCCCTGTCCTTGATGCAGTTGTGCCGCCTGTGCATTAGGAAGTGCTTCGGACACAAACAACATCATAAAATAACTGGACTTCTGCTCCCGGATGAGCTGAAACATTTTCTCCTCCACATTTAAACATTTTGTATTCAAAACCATACCAGTAAAAATAAGGCGAGGTTTGTCATAGTGTTGCCAACTCTTGCAATTTTACCGTGAATCTTGTGGTATTTGATGTTTCTCTGAAAGCTCCAGCTGCTGGAGTCATGTGCTTAGATGAGAATCTCAATTTTCATTAAAAAGCAAGTAATTTTCTAGCCCTCGTGGCTGTGGAGAAAAACTTGATAACATGACCCAGCTCAGAAACCAGAAAGCAAATAACATGAGGACCAAATGTATCATTTTTTTAAAGAAAATGATTTTTAAGCTAATCTCATGATTCTTTGAGGCCTGATTTTTGAACGCTTGGGGTTGGCCATACTGCACCAAGTACATGTACTAGTGCAGAGCAAACAACATCTCAGATTTATTAAATAAGAAGGATGGCTGAAGTCTTGCTTTAAGCAGCAACCATCTAGGATGCCCATGTCGGCTGTAGAAGATGTTCCACGCTCTTGTTGCCCTTTATGTATAAGGAAACGGAGCCAATTCCAACCCTGCAAAGCAAGTGGGGAGATTTGGCGTGGGAAAACTGGTTAATCATTTGGAGTAGACAATTCAACTCTTTTAAAGATGATCAACAAATTTGCTGAAAATTTCTTCCTTAGAATTCAAAGAAAAGTAAAGGAAAGACCGTGAATGTCAATTATTTTATTGAGTTAGGTTATTTCTGCCCTTCATGTTTTAAACATGAAAATATTAACTAGTTCTTAAAGAATATTCTGTGTTTTCAGAATACCCAACAGTGCATGTAGATGAGCACCAGCCAACAACGATCTATTCAGACAGGCATCTGAAACTGTTAGGGGTTTACATTATTGCCATTACAGCATATAGATCATTGTTGAGGGTAGCTTCCTGCAGTGAGGAAATAGTAGGAAAATTATTTTTGATCAGCCATTAAAAACACTTATTCACTGATGTGTTTTGAGACTTAATGGCCTCCTATCTCAGTGTAATTTCTCCCTTAAGGATAAATTTTTCAAGGACACAGGTTACCAGTTGTTGGCAGGGAGTAAATGTTCTTCCGCTTTATGGTTTGAATGAAAAGTGAAATTTCCTAAGGATTTATGAGCAGGTCATCAAAAAGGACAGCTTCAATTTTTTTTTCTTCCAGAAAAAGGTACCAAAGAGTTCATTCAAAGGGTGAAATAAAAGTCTTTCTTGGAAAACATTCTACCTCTTTCTTAACATTTCCCACATGAGAGAGAATAAAAACAACTATCTTTAATGTAGAATAATATAGTAAATAATGAAAACATATAAATACTTAGAAAAGTCCATCTCATATAAATACTTTGAAAACCCTAAAATAAAATTAGGACAACAGTAATCTGCTCCCCCCCCCCGCTTTTTTCTAGTTTAATTTGCATGTTGGTCAACCAAACACAAGGGTTTAAATTCTGACTCCATTGAAATCAATGACAAAACTCCTATTGACATTAGTGGAGCCGGATTTCATTCAGGTATACTCAATTTTAGATTTATTCACAAATATCCTACAAGCTCTTTGAACTCTGAGTATGCTCTTTTGGGTGGAAAGAATGATTATAGTGCATTTTAGCTATTTTCTCTCTCTGCAGGTAGCTCTCTACATTGACTCTCTGTTCAAAGAATGTTTGAATCTTAATAGAGATGGATTTGAAGCAAAACCCCAGAACTGCACACCCTGAATTTGGGAAAGTCTGGATCAGGATCTGAGTACAAACTTTCTAGCTCAGTCTCATCTCTAATTCTGAAGCATGGTGCTTTTATACAGTACTTAAGCATTAACATACCAGGTGCATATTCTTCTGGGATATCTCCATACTGTCTGTCTCAAAAGATTACACATGTAGATCCAAATGCTAATACTCAGTAAATAACACTTTCAAAAATAATTTTCTTCTTTTTCAATTGCCAAGAGCTCACTAGGACTGTGCTTCCTAAGCATAAACTGACTGCATTACTAACATGCAGAGTGCAGGAAAATGGTTTGCATTCAGTGCTGGTGATATCATTAACTTCTGCAGGAGGAAATACAGAGTCCGTAGCATGTAAAAGAAAGACACAGCTTTTCAAATGGAGTATCTTGTTTAAAACTTTTCCAATACACCTGTATGGTTTACATAGTTGACAAACATGGGAACTTTAATAGGATGGCCAAATTCCACAACTGTATGCTCATATTTGGTCCTTTGGTATGTAAAATTAGTATTTACATCCCTACTTGGCATATAGATGTGGAATATAGATACCCTGCTTAAGGGCTTGATCCCATGCTCATTAAGTCAACAAGAGTACTTCCATTGATTTTAATGAGCATTGGATCATGCTCTAAGTACCCACATTTGAAAACTCAAAATTCAGCTATCCAAATTTTAGGATCAGAAACAGTAAGTAATTTTTTCTCAGCAGTTTTGCCACTTACTTTTAAGCTTCTGATTTTGTGACCTCAATCAGTGTGTTTGTAGGGCTAAGCTAATATCCTGAGATGCTTAATCATATCAGGTGGTGAGGGCTGGTTTTTTAGCTCTGTTTACCTTTTGAAAATTTAATAGCTTGGCTCCGTTTACCTGAATCTTTTTATCTTGTATAACTAGGATGAATTCCCTGGGCTCATTTTGCATCATCTCAATATATTTACGTATTTATTTATTTTTAAATCATTTGTGATTGAAACTGATGGATTACAGTTTTATGCATAGATATCCTTGAAGCTGTAAGGTAAACTTCGTGAAATCTGGAGCTATTTCCAAACTTGAAATCATGCCAAATGCCACTCAGTGTTTGAAAGACTGTCATGAATATATTTTTGTAGATTCTAGGCTGTTATTTTGTTAAAGGATTTTATTTCAGCAGTTTTTAACAAGATTATTCAACCACTATTGTACATGATGTTTGCTCAAAATATATTGTTTTTATTCTAAGTTTGGTTTTCATTTTTTAATTAGAGCACCAATTTTGCATTATGTTTTAATATTCTGGAGTCCTAGGTTGAGGTCTAATACTCTGGCTTGTAACAGGGAACTAACAACTTTATTAATAGTATGCAGACTCTCATCATAAGCTGGAATCCTGTCTGAGTCTGGGGCTCTTGTAACCACAGTACTTTTCCTTTAAAATGTCTGAAGAATGTTGTGATAAGAGCTGAAGCAGCTGTTTGTCCCCTGAAGCCGTGTGGGAGCTGGATTTCTCTTGAAGATTTCAGTTGTCCCTGCAACATTTACATGAAAATCAATACACAAATTATTGTCTCATTCTTTTAAAATAGATAAACTTTTCCTTACTTAACAGTTCTTGCTGGAAACAATTATGTGCTGTCTCTGAAACCTCCTCTCCCTCCTTTTTAAAAACAACAACAAACTTTTTATTGTTTTATTTTACTTTTAACTATTTATTAAAACAAACTTACAATGAAATGTGAACATACTGCATTGTACGGGACTTGTTCAGGATCAGATTAATATTCAAAGAACTGGCTTAAAAATTTGGCTTGCCTGCTGGGGATTCCTCCTCTTCTGAGTATGGTAGAAAGGGTGACCAGATTTCTAAATCCCTATCCTCTCTTTGGCCCTTCTCTTGTGTACATACTTGGTGTGAAAGCTTTTCCCTTATGTGACGGTTTACGCCCCTCATCACAGGGCAGCACAGCCTAATGGCCAGAGTCCAGGGAATTAGCCCTTGGTTACAGGGCAACACGGCCTAGTGGCCAGAGTCCATATAACCGCCCCTGGTTACAGGGCCGTAGGACCTTACTACTGGCTCAGCGGGGGGGTCCTACTGAAACACGCTGAGGCTTACCGGGGGCAAGCTACCAGTCTGTCACCCCCCGCCGGGTCGGTTCCTACCGGTTCAGGAGTCGGGGTCGCCCACGAATCCCAGGGTCCTCCACGGGTCTCTGGGGCCGTCGCCTCCTCTGGTTCCTCCCCCGCTAGGGGTTCGTGTTGGTCGGAAGAAGCATCCGCTCCGAGCGGCTCTGAGAGCGTCGGCTGGTTCTCTGCAGGAGTTGCCCAGTTAGGTCCTTCTCCTTCAGCCGCCAGCCCAGACTGAGCTGAGTTCCCTCCTTTTATACTCACGGAGCATTTGGTGCATGCCCAGTATGGGCGGGGCGGGACTTCCGCTGACAGAGCTACCTGTCTGTCACTTCCGGGGCTAGTGCGGGGCGGAGCTGCCCCGTCACACCTTATAAGAACAGTCCATATTTTCTGACTCACATTGGCTTTACTTTCATTTAAACCGGTAATTGTAAAACAAGTAGAGATTACTTGCAAACCTTCTCCTTGTGCAGATTCACTTTACTCTCTCCAGATACTTCCTGAGCCTGATTCACTACTGTACATTATTATTAGTGTTATGCCATCCTACTCACAGTAATGAATCAGGCCAATTAACTTTTTCATTCCTTCCCAACCCCTTTCTGCAGTTCTTCCTACAGGATGTGAGGGACCATATCTGTTTCTTTTAAGACTCCCTCAACAAAGGTCACAGACCTCCCTCTCACTAACAGTAATCCTCAACTTTGAGGTTCCAATGCATGTAAAAAACGTATTTTTGTTCCCCAGCTAATTATATCCTTAGTTAGAGAGACAAGGTGGGTGAGGTCTTATCTTTTATTGACCAACTTCTGTTGGTGAGAGAGACAAGCTTTTGAGCTACACAGAGCTCTTCTTCGGGTCTGAGCACTGTGTAGGTCGAAAGCTTGTCTCTCTCACCAACAGAAGTTGGTTCAATAAAAGATATTATCTCACCCACCTTCTCTCTAATATCCTGGGAGCTAAACGGCTACACCAATATTTGAAATAGTTGAACATTTTAACCAGAGCTGTTAGGGAATTGGAATTTCATGAAAAATTTCCATGAAAAATGTTGAGATTTTGAAATTTGATTTTCTTTCAAATCAGAATGTTCCTTTTATTTTCAAAATGAAATTTCATCCAAATCAACACATTCCTGTGGAAATTTTCATTTTGACTATACAGCATTTCCCAATGGAACCACACTCCACTGGAAAATTGTCCAATCAGCTCTACTTTTAACTCATCCATTAGAGAAGCTAGATTAGCCAGGGTGTTGACAACTAGACTTTTTCTCAGGCCTTTGGATGCTTCAGATCATTCATCTTGCAGTGGTGTGAGTCTGATAGCCCCAAATCATGCCACTGTCCCTCAAAAACCTACTACTCAGAGGATGGTAAAGAGGTGAAATAGCAAAGATCAGAGCAAGGACCTCTGCCCCATGGAAAAGATAAATCTGACATTTCAGGTGAATTTTTTCCACAGATATCCATTTTGTAAGACATTTATTCCAGTAGCAATAACTCTATTCCACTCTGTACACAACAGTTTTGTTCCTGGAATCACTATGCACTTTGCACTAGTGGAAAGGTATATTCATTCTTCTGCAATATTTAAAAAAAAGAGACAGATTGGGGCTGACTCTGCGCTCAGGGCAGGATCCGTAAAGGGAAGCATTGGCAGCTGGATGCAACCTTTATGCCCTTCTTATGTTTGGGCCAGATGAGGCCCAGTTTGGCCTCTGGTATAACTTAGAGGCACTTCTTAACTGCTCTAATTTGTGCCTACATACCAGTGTCTCTAAGAAGCCATTCCAGCAACCAAGGATAACCATGCACTTCCAGCAGACAGCACTCTGGACACCACTTTCCCCCAGCCTCCACTCCTGGGCTAGAGGTAGGAAGGGAGTAGTTTTGGGGCACCAAATGGTTCTACACACATGAAACTCCTCAGCTGTCTGGTTAGGTTAGCTTGTGTGGGCCCCTTTGTAGCACCAGAGACACACCCTGTGACAGCGTGCAGGGTGAAAACATGGGAGCCTGAACTCTGATCACTCGGCTTTAATTAGTTCCCCTTGAGAAAGCTGATGGGGGTAATTAGTCAATCAGGCTAGGCAGCTGGATGGTCTGAGGAGCCAATTACCCCATCAGCACAAGGCTGATAAAAAGGCAGGATGGAGGTGCCACGGGGGAGAGAGGGAGGGACAGGTCTAGCTGAGCCTGGTCACACAGAGGCGCAGAAGAGGGAGACCTGTGTTCCCCTTAGGCCCTGTGAGAGAGCCAAATGCTAGGTTAACATCGTAAATAAACTGTTGCACGGGGATTGTTGTGGAAAGGATGTAGGGAACTCAAAATAAAAGGACCTGTGAAGGTGCCAGCATGGGAGTCTGTGCAGTTTCTGCAGGGAGAAGGCAGGAGGGGAGCCATGCCCTATGATAGGGCCATAAATGGATCCAAGAATCAGGCTCAAAGTCTTTATAGAATGCAATTAACTAGATGGTTATATAAGACAAGTTTAAAGAACATCTTGAATTTTCCTCTGTTGACACAGCACTAGATGTAACCAGCAGATGGTGCTGCTGCATATGTCTTCTGTTCACGAATTTTTCAGAAATAACAAAGGAAAATGGAAAAGAAAATAATAAGGTACAAACAGAGAATATAAATTCTGCCAAGAATAAAACATGCAGCCCCCAGAAATTTCCATTCCTGACTGAAAACTTTGTAGCTTTTTATTTTATTTCAATGTCCTGCTGTTGTCCTCTCTTTTTGTATTCATTTGTCCAGGAATGGAATTAACCAGGGTGAATGCAGGCCATTAGCATTTATTTATCGTGACTGACTTGTTTACTGGGTTTTAACTTCTTTTCATGGCCGAGACTAATGTGTTTTCCATTCACAGCTGGTGTGAAGAAAGCATCAGGGAGCTCTGAAGCTAATGAACACAAACACTGTCACTTGGTCATCTGCTGCCAAGGTCCTAGTAATTACAGATATTCCACAGCACTCACTAGTTTGGAAATGTTCATTCATTTATTATACGGTTTCTCTCATTAAATTGCATTTCGCCAACCATTTTGCCTAAGGTATCTGGTATTTTCAGTATTAATCAGCCATTTACAACAGCCTATAGGAGCTAGAAGAGACTAAAATGAATCACCCATTCTTACCAAAATTATAGAAAATTAACCAATGAGAGATTCATGTCTGCAGGGGTGTGCAGCACGAATACATCCAAAAGCTAATGTTCTCCAGAAACTGTCACCACTCTAATGAATTTTTTTTTTTTTTTTAATATTAATGGAGATATCCTATCTCCTAGAACTGGAAGGGACCTTGAAAGGTCATCGAGTCCAGCCCCCTGCTGTCACTAGCAGGACCAAGTACTGATTTTGCCCCAGATCCCTAAGTGGCCCCCTCAAGGATTGACCTCACAACCCTGGGTTTAGCAGGCCAATGCTCAAACCACTGAGCTATCCCTCCCCCCAAACTATTGGGATTAGCTTTTCTTAAGGTATTTTTTATGATGATCAATGTTTGAGATCTCACCTTGGGAGGTCATGAGGAGCAGGGATGTGGGGATGTATCATCCTTACGCCAATCTAATGGAAAGTTCCATGAGAAGGTAAGGGTCACGAGGGGACACTTGCCTGGCAATGGCTCATGGCCTTGTAAGACAAAGGCGCCCCCTGGTGGTTATATAAGATGAGGTAAACAAGGTAATAAATCATGGCCTTATGTAAGGCGCCCCCTGGTGGTCTAGGGATTATATAAGATGAGGTAAACAAGGTAATAAATCATGGCCTTATGTAAGGAACGATTGAACCAATCGGTGTGGGGCTATACATGTGATAAACACATGATTCTCCTTCTTGTCCAATCGGTAGATGTGTGATTATAGCCTAATTGTGTTATGCAATGTTAAGAAAGACTATAAAAGAAAGCTTGTAATAAACAGAGTTCAGTTCAGCTTGCAACCACATTGGTCGTGTGCTTTATCCGCTCCGCATGAGACCCCACACAGGGATTGAGGATTGAATGGGTTTATATCAGTCAGGCCTCCCTGACAAGTGAGTGTTCTACTGGGAGGGGTTTTTTGGGGGGGGAGAGGAGGACGTAGATGGACATGTGGCTACCACCTAGTTCACTCTGTCAGGTGGGATCTCTGTGGTGGTGAAAGGATGGTTGGGGGATGTGTAATTTAACTAGCCTTTTTAGGATGGAACAGTTCCATAGGATGTGGAGGAGTTATGACTTTTGTAGGAAAGCTTGGAGGCTGGAGCTGGGGAATTGGACGGTGTGTCTCTGGCATCATTTGCAATCTATTTGGAAGTCGCATATTATATTATTTATTATCAGTCCCACTGGCCATGTCTGAAGTCCTATTTTGGGAGTATGGGATGTTGGTGGATTGTGACTGTGATCTTTAACTCAAGCAAGCAAGGGTTGTGGTGTCTTGACTATGCTGACACTACATGTCTAAGTATGCAGACTTTCATAGTCTCTTCTGTTTCTAGTCTTCTGTCTATGCAGACTTTTTGCCAGAAGCTGGGATAGATGGACCTTTGGTCTGACGCAGTATGGCCGTTCGTATGTTCTCTTCTAAATCTTAAGCTGCATGGGAATGATGACGTATCTAGTATTTAATGGATGATGGCTGAGTCTCAACTCAGGCAAGAATGAGATGATGTTTGTAGGATGAGAGAAACAACTGGAGGAAATGGTGGAAATCGTGTCAGCATCTCTAATGAATCATGTCAGCATCACCCCATTTTCCCCAAAGCTTCCTTGGCTGGAGTTGGATTCCTGGGCAGCAGCAGTTAAGAGCTATCATCCCTCATTCGACAAGAAAGCTCCTTCCTTTCCATCTGGATGCAGACGTGCCATAGTTATGCACACCGTTGTCACTTTGGGTATGTCTACACTGCAGCTGGGAGCGTGCTGAAGCTAGCGCACTAAAAATAGCAATGTGGATGTTGCAGTGTGGACAGTGGCTTGGGCTAGCCACCCAAGTACAAGCCCGCCCAAACCCCAGGGTCCGTACTCAGATGGCTAGCCCATGCTACCTCCTGTGCCGCAACATCCACACAACTATTTTTAGCATGTTAGCTTGAGCAGAGAATGGCTGTCTACCCAGGTTGGGTGGCACACTTCCTGCTGCAGTGTACACATACCCTTTAAGGAAAGATTATTATGACAAGCTCTGCCTGGTGCTATTCTACCAAACCATCCAGAAACTGCAACCAGTGCAGCGGAGCACTCGTTAAATAGGGTTTCAGTGACAGAGAGAGAGCACACTGCTTCTGTGCTCCACGATTTGCACTGGCTATTGCCTGATTTCAGGGTGAAGCTTAAGCATTTAAAGCCTATCTTGACCTTCAGAGCTCTAAATGGCTTGGGTCCTGGCTATCTGAGAGGTTGCCTCTCTTCTTGTCTCCTGCTGCAGCAACTGAGATCACCTGAGGCGCTTGAGCTAGCAAACCCATCCCCCCCTCCCAGTATCAATGGAGTCCTTGGTTCTAGAATTTGCTTCTCATCTTTGTTTGTCAGAACCCACATTTGGTGACCTGGAGACACTGCAAGACCCCACCTGTTCTTCCAGGCTTCTCCTGAGGAGGGAAGGGTTGGTTGCTGGGGTCTGAGTTCAGAGATGCTATCGGGGTGATGGGAAGACATCCCAGCTGGTCTGTGTGGGGTTTTTTTAATGGTATGTAAGCAGGGTCTGAATGAGCTCTCCCCTGACATCTAGAGATGAGCTGGAGAAGAAGACTTCAGGAACTGACCTTGTTTGTATAGACACCCCCACTCTGCCTAGGCGTGCAGCATGATGGAGCTGCTTTGCCCAAATGATCACTTTTGGTGGGTGTTGGATTGCAAGTCACTTTGTTATTGGGTGCAGCAGTAATAAAAAAAGGGTTGTTGTCCTGGTTGTGTGAATCAAGGGCAATAGAACTGTGCTTGGTATGCCCTGATTGAGTGGTTCACCCTCAACTGAACTGCACTTGCTAAGTAGGGGGCAGGGGTGCCAAAGCCCAGTAGAGATGAGAGAGGGTGGGGATGGGTGTTTCTACCTGGTGGTATGGGCCCTGCCTCAGGGTTCTAGACACCATTTGACCCTCTCCACTGTGTTATGACAGAGCTGACTAAGACTCAATTGACAGTCTTTTGTTGTAGATCACTAGAGCTGAAATCACTGATAACCAGACCTAAGCATTAGACCAGTGATGCGAGAGTGTCTCTAGTGAAAGAGACTGTCCAGTCTGCATTACCAGTGAGGTTCCCTCACTAACAGTTGAAATCACTGAGAGCTGTGTTAAGTGGCAGGACCTCAATACACCCTAGTGGTTGCAGTAAAGAGAGCAGTGGTGAGTGAACAGCAGTGGACTGAGTGGCCGATGGCAGAGTGACTGACGGTGGAGTGAGCGAGCAGCCAGCAGAGTGAGCGAGTGAGGAGCGGTGCAGAGACTGATGGCAGAGTGAGCCAAGGTGCCTTCCCCCCGCCTTCCCAGGTGGGAGGTGTACTCAAACAAATGCACCTCTGAACTCTGGGTCTTCGCCGACCATGGACAACTGTGAGTGGGGTGTGGTGGAGGGAGAGCAGAGTGGCACATTGAAGGAACTTTTGTTGATTGGAATTTCTCTCAAGGTGCGAGCAAAGGACAGTGCGCCAACGTACTCTGGGGTGGATGTTTTTCTCATGGTCATATGCTTGTGAATCATGCTCGTGGCATTTTCACAAGTTAATGATGGGTTACTTTCCCCTTTTTATTAAAAGTTTCTTTCCTACACACAGACTAAGTGCTTGCAAGAGGGGATGTATTGCCTCTTATAGGCATCAAGGGGTGGGGACTTGAGACGGTTCTGTGTTGTATTGTTAAAAAGGAACCCCTAGATTTTGAACTGGCCCTTGTCACTGCTGACTCCATGTGACAGAAGAGTTACAGGTATATGGGTGCAGGCCTGGGTTAGGTGCCCTAGTTGTGATATTTTATTTACATTGGTTTTCTATAAGTTTAGCGCCAGGGATAAGAATAATGAGCACATTACATATAACTATCTAATTTAGGTTGATGACTTGCAAATCAAAGTATTCAATACATTTGCATACTGCTTTTGAAATGTGGCTTTAAACGTACCATATGCTGACAATAACCATGAAGGATCCTCACCATCTTTCAGAATTTATTAGACTAACACAGACTGGAAATAATGCATTATTTTCAATGGCAAGGGTAATTAAACATTGGAACAACTTATCAAGGGTTGTGGTGGATTCTCCACCACTGACAATTTTTAAATGAAGATTGGGCGTTTTTCAAAAATATATGCTCTAGGAATTATTTTGGTGAAGTTCTGTGGCCTGTGTTTTATAGGAGATCAGACTAGATCATCACAATGGTCCCTTTCTTAGGTTTCCAGGTCAGAAGGGAGCATTGTGATCATCTTGCTAAAAATTTATGCCTTATTTCCACTCTGAATTTGTCCAGCTTAAACTTCTAGCCATTGGATCATGTTATACCTTTCTCTGCTAGACTGAAGAGCCCATTATTAAGTACCATATCTACTTGATCATAAGCCAGTTCGTTTATAAGCCAACCCCCCCAAGATGGATATGGAAAATTTTTATAACCCGTTCATAAGCCGACCCTATAATTCAGGGGTCAGCAAACTTTGGCTCCCGGGCCATCAGGATAAGCCGCTAGTGGGCCGAGATGGTTTGTTTACCTCAAGCGTCCGCAGGCACGGAGGTAAACCTAAGTAAACAAAGTGTCCTGGCGCGCCAGCTGCTTACCCTGACGGGCCGGGGCAACTGGTAGGGAAATTTTTTTGGGGGAAGAAGCTGGGAGTCAGGGGAGTAACCCCTGTGACCACCCCCCACATGACCCCATCCGTAGCCCGGGACCCCCACACTCTCCCCATCCCATCCCTTCCCACCTTATCTGGGGAGGGCCGGGGAAGATGTCTCTGACCTGGCTGGAGCTGCTCCGGCAGGCTGGGCAGCACAGCCGCAGCCTGCTCTGGTGGGCCAGACCCGGCGGCATGGCTGCAGCATGTCCCAGCGGGCTGGGCTGGGTGGCATGGCCGCAGCGTGCTCTGGCGGGCCGGGCGGTGCGGCCACAGCCTGCTCTGGGGGGCGGGGCCGAGCGGCACGGCTGCAACCTGCCAGCCCCGGAGTTGCAGCTGCTTCGGAGGCTGTGGGGAGAGCAGCGTGGCCTGAAGCAGAGAGACTCTAGCCCCGCCTCTTCCCTTCTGTCTCTGCTGGCTGTGCTTCCTCTTCTTGCTCCCTCTGTTGGGGGGAGGGGCTGTGTCCCACCTCTCCCTCTCTATACCCGTTCATAAACCGACCCCCTTCTCTGGTGCTTCCCTTTTTTACTAAAAAAAAATCGGCTTATGAACGAGTATATACGGTACCTGTTTTTCATGTAGACACTTATAGAATGTAACCAAATCACCCCTTAAACTTCTCTTTGTTAAGCTAAATATATTTACTTGGTTGAATCTATCACTATAAGGCAGTGGTGGGCAACCTGCGGCCTGCAGGCCATACATGGCCCGTCAGGGTAATCCGCTGGCAGGCCGCCAGACAGTTTGTTTACATTTGCATGGCTGCCCGCAGCTCCCAGTGGCTGCAGTTTGCCGTTCCCTGCCAATGAGAGCTGCGGGAAGCGCCGGCCAGAACGTCCCCGTGGCCCGCGCTGCTTCCTGCAGCCTCAGTTAGGACTGTCGCTGCTGTTATTGCTAGTGAAAACCCAGCCTTTTAACCAGCAGCTTTTGCCTCCTCAAACATCTATGAAAGTGTAAATGATTCTAACATAGTCAAAACAAATACAAAAATCTTGGGAAGAGGAAAAGGTATTTGTCCCAATCCCATCTGCTCCTTCTGAGCGTTTCTTTTCCACACAATTTCTGTTTCAGATCTCATCTTTCCTTTTCATTTATGGACTTATCTAATTGTTTCCTGACTCTATTGAAGCACCTGGCTTCACTGCTGCTATTGATGGCTCATTTCATGTGTGTAGTACTGTATTTGTCTGAAGCAGTTTCATTAAAAAATCTGCTTTACAATTATCCTAGAATCCTAATTTTGGTTTACAATGGCCTTTAAAGTTTGTAAGAAGTGAAGGGTCATTCTTCTTAGGTTTTATTATTCATCTCTTCCAATCATTTAAAAATAAGCAATTTAAGTCACTGCAGGGTTTTCCCTGTTTTCCATTAATAACAATATAAGCCTAATTTCCTCCAGTTAATTTTTCATAACTTGAATCTTTAGTGCTTACTCATTTTTTAAAGCAATTATATCTGTCTGCAGGGAGAACAGGCTTAATAAAACATCATGTATTGTACTGCCAAAGAGGTTCATTGGGAACATCAACTATTTGACTATTTGCAGCATTTTCTAATAATTTAAGTAGCATTTTTTTTTTTGTTCCTCTGCTGGTGCTTATCTCTAGGACATGGTTCACAGCTGTAAACCCCAAGTGGAGGGAGGCAACCTCTGTGAAAGATGGGGCTTAGGGCACCCCCCTGTCCTATGTATTTCCTACTGGCTAGTTTAGGTGGCTCTCTGCTCAGTATACTGACTTTTGTGAATTCCAGTAAGAGGAGCCTAATGTTCCTGTGACTTATATAGGGAGCCTGGGTGCCTAACTCAGGGCTCTGGATTCTGCTAGGCAGAAAGGCACCTAAAAGTTACATGGTAAACCAATGGGTCTAAATCCCCTTTGTGGATCTAGCCCAGGCCTGCACAACTCGTAAAGCGGCGAGGGCCATATTACTCCAAAGAAAACAGCTGAGGGCCGAAACCTCCCGGCCCCCGCGGAAACACCCCCCCCCCCCCCCCAGCACCGCCCAGCCCCGCGGAAACAAACCCTCCTTCCCCAGCACCGCACCGCCGAAACAGCTAAGGTTTGCGGGGGAGGGTGTGTGATACTTTATTAAGAATTTTTCAATTAAATCAAACAATTTTTTAAATTCTTTTAATTTTTTTTATTAATCATGGAAAAATTAAAAACATCTGTTCCGTTGAAAGAAAACATTTGTACTTTTCATAATTACCTTGCAAATTTAATGAGAAATATTACATCTCTTCTCGGCAACAAGCTTGTCGCATTTGGGGGTCATATTTGAAGTGGATATTTTCATAATGTCTTCCAAATGGTCGTCAGTCAGAGAAGAACGTTGCTTGTTTTTATTCATGTTCATGATGGAAAATGTTTGTTCACATATGTAAGTGCGTCCAAAAATGCTGAATGTTTTCAGTGCAACTTCATTGTCCAGACTTTTGTAGAAGTCCCGCAAGCTGCTTTCTCTGTGCTTATTTCGGTAAACTGCTGAACACTGAAGTTCAATAACCTCCAACTGCAAATCTAGTGGCACTTCCTCTGGATCCACAGAAAAGGGATCTTCAATCAGCTTCAACTGGACGTCTTCTTCTTTAGACAAAGTAAGTCTTCTGTCAAATTCTTCAATCAAAAGAATGATGTGCTTTGCGTATTTTTCTCCCAACTCGGCGTGTTTGTGCTGAGGGATACGCTGTGCACAAGTGGGAAAGTGACACATTTCACCTTTTGACAGCTGACTTCTGAAAAGTTTCAATTTCATTTTGAAAGCTTTCACTGCTGCACACATTTGAAATATAAGTTGATTTTTTCCCTGAAGTTGAATGTTGAGATCATTCAGGTGTGCTCTAATATCACAAAAGAAAAAGAGATCTTGATTCCAGGACTCATTTTCAAGCTCTGGGAATTTTATTGGCCCATTTTCTAGGAATTTTGCTACCTCCTCTTTCAAAGCAACAAAACGCTGGAGCACTCTTCCTCGACTCAACCATCTCACTTCTGTATGGTAGATTAAGTCATTGCACTCGGTGTCTACCCCTTCAAGAAAGGCTCGAAATGTCCTATGTTTTAGTCCTCTAGAACGGATGTAGTTTACAATGGAAACTACCACTGACATTACATGCTCAAATTTTAAGACTTTGCTACACAAAACCTGCTGATGCATAATGAAGTGATGTTTGGTTATTTCTCTCCCGATAAATTCTTCAAGAAGAGTAACTGCTCCAACATTTTTTTGGCACATAGCTGGAGCACCATCAGTACAAATGGCCACCAAGTTTGTGAAATCTAATCCCGACTTATCATTCGTGCACTTTATCACTTCACTGGAAATTTCTTTTCCGGTTGTGTGACCCGTCATGGAGCACATGCCAGCAAGTTCTTCAGTACGTTTTTATCAATACCTCTAATAAAAATAAGAAGTTGGGCGGTGTCTTTTAAATCGGTGCTTTCATCCATAGCTAGGGAGTAAAAGCAAAATTCACTGACTCTCTGCTTTAACTGATCACTTAAATTGGTAGAAATGTCAGCTATTCTTCTCCGTACAGTCATGTGTGATAGACTGACATTCTCAAATATTCCCCTCTTTTCTGGACATAACTCAGATACAGCAATCAACATACACTTTTTTAATAACTCGCCTTCTGTCAAGCATTTCCCAGCAGCAGCAATTTCCTTAGAAATTTTAAAGCTTACTTTAGTAACTGTATCGTTCTCAGTGCTCACTTTCTTGAAAATTTGCTGTTCTCTACTAAGGTTTTTCGCTAAACTGGCTGCTTTAATTATTTTTTCATTTGGGCTCAATTTGGCGAGATTGGGATGCTTAGTTTCAAAGTGCCACCGAAGGTTGTATTCTTTCGGAACGGCTAACGTTTCGCGACACACGAGGCACAGTATTTTGTCTTTGGAAATAGTATATAAGTATTTATTCGTCCATTCAGTGTTGAAAACTCTGTGCTCTGATTCTATTTTTCTCTTTTTCTTTTCACTCATGGTATCCATTATGAAGCTCAAGATTTTGTTGAATAAATTCACACACAAGGGAAACACTCACAGTCACACACAAAGAGAAGAGATATCTCACGGCGCATGGCACACTATCAAGGCACTGACGGTGTGTGGAAGCCTGTAGGTCCAGGGGTCACTATATTACTGCACACAGCAGTCAATCAATGCAGTTGTAGATAAATCTCTGCATTATGCATTTTTGTATAACTTTTATATGACTTTGTATTGAACCTTGGTACTATGTTATAGCGGGCTCCTAAGATAGTATAATTAAGGTAAAAGAAAAATTTCTTCTGTGCAAATTTTTGAAGCAGAGTTCAAATTTGTATGCCATGAGGCAAATGCGCCCAAGTGAGTAAAATGCTTATACATTTAAAAAGTTTTAATTTGCAATTTGTGTCAATTTATATGGGTTTTCAGATAGACATCATAAGTAAAAAAAGAAAAACAAAAGTTTGTGTTTTAAATTGAAAATTTTCCTAAAAAATATCAATAAATGATTATCAGCCAAGAATAAGATATGTAATTACAAATGCATTTTAATGTCCTTATTGGTCGAAATGTCAAAGACGGCTAAACTAACCTTACTGTTTTTCCCTGCGATCTTTTTCATTTGCCCATTCAATATAAACTCTGTCCAGATCTATCAGTCCTCAATCCAGCTGGTAACTCTTAATACACATCAGCACCCCACATAGAACCCCCCACTCGCTAGTTTCCCAATACACACAGATTTCTCCTCCCTCCCTCCCAGTGCCCTTCCCCAAAGCCCCACCACCACAACTAAACAATGCCCCACACAGACCCCCAGTGCCCTGACACACACAGATCTCCCTCACTGCCCAGCACCCCCCAACAGGCCCCCACTGCCTAGCACCCCAAAACACACAAACCTCCCCCACTGCCCAGCGCCCTCCACACCCTCACAGCCCAGCACCCCCCGCACATCTCCCAGACACTCACTCCACCACACCCTTCCCCCTTCCCTGGCCGTACTCACCAGCCCTGCTGGGAGGTCTCTGGCTCCTAGGGTGAGAGCGGCAAGGGGAGTCTCCAGTGGTGAGCGGGAGCCGGTTCGCGGGAACCAGTTGTTAAATTTAGAAGCCCTTTTAGAACCAGTTGTCCTGCGCGGGACAACCGGTTCTAAAAGGGCTTCTAAATTTAACAACTGGTAAGTTGAAGTGACCAGGACCGTAGCTGGGGGGAAGCAGAGGGAGCGGCTGCTCCCCCTGAGCACATTATCCAAAAGTGGCGCCTTAGGAGCCGACCCCATGGGTGCTCCAGCTCTCCGCCCCGCTCCCCAGCCCCAGCTCACCTCCGCTCCGCCTCTGCCTCTGAACACTCTGCCCCGCTTCTCCCCATCCCCCCCCCCGCTTCCCGCGAATCAGCTGTTCGCGCGGGAAGCCTGGGAGGGCAGAGAAGCAAGCGGTGGCTTCGCGCTCAAGCCCAGGGAGCCGGAGCGGAGGTGAGCTGGGGTGGGGGGAGCCGCCCGCGCCACAGCAGGTAACCCGGGGGGAGGGGCGCGGAGGGGAACCGCTCCCCGCCCCAGCTCACCTCTGCTCCGCCTCCCTGGGCCTGAGCGCGAAGCCGCCGCTTGCTTCTCAGCCCTCCCAGGCTTCCTGCGTGAACAGCTGATTCGCGGGAAGCAGGGGGGCTGCAAGCTCAGCCTGACCCGGTGCTCCAGGCATTGCACGGTGGCGGCGTGGCCCGGCTCCAGCCGAGCGGCGTGGCTGTAGCGCCGCCAGCCACCTCCAGGCAGCGCGGTAAGGGAGCAGGGAGGGGGTGTTGGATAGAGGGCAGGGGAGTTCAGGGGGTGGGGTGGGGGGGTGGATAGGGGTCGGGGCAGTCAGATGGCAGGGAACAGGGGGATTGAATGGGGGCAAGGGTCCCAGGGGGCAGTCAGGAAGGAGCAGGGGTTGGATGGGGCGGTGGGAGGCAGTCAGGGGCAGGGATTCCAAGGGTGGTCAGGGGACAGGGAGAAGGGGTGGTTGGATAGGGAATCAGGAGAGGAGTTGGATGGGGCGGCGGAGGGCAGTCAGGGGACAGGGAAGGGAGTGGATGGGGCAGGGGTCCCGGGGGGGGGCATCAAGGAACGCGGGGGGGTGGATGGGGCAGGAGTCCCGGGGGGGGGGGCCAAAAAGCGCTCAGGACGGGGGCGGTGGCTGAGCCCCGTGTCCCTGCTGGGGGGGGGGGCGAGGGCTCCGTGCCCGTGTCCCGCTTGGGGCAGTGGGGAGGGGCAGCGGCGCGCGAGGGCTCCCTGTCCTGCTTGAGGCCTGCGGGGTGCGGCGCCGCGCGCGGGCTCCGTGTCCCACTTGGGGCGGGGGGTGGAGGCGCGGCAGCGCGCGAGGGCTCCCTGCCCGTGTCCCGCTTGGGGCGGGGGGGGGCGGCAGCGCGCGAGGGCTCCCTGCCCGTGTCCCGCTTGGGGCAGGGGGGCCGGTTTCGCGCGCCGCGGCCGCTCGGGATCTCCCCCCCTCCCAGGTTTGAGAGCCTGGGAGGGAGGGAGGGGGAGAAGCGGCACCCGCGCCGCGGCCGCTCGGGGTCTCCCCCTCCCTCCCAGGCTCTCAAACCTGGGAGGGAGGGGGAGACCCCGAGCGGCCGCGGCGCGTGAAACAGCTGATTCGCGCGCCGCTGCTCCCCCTCCCTCCCAGGTTTGAGAGCCTGGGAAGGAGGGGGAGAAGCGGCGCCCGCGCCGCGGCCACTCGGAGTCTCCCCCTCCCTCCCAGGCTCTCAAACCTGGGAGGGAGGGGGAGCAGCGGCGCGCGAATCAGCTGTTTCGCGCGCGGCCGCTCGGGATCTCCCCCTCCCTCCCAGGTTTGAGAGCCTGGGAGGGAGGGGGAGACCCCGAGCGGCCGCGGCGCGCGAAACAGCTGATCGCGCGCCGCTGCTCCCCCTCCCTCCCAGGCTTGAGAGTGAGCCCCCGCGGGCCGCACAGTGAGCCCCCGCGGGCCGCATGCGGGCCGTATGTTGTGCAGGCCTGATCTAGCCATAAGTACCTGGGGAACTTGGGTTCCTAAGTCAGTTAGGCACTTTTTGAAAATGTTATCCGTGGTTCTAGAGAAATATGGCAGTTTCTGAAAGATTCAGATTTCCTTGACACCTCTCACTGGTTTCTGGCCTGGGTATGCTATTGGGACTGCTCTTGTCTTGTTGACTGTCCTTTCTAGTCCTGCAGTCCCCTGCTTCATTTATTACACCCTTTCCAACTCTGCAACAAATGAAGCAGTGGTCCTACAGCCAACAGACACCTCTTCTACACAACCCTGATTCATTTATAGATCATATTCCATCCTGTGCACTGAATGAGGCTTGGGTCCTGTGGAAGAAACAGTATGTGTTCATGTAATTAAAGGCTGCATTATGCATACACACAAGGGCATCAAATTAAGGTTGTACAGGCAACCTTAATTCTGTCATTTCCTAACTTTTGAGTGCTTGACTTGGCAACCTTAATAATATTATTTTAACATCATTTTTCTGTGTAATTCCCTGGGTTTTTATAAAAACAAATTGAAAAAATTAGAAATTCAGTCACATGGCATCATATTGATACCAACATGGTTCATCAGGATTGGAATCTTTAAATTCACTGCCCAGACCTCGGTCACTTATGCTAACCGAGTAGCTAATAGCAATAATGGGTTGTTATCCTCTGTGTGGACCAGAACTAGAGGAGACAAAACACACTTTGGTAGTAGGTTTCACACATATTCGCTGACAGCAGAGAGGTGGTGAAATACAGGAATCTTGGGTTCTATTCCAGGTTCTGGAAGGGAGAGTGCTCTAGTGGGTACAGACCCTGCTGTCCTGCTCCAACACCCACAAGCCTGTTCTGTTTTTTTTCCTCCCATTCCTGGCTGCACATCTCTGCCCCAGTTTCCTTGCCCTGCCCACCCATTCTCAGTCTCCGTCCTCAGGCAGTGTTCTCCCTGCTGAACAACATCCCACACCCAACCTGCTACCTCTGCCACCCCCACTCTGGCTCTTGTCTCTTCTGCATTAAAGTCTGCATTCTGCTGCCTTGCTGCCTGGGAACCAGCAGAGGGAGAATTAAAAGCACAGGAGAGAGATTTCAGAGTAGCAGCCGTGTTAGTCTGTATCCGCAAAAATAACAGGAGTACTTGTGGCACCTTAGAGACTAACAAATTTATTAGAGCATAAGCTTTCGTGGGCTACAACCCACTTCTTTTACCAGAGTGCTTATCTTGTTTGCTATACTTTGAACCTAAGACAGAGGGGATTCCTCTGAGCTCTTTAAGTTTGATTTTGCAGAGATGATTTTTACCTTTTGCTTTAATTAAAAGCCTTCTTTTTAAGAACCTGATTGATTTCTCCTTGTTTTAAGATCCAAAGGGGGTTTGGATCTGTATTCACCAGGAGTTGGTGAAAGGAAGGAGGGGGGAAGGGTCAATCTCTCTTTGTTTAAGATCCAAGCAGTTTGGATCTGTATTCACCAGGGAATTGGTGAAAGGTTTCTCAAGGCTTCCCAGGGAGGGAATCCATCGAGAATGGTGGCAGCGGGACCAGAGCTAAGCTGGTAGATAAGCTTAGCAGTTTTCATGCAGGCCCCTACATTTGTACCCTAAAGTTCAAAGTAGGGATACAGCCTTGACATCAAGGCTGTATCCCCACTTTGAACTTTAGGGTACAAATGTAGGGGCCTGCATGAAAACTGCTAAGCTTATCTACCAGCTTAGCTCTGGTCCGCTGCCACCATCTTAAGAATTCCCTCCCTGGGAAGCCTTGAGAAACCTTTCACCAATTCCCTGGTGAATACAGATCCAAACTGCTTGGATCTTAAACAAGGAGAAATTGACCCTTCCCCCCCTCCTTCCTTTCACCTGGTATGCATCCGAAGAAGTGGGTTGTAGCCCACGAAAGCTTATGCTCTAATAAATTTGTTAGTCTCTAAGGTGCCACAAGTACTCCTGTTATTTTTACAGGAGAGAGAGGATCCTTACTCTCAGTTCATGTACCCAGCACCTCAGAGGCCACTGGCAGCCAGGAGACACAATCACAGGGAATGTTTTGCTCAGCCCCTGCAGCCCTGAGCTGGAGCATGGTTGGTACAGATATTATCTTCAGAGAATTTAGCTACCAAACTCTAACAAATCTCTACGGAACATGAATGAACAGACACTTTTCAAAGTCCTATCGCTTCTCCAATCTGAAACGCTTTTGCCTGGGGATTTCCGGGGGATAATGACATCAATCCTGCCGTTGATCTCTTAACTTTTTAAGTGGTCACATGTCTGAATTCTAAAAGGATCCATCAAATCTTAATGAGCATTGAGTAGCATCTGAACCTATTCTTTGTCAACATATTGCAAGAATAATTGGGGCTAAGCAATGCAGGGGCTGATTAATTCTAATGAATCTCCCCAAAGTTCTCAGTGATTCAATGGAGCCCCATTTATTAAGCTAAAGAGCTGGATTTGAGATGACTTTTCCATTTCACAAGCTTTATTAATTACCCCTAACAATTAACTAAAATCAACTTCAAAACACGACATCAGGAGACTACAAATATATCAACTCTGCCAGTCTAATACCTGCTGCGGCGCACCTCCCCAGCCCCAGACCTGCCACTGCTGGAGGACAGGCGCTCCTCCCCCAGCCCCGAACCTGCCACGGCCAGTGGGGCAGGTGTCCCTTCCCCAGCCCCAACCCAACAGAACAGCCGGTGTATGTGTCAATACATTTTAAGGCAACTTCCAGAACACTGAGTAAGATTTCCAGAGGTAAACAAAGCCCCAAATCAGTAGCAGAGATAAGCTGTTCATCACTGGACTCCTAGCTCTAAGAACCTACTCATATTTTCCTATTCACAAGGATTTTTACCTTTTCCATCGTAAGAAAAATGTGGCATGTCATTTGATAGCTGCCAGCTAAGAAGTGGGTTGTAGCCCACGAAAGCTTATGCTCTAATAAATTTGTTAGTCTCTAAGGTGCCACAAGTACTCCTGTTATTTTTGCTAGTCTCCAGAAAGTCCATGACCTTAAAACTCATGGTTTCCCAGATTGAATGTGAATCGGCCCCATGCTCTAGTAATTATATAAATGCTCTGACAAAAGAGCCACAATGCTGCTTCCGTAGTTGGACTAGATCTGTTAAGAAATCACTTGTAGTTAGTATCTCTGATATAGACTTTCTGGCTTAAGGTCAGTCCAGTTTAGCTCTCAGATGCTATTTCAGCTGACTAGCAGTTAACATTTAGGTCATTCATGATAACAGATTTTTGGATGATCAGTAGTAAGGTTAATTCATTTCTAAACCCACTAAGGCTTTCTAGGATTCTCTGTACCATTAGCCTGCTTTTTGAGTTGTCCGGAAGGAGGCAGACCATCTCACACTCCAGACCCACTTTGTGATAAGGTTGTTTCCTATTAAGACTTACACACACTGTACCACTACATGACATTTCCCACCATTTATGCAGGTAAACATGTTCTACGTTACATCTTTTACACCTCATAGAATTTCACATATTCTTTGACAGTAATTGCATATTGCCCAATTATTGTAGCTTGATAAAATGCATTTTTATTGTCTCAGTAATTCTATACATATTTTTATCCTTCACCTTTCATTTCTATCCATGAACATGGGGTGGCAGAGTTGTCTAGTAGTTGCAGCTTTAGACTGAATCAGAGATCTGGGTTCACCACTGGATCACACTGTGGGCCTGATACTCACTCACATTGAGTAGCATCTTACTTGAGAAACGGTCCATTGATTGTGTGACTTTGGACAAGTCACTTTGCCTTAGTTCTGATTCTGTACACCTCAATTTCCCTACATGTGAAAATTAGGATAACACCCACCTCTCAAACCCACAGGGTTAGTTTACATGTCGATCTGAGGATGTGATTCCCAGCTGGAGGAGACATACCTGTCTCAACGCTGATCAAGCTAGCGTGCTAAAACTGTGTAATTGCAGTGGCGCGAGCTGCAGGAGGGACTGGACGCTCCAAGTACGTACCCATCTGAGATGCTAGGCTTGTACTTGGGGTGGCTAGATCCTCCAGCCACTTGTGCTGCTGTGGCTACACTTCTACTTTTAGCATGCTAGCTCAATCAGAACTAGGATGGGCATGTCTCCTTGATGACTGAAGCCGAGCACAGATGTGAGAAAAAACTGAGCTGCCTTGGGACGTGTTGCTGGGATACTCATCCCAACTTTAGTTGGTCCATCTGATCAGCCTACTATCCCACTTCACCCCATCCACCTTCATGTTGATGTTATTGGTGGTAGTACTGGTACTCCACCGGGGGGGCGGGGCGGTTGTGCAAGTGATTTCAGAAAGGTGGGTCGGAGTGGAGCAAGGCTATAATGTTTCCTGTCAGGGCTTGGGGTCTGAGTGATGGATGGAGAGAGCACTCATGGGACCAGCCCAGATCATATCAAGTAGATATATTCAGAGCTTGAAATTGCCAATCAATCTTGGACTCTTTGAGAAAGATATTCCACTTTTCTAATGTAAATGTCACTCTCACTGGGATTTTGTGTACTAAGAGCCTCTAAGACTGTGGCTTTACTAGAAGATTGAATTGGTAGGGTAATAGGATTAGAAATCATATTGTTTAGGCAGTTTTGCCCATGTCTACATTTACATGGTATTAAACCATTCCAGATGTACTGTCCTCGTGGTGTCTCAGTTTCCCACAGGGCTCCCTGAACAGATATTTTAAAAGGTCGTCTGGGACAATGGTTTTCAAACTACGGGTCGCGACCCAGTATTGGGTCGTGGAATATAAGGAACTGGATCGCGGTGGCTCTGGTCAGCACCGCCGACTGGGCCGTTAAAAGTCCCATTGGCAGTGCTGCCCAGCTAAGGCAGGCTAGTCCCTACCTGTTCCGACACCACGCTGCACTCCGGAAGTGGCCAGCAGCAGGTCCGGCTCCTGGGCAAGGTGCCATGGGGCTCTGCGTGCTGCCCCTGCTGCCTCCACGTAGGAGCCGGACCTGCTGCTGGCTGCTTCTGGGGTGCAGTGTGGTCCACGGTGTCAGGACAGCCAGGAAGCCTGCCTCTGCACCCCCGCTGCGCCTCTGACCGGGAGCCACCTGAGGTAAACCTGCGCCGCAACCCTGTGTCCCAATCCCCTACTCCAGCCCTGAGCCCCCCAATCCTCTTCCTGCACCCAAACCCCTCATCCCCAGCCCCACCCCAGAGCCTGCACCCCCATCCCAGAGCCCCTGACTCCCTCCTGCACCCCAATCCCCTGCCCCAGCCCAGAGCCACCTCCCACACCCTGAACCCCTTATCCTCAGCTCCGTTGGGTCATGGGCATCAACAATTTTCTTCAACTGGGTCACCAGAAAAAAAGTTTGAAAACCACTGTTCTGGGAGACCAGGGAATTATAGCAGAAGAGCTCAAACTCCATAAATGCCTGGAGTCAACACCATTTCCAAATAATTTTCTCCAATGGAGGGTGGGATGAAAGCTCAGCATTTGCTCTTTGCACAGCAGCAAAGGTTTCTGCTGGAACTTTAGAAAAGCTGTTGCAAGGTGAAACTATGATACTTCAAGGTGGAAAAGATCTATTAGATAATCTTCTCCACCCCCTGCCAGTACAAGTGCTCCTATACTTTTTTTTAGTGCTCTGCCCTGACTAATTTAAAATGTGTCAAGCTATGGGGCTTTTATTACTTGCCTTTGGAGACTATTGTGCAGTTTAATAGAGCTCAGCATCTGGAAGCTTTCTCTAATATTCAGCCTCTTTCTCTTTCCTTAATCTCATCCCCTTACTCCTAGTTATACTTCCTCCCCCAGTTTAAGCCCTTTCACACTGAATGTGAGAGCTGGGTCTGCAAGGGCACTGCAGATGGATTTCTTCAAAAGGGAAGTAAGGCTTTGTGAAAGAGCACTCCCAGAAAGTTGTGAGAACAGGGCCGGTGCAAGGAAGTTTTGCCCCCTAGGTGAAACTTCCACCTTGTGCTCCCCCCCCCCCCCCCAGCCTTGCGGCAGCTCCTCACCCCCCCCCCCACCCTGAGGCGCCCCCCCCCCCCCCCCCGCAGCAGCTCCTCCCCCTGGGGAGCCGTGCGGCAGCTCCCCACCCCAGCTCACCTCTGCTCCGCCTCCTCCCCGAGCACACCGCCCCCACTCTAATTCTCCTCCCCTCCCAGGCTTGCGGCGCCAAACAGCTGATTGGCACCGCAAGCCTGGGAGGCGGGAGAAGTGGAGCGGCGACTGCGCGCTCGGGGAGGGGGTGTAGGAACGCTGTAAAAAAAAATGGGGGGCACTGCTTTTTGGCACCCCCAAATCTTGGCGCCCTAGGCAACCACCTAGTTTGCCTAAATGGTAGCACTGGCCCTGAGTGAGAATAGTGCACTCTCACGAAAAATGACCTTGCTGTGTGGCAAAACTAAGTTCTCAGAAAATGACCGAGGCGTGTCACCATCAGTGTGTTGAATGAGAACACTAATAATACATAATAACAATTCAAACAAAATGACCATGACAGTGTGCTACAATGGAGGGAATGCACTCTGCAGCCAGAAGAGGAATGGAAATGCAACAGTTCATATTAATGCTTCATAAAGTTGTGGAAGGTTTCAAGTAGAACAGCTGGTATTCTAAGAAACTGAATGTTCCAGGGCCAGCTAAGGTTGACTAGGTAAGTGCTGTTGCATGGAATGTTATGCAAGATGATACACACTTGGATTAATAACTAATGTCCTTGTTAAGATATGAAAACAAGATAATCTTCAAGTGTTTCCAGAGAGGCTTCACAGGTTAGTTATATATATATATATATATACACTTGAAGATTATCTTGCTTTCATATCTTAACAAGGACATTAGTTATTTATATATATATATATGTATATATATGCATATATATATATATATATATATATATATATATATATATATATATATATATATATATATAAACATAAACAAATATGTATATTAGCAGGTCATGAATTGACCAACACTAAACAGTTGTTGCTATGGACAATATGAGAAATGTATTAGCATGCATGCTTTCAGGGAGCTACAGCCAAGCCCTAAGATACAACCACATTTGCTCCAATCCCTCAGACAGAGACAAACACCTACAAGATCTCTATCAAGCATTCTTAAAACTACAATACCCACCTGGGGAAGTGAGGAAACAGATTGACAGAGCCAGACAGGTACCCAGAAATCACCTACTACAGAAGAGGCCCAACAAGGAAAATAACAGAACACCACTGGCCATCACATATAGCCCCCAGCTAAAACCTCTCCAGCACATCATCAACGATCTACAACCTATCCTGGAAACGATCCCTCGCTCTCACAGACCTTGGGAGACAGGCCAGTCCTCGCTTACAGACAGCTCCCCAACCTGAAGCAAATACTCACCAGCAACTACACACCACACCACAGAAACACTAAACAAGGAACCAATCCCTGTAACAAACCCCGTTGCCTACTCTGTCCCCATATCTACTCTAGGGACACCATCAGAGGACACAACCACATCAGCCATATCATCAGGGGCTCACTCACCTGCACATCTACTAATGTGATATATGCCATCATGTGCCAGCAATGCCCCTCTGCCATGTACATTGGCCAAACTGGACAGACTCTACATAAAAGGATAAATGGACACAAATCAGACATCAGGAATGGTAATATACAAAAGCCAGTAGGAGAACACTTAAATCTCCCTGGACATTCAATAACAGATTTAAAAGTAGCCATCCTTCAACAAAAAAACCTTCAAAAACAGACTTCAAAGAGAAACTACAGAGCTACAATTCATTTGCAAACTTAACACCATTAATTTGGGCTTGAATAGGGACTGAAAGTGGCCGGTTCACTACAAAAGCAAATTTTCCCTCTCTTGGTATTAACACCTCCTAATCAGTTATTGGGAGTGGACCACATCCACCCTGACTGAATTGGCCTTCAACCCTGCTTCTCCACTTGTAAGTAACTCCCTTCTCTTCATGTGCCAATATATATTTATGCCTGTATCTGCAATTTTCACTCCATGCATCTGAAGAAGTGAGGTTTTTTACCCACGAAAGCTTATACCTAAATAAATCTGTTAGTCTTTAAGGTGCCACCAGACTCCTTGTTGTTTTTATAGGGTTTTTTTTTAACATTCAATATAGATATACATTAATACCTTTAATTCTAAAGCATCTGAAATGTGTTGCTAAATCTGTGTCTCAGGGAAGTATGATAAGTTGCCCTTTAGGAAAAGGAACCAATATACTTCCCAAGGTAAAGAGCAATTGACAGAAAGGATGACCACAGTGGCCTAGTCAGCCCCACCAGCAGGGTGGACGCCTTCTGCTGGCTGTTACCTGAAGTAGTATGCAAAACAGTATGTCTACCAAACAGTCATCCATGTTCAAAGGGTTTCTTTGGACTACTGGAAGTTAGCTGGAGGGAAATTGAAAACCTGTCAGCCTCATTAAATATTGGCTACAATGGCAAGCTGTGTGGAAGAGAACACAGCATTGGTGTATTTTAAGATATTATAATAAATAAATATCATTGATCATGTCTAAAAAGTTAAATGGGCCTTGGCTCCCCTAAATATCAAAAGCCTATGTATCTGTAAATAAATGGGCGTAAGCCAATAGGAGAGCTTCACTTACACAGAAGGTGTTACCCTAAACCAGAAATGCCATTGAGTATATTTTTCTTTATATCGGACAATGCAACTGTAAGAAGTATCTAATTAAGCCAAGTTTTTTAGAGTCTTAGAATAGGTATGTTGTTTTCTGCTTAACTCTTGTTACATTTAATTACCTATGTTTTCTAACTTGAATAAAATTGGTCCTACCTTATTGAAGATCATTTGAAATTATTCACTGTTGTCTTGGGACAAATTCTGAGAACTATTCTCTGACAGAACAAAAACAGTACTTGCGATTGTGCTGAGTTTGCACACAGACTGAAATCAGTAGGACTTGGCCAAAGGGGGATGCGAGTTAAAACTTAAGAGGGTGGCTGACAAAGGAAATTTTAAATACATATGGGAAATGGAAGAAATAGTTTAGCATAAACTGACAAGGCAAGTAAGGGTATGTTTTTAAAAATCAAGTGGCTGGTACTTCATACACATAATGGACTAGAATTCTGAGCTGACAGATATGACAGACACAGCATTAGGCTGTCATATGTAAATGAGCCTTTTTTGCCATGCTTCAGATAATACTTTTGTAGTTTGCAACATAAGCTTTGTGAACACTTATTGTATTAGGTTAGATGCACAGATCTTTAAACCCAGAAAGGGACCATTGTGGTCTTTTAATCTGATCTCCTGCATAACACAGCCCATAGCATACCCACAATAATTCCTGCATCGAGAATTATCTTGACTTCTGGTTGAGCTAGAGCATATATTTTAGAAAAGACACAGACATCAAGTGACGGAGAATCCGCCATTTCCCTAGATAAGTTGTTCCAATGGTTAATTACCTTCACTATCTTATTTCTAGTCTGAAATTGTCTAGCTTCATCTTCCACAAGTGCTTACCCAAAATATCTACCTGAGGTACCCCCCTCTCTACAGCTTCTTAACCTTGAAGTGATGTGTGGCTTTGTCCCTGTCGTCACCTACTTTCTGGTGTCTCTGCTTTTGTTGGTTGCTCACAAGAGAAGTAGCTGTTGCTGTGTGCTCCTTACCTGGGTTCGAGGCTGCCTCCCCATTTGTGCTGCTTGTGCTGTCTCAGGAGCTTGGGGGGAGCAACAGGCAAAGAGATAGGGAGGCATTTGATTCAAAGGAGGTACCAGCCTTCTCTTCTTACTCTCTAGAAGCTGTGTAATTTCCTGCAATGAAGGTGGGGACTTAGATGATCTCCATAGTTCTGTTTAGAACTCTGCTCCTCCTCCCCATGTCCCCTATTGTTTCTCTGCTGCCCCACTCCCTGCAGCCCAAATGGAGGTGAGATAAAAGCATACCTTGGAATCTGTTACTTGTGGTCTTTTGGGAGCAGGAAACACACACACTCGTAAGAACATAAGACCAGCTATACTGGATCAGACCAAAGGTCCATCTAGCCCAGTATCCTGTCTTCCGACAGTAGCCAATGCCAGGCGCCCCAGAGGAAATGAACAGAACAGGTAATCGTCAAGTGATCCATCCCCTGTCGCTCATTCCCAGCTTCTGTCAAAAAGAGGCTAGGGACACCATCCCTGTCCATCCTGGCTAATAGCCATTGATGGACTTATTCTCCATGAATTTATCTAGTTCTTTTCTGAACCCTGTTATAGTCTTGACCTTCACAACATCCTCTGGCAAGGAATTCCACAGGTTGACTATGTGTTGTGTGAAGAAATGCTTCCTTTTGGTTGTTTTAAACTGCTGCCTATTAATTTCATTTGGTGACCTCTAGTTCTTATGTTATGAGAAGGAGTAAATAACACTTCCTTGTTTACTTTTTCCACACCAGTCATGATTTTATAGACCTCTATCATATCCCCCCTTAGCCATCTCTTTTCCAAGCTGAAAGAGCACAGTCTTATTAAGCTCTTCTCATATGGAAGCTGTTCCATACCCCTAATAATTTTTGCTGCCCTTTTTCTGTATCTTTTCCAATTCCAATATATCTTTTTTGACATGGGGTGATCACATCTGCACGCAGTATTCAAGATGTGGGTGTACCATGGATTTATATAGAGGCAATATGATATTTTCTGCCCTATTATCTATCCCTTTCCTAATGATTCCCAACATTCTGTTCGCTTTTTTGACTGCCGCTGCACTTTGAGTGGGTGTTTTCAAAGAACTATCCACAATGACTCCAAGATCTCTTTCTTGAGTGGTAACAGCTAATTTAGACTCTATCATTTTATATGTATAGTTGGGATTATGTTTTCCAATGTGCATTACTTTGCATTTATCAACATTGAATTTCATCTCCCATTTTGTTGCCCACTCACCCAGTTTTGTGAGATCCCTTTGTAACTCTTTACAATCTGCTTTGGACTTAACTATCTTGAATAGTTTTGTATCATCTGCAAATTTTGCCACCTCGCTGTTTACCCCTTTTTTCAGATCATTTATGAATATGTTGAACAGTACTGGTCCCACTACAGATCCCGGGGGAACACCACTCTCTCCATTCTGAAAACTGACCTTTTATTCCTACCCTTTGTTTCCTATCTTTTAACCAGTTACTGATCCAGGAGAGGACCTTCCCTCTTTTCCCATGACAGCTTACTTTGCTTAAGAGCCTTTGGTGAGGGACCTAGTCAAAGGCTTTCTGAAAATCTAGTACACTATATCCACTGGATACCCCTTGTCCACATACTTGTTGACCCCTCAAAGAATTCTAGTAGATTAGTGAGGCATGACTTCCCTTTACAAAAGCCATGTTGACTCTTCCCCCACAAATCATGTTCATTTATGTGTCTGAAAATTCTGTTCTTTACTATAGTTTCAACCAGTTTGCCCGGTACTGAAGTTAGGCTTAGTGGCCTGTAATTGCCGGGATCACTTCTTGAGCCTTTTTTAAAAATTGGTGTCACATTAGCTATCCTCCAGTCATTTGCTACAGAAGCTGATTTAAATGACAGGTTACATACCACAGTTAGTAGTTCTGCAATTTCACATCTGAGTTCCTTCAGAACTCTTGGGTCCATACTATCTGGTCCTGGTGACTTATTACTGTTTAGTTTATCAATTTTTTCCAAAACCTCCTCTAACGACATCTCAATATGGGACAGTTATCAGATTTGTCACCTAAAAAGAATGACTCAGGTTTGGGAATTTCCCTCACACACACAGCCCCGAAGACCAACACAAAGAATTAATTTCGTAATCCACATGAAATGAGTGTTTGAGCTACTGAACTACTCAGATAATAATAAGAGGAAATGAATTCAAATAGTATTTTATAGGCTGTAGATAACTATCTTCCAAATGGAAATCTCTTCAAAGAATGTTAAAGATGGAAAGAGAAGCATTCAAAAGTCAGCAAATGCTCAAAGTTAAGGTTTCCCACATAATTTTATTTATGCCCCCTTTTTAACTACCTGATCATACTATTTTAAATTCAGGACCCCTGCTTCACAAAATGTACAGATTAAACAGCGTGCATTGAGGGAGGAAGCTATTCAATTTCAATAGATTTTTATCATCAATGAGAATGAGGCAGGGGTCCTCCCAAACTCCTGACTCATTTACTGTGTAATCTGAGCAAAGAGGGGGGAGTCCTGTAGAAAAAAAGAGTATCCTAATTAAAACTGTATCATAATGCAAATATACAAAGACACACTGCCAACCTTAATTTGGTGTTTTCAGTCTTCTTAGTGCTTCATTCTGCAACTTTGGTGCTAGACTGTGGCTTTTACACCATCCACTACGCAGGACAATGGCTTATTAGGGTTGCATTTGCTTGCAGAAATGGTGGTGGGGAGGCAGGGAAAGAGGAATTTTTCCTTTCTTTTCCCAGTTAAACCAAAACACACTCATATCCAAGGCGGGCGGTAGCACTACTTGATAAAAATACCTAAGTTATCTGTAGTTTATGAACAAAGCATAAACATTGCTAGAAGAGATACACATACACACCATTTTCACAAATAGCATAGCAAGTTGGTCAGGCTATGCATTTTGTAATGCTGTAGATGTGTGGAATTTGGAAGCCTTTTGTGTAAATACTGGACATTTAGGGTAAACCAATCCATTCTAAAAGGCACAAATTTACCCTTCAAAGCTCTTTTTAACATCCTACGATATAATTTCTGTCAGAGTTGATTTTAGCAGAATCCTTATTGTGTGCATTAATTCATCCTCATGTTAGTCAGACACTCTTGGCAAAACATTTCTAAGGTAACATGGCACTTCTCAAGTTGATCGTCTCTTCTCTGTCAGCCTAGTAACAAAATCCTGAAGCGTGCTAGCATCAAGCAGGCACGTGTTGTATAACTGTTGCTTAAAGAATAAAAGATGTTTTATCAGTTTCTTAGGTGCTGATTGCTTTGTGACACACCGTCCAACTCTAGGCAACATCAGTCACATCCCTCCACCACATCTGACATGCCACCCCGCTAGGGAGATGCTTCAAAGCTGATTTTACAGTTTGTGCTACCCTGGAAACATGGAAAAAGCACGGTTTCCCTGAAGTTTCAAGCAGAGAAATTACCTCAGAACAGATTAGCTTTCAGTGTCTAAATCTTTGCAGGCTTAAAAACAAAGTATGGCTGCTTCTTTGGCTTTTAATTTTTACTGGGAATTAATATTTGAAGGGTCTTATTATATTTTCAGTTAGAGAGATAGACATCCCTAGCTTTCTATTCTTTGAGAGGATCTGTTCCATGGATTAGGATACATATTTAGTTTCTAGTAACTTTGCCCTCAGAAAATAAAGTAAACATCACAACAAATTTCCTCCTTCCCAATTCCAGCGAGATGAGGGTTTAGGCTAGTATAGAGTTTGCCTTTTGCTAAAAGGGCATTGAGCAGCAGGGATTCACTATAGGACCATTTGAGAACATACTGCAAATCTGCAAACAGCTTTTTACTCTACCTTGGTTCAATTTCAGGATGCAAAACTATTGCAAAACAATTTCAGGATGCAAAAAAATTATTTTGCACTGAAGCACAAGAAAAATGAATGAAGTGAAGAGGGACTAAAGTACTATGTTTGATTCTATTTTGTACTTGGATTGAGAATCCTTTTATATCATTTTCTGCTCTATGTAGACGCTGTTAGTGAGCCTGTATTTTGTAAAACTTTGCTTGTTAAGTAATATATTTTATTGGATAGCCTTCATTCAAATTATGCCAACGTCTCAAATAAATACACCTCTACCCCGATATAACGCTGTCCTTGGGAGCCAAAAAATCTTACCGCATTATAGGTGAAACCGCATTATATCGAACTTGCTTTGATCCGCCGGAGCGCGCAGCCCTGCCCCCCTGGAGCTCTGCTTTACTGTGTTATATCCGAATTTGTGTTATATTGGGTTGCGTTATATCAGGGTAGAGGTGTATAACTGTTGTGTTCCCTCTCGTGTTCTCAATTCTTATGGGAATTAACTACCTTCTGCTGTTTTTTTTTTCCTTTGAAATGATGGAAAGTATATATATCTACCCCTTACTCCATCTTTACTAAGGATATCTGTATGAAACCTAGGCTTTGTCTACTGACAAGGGTTAGATGACATGGTGGAAAAACTTCCTGTATTCTGTCTACATTAGCATCGGTAGAGTGCTATCTACTGAGAACAACGAGTCAGACAATTTCCACTGTAGCTATAGCAAAACCTGCTTCATTCTCCTCTCATATAATTCTACACTGATGCTGCCCCATTGACTTCAATGGAGTTACTCCTGCTTAACACCAGTGCAAGTGAAAGGAGGTTGTGGCCCAAGATTTGATTCAGAGTTCATCTGCTACTACTCACTATTTCTTACATGAAGTAATAATTAAGGTTGGATGGAGCCAAAATAATATTGCAATGAAAGGCATTGAAACGCTCATTTTCAATACTTAAAGCTCTTGGTATTGACTGTTTTCTGTAAACTTTAGAATTTAGAATTTCATAATAAAGCTGAATCATGTGGCGCATCTTTAAAAACCAGCTAAGAGTGCTTCAGTTTCTTTTCATTAGTTTTTGTTGTGCTTCATTGAAAATAATGTTTAGTCTCCTGAATTTTCACAATAATGAAAAGGTTAGGACTTTGGAATTATGCAAAACCGGTCAGTGAAAATTCTTATCTAGAGAAAATATTTTTCCCTGCTAAAATAATAGTTACTGTATGTCTTGTATTCTATACTACATCAAAACAGATAATCAGTCCCTGAATATTGAAGCTTTTCTAACCTTTATTTTTGTTACAGATTTGTGTGTGCTTTACCATTATTTAGGCCTTGATAGACACTAGTGAGCACTGTTGGTAATTTTCAGGGAAGGCACGCAATGCTTGCTATTGAAGTAATAGTTCAGAATTTCTGGCTATGAAATTCTTACCTGGTTTCATAATGGTAGAATGTTCTTAAATGTCCCCATAGAACATCCCTACATTCAACTTCCTCTTGGCAAAAGGCATATTCAATAAAAATTAGTAAAATAAATAAAAAAGATTACAGAACCCTCATCACTCTGGAGAGGAACAATCGGGAGGAGGGGGTGTCTTGTGATGGATACACTATCTTAAAAGGGAAATAGTTACCAGTAAGCAAACCTCATAACTACAGGACTACATCCCCTCTCTTTGGGCTTTATCCAAAGCCCATTGAAGTCAATAGTAACCTTTCAATAGGCCATGGTACAGACCCTTAAGAACAGAAAGCACATGGAAAGCACTCTCTCTTTCTTTTAAAAAATTTAAATATGAGAAGATCCTCCAAACACAAATCCTCACAAAAACTAAAAGCTGAACAAATGGCCATGCCTGATTCTTAAACCTGTGAAGATTTTGACACTGAAGGCTCAACCTATATCTGTTCTCAGGTAATTTCTCTGCTTGAAATTTCAGCAACACTCTGTTTTTTCCATGTTTCAAGTGCACTTCCATGCACTTCAACTGTAAAATCAGCTTTCATGCATCTCCCTGGCGGGGTGGTGTGTCAGATGAGGTGAAGGGATGTGACTGATGTTGCCTAGAGTGGTGCAGTGTGTCACAAAGCAATCAGCACCTAGGAAACTGATGAAATGTTTTATTCTTTAAGCAACAGTTACACAACATGTACCTAGTTGATGCTAATGTGCTTTGGTTGGTGTTATAAGGCTGACAGAGACAAGACTTTATTAACTTGAGAAGTGCCATATTACCTTAGAAATGCTTTGCCAAAAGTATTTGACTAACATGTGGATGAACTCATGCGCACGATAAGGCAAGCACTTAAACATGCAAATTTGCTGAGAATTATTGAGAAGGGTATAACCATATTGATGGCCTAATATTAGCCATGATGTCCAACGTGGGAGAATGGGAGTTTTGGGGGGGTTCATGGGAATCCTTTATTAACATTCAATCACACAACTGAAGAGAACTTGGTGTTTTCTCTGTTTTGGGTACAGGTCACCCTGCTCCATATTCTGCTAAATAATTCCTGCCAGAAATTACATCATATAACTGGTAAAGGCCCCACTGGCCAGTGGTGTTGAGGAAGGATTGTCCAATGGTTAGGGTGCTAGCCTGGAAATAGGAGACCTGAGTCCAAGTCTCTGCTCTACCCCAGACTTCCTGTGTGATCTTGGGCAAGTCAGCTGGTCTCTCTGTGCTGGATCCACAAAGGGTCTTAGGCATTGTGATGCTGATTGTTGTAGTCATTGGGCCTGAGAGAGAGCATATGAGAATGACTCTAGTCCAGTGGTTAGGGCACCCATCTGGGAAGGTGGGACACCTAGGGTCCAGGCCCTCTGCTCCAACGACTATTTTAAGTTTTTATTCAAAGCGGAACAGCTTCAATAGAAAAGATTATGAGAGACCAATATCAGAATAGTCCTGTGGTTAAAGCACTCTCCTGAAAGGGTAGAATTGAACTTGGGTCTGCCACCTCGCAGCTGAGTGCTTTAACCACTGGCTAAAAGCTCTAATGGGGATACCACCTTCTCCTTTGGCTTGATTTTGAATGGGACTTGATTCTGTCAGGGGCCTCTGAGCACACTTACTGGATTGGGCCCCACAGGTGAGATAGGCAGAGGAGCACCTACCCCACCCCCCTCGCCCCTCCCCGGTTCGTGGATTGCTCTGGGACTTAGGTGAGAAATAAATGCCTAGCGTGAGGCAGCAGTGTGCAGGCCCAGACACACAAACCTAGGTGCCAAGGGAACTTTTGCTGCAAATATTTAGGCACCTACAGTTGGAGTTTTGTGGATGTCAGAGGCACCTAAACATGAGATTTGAGTGCTTAAATCTCAGTTTTAGGCACCTAAGTGGATCTGGGCCTCAGTTCCCTGTTTGTAAAATATTTCCCTGCCTGACAGGGGTGTTTTCAGGATAAACCACTAAAAATTGGTCAGTGCTCAGATAACGTGGTAGTGGGGGCAATATAAGTACAATAGAAAGAGAAGAATACTGCTGAAGGCAATTTTTTTTGCCATATGGAAGGGACCAAATTGCAGATCGTGTCCACAGTTACAAAAACCAGTAAGGATTCATCACAACCCAAAGGCCACACTCAAAGTGCATTTTGAAGAATGACAAAATAAGAAAGTGCAAGCACCTATCATTTCATCTGTTATTTAAATTGTTCCACTATAAATCTCAATCCAGTTCACAAAATGATATTCTTTCAACTGTGATAATTGTCTGTCTTTTTTAATATCATAACTTTCAAACCAACTACACTAAATTCATACTAATTACAACGTTATGCTATGTTTGACAAAAAAAAAAAACCATTTACCCAAATGCTACAATAGCTGAGAAAAAATGAATTCACAACTGGAATTCGCAAGTGTTCTAAAGTTCAGGCCACCAGTCAAATTACAATTGCCTTTCCCCCTCCTCTTGAATGACCATGTTATGAAACGCCCTCCTCATGTCAAAAGCCACATACCTTTGAAGGACAGCACTATCTTGGCTGCCACTAAAATACACAAGCTGACCACTGATCATTCATTACACTTGTATCTGCTGCTACCAACTGGTCCTGTCTTTTGTCACAGACTCTATAGTTTATCTAGTTGGTTCTCCAAGCTCCACTAGAGTTAATACTCATCTAGGATCAAACTGCTTATGACATCTGCAGTCTGAAAGAGCTGTTGCTGTGTGTGACAGGAGAGGAGGGACATACCAGGTCACTGGTAATCCCGCTTGTCATAGTCCTGTTTTCTCCCACTCTATAACCCTCCCTCTTCTCTTTCACGAGTGTCAGCTGAAGCAGACTTTCTTCCAAGTCCCTTTTTCTGCTTTGGAAGTCTTCTTCCAAGAAGAAGTGGGAAGACTAGGGATTACATACTATCTAAGAGTGTCAGATTTTGCATCCAGTTTCCTGACTGATGGAGTCATAACACAGTCTGTAAGAGAGGCTGCCAGTAAGATGGAAGGGGAGAAGACTATGAGATACGCAATTTTTAGTGAGTAACTTTCCCTTATCAGCCAATCTGACTATTTCTAGTGCTGTAATAGCTGAAGGAGAACATAATGGGGAGTGAAGCACAAGAGAAGATCTTCTTCCTCTCGACCGCTGTGATTAGGACTGAGTGTAAAATTGATTTTTTTAGGCTCAATGGCTGAACCAAAAAAAATTAGTTTTGTGTCTAATTGATCTTTTTTTATTCAATTTTTGGGTGTTTTATATCCCTTTTTAAAATAAAATAAAAAAATAAATCTAGCTACATTTCAAAATGAAAAGTTAAAATATTTTATTTAAAAAATGTCAAAACAAAATGTTTTGACTTTTTCGGGGTTTTTTGGCCAAAACGAATTGTCAAATTCTACCCAAATTTGTGAATAGTTTCAGTCAACACAAAACTGCATTTTTTTGGTATAAATTATTTGTCAGAAAAAGTTCACTCAGCTCTACCTGTGATACTAGAAAAAATATCTGGACCAAAAGGAACATGTGATAGAGCAGAGACACCTCACACCGCCCCCCCCCCAAAAAGGTTGAAGACAGCCTATAGGCCCAGCTAGCCTTGCTCTGCTATACATGCAGCCAATGCCAGGCCTGGAGGGGGAAGAAAAGGAGAGAACCTGGCACAGTTCAGGGCTGACTCAGTTCAGAGGCAGCTCTGTCTCTCTGCATGATGGGAGGGTCATTACAAACCAGACAGCAGCACTGCATCCCTGCCCGAGAGAGAGATCGTTGAGGAGACTGGGGAGCACCCAGCAGTGAGTGAACTTTGCCATTTCACTCTCAGGACATGGAGGGGCTAGGCCCCCTCCAATCTTACATCCACCCCACCTGAGGCCACAGCAGGACACCACAACAGGTCCATAAGGAGATGCTTCTCCACATGAGCCACTACAGACTGTTTGGACTATTGGGGCCACACCCCAACTGAAGGGACATAGACTGGAAGTAGCTCAGGGCAGTGGACTTAGATTCTCTACTGGGAGGACCCTGCCAGTGTTGCTTCACACATGGCCCTGGGCTGGGACATAATGGAGAGGGAGGGCCCAGGTCTCCCTACCATGCCCTCTTAAGGGCTAAGGCCCAGATGCGAGGGCAGGGCACAAGATTCCTGGCCTAATGTCAGGAACCAGGCATCTCTGCTGCCCGGTCATGGAAGTAAGGGGCTGGACATCAAGTTGCCTGGCCCCGTAGCTCCCATCACAGAGCATTATCCCAACTTTCCTGTTTACACTTCATTGGCTCTGCATATTGCACACTGCAGTCCCATCTCCCCTCCACCCACCCCACTATTTAAAAGGAACCCTCCACACTATTTTCTAAAATTTTTCTTCCACAAACACATGTACCAGTTCTGGACATATTAGGGTCAATTCTGTCCACAGTTATAGGGACACAATTCCAACGGAAAGCAATTGGATTTACAAGCTGTAACAGAGGGCAGATTTAGGCTCATCTGCTAATTAATTCCTTCTATCCTTGTTGGGAATGAATCACCTGAGCTGGCACAACCACCATTTGCTGCAGGTATGTAAGAGCAGGTTACATGCTGACTCTTGGGTATGTGTTACAGTTGGGGGAGAGGCAGGTGAATATCTTTACATCGGGCCCCAGAACTGCTTGAACCAGTTCCTAGTGATTGCTGAATTCGTATTAATGAATTCATGTTGGCAGGGTACAACCTAGCAAAAGTCATCCAGACCATTTAGTGTTTGTGCTGCATTTCAGAGAACTACCTGCGCTGGGAATGCAACACACAGTTCTTAAGGGACCAAATTCTGCTTTAACTGATATCCTGTGCAGCCACAGTGAAGTCAACAGGATTGCATGAGATGACAGAGATGGTGCCAAAAATCTCACTCTGATATTCCTTAATAAGCGGTGACTGATTGAAAGACAGGCCTGCTTTTAACTCGCCAAAATGATGTGGGTTTGTGTGTGTGCTAGGATGTCTTTCCACCTCAGGTGAAGCTTATTTTGGAAGCAGTCATAAATGCCAACTATTATGATTGAACTAAGGGATAAGAGGAAGTTGTATCACTTGAAGGGGTGTGATATTTTCATGATCTGGCATTCTGTATCACCTGAAGGGTGACACAGCTAATAACACAATTCAGCGAAAGCACAGTCTTAGTCTATAATTATTGCACTCTGTTGTTGGAGAGTGGATGAGTTTCCCTACCCCTCAGGCTGCCTTGCTGCATTTTCCTACATACTCTGCCCTGTTCTAGACATAACCCATCCCTCTTATCACTGTCAACTAGCATTATACCACTATGGCTTTTCTTGGACAGTTCTCATGATGGCGAATTGTTGTTTGTTAGTTTATGACTTGCTGCCCTAATTTTTCTTCACTCTTATGTTTTGCATATGCTTTATTATATTTTAAGCAGTCTCAGGGTTTTTGCCTTTAATATAAGGAAGCTTACTTCATTATCTGATTATAGTCTCAGCTCAGATACAAATTGAAACATCCTAATATGTACAAACTAATTAGGTGGAAGATCTAATTTTAAAAAAATCAGGATATGTCTGATTCTAAAGAAATCTGCCCTGATCAGGTCTTTCAGGCACCAGTTAGAAGAATCCACATCTGATACATGAAATAAGTTTCCAGCTCATTCATTCTGAATAGATTAATTTACAAATTAATTATGATGTTTCCAATATTGTAGATATTACAATAACCAAAAATTCATCATTGCATGAGTAAGAGACAGTTTGAGAATGAGACACGCATTAGTCACAGTAAGCTTTATTAATTTTAAATACAGTTAACTATGGACTAACCTGTTTAGAGGCATAAACTACAATATTAAAAATGCAGTTTAACTTTGCATCACCGATTTTTATATCCATTACATGTAATAGGATTTTTCATCAAACATCTTTACAGGAACAGATTAATCATGTATATTTCTGTTTCCTAGATTCATCCCTCAGTGCATTAGACCTTTTCATCTTCTCCCCTCATTCAGTGTCCACACCAGTTAGGTCATCTGATTCCTTTTCTTCATTCACTCATTATACACCAAGCAGGCATAAAACTATTATCAGTGGGGTGGGTTTTTTTTTTTTTTTTTAGCTTTCTCTGCTTAGATCTTATTTGGACTCTAAACAGTATCTGAAACTCAAGATACACATGCATATAGATGGACTGATTCCAACCATCTGCAGCTACAGCAGTCACCAGTGATTATAAGCGTGCTCACATCTCCAGTCAAAAACACACTTGCAACCCTGTAGACTGAAAGGGAGTGGAAAGCCAGGCATATCATTATAAGTTTCTTTTTTCCCTCTGCTTGTTTTTATCTTACAAAGATCAGCTCTGTATTTTCCTGGCTTTGTTAGGGGCAGCCATTACATTAATCATGGTCGGGGTGTGTTAAATAGTGTTCAACTATCATACTACCTGGATGTTAACATAGGGAGAAAGCAAGCTACATTGTTCCCTACACCAAATGCAAACATGTTTAGGAGGGAGTACCTTAGAACTTTGGTGAAGGGAGAAAGCAACCAGTTTCACTGCCATATCGATCTTGTTACACAGTGGGGTTGGCTCACTGATGGGAACGGTTAAGTGTCTCTTTGGCGGCAGGGTATGAGGACTCCACACACTGCCATGAGTTGCTGTGACTGAAGTATTATTAATATTTAAGTCAAAATTACAAGGGAACAAAAGAGTGGTCCTACTCCCACCTTCTTTAGCACTATTGTGAGCACAGACACTCTGAACACATTCAAGTGTTACTGTAGTGTATGGTGAGTTGTAGAAAATGTAGCTGGAGTGCAAGGACATCTGACATATGTCCAGAGCCTAGATCTGTGTCATAACAAATGTCTTGCATTTAGATGATGACACTGAAATGGTTAATAAACCCACGATATAGGACTCAATTCAGACCAGGTGTACGTACATAAAACTCCCACTGAAGTCTGTGGGAATTAATCTGCTTACACCAGAGCTGACTTGGCAGCTGGTACAAAAGGACTTGTATAACTTCAGCGATTTATTTTTATCACTGAAAAATAGCTGAGCATCCTCATTGCACAAAACACTGTATCAATTCACACTATGATAAGCTATGCCTGATTGCTTATTATTTTAATTTATGCCAGTGTAATTCACAGATGGTCTCTCTTGGAGTTGATATACAGTAAGAGTATTTTTCAGTGCAAATTTATCCTGAGAAATGATGACAGACTATTAGTCTCAATGTATTAATGTCACTCACTAGGAACAAGTCTGGCTGCTGGGCTTTCCAGCTGGGAACTCCAGTGTATTGTTATTTGACAAGGTACAGGAGGAGTTAATGATATTACCAGTAACTGGACTAAAACTCCACATCTCCTGAGGTGATCTCATCACCCAACCAATCAATCTGCTTTCAAAGACTGAGTCTAATGAGTGGTGTTCCTAATGCTGCTCCTTTAGAGACACAAATTCCATTATAGGCACTGGAAGCAGGATTAAAGATGCCACTATTTCTGTGGCACTCCCACCGGCCTCACTAGCTCCTGTACAGACCATATCTTGGCTTAAAAACAGAAAAAAAGCCAAGGGCTGAATAAACATGGATTTAGAACTTCCCTCTTTTTCTCCCTGATGAGCTCTGGTGGTCCCATGACCCTCCCAGCCCCCTCAATTACTCAGAGAGGTGAATCACACTTCCCATTTACTATGGTGGAGAGAACTTTGGGAGGGAAATTGCTTTAGACAGGAGGTTAACCTGTTAAGTTTAATCTCTAGAAAGCACATTATGATTTGTTTTATGTGTTACTATTTGTTCCCAATATTTGTACTCACTATTACTTGAATGTCTGCTTTTGATGAAAAACTTATTCTTGTTTTCCCTGTAGACATTTCTAACTGCTCTGTGCTAAGCACAGTGGTGATCCTGAGTTAAATTTTACAGGCTGGTGTGTACTGTTCCTTTGGGAACAGCAGGTCTGGTAATTCTGTGAGTGTTCAGTGGATAAGGGGCTGGAGATGTTGCAAGGACTCAGGGTTGGGGTGTGCCTATCGCTACCTGTACAGAGAGAGCGAGTCCTGGAAGGTAGTGCTTGTGCTGCCAGAGGGTGGTGGTTTCAGGGAGCTTAACTTTAGCAGGCACAGACAAGACTGCTTCACTTTCAGGGCAGGTGGTGATAAGAGGCCTCACAGCACTGAGTGCCCCTGGGGAGAGTCCCAATATTTTTTTAATTCAGTCATCAACAGTTCGTGAGGTGGCTTGTGTAAATTTGCTGTCAAGGTTCCCTCGCCACACATGAAAAGTAAGATTTCCCCAGTATATGGACAAACCAGAAGATGGCACTCTTCCTCAGAGCTTATCAGAGAGACGTGTTCCCTGCTGCTGCTAATACGGTGGTCAAAGTAAATAACTTCTCTTCAGAAGCGATAACGTTAGCTTTTCTGGTAAAATGATCAGCGAATGGACTTCTCAGAGTTCCGGAAGTCTTAGTGGAAAAATACCAGAGGAGTTGGAGGCTGTACCTTCCAATGCCAATATAGGAAAAACTCTTCTGAGAGCGACTGACTCACTTCCTGGGTGAACTAGTGAAGCAGAAATAGTATTTTTCGTTATTGGCAAAGAATCTCTTCAGTTCTAGCTTCACTCAGGTGTTTAAGATGCTGTGTTACAGTAATATTCTTGCAAGTATAAGCAGAATATAATACTTGGAGTGCCATGTAAAACACATTGCAAGTATTAAACTCAAATAAAACTATGTCTAATTCACAGATGCACTGTCACGCCATGTACAAGGACACTTAACCAGCCAACACAAGCATTTGTTTTGTTACAGTGACATCAGATGAAGAGTAACCGGAGTGATAAGGGGAGGCCATTATAAGAGAACACCAGCTGCTCCCGGAGATGAAGATCAGATGCTTCCATTAGAGCAGATGGCAATAGCGCCTCCAAACGTAAATTGGAGATCTTTAACCAGTGATGGGAGCATCTCTAGCAACAAAGAGGAGTGAAAGGAGATGGTAGCAACATGAAGAGAAGATGAATGGAAGGTCAAGAGGGTGCTAAATGCAACAGAAGGTAAAATGTGGAGTATTGAATCTGAATGATACAGGAAGAATGGGGGACCCTAGTGTGTGTGTCACTAAAACCCTCTCATGGAATTAAACCCACATAATGCATAGGTAAAGTACTTTAGATCCTGGGGAATTAAGCATTTTGAGTCCTCTAAAGGTGGCTCAGGATATACATCAATTCATACTGGCGTTGCAAACCAAGACAACACTTTATTATCAAATTTGTATTTCATTAGTACCTAGGGGCCCCAATCAGCCATTGGAGCCCCACTGCACTATGCACTGTACATTCATGCAATGAAAGTCCAGTCTATGCCACAAAGAGTTTTCCAGGCTTACGTACATGCCCACAAACCAAGCATCCTCCTTCATGCCTAATATACCTATGTGATGCTGGCAAACCAATTGCCAGCTCTGGCCCAGGCTGTAGGTGTTAGCTAAGAACTGCCAGACTCATAGCTGGAAACCAAACCAGCTCACCGGTATGTTAGTTTTGTTCAAAATAGGTATTAGTCTTATATGAATATATTTAGTGTTTAGGCTCTGTGAAATGCTTGTAAATTGCTGCGTGCATTAATCTCACTTATAATCTCTATAGTTCAGGCTATAAAGAAATACGTAAGTTTTGCTTTATAACTTTAAAAAGATTTGCTCTGCATTGTGAACTCAGGCATGGGAATAGTTCCCTCGCCTACGTCCCACATTAAGGAGGCCTATCAAGATTAAATGGGCCATTAAGAAACATCACAATACAAAGGATTGGTGAATGGCACTATCCCACCTTGGAAATGCTACATGCAAAGGCACTCATCTCATGGACTGGAAAGCCAATGTAAAAGATAGAAGCAGGTACAAGAAAATTTGTCATCTCTTTGCTGTTTGAACTCTCACAGAGACTTTAAAGGGAAACAAGGGATCCCCCACAGTTTGCCCTGAAAGACATCTTGATTGGACAGATCACTACAACTCTGTCACTCTTAGGATTTAGACTGTAACTCATTTGTGTCATATGCTTGCTTTCTTTAACCTACAAATAGCTCTCTCATTTCTTTTTCCTAGTTAATAAACCTTTAGATAGTTTATTACAGGATTGGCTACAGGCATTGTCTTTGGAGTAAGATCTAGGGTACCAATTGATCTGGGTTAAGTGACTGGTCTCTTGGGACTGAGAGCAACCTGAATATTTTGTGATTTTTGGTGTAAGTGACCATTTATCGCTAAGTCCAGCTTGCCTGGGTGGCAAGATAGACTGGAGAGTCTAAGGGGACTGTCTGTGACTCCATGGTAAGACTTATAGGGATCCAGGAGTTCACATTTGTTACTGAGTTGGTGAAATCTAATTATAGACCATCCCATCAGCTGGGGATGTCTGCCCGGTTTTTGACAGCCTGCCCTGGTGTAGGCACTCATGGCCGTGAGCCTCTCCAGACACTCAGCGTGACAAGCTAAAGGATACATACTTGTAAGCTATACATCATGATACACTGTAGTATAGCTGGCATTCAGAACTACCAAAAGAGATCTAATTATACTTTAACTCCCCAAATCCACCAGCTACTCCTACCCCATCCACTTGCACAGCAGACCATTCAGCATATTTAAGAAACCCTTCACATCAAATAATCAAGAGTTACAATCCAAAAAATGAACCGCATTGCAGAGAAAACATTTGTACCAAATTAGAAACAAACATAATTTCTCATTTAATTGTAAATACACTGCATTTTCCAAATGAAACCATCTGCATCGTCGGGTATAATTAGAGTACAATTTGTCAAAGAGGGGGAAAATATCCACCAAGATTTATGGTTCTTTCATGTAGGGCAGCTTTCTACATTCTACAGTGAATCCCATCAAAAATAACTGTCTCAGTACTTTGGGCTCTGGCCTCTCCACCTTTCTCCACAGCCTATAAATGGGTACCCATTCCTCAGCGATATGCAGTGCCTCCTGTTCCCCATGCTGTGACAGATGATCTGGGAAACCTGCTTGTGACAGTAAAGGGGTGTATCATATCCCTAATTCCTGCACAAGAACCATGAACAAATATCAGTCTGGCCCTCGGGGATCAGTTCTTTCATCTCTATTGCAATAAACATTTCAAAAGAGGGCTGAAAAGCATATGGGATTCCTGTGGATGGGTGAACAGTTCTGAGGTGAATTAAAGAAGCCTTCAAATTGCTCTACCTTGTATTAGAGTCAGGGCTGGGGCAGAGAATCAGGAAGTAAAAAAGGAGCTCCCTGCTGTCTTCCCTACGATCAGCACAAGTGAGTGTAGTAGAGAATGTGACCCATAATGTTCAAGCTCTTGAATATTTAATAGAGTCTATTGTAAATTTCTGTAACATGCCTGTTAATAGTAGTATCTAATTAAAAACGTATTAAAAGCATGTAAGTTAATGGAATAAATCCATTAGATCCCTTCTGCTAAAATTAACATTTCAAATTTGTGTAAAGGATGCTTTAATGAAACACCACTAACAAGAATATTGCTCAAATTAGTAAGCAAGATGCCTTTAATACAGTGAGGTAATTTTTGGAGTAGCGTGCGCTGTCCCCACATCAATTATGCTCAAAACTGACAAACTTCATAGGGTGGTCATGCCTGAAAATTATATTTCATGGCTTGTCACAGATTAATAGAAAAATCATATTAAAGCTGTGCACATTAAACTATTGATTCTCAAAGATTATACATGCTTTATGAGGAAGGCAAGCTGGAAACAAAAATGGAAGTGTTTTAAAACTGAATTTTTAATCTGTACTTCAATTACATACTTCAGTGCATTCAGGCAATAGCAAAGGTGGGAGAGGTTTCTGAGTGCTCAGAGAAGCTAAATCAGTGTAAAGCTGGTGTCAGTGGAATCAGAATTTATCCTTGTATAGCTCTCCCAGGGATAGGGGAGATTTGCTTGCACAACTCTTCTGCCAAGGGCCAGGTTCACTATCTAGGGGTTCCTCTTAACTCTGCAAAACATAATTGGCTCCAGCTCCCACCCAGTAATCTGCGAAAATTTAGCACAATCCCTGGGTGCCACTAAGAGGCAATACTTCCCCTCTTGCAAGCATTGAGTCTGTGTATAACAAATAAGAACTTTTATTGAAAGGCAACCAAGCATTAGTTTGGGGAAACACCACAACCCTATTCCAAAAAACATGCGAATGTAAGCAAAACACCCACCCCAGAGTCTGTTGGGTATTGTCCTTTGCTTCAGTTTCTCACCTTGCTGTGTGAAAGTCCAACAAGCAAATGTACCTTTTATATGCCACTCCCTCTATTGCACCACACTCACAGATGCTGTCCTCGTTCAGTGAAGACCTAGAGGTCAGAGAGGCGTTCACACGAGTTTACCTCCCACCTCAACTGCTGCAGCCACCACTGCTGCTGCAATTGGCTTACAGTTGCTGCCGTTCACACTGTGTTGCTGCCGCCTGCCTCGGCACCATCATTCACTCCGCTGCCATTGGCCGCTGCATCATCGCTTTCTCTAATGTCACTTGCCTCACTATTGCCACCTCTGTGATGCCACATCTTGAGGTCCCACCCAGCTCTCTGTGATTTCAGCAGTTAGTGGAGAACCTTACTGCTAGAGCAGTCTCTTTCACTGAAACACTGTTCCACAGCAGGTCTAAGGCTGAGCACTGGGTTATCAGTGATTTCAGCTCTAGCCATCACAACAAAAGACTCTCAGTTGAGAGTATTCAGCTTTGTCTTTAAACAATGGAGTGGGGAAGCATCAAATGGCATGTAAGACTCTTAGGCAGAGCCCATACCACCAGGTAGGAACACCTGTCCCCACCCTCTCTCTCTTTTCACTGGGATTTGGCATCCCTGCCTCCTGCTTAGCAAGTGCAGTTCAGTTGAGGGTGACCCCCTCAATCAGGGCAAGCTAAGTACAGTTCTGTTGCCCTTTACTCAGACAAGAATAACAACATTTCAGGACCCCTGCATTCAAGATTATGTTAAAAAAAAGTGAACGGTACAGAGTTTAAGCATAGAAGTTTGTGGTTATCAGGGAATAACATACAGATTATTGAGGGTGCAAAGTTTGGTTTAAGATCAGGTGGCATAAGGAATACATAATCTGCAATATCCCCGACTGGGGGTAAAAGGTTGATGGGTCAAAGTACAGACATTGAGATATGAGGGTATGAAGTTCATAAAGTGGCTATGTTTGGGTGTGGAGTACAATGAGTGGATATGATGATGAGGATGGATTGACCCTCATTTGGTGAGATTTAATGTTCAGGGAGTTTATGGTTCCAGTTCATATGATCCAATGGAGAAAGTCTCTTGGTCCCTTTCTTGTAGTCGAAGAACAATGTCACTCTGCTCACGCCTCCTGGTACTGTCGGTGGCCGGTGCTGTGCTCAGTGTAGATGTCCCTGGACCATCGGATGGTGTCCGAGACCATAAGGTGCCACGTGAGCCATGCGTAGCATTGACCGATCCCGCAGGTCCGCAGCACATGCTCGTTGCAGGGGTCCCAGGCGCCCAGGGCTCCGACGATCAGGGTGTCCATCTGCACCTCATAGCCCTTCGCTTTCAGGATGTCGGTCAGGGGGGCGTACTTTTCCAGCTTACGAGCTTGGGCTTCGCGAAAGGCCAGGGTCCTGTTCTCAAAAGAGACCGTGACGTCGACAAGGATGATCTTTTTCTGGGCCTCATTGGTGACGACGACATCAGGTCGTAGCTGGCTGTCGGTACCGGGGATGGCGCAGGTCACAGAGCTCTCCCCCAGGTGTGGCGCGATGGCTTTCACCAGGCGGTTCTGGATGGCGTTGTGGCGCAGCTGCCAGGCTCTGGAGTGGGGTTTGCAGCTGCACAGGATGTGGGGCAGGGTGATTTGTAACCCTAAAGTGATTTGTATCTCACCACCAGTCAAAATTGATCACTTTGGCAGGTTTGTCTGCTGAATACCTAGGCAGAGTAAATGTGTTCATGTAAATATGGTCTGGTCCTAAAGTCTTTCCGCCCGAGCTCATCACTAGATGTCAGGGAAGAGCTCATTCAGGCCCTGCTTACACTTGCAAAGTAAGGGCCCAATTCAGGAAGTACACAAGCACATACCTAAGTCCAATTGAAATCAATGGGACTTAAGCTCATTCTCTAATACCCTTCCTGAACAGGGATGGATGTAAGCATGTGATTATTTGCTCTTCTAAATCAGAGCCAAAGCATAGAATATAACCGCATAAGGGTTGGACGCTCACCTAATATTTGAAGACGTGTGCATTGCTATGGGAAAACAAACTGGCATAAGACTAGATTTCCCTCTGCTAATTCATTTGCATGGTCAGAGCTTGATATGCATGAGTCTACAATGCCTTAATACTCTCTACAGTTGCCTGGAAGGACATTACCAATGTCAATTTGGCACTTTAGCTCTTAGTCTAATCTAATAGTTGCCTGGAACGACAGGTAATTCCTATGATATCTGATTTTTCACAGAGAATATTTATCTAATAATTTACAATCATGGATCAGGTTATTACAAATGTTGGAAAGACATGCATACCCTACCAACCACTAGCATTCAGAGTAGAGCAGCTAGTAATCTTGATAGCAAAAAGCCTCAAGAACTTAAGATAAAATCTAATCAAAATTCATATCTGCGCCTCTTGAATATTGCATACATTTTAATAAGATGAAGCATATTTCCATGCAATCAGCTAGTCTTTTTCAAGCTCCTTTTTAAAAATTACTATAACAAGTTCTTTTGTAATTCAAAAAGAACTTCATAAAACTGTCCATCCACTATATAAATGCCTTTGAAGGCCACATTTGAAAAGAACTCCCTGCTTCTGCTATTTCAACTTTCTTGACACCACTTGGAATTTTGCCTGAGTAAAGTTTGTAGGACTGGGTCCTTTACTCGAAAGTCCCTTTAAGACACATGTAAAGATTTCAAGGGAACTTTGATTCATATATGAGTTGTTTGATACATAACAGTATGGATGGGCATATTCTGGACCAGTTGATTCATATCCCATGGGGAAAATAACAACAACAGAAAAACACCCTAAACAGGGCACCTAAGCAAGGTAATCATTGTTACCAACAGCACACATTACTTCAAAGAAGAAAGACCTGAACTTATTTCTTCCCAGTCTAAATGCTCTGAACTCCAACCTCTCTACACCTATTCCATCTGTCCCAGCCATCCTCTCCCTCCTACAATAATCGCTGGAAATATTCCAGTGGTTTAGACTTTTGCAAAAGGCACTGCAAAAATGTAATTGTGGTGGCAAAAGTGTGGACAACCAAAGTGAGCCCTACATTCACAAGAAAAGGAACATAGCCTTCATACCAAATTAAGATGATTAAGAAACACATTTCACTACTGCGGCCACTTAAGAATCCAGATTTTGCTGAAGCAAAATTCAGAGCTGCAGAGCAGGCTGGTCTGCTGATGAAAGTGAATCTTAACTCAGAACAGCTGAAATTGATCACTTTGGCAGACCATGCTGGACAGCTGATCACCCGGCAAAGTAGGTGTGTCTGTGCGAATACAGTCTACTCCAGAAGAAGTATTTTCCCCCAGTTCATCAATAGATGGCAGGGGAGAACTCACTCAGACCACTGCTTACGCTTGGCACAACAAAATATTTCTGTTTACACTCGCTGTCTATGCAGCTTTTGATACTGTGAAATTAAATCCATGCCAAACATTTAAAAAACAAACCCACTCTGCAGATGACTTTCCACTGTTATTGAGGAGGTGAGAGCTTTAAAATAAAAAAAAAAAGGGGAGGGGAGAATCTACTGCAGATTGCCAATGGTTTGCATAGTGAAAAATCTCTGCACACTTGGTGTACAGAGGGAATAGAGGCAGTCATGGGCTGACCCTGCTTTGTTTTACATACACAAACAGGCGCCATTAGATTTAAAAAAAGTCACTCAGCAGGCTCAAGACCAAGAATATTCACGTTTGTTTTTATTCTGTTCACTTGTCAGGTAGTTTGTTCTTCAGCAGGAAACCAGCTGGAATTTTACAGCGAGTTAGAGCTGGAAAGAGTCCAACCCTTGCCTCAGGTTGTGATGAAGTTTTTACAAGTGTGTGGTACCATCTTTGGAGAGAGACCTTTTTGCACAGCAGGCTCCTTGAAGCTCCATGGAGGTATTAGAAATGCTGTCACTTCCTTCTCTCCTATTTGTGGTAAACTCGCCTCTACCCCACCTGAAGTGTTTGAAAGTTGCCGCATCAATTATGTTCCGTGCTCTGCTATCTATCAGCTGTACTTCTAATGTTTGTGAATAAACAATGAACTTTATCCTGAGCTGAGGGACAAGAAGGTTGAGGAAACTTTACGTAACCAGTAATGAAAGAGTCAGTCAAGGCATCATATCACAAATGGCAAGAAAACAGTGTCCAGTGGTTAGAACAAGAGTTTGCTTCAGAGCAAACACTGAACTTTGAGGAAGTGCACTTTGCCTCTTTAGGCTTTTTTTCAGTCATGCCATACTGCCTGCCCCAAACATTCAAAAATCATGAATCCGGTCCCCAAAATAATGAGATTGGCTTTAAAACTATAAGATTTTTTAAAAATAATAACTATTGGTCCCATTTCTTCCCTGTGCATATGCAGTCTCAATGCATGGACAGTACTAACCTAGGCCCAAATGTCCTCTCAATACATGTGCGAGATACTGGGTTCACCTCCTCTGAGTCATGGAGCTCCAGCTCTGTGGAGCCTCCTGGTGTAGTCATGCACAGCCGCTCTTTTGGGTGGAGTATGCAGGTGCTTTGGGCTGGAGTTGAGGCTGTAGGATCCACTGCTACATGGATCTGCCACTCAGGGAAGAGGGAGGGGCGCAAGGGCCATGGAGATTACTTCAGCCTTAGGAGGACTTTCCATAGGAGTGTGTTGCATGCAATGAATTCAGAACAGAACAGACAATTACACCAATGTAGTTTGTTGTTTACAGATGTGAATGACTGCCATACTATAGGTGTGTCTAAGGAACACACAACTGTATCAATAGTTGCATGATTCATTTCATAATTGTTTCAAGGTAATTTTCAGCTTGCAGAGAACTTGGCAACTACATTTGAAGTTGTTGGGGGGAAAACAGCAACTCTTTAGTTGTAATCAACAAGTAATTACTGCTTGTGCATTTGTTTCTGCAATTGCTGAAGGTTCAGCAAAACTCACAGTGACCTTGTTTTAGCTGTGAGGGGGAAGTGCTGCTGCTTTCACATTCTAATCCAGTGATGCTCTTTTCTCCTGTGGGGCCCAAAGACTGGGATGACCAAATCCCTTCAATCCAAATGAACCCCGCGGGGCACTTTTAAAGCTGGGAAACATAAAGTGCAAATGGCATGACTTATGCTATGTCTCAATAACAAACCTGGTAAACTCAGAGTAATAATAATAATTTTTGGAGGGAGGGATTTGCTGGCGAGTCTAAAGATGGAATGAGACACATTTTTTTCATTCTATCCTGAATAAAAAGGATTTTCTCATTGCAACATGTACAACATGTATTTTTAATACAACATCAATTGCTTTCAATTATCTTACTGAAATGACTGGCCATCCATAATGGAAATATGATACTAAGGCCTATGTGTCAGGTTGAATTTCCCCTGCAGACTAATGGAGCTCAGTTGGGTCTGTAAGGCAGAGCCCTATGTATGTGGGCGGATCCCACCAAAGTGCAGGACAAGTGGGCCAGCTGCACCTTCCTTCTATGCGCAGTAAGCTCCACTCACCCTGGCACGGGGAAGCATTGCTATGGCCCTCCTCCTGCTTGGCCCTGTGGGTTAGCTTGCACCCTGGAGGGGACTACGGGGAAGTAACCTTGCACTCAGGGATTCCAATTATGCACATGGCCTTTGAGGCCAGAGTAGTGGGTATGCTGGTGTGTACTGCTCAAGAGCCAACAGGAGGAAACTCTGGACTAGTCATCTGAAATTCCTTCTTGGGATGCTTGCTGATGTGCATTTCTCTGCACCCCCGTAATATGCCTGTCAGCACATAGGACAACATTTAGCCTAAGTAACATATCCATGATCACTTCAGTAAATGGCAGATTCTGTTGTTCTGACATGAGTTCTAAGAGCCCTGATTCCTGCCCAAGGTTTTAACCACTAGACAGAGAGACTCCCTTCTTTCATACAATAGAACAGTTCATCCTAATGATATGAAAGATCAGGAGAGATCTCATTTAGAACCAGGCGTTTTCTACCCTGCATTCTCATTGGTGGCACTTTTCCCGTAAATCCCCCCAAAAATGTAGCAAGAAACAGGATTTTAGCAATAGTAGGTTTATTGCTGTTGTACTGGGGAAAGTGTAAATTGGAGTCTATGATTGGCCTTCTCTATACCATTCCTTATATTAGTCTCTTATAGATCCTCTTTCCAAACCATATTTTCCTAGTCGTACTGTCTTCCTTTGTGGAAGCCTTCTGTGCTTCACAATGTGACTAATTACTTTGTTGCCCTTCTCTGGATTGTTTCTGCTTTGCCTTGTATGAGAGAGATCTGGTGAACCAAACTGAACACAGCATTCAAGGTGAAGATGGAGCAATGAATGTAGATGTATTTGATTTTCCCTGTTATTCTCTATCTCATTTCTAATACAGTCAAACACACCTTACACACTTTAATGAGCACTACTAGTCTGCAGAAGAGAAGAATGAGGGGGGATTTGATAGCTGCTTTCGACTACCTGAAAGGGGGTTCCAAAGAGGATGGATCTAGACTGTTCTAGTGGTACCAGATGACAGAACAAGGTGTAATGGTCTCAAGTTGCAGTGGGGGAGGTTTAGGTTGGATATTAGGAAAAACTTTTTCACTAGGAGGGTGGTGAAGCACTGGAATGGGTTACCTAGGGAGGTGGTGGAATCTCCTTCCTTAGAGGTTTTTAAGGTCAGGCTTGACGAAGCCCTGGCTGGGATGATTTAGTTGGGAATTGGTCCTGCTTTGAGCAGGGGGTTGGACTAGATGACCTCCTGAGGTCCCTTCCAACCCTGATATTCTATGATTCTATGATTCTACTGCACATTAAGCCACATTGACTCCTAGATATGTTTGCTCAGAGTTTACAAGTAATTCAGAGCCCATCAGTGGGCCAGATGCTAGCCTGTGAAACATCCCCTTAGTGCCACTCTGTAGGGACCTGTCACCATCTCTTAGAGTGAGCTTCTCCTGACTGACCCTCCTTAGTTTGCCCTCAGTCAGGTCAGTTCCTGGACCCTCACCTCCAATTAAATCTGTCAGCCCTTCACTTTTTGGGCTTGCAGTCTCCTTGCTGTTTTCCTGGAGGCAGCCTGGTGCAGGGCTGTCACGCCCTTGTTATCCCAGGCCTGCCTGCCTCCCTTTCCTTCTCTGTACTCTCTCCTTCAGAGAGGCCTTGTTTTCCTCTATTGGTTGCAGCTTTGGGTGCCTGCCGCCATGATTGGCAGCTCTGGCAGCTGTGTGGGGTTGTGATCAAGCTGCTTGCTTGCAAACAGGAGAGACTTTCCTCCCACCTCTGTCTATGCTCAGTATGGGATTTGTAACCCTATTACAGGACCATAAAACTACCTAAACAGGTGCCTAGGAATTTGCCCTGTATAACAGGAATCAGTGTATAAAAAATAAATAGTTCTCCTGGCACCTTCCAGGGGTTAAATCTTACAGTGGTTTAGGCTGGGCAGCAATTCTGTTCTGCCACATCTGCAAAAGAATACGCATTTGAATACCTCGCTTAGATTATAGTGGGGGGGGGGGGGAAATCTCTTGGATTTTACAATGTTAAGTGACAATGTCAATTTGATTGACTTATGTCTCTGAAAGGGAGACTCCATTTCTAGTAGAACTACCGAAATTGACTCTTAAGCTACATTTGTTCCCATCCTCAGTATGACAGCATGTCTCTGGGATCAAAGAATTTTTTCCCCCTCTTCAGTGCAATTGTGGCCAGTGTCTCTGAAAAGACTGTCTCTTTGCTGTTATTACAGGAACAAATTAATCTCTTGTGTTAACTCAGCTGGATTCATGGAATTGCAGCAAGGGTGGTTTGGCTAATAGTTTGGCTAATAAAGAATAATTGGAAGGCTTGTTGGCCCTCTGGGTTTTATTGCCAAACATCTTATGAAGCCAATGACTTGTGCTTGAAACCCGTGATCAAAGTGACTAATAAATTGTGCTATTTAGATGGCTTTAAAGGGTTCTCTCTGTCAAATGCTCTCAGCTTCTATCCTTGACATCTGGTGCTGGTGATCAGATAACAGAAATTAACCTGCACAATGGCTGATTTACTTCTTGATTTGCCATCTTTCAGTAGAATTTCCACTATTCTGGAATAATTGAATAGTATATTACAAAGCAGAGTTTTTTATTCTTCTGTACTGATAGTGGATAATGGCTTGTCCATTACCAAATGAAAATGGTGTAACCAGGTCTAATTCATGTGTTGCCCAACTTCTCACTTTCCATTTTCAAAGGTTCTATTGACTTCCCCCCCCATGTCTTTTAGACAATTCTCAACCCACTATGACAAGTTTCTCCATGCATGACCGTGATATATGTCCTAAGTAGCAATCTTCAGTGTGAAAAGCTTATCCTGATATTGTCTGAACATTTCCCAGGTGATTATTAGAGCGGGTTGGAAAATGGGGGGAAGTCTGTTTTTTATGATTTTAAGCAATTTCATTTAGATGAATTTCCAGCTAGTTCTAATGATTTTTCTTTAACCATAGCTGTCTTTCAGCTGAATTAACACTCGTTCTCCACCCCTCCCCCCCAGCTCTAGTTTCTGCCTCTTAACCTGTTCTTTCCCATCACATCTCCTGTGCAACAGAAGAACTGACGTTGGTAAGTAACTTTCTGCACCTGTGTTGGGGACTGAGGGCAGGTCTACACTTAAGACGCTGCCTTGGGGCAGCTGCACTGATGCAGCTGTGTCGCGGTAGCACTTAAGGCAAGATGCTCCTACACTGACGGGAGAACTTCTCCCGTTGGTGTAGTTAATCCACCTCCCGGAAAGGCGATAGCTATGTCGATGGAAGGTGGATTAACTACGTCCTAACTATGGGAGGTAGATTATAGCGTCCTAACTACATTAGGCTGGTATAACTACGTCGCTCAGGGGTGTGGATTTTTCACATCCCTGAGTGACATAGTTATGCCAATATAGGTCTGAAGTGTAGACCTGGCCTGAGACTTATTCTTCTCCAATTGGCCATGGAGATCCCAAGTGGGACCCACTACATCACCTGTGTTCTGTGAACTAAAAGCAACTACAGGAGCATCAAAGCAATTGTCTCAGCCAAATTGTCCCCGGTTACTACATGCCAACTGTGGGTAATTTCTAGGGTTGCCATGTTTGGATTTAATAACATCTTATAATATTTAAAAACCATATTCAGGTCTGTATGTGCATGTCTGTATGTGTGTGCTACTCAGACTGCACCAAATTCTAAAGTGCTGCATTAGGGAGATTTCCTGTGCCTGACTCATTGGTGGCAGGTGGCCATTTTATGTTGGCTTTACCAGTGTAAAGTGGATGCAAATCAGCACTATGCCCCCCTGGGGAATATTCCCAACATAGAAGGGCCCCCCCCAGCAGGCACAGAGCCAATTACTCTTGCTTTATTTTCCTCATGGCCTCCTGCAAGAGCCTCCCATGCAAATATATGTACAAACAAAACAAAAGCAGTTAAATTGTGAAAGAAAGTGGTGTCCCCTGAAATGACTAAAATTGTCTTAGCCTATACCATATATTAGTGCACATCTCAGTATTTTGTACATAATAAAGTGAGTCTGCAACTCCAAGTCCTGCAGTCCCACTTGATTCTAGTGCATCCCCAGACATATAGATGAAAGTAATCACAACAATAGAGACAGGGTGCTTCATCTTCCACAACTGAGAGGCCAGCCATGGGTCTATCAGAAATGAGATTTCTTGTTAGGAAACATATCTCATTCCCAAGGATTTAAACTTACATTTTTCAACCTCATTTTCTCCCCTTTAACATCAGGATTGAAGATTTCTCAGTGTTTTGAAGTTGAGAAATATACATACAGTATTCATAGATTCTAAGGCCAGACGGGACCATTGTGATCATTTAGTCTGATCTCCTGTATAACACAGGCCACAGAACTTCCCCAAAAGAATTCCTAGAGCGGATCTTTTAGAAAAAACATCCAATCTTGATTTAAAAATTGCCAGTGATGGAGAATCCACCACAACCCTTGGTAAAGTTGCTTAATTACTCTCAGTTAAAAATTTATGCCTTATTTCCAGTCTGAATTTGTCTAGTTTCAACTTCCAGCCACTGGATCATGTTATACCTTTTTCTGCTAGACTGAAGAGCCCATTATTAGCTATTTGTTCCTGTAGCGAGGCGGCCTGGCTCCCAGCCGCCTCTGTGAGGGACGAGCCAGAACAGCCGCCAGAGTGGGCGGAGTCACCGCCGCCTGTCCTCGCCCCCCGGAAGTCAAGGGGTGGGACAGGAAGTATAAAGGCCAAGCCACAGCGCTCAGTTGCTGGCCGGCAGCGGGAGAGGACAGATGCTGGTGCCCGAGCTCCCGCTGGCCTGAGCCTGCCCAGAGCCCGGTATCCTGAGGAGGACTGGCCGAGCCGGCCCAGAACCTGGTATCCTGAGGAGGACTGGCTGAGCCGACCCCGAGCCTGGTATCCTGAGGACGTCTGGCCGAGCCGGCCCAGAACCCGGTATCCTGAGGAGGACTGGACGAGCCTGCCCAGAGCCCGGTATCCTGAGGAGGACTGGCCGAGCCGACCCCGAGCCCAGTATCCTGAGGAGCGGCCTGAGCTTCCCCCCGCCGAGGGTCCGGAGGAACCGACCAACCTACACAGCGCTCGGTGCCCGGAGGAGCCCATGGTCTGGGACACGGCAGACAAGGCTCAGGATGTGCAGGTATCCATGGAGGAGGAGATGGGAAGTGGCCTGGGGATAGCAGACCCCGAACCCATGTCAGTGTGTTGCGGTCAGGATCCCCACTGACCCAGCAGCAGACAGACTGCTGCTGATAGGGCCCCGGGCTGGAACACAGTGGAGTGGGTGGGCCTGTGTTCCCCCCTGCCACCCCACGCCGGGTGGCAGTCTCTCCTCCTCCCTGCCTGAGGGCCTGAGCCCCTGAACTTACTGTTTGTTTGCTCAGTCCCTGCCCGAGGGCCTGAGCCCCTGAACTTACTGTTTGTTTGCTCAGCCCCTGCCTGAGGGCCTGAGCCCTGACCTTACTGTTTGTTTGCTTAGCCCCTGCCTAAGGGCCTGAGCCCTATACTACGGTTGACTGCCCGCCCGACCTAGGCCTGGGCGTGCAAGACTGAACTGCTCCCAGCCTCGTGTAGCAAGGCGGCCTGGCTCCCAGCCGCCCCTGTGAGGGACGAGCCCCACCCCGGAACGTCTACAGTTCCCCACGTAGGTAATTATAGACTAACAAATCACCCCTTAACCTTTGTTAAGCTATATAGATTGAGCTCCTTGGTTCTATCACTAAGGCATGTTTTCTAATCCTTTAGTCATTCTCTTGGCTCTTCTCTGAATTCTCTCCAGTTTATCAACATTCTTCTTGAATTGTGGCCAACAGAACTGGACCCAGTATGCCAGCAGCAGTCGCACCAGTTCCACATACAGAGGTAATAGAATGACAGGATATCGCTTTCTACTAGCAATCAGTTGTGCTGGAAGTACGGGTGCTGCCGCACCCTCTGGCTTGAAGTAGTAATACCAAACACCAAATACATGGTTTCCTTCATCAACACCCCCACTATAAAAACTGTTCCAGCACCTCTGCTAGCAATGAACCTTTTTAAAAACTGTCTTCTATCTGCTATTGCCCATACCTACTGGAACACTGAGGATATTTATATATCAGCAAAAGATTCTGCCTATTTGACCTCTAAGATCACTTTCTTAATCCATTCAAAGGCTTTCACATTTTCATCTAATTGCTTAGCTTATAAATATTTTCACTCACATAGTGGAAAGGTCAAACTAAGGCTGATGTTTGACTCGCATCATTGACATTCCTCTTGCATAAAAGATTTTATTTTGTGTATCCACAATCCATATTCCCCCTGCAAATGTAAAAATCACAAGCCTCCCATTTCTCATTTATCAAATAGCCAGTGAATGAGCATACTTTTCTCTTTATTAAAGAGGGTGATTATTTGCATTCTATTTACAGCATTTGCTATTTAATGTACTCCTGCTTTCATCCAGATGTGTACTGTTCTGGGGCAGACAACTGTTTGGAGCAAGTTGTAATAATTGACTCTTTCCATTTTAGTAGCACTGAATCAATCTGATAACATCTCTCCATGGGAAATGATCCACCTTTTCATGTATCCCCACTGGAAATCTAGTAAATAGTGAAACCATCATTGTTCAGAATAAACACTTCCTCCCAGGAGGATATTTTTTATTAGAACCTTTGTGAAGCCACCATTTTGGTGCTGCAGAAAGTGGCTGTTGACATCTAGCTGGCACCACAGAATTAATGCTTTCCATTTACAGACTGACCCTTTGTGTTGAGGAAACCTTTTAAAACAAATGATGCTGCCTAGTAAAACAGGAATGCTTGGGAGAGGAAGGTATTGACAAAAACAGATCAATAGCAAAGGAGCTAGACCTCTACCAAGCTGGGGAGCGAGGGGAGGAGGTCACTGTGAAATGTGAAATGACAACTTTTCAATCCTCAAAATCTTCCTCAAACAACAAAGCACATTTATACTTCTTTTCTTAGAGTGTCAGTAAGCTAATTATTGCCAGTGCTGTTATAGTGAATGCTACAGTCATATGTATATGGCCCTCGTCACCATAGTATCTGATCACTTCACAGTTCTCAGTGGACTTTTAGCCTCACAACACTCCTGCGAAGTAGTAGGAAGGTACTATCATCATCTTTTTACAGGGCAGGAACTGAGGCACAGGGTAGATTAAATGATTTTCCCAAGGTCACACAGGAAGTTTGTAGCTAATTCAGGAATTGAACCTAGGGCTCCCAAGTGTACAGGGGTCCTCCTGTCTTTGGGAGACAAAACAATGAATTTTAGGAAATATAAGGACAAGTGAAAAAAAAGTCTCACATCTTTTCACACTCATGTGATATATGTGTTTCTAAGTACCTGAGCTAGGAAGAAAGGCCAACTGTTCATCTCCTAATTACTTTTCATATTAGTACAAGTGCACCCTGGTAAATTTATAAACTCATAATTGCATGTTGCATAATCTCCTTGCAGCTAATATGTTCATTCACAGGGGATTCGTATGGCTTTAGTTCATATATAATTTTTTACATGTATGAGAGTGACAAGATGGGTGAGGTAATGTCTTTTATTGGACCAACTTCTGTTGATGGAAGAGACAAGGATCCTGTCTACATGACTGATTACTTTGGTATAATTTACGTCACTCAGAGGTGTGAATAATCCTCGCCCCGAGCAACATAGATTATACTCACCTAAGCACCGGCGTAAACTGAACCAGTGGTTCTCAAAGCCGGTCTGCTGCTTGTTTAGGGAAAGCCCCTGGCGGGCCGGGCCGGTTTGTTTACCTGCCGCGTCCGCAGGTTCGGCCGATTGCGTCTCCCACTTGCCGCGGTTCGCCGCTCCAGGCCATTGGGGGCGGCGGGAAGTGGCGCGGGCCGAGGGATATGCTGGCCGCTGCTTCCCACAGCCCCCATTGGCCTGGAGCAGTGAACCACGGCGAGTGGGAGCCGCGATCGGCCAAACCTGCGGACGCGGCAGGTAAACAAACCGGCCCAGCCCGCCAGGGGCTTTCCCTGAACAAATGGCGGACCAGCTTGGAGAACCACTGAACTGCTCTATGCCAGCAGGAGAGCTTCTCCCACTAGAGTAGCTACTGCATCTCATGGTGGCAGGAGTTATTAAGACGATTGGAGAGCTCTCTCTCTCTCCTATTGCTTAGAGCGTCTCCACCACAAGCGCTACAGCAGCTCAACTGCATCGGTGCAGCTGCGCCACTGTAAGTGCTGTAGTGTAGATGTAGCCAAGATTTCAAGCTTCACAGAGCTTTTCTTCAGAATGTCACAGCTAAATACAAGGTTGGACAACGAGGAGTCTGGTGGCACCTTAAAGACTAACAGATTTATTTGGGCATAAGCTTTCATGGGTAAAAAAAAGGTTGGACAGATTGGTAAACATAAGAGGTTAACACATGTTGAAGGAAACCACTTCAAATGAAGTGGGCCATTAATATCTCTGCAGTCATAGGACAAAGGAGCGTTAGTAGGTTACAAAGTGTTGAAATGACCCATAAAAGTGGTGTCTCTGTTGAGTCAATGATTTGTAATGTCTAGAAGGGTTATGAATTTAAGCTCCCAGGCTTGTCTTTTGAAGGTGTGCAGGTTTCCTACAAGGATGAGGACTGAGAGGTCAGATATGGAGTAATCACTTTGTGAAAAGAGTTCTCCCACAGGTGATAGGTGGTTTTGTTTTTTATTATTTTTCTGTATGAGTTCATTTGAGAGCATAGTGATTGTCTGGTTTCACTCACATAGTTGTTGTTGGGGCATTTGATGCACTGGATGAGGTACACCACATGTTGTGATAGGCATATATAGGATCCATGGATCTTGAAAGGTCTGTTGTGGGGGGGTATTGATCATCATAGCAATGGAGATATGTCTGCAGGTTTTGCATCTGTTATTCTGGCATTGTCTGGTCCTGCTTTAGGTTATTGTGTCCTGGTCTGTGGGGAGTTTGCTTCTCATGATGAATTTGGCAAGGTTGTCTTAAGGCCAGAAGAGGAGGTTCAGGAACAATTTTTTTTCAGGCTGTGATCCCTATCAAGCCTGGGTTGTAATTGTTTGACTATACCCCACATGGGTTCCAGTGTGGGGTGGGAGGTGACAACTGGGGGAACACCAGAGAAGAAGATTATATCATGGAAGGGGCTACATTTGGTCAGGTACAAAAAATGTAATGATTGGTGCAGAAATAAATATAGAAATGAAGATGGAAAGAATATAGTAGGGCACATTAAGATTCTTCTTTCACTGGCATAGACGAGGTCATAGAAACTTCTGTCAAAGAAGCAGGTGGGATTTTTTTTTAAATGGGATTTTTTTTCCTATAACCATTTCTTTACAACTACTTTTAAGTCAAGACCACTGTTGTCAGCTAGTATAAAAGGCCTTTTCCATCTTTCATTTCCACGTGAAATCTGGGCCCCACTGAATTTCAAATGAGAGTTTTGTCATTTACTTTAATGGAGCCAGGATTTCACTCTATGATTCTATGCTGATGAACTCCTGGAATCGATGGAGATAAAAATAATTTTCTTGAATATTTGCTTACCCTACTGTGTCATTGCCAATACATTTCATTCTGATTTTAAAAGCTCACTTTGGTCTGAGATGAACCAGAAGGTAACTCTTTGGTTAGCTCTATCCTGGTTCTGTATTAAAATAAACATGTTTACTAATCCATGGTAAGCCAAGTTTGGGATCTGTAATTAGTCAATACGCTGGATCCATCTGGGACTTGGACCACTGTTCCAACACCAAAAGACCAATACTTTTCTTATCTGGTCACCCAGAAATTTTCAAATACTTACATGAATTAGTGACTGTTGGGGTTAATGGGATATTTAGGTTTCTGACCAAGCATCCTTTCTGTTTGCAGATCTACAGCCAAATTACACCTATAGTATTATTCAAATGTAGTTCTTTGCATTATTCATTCTGGGTAAGGCTGAATAAATTATATTAACAAATAAGAAAGAAAAGGCATTAACAGTGTTTATGATTTCTCACATCTCCTATTCCACTTCCTCTTTATGCCTACACAGAAACACAGAAACACAGTGAGACTGATATAAAGAATGACATAAAGGGTAACAAGAAAACATTTTACAAATACATTAGAAGCTAGAGGAAGACCAAGGAGAGAGTAGGCCCGTTACTCAATGAGGAGGGAGAAACAATAGCAGAAAAAGCAGCAATGGCCAGACTATGAAATGTCTTTTTTGTTTCAGTTTTCACCAAAAAGGTTAGCAATGAGCGAACAGTGTAAACAGGTAGGATCTGAGGCTAAAATAGAGAAGGAACAAGGTTAAGAATTACTTAGATAAATAAGATATCTTCAAGTTGGAAGAGCCTGATAAAAAATCCTAGAATACTTAAGGAGGGGGCTGAAAAGAGCTCTGAGCCATTGATGATTATTTTTGAGAACTCATGGAAGACAGGATTGATCCCAGAGGACTGGAAAAGAGCAAATATAGTATCCATCTATAAAAAGGGGAATAAGAATAACCCAGGGAATTATAGACCAGTCATCTTAACTTCAGTACCCAGAAAGATAAAGGAGCAAATATCAATCAGTTTGCAAGCACCTAGAAGATAATAAGGTGATAAGTAAGTCAACATGCATTGATCAAGAACAAATCATGGCAAACCAACCTAATACTCTTCTTTCACAGGGTAACAAGCCTTGTGCATGGGGGGAGGGAAGAAGTACTTTAGTAAGGCTTTTGGTACTGTCTCACACGAACTTCTCATAAGCAAACTAGGGAAATATAGCCTAGATGAACCTACTAGAAGGAGAGTGCACAACTGGTTAGAAAACCATACTCAAAGAGTAGTTATCAATGGTTCACAGTCAAGCTGGACAGGCTTATTGAGTAGGGTTGTGGAGAGATTGATCCTGGGACCAGTTCTATTCAATAACTTCATAAATGATTTTGATAATGGCATAAAAAGTGCACTTATAATTTAAAGTCTGAGGACAATACCACACTGGGAAGGTTGCAAGTGCTTTGGAGGACAGGACTAGAATTCAAAATGATCTTGACAAACCTGAGAAATAGTCTGAAATAAATAGGATGAAATTTAATAAGCACAAATGCAAAGTGCTACACTTAGGAAGGAATAATTAATTGTACGAATACAAAATGACTCCCTAGGGAGGAGTACTACGGAAAAGAATCCGGGGGTTATAGTGGATCACAAACTAAATATGAATCAACAGTGTAATAGAGTTTCAGAAAAAGGGAACAACATCCTGAGATCAGTGTTGTAAGCAAGACGTGAGAAGTAATTCTTCTACTCTACTCAGCACAGATAAGGCCTCAGCTGGAGTACTGTGTTCAGTTCTGGGCACCACACTTTGGGAAAGATGTGGTCAAACTAGAAAGTCCAAAGAGAGCAACAAAAATGACTAACAGTCTAGAAAACATGACCTATGAGGAGAGATTAAAAAAAACTGGGTTTGCTTAGTCTGGAGAAGAGAAGACTGAGGGAGGACATGAGAACAGTGTTCAAGTACATAAAAGGTTGTTATAAAGAGGAGGGTGATATATTGTTCACCATGTCCATTGGGAACAGGACAAGTAATGGGTTTAAATTGCAGCAAGGGAGACTTAGGTTAGATATTAGGGTAAACTTCCTAATTGTCAGGGTACTTAAGCACTGGAACAAATTACCTAGGGAGATTGTGGAATCTCCATCACTGGAGGTTTTTAAGAACAGACTAGACAAACACCTGTCAGGAACGGTCTAGATAATACTTAGTTCTACTTCAGTGCAGGCTCTCTTCCAGCAATACATTTTTCTATGATTCTGTGAGATGCTGAGAGTATGTAACTGCTATTTGCTTCCATTGATACTCCTATCTTACAAATTGTCCCCTGTAGCTGTGTAATGGCCTATATATTTTAAATGACTTGTTGAATGGAGCAATCAGAATATTTTTGGGGAAAGCACAGCTACAACCATGCTTGTTTTGAAATACTGGGCCATATCCTCAGCTGGTGTAAATCAGTGTCGCTGACTTACACTACCTGAGGATGTGGCCCACTCCCTTTACACTTACACTTCGCTCTTTGAATCTTCATCAAACCTTCTCTGCTATATGTGCGGTTTATATTTGTGATCCTAGGAGTATTTCTGAGATTGTAAAAATATTTCTATTTTTAGGGCATTTCTGGCTCTTCCAAAGCACCATCTCTCACAGGAACATCTTGATGATCTGTATGCTTCTGTGACAACCCAGTTCTGAGTTACTCTACTGTGTCTCCTCTGCTAATGGCTGACAGTTTGTGAAATACAATAAATAGGTAATAAATAGCCTGGATAACACATGTTTCAGATGTAGATAGCTATTGTAGAATAAATGAATGGTGGTTGAATCTTAAAGGAACACTGAGGATTAACAGCTATTCTTAGAAATATTTGCTTGTCACAGAGGGCTAAAGCATCCAATAAAAATGTTCCCAGTACATGAGGCTGTGATCCTTCGATCACATGCACATGAATGGACCACTGCACCTGTACTATGCCCCAGTGACGTCAATGAGGCTCTGTGTAGGTGCAAGAGTCTGCTTGCATGCATCTGATTACACAATCAGGGTTCAACTAGGTATCAGAATTAGACTTGGCAAAGAAGTAGAAAATAGGAGAACAGGACACACTCGCACTGCCAGAGGATGGGCTAGGTCACTTAACACATGATTCTCATCATTTTAAAACTTTATTAAAAGCATATTTAAACCACATGAACAGAGTTAACAAGACAGCTGGTGAATTTGGTTTTAATTGTGTTTTATGAACAGGGAAAAGGACCAACAGCCCTGTCTCTCTTTGGTAAATTCAGTTTCATGAATTTTCATCAGATGTGTTAATTACAATTTCTATTGTGCCAGAGTGAAATGCTATTCAATCAATTAATTAGATTTTGATTTATGACCCTGTCTCTCGAGGTCTTCAGGTGTTTGGTGAAAACAAAATGTATGAGTACCAACGAAAAGGGGGTGGGAATGTCAGAAGGTAAATTTCGCTAACTGCAATGTATTGTTCATGCTGAACAAGTACCCCATGATCAGATGCACTCGCCCTTACTGTTCAGTGTCGGCAACCTGGAAAGGAAGAGACAACAGGCCGGAGACAATATTTTTTGAAGTCAATTGTAGTCTTTCTGTTGACTTTAACGGGTATTGGATCAGACCCAAAATGAGAGAGGAAGGAAGGCCCCAATCCATAGGTGGTGCAGTCACATGCAAGAAGGCTGGGGGCCCTAAACATGGACAGGAAGGGAAAGGTAGAGAAATACTGTAAAAAGTGCACTCTGATTGGTAAAAACAGTGTCCCTGCCTATCCATTTTCTGATTTAGCTTTCACATCTGGATTAAAAATGAGCACTTACTTCTGCTGTACCTTGTATTTTATTTAGAGAGAGGATAAGAGGATGAAAAGGGGTGGGGCACTGACGTATAGAGCCCTGCAACCTGAGCTGAAAGGACCTGACTGCAAGTGTCAGGTCCTGGCAAGGCAAAAAAACAACTGGAACCTCTCACACACAGATTGGATAGGGTCCCCTCCTCCTGCCCCTGAGGCTAGCATGCCCCATTCCTGCCAGTCGCTGCCACTTCACTGCACAGTGTGTGTGCTGCAGAGTCTGCCTCTCACTCCCCGGCATACAGACAGCACAGCAGAGGGTGGGGAACAGCAGCAGCAGGCCGCACAGTCACTGGCACATGCAGCTGCACTGACCCCATGGGCTGGAGGCAGTGGCAGCAGTGGTGACAGCTCTGACTCAGGTTTGGAGGGATAGATCGTGTTGGAAAATGATTTGACCCTCTCGGGCTGGGGTGGGGTGGGGTGGGCTTGGGTCCAGTTCACGCTTAAAAATTAGGCCCGAGCAGACTTCTGTTGAGATGGCACATCTGTCAGGAGCCAAATGGAGGGAAAAGCTAAAGGAAGGGTGTGACGCTCTGTACCTCGGGGAACACCCTACACCCCCATGTTCATCTTTATAAAATGATTGTGTGGTATCCAATGCAAAGTTTGTCATGTTGGGTGTCTTCAGAAGGCTCATGATGCACTGAGCATGGTTGTTATAGTGATGCTGTAGTAATTGTTACAGCAATGTAATAGTAAGGTTATAGGTTACAATTTCATGTATATAGTTATGAGGATGAAAATGTATCCTCATGGCTTGGAGCAGGGATCGGCAACCTTTGGCACGCGACCCGGGCTGAGGGATTTGCTGGCCGCTGCTTTCCACAGCCCCCATTGGCCTGGAACAGCGAACCGCGGCCAGTGGGAGCCGCAATCGGCCGAACCTGCGGACGCGGCAGGTAAACAAACCGGCCCGGCGCGGGCTGCATGCCAAAGGTTGCTGATCCCTGGCTTAGAGCAAGCCCAGGCAAAGACTCTCCAAGATCAGAGAGGCAGTTCACACCTCATCAGGGCACGTATGGGACAAAGCCAGCCCAGCCTCACAGGAACAAAGGACGCTGGCCTAGGTAAGACCAAAAGAATGTGTTGGACTCTCCAGTGAGTCACCTCCTTTCCTTTGGTCAGTATGGGACTGTGATGAGGTAATGCTCACCTGACTCAGATGGGGGAGAGGGGGCAAAGCCAAGAGGGAAGAAAGGACAAGATAAAAGGGAGAGACATTTGCCATGCTCTCTCTCTCTCTTCCACCTACATCTACAGACACCACACCAATCGACTGAAGCACTGATCAAAGGGGAGAGCCTGGCTGAAGGGCAACCAGCCAGCCTTTGGTGAGAAGCATCTAAGTTTATAAGGACATTGAAAGTATTAAGATCAGCTTAGAATGTGTTTTGCTTTTATTTCATTTGACCAAATCTGATTTGTTATGCTTTGACTTATAATTGCTTAAAATCTATCTTTATAGTTAATAAATTTGTTTGTTTATTCTACCTGAAGCAGTGCGTTTGGTTTGAAGTGTGACAGAGACTTCCCTTGGGATAACAAGCCTGGTACATATCAATTTCTTTGTTAAATTGACAAACTCATATAAGCTTTCAGCTCCAGCGGGAGTAACTGGACACTGCAAGATGGAGGTTCCTAGGGTTGTGTCTGGGACTGGAGATATTGGCTAGTGTCATTTGGTTGCACGATCCTAGGAGCAGCTTACATGCTAGAGGCTGTGCGGGAACAACCTGGGAGTGAGGGTTCTCACAGCAGAGCAGGGTAAGACTGGCTCCCAGAGTCAAGGATTGGAGTGACCTAGCAGATCACCGGTCCAGATAACACCAGAACATCACAAATGGAAAGGGAGATGAGGACATCTTCCATGAGCTCTGGACAAAACATTCAAATTTCCTTCAGTTTAAAGGAGAAAGGAGCTGAAATCTGTAGGATGTCAAAATATGTAGTGGATATGCTCAGCACCACAAGAAATCTAGACTTGCCAGACATTGTATCCATTCAGTAGCAGCGAGGGGGATAATGCAAATAAGTCTGTGCTAGGGACAGTGTATCTTTTAATAAAGCAACAAAAAGCCCTGGCTGGGATGATTTAGTTGGTGTTGGTCCTGCTTTGAGCAGGAGATTGGACTAGATGACCTCCTGAGGTCTCTTCCAACCCTGATATTCTATGATTCTATGTTTTAGATACCTGAGATGTTGCTGCTTTTCACAAAGGCTACGGACTTGCCTTTAGAGTGTCCTATGACTTGTACAAGATTTGAACATTGGCTATGTAACTTTGGAATGTGAGTGATATTATTTGAAAAAGATTTTATAGCAACAATGCTTATTCATTCTTCATATTTAAGTAGATTATGTAATGATACTGAAAGCTACATTGCTCACTACATGTAGGGCTTGTGGAAAAAGAAGCTTGAAAATATCCTATTAACAACAGCTTAGTTACAACAGAAGTTAAAGATAATTCTTACTTGGGCTGTAGGGGGCAGACAATAGAGTGGTAGAGGTCCTCAGGCTTAGTACCTGGGGTGCTATTCTTCTCTTCAAGGACAATTAGATATCTCCTGCAGGACCTACTACCCAGGGCTCAACTCCACAGTCTGTTGGCTCACTGGGGGCCTCTCCGGACTTTCATCCAGATGTTGCACATATTGCTTTCCTTGTGGTGGTACGTAAGCTGCAAGCCCTACCTCACAGCCCTGCAGGCTTGTATCTAGTTGCTGCTGCAGCTCTTGCCAGCAAAAGCTTCCTATCTTGTTGGGCTCTCTGCTCCTGGTCTAGATGTGAGGCTGCACAATGAAGTCCATGGGACTTAAAACACATGTTTAAAGTTTTACGTCCATGCTTAAGTGTACTGTTGAATCAAGGCCTGAGGGCAGGTCTACAGCTGCGCCACTGTAGTGCTTTAATGAAGACACTCTACGCCAACAGGAGAGAGCTTTCTCATCAGCATAGTTAAGCCGCCTCTGCGAGAGGTGGTAGCAATGTGAGTGGGAGAAGCTCGCCCACCGACATAGTGCTGTCTACACCAGTGCTTAGGTCCATGTAACTATGTTGCTCAGGGATGTGGATTTTTCACACTCCTGAGCAACGTAGTTATACTAAAGTAAGTCTGTAGTGTAGACCTGCCCTGAGATTTTTAATAAATGTGGCAATTAATGCCAAGTGTGGTGGTGGTTTGTGTCTGGTGGACATGTGCCCAGTAGGAAATAGATTGAGAGTGCAAGAATTTATTTCAGATAGGCCACCTAAAAGCTATCAAATAGTAAGTTTCTTTGTCAGGCTTGGAAAGCTGATACATTTCGATGAAGTCAACTCACTTATAAAACCAAGTGTTTCCCAAAGAATAGCTATTCAGATTTACATGTTACATATCTTGTGGTTAATAAAACCTTTTTGCTTACCAATAAATTTTAAAATGAATAATTAAATATGCAAAAGGCAGAACTATAAAAAGGCCATGCAGTTATGCAGTGCAATGAGAAAAATAAATCTATTTGCAGACTGTTTGCATATTGATCTACATGACAGTTCAATTCTGCACAAAATTGGATAGAAAAGTAGGATATTTGTTTCCTATAGCAGTGTAGTTCCAAGTGGATGTATTCAGTCCTAAAATGCATGAGAGAAAAAGACTATCCATACTTTTATGAATTTATATCATACTGCCATATGGGTCCTACTTCTACTTACAATATTTTTTTAGATTGTTAGAAGTTTATAAAAATGCTCACAAAAATGTGGAAGCAAACCCTTTTTATATACTTCATTGTATTACATGAAATAATTCTTTACCATAATGTGAAAAGATTAGAATTCCAGATATGTTTGGCTCTTCCAGTCAAAAATGTTTTTGAAAGTGGCTATAAAGAAAACTAAATTAATGTATGGAGAATCGGTACATTAAACCATGCTTTGTTACATTTAATTTTTTCTAGTATTATTATTACAATCTAATAATATATTTAATAAAAAAGAGATTATATTTTTAAATATCGTACTTTTGACACATTTTGTATTAAACTAAAAATAATAATATTCAGCGGAAAGCGGTGGGTACATACTTGGCGCAGCTAAACCGTGCTGTCTCTGCCTGTGCTGCCGTGGCTGCACTCCTATTGATACTTGTGCTAGTTCTCACTGAGCTACCATGAGCATGTGTAGATGAGCTGGGAAATCACACTGCTCTCAGTCATTGGAACTATACCCATTTACACCAGCTGAGGATATGACTCTTGAAGTCTGATTCTACAGTGCTCATTCAGAAATGTATTTACCCACGTACTTCTGTGGGAGTTTGCCTGAGTAAAGACTACAACATCCAGCCATTTATGGTTTAATCACCAAACTTTACATGTGACTTCAATGCACAGCTACATATAAAAGGAAGATATTTTTATCCTCACTTTTATTTAAGTCAATATTGCAGTAATTTACCTAAATCCTGCATCATGGTAGAGGGTTAGACTAGGTGATCCTTGCAGTCCCTTCTAACCCTGTGGTTATATGATTCTATTATTTTAATTACAGAGAACAGTAAGTTTAGGCATTAACCAAATCTTCTAGGAACAGTTCATTAAACTATTGCAAGTTTTTTAACTTATCATCTTGTATCAGTCTTGTAGCTATGTCTAAAAATCCAAATTAAAGAATAAAAGGAGTGCACGCCCATTTCTTCTCTGACATGGTTTACGACAGCACTGGTGCAAGAGCTAGGGTTGCCAGGTGTCTGGTTTTCGACCAGAATGCCCAGTCAAAAAGGGACCGTGGCAGCTCCGGTTGGCACTGCCGACTGGGCTGTTAAAAGTATGATCGGCTCCCTGCCTGCCCTAGCTCTGCACAGCTCCTGGAAGCAGCTGCCAGGTCCCTGCAGCCCCTAGACACATGGGTGGCCAGGGAGGCTCTGCATGCTGCTCCTGCCCGAAGGGCTGGCTCCGCAGCTCCCATTGGCCAGGAACCACAACCATTGGGAGTTGCAGGGGCAGCACCTGTGGGTGTGAGGGCAGCTCGTGGAGCCTCCCTAGCTGCCCATGCATCTAGAGGATGCAGAGACCTAGCGGCTGCTTCCAGGAGCCACAGTAAGCACCACCGGACCCCAAATCCCCTCCTGCACCCCAACCCCCCGCCCCAGCCCAGAGTCCCCTTCTGCACCCAAACTCCGTCCTGGAGAGAAAGTTGGCAACCCTTGGTGAGTGCAGACCCAGAGTTCAGATGCGCATCTGCAGAGTTTACCTCCACCCTGGGTGGAGGGGATAAAGAGGCACCTTATTAGCTCCACTGCTCGGGCACTCACTCGCTACCCCTCTCTGCCAGCCACCCTGCCATCTGATCGCTGTGCCTCTCTGTGGGGCTCTGCTCTGGCCCTCTCCGCCAGCCACCCTGCTGGCCACTCACCATGCTACTCTACCAGCCACCTTGCTGGCTGCTCGCTGGCTACTCCTGCCGTCCACCTGCTCACCGCGCCTCTCCGCCTCACCAGCCGACTGTCAGTTCCCTTCCACGGCCACCTGCCTTTCTGCTGTGACCTCTGCACATTAGTCTCTTTGTAATTTTCAGCGCTTTGCAGGCTGGGCAGAAACACTGCCCCATCTCAAGTGATTTCAGCTCTCAGTGATTTTTAGCTCTTAGCAGGCAGGGCAGAAACCCAGTCCTACCACAACTGATTTCAGCTCTGATTGAGCATTTAAAATAACAAAGAGGCTCCTAATGGAGCCTATTTAGCTCTTTCTTTCAACAGTGGGGGCAGGGGGAGGAACAGGTTAAACCACTCCAGGGAAAACCCTTTGGGGAGGGTCCACACCTCCTAGCTAGGACACCTGTCCCCACCCCTCTTACTTTCACAGGGCTTTGGCATTCGAGCCCCTGGCTTAAAGAGGTCCTTTCAGCTGAGGATGACCTCTCATTTGGGACAGGTTAAGCACAGTTCTGCTTCCCTGTATTCATACAATAATGCCAACAACATTGGTAACAGCATTTCACTACCTCTGCCTTCAGTACTAGAGTGATTTGTAACCCAACACCAGCCAAAGTTGATCATTTTGAGCAACAGCGCTCAATTTGCTGGATATCTAAGCAGAGTAGGTGTGTTCATGTAAATAAAGTTTGCTCCGGAAGTCTCTCCCTCTCCCAGCTAACTGTCAGGGGAGAATTCATTCCGTTCATTTAAACCCTTACATCCACCCCTCAGCCGAGAATTTGTTGTCCTAGCAAATCATGCTCCAGATTATACCAACTGCATGAGTTCTCCTCAAAGGGTCTGAGGAAACCCACTATGGCTGCCACAAGTCTGTGATCTAAGTGTATCACTTCCTCACTAACCACTCCAGGCTCATCGTACGTTAGCTTGTTTACTGGCCTTACAACCCTGTCACACCTATTGAGAGTGGGCATGACAAGGGCAGGGGGGACTTCTTCTGGGGCCAAGGATGGTGAGGGTCCCCTTAAGGGTACCCCCACTACTGGCACAGGTCCCTGCATCTCTTGCTATGGTACTGGAATGTCCAGAGCACCTGGGATATCTTCCACTTGTATGCCCCCTCTATCCAACAACCTAGGTGTGTCATCACAGGCCTGTTTTTCTTCCAGGAGGTCTGGGAAGGTTGGTGGGACAAGCTCATTGTCCCAGGCTGGTCTCATCGTTGATGGGGGGTTGCCAGCAACAGGCCTAAATTCTTCTGCCCTGGGGTTTAGAGCTGAAGAAGTGGAGCTCTCACTGGGTTCAAATGATGGAGGCCGGAATCTGGTCTCTATTCTAGGATACTCCATGGTAGTGCCCTCCTCTTCAGACTCACACTCAGATGTGCTAGATAAAGGTAGATTAGGCCCACAGGGCCCATCGCGCGTGTTGGGTGGTGGATTTGGTCCAGCACCCCTTTTTTGCCCAGGTCCCATGTCATAGTCCATTCCATAAGGGGCGCCTACCAATTCCCCCACAGGCAGTGGGAGGTTCCTATGTACCGTCTTTATTTGCCCTGACCCTGTCTCAGGTTTAATCTTGTGGACCGGCAGATCTCCCAGCTTTTCCACCACCAGGTAAGGTATTGCCTTCCATCTATCAGCAATCTTGTGTTTGCCAGCAACATCCAAATTCCGTAGCAGAACTCTGTCCCCATGCGGGAGCTCCTGCGAATGCACCCTAGCATCATACCGGTGCTTGTTACTATCTGAGTTCTTGCGGGCAGCAGCTGTAGCCAAGCGATATGCATCCGGCAGTTTTTCTCTTAGTCGGAAAACATACTGCAGTTGTGTCTCATAGCTTTCTCCATCATCTGACACTCCAAAGCACAGGTCTATGGGTAATCTTGACTCTTGCCCAAACATCAAGAGATATGGGGCGACTCCTGTAGCATCGTTCTCTGTGGCATTGTAGGCATGCACCAAAAATGCAACATGGCTCCAGGTTTCTTTCTGCTCTGGACGTAAAGTCCCCAGCATATCCAACAGAGTCCAATTAAATCACTCTGGCTGAGGGTCACCTTGTGAGTGATAAGGTGCTGTTCTGGACTTAATTCCTGCCATCCTTAGCATCTCCTTCAGGAGGTGACTCTCAAAGTCCCGTCCCTAGTCAAAGTGTATCCGAGCCAGGAATCCATGCACTGAAAAATATTTCTCCCACAACACTCAAGCAGTGGTGGTGGCCCTCTGGTCATGAGTGGGATATGCCTGCATATACCGTGTAAAATGGTCAGTCACTACTAAAATGTTCCCAACATTCCTCCTGTCCACTTTTAAAGACAAGAGATCGATGCATACCAGCTCCAAAGTTTTGTTGCTGGCGATAGTCTTCAGATATACTGCTCTAGTGGGCAGTTTTCCTTTGAACACACTGAGCGCATGTCTCATATTTCTTGTGTACGTCCTCAGCCATCTGGTGCCAGTAGAACCTACTACGAATAAGTTCCAGGGTTCTCTCCATTCCCAAATGTCCCAAGTCATCATGCAGGGCCCTCATGGCCAGGGCTCTGTATCCTTTTGGTAGCACTAGTTGTGTTCATTGATTTTGCACAGAGGGGTACTCTTTGGGGAGGGCCTCAGGGAGTTTGTCAGTGTCACATACAAGATGAGGGGGACGGAAGGAAGTGTAACTCAAACCAGCTCAGACTCTCTTTTGGTTTGGCCCTTTGTCTTTGAAACAAATTAAACATTAGGAGCAATCAAAGATTAATCATACCCAACGTTTGGGAAGCTAACTGAGACAGCCTTTGCTAGAACCAGAACATTTTAATAGATCTAATTATATATTCTCTTAAAGATTCATGACAAGCCTGCTGTTGCCTCCTTCCTTTACTGGTGAGAATGCTGTTAAAAGTCAAGACCATTAAAGACTTTTTGACAAGTCTGTTTTAATTGCCGCGATTCCCAGATGAGAAGGAGCTGTATAAAATGATGGCATACAACTTTTTTTCCCCAAATGGTTATTTAAAGAAGCAATCTCATTAAACCAGCTGTAAATGCTGTGTACAATCCATACCTTAATGATACCCAGACCAGTTTTTCATTTGGATTCCAATGGCTTGCACTTTGCCAGAAAGATTACAGGATCAGCATGATATTTGTTAATTTTTAATAACACCACCATCACTGCCTGGGGAGAAAAAGCAACACTGCTGAAAACACTGAAGTAAATTACTGTATTTTCAAACTTTTTGTTTATGCTGATATATCAAGCCCAAAATCGGCTTGGATGTCAGTGAAACTCGGATCAGCGATTTGAAATTAATAATGGCTTAAGTACACCCCAAAAGATCCAGCTGCATTAGACACTTTTGGACACTTCTTGAGATTTAATGTGATTTGCATACAGGTAACATTTACAGACCTTACCCAGGCGTGAGTCCCCATTGTGCTTGGCACTGTACAAGCATGGGGTAAGGTCCTCAGCCCTGCTTCAGTCCCTTTTCACCAGGTAAAAGGCCAGAACAGCATAAGGGGGCCCCACAATTGCAGACAGGGAAGGATTCCTCTGGTGCAGACTCTGCAGAGACAGACCTAAGGCTACCTTCCTAGAGCCCCCTTGGAAGCCCTGACATAGGGGGACATGTCAGGACAGAGCTGAGGGTGGAAGGGGTATGTGAGGGGCAGGGCCGTAGCATGTGGTGCTGCAGAAATTCCAGGCAGCGCTGCAGCCCATAGGGGAGCCTGAAAAGGTTCTTGCAACTTAGAAAGGCCCTCCGGACTGTCTATGTTATGCCAGGTGCCTCTTGAGTCCCCAGAGAGGCCCAGGATTGGGACGGTGCAAAGGCCATCCTAAAGCTGCCTCAGATGCCCCTCTCTTGGGCTATGGAATCTCACCCACTGAAGAGAAGCCAAGCTCTGCCCCCAAAGAGTTTACACTCTAAAAAACAAAACAATAAATAAGCAATTGTCCGAAGCTCAGAACTAGTCAATTAGCAATGCTACACTCAACCTACCACCATCCCCTGAGCCCCGCTACCATTCATTATTGCATCTGCACCCTGGACAGCCCTCCCACATAAGAGACAAGTGAACCTCAGTCTGAGAGCAGAGAGGAAAAGTTTCTTTAATTGTAAAAAAAAAAGGTGAAGGCTTGTTCTCGGACACTTCCCCTCCCGGGGAATCTTTATTCCTGGTGGCAGTGGGCAGAGGGACCAGGTGGCCTGTCCCAATGTCTCCCCTCCTATTTCAGCTGCTGCCTGACAGAAACACCTCATTTATTATAGTTTGGAGTTTGTGCCTTTTCTTACCATAAGACATATCAGGGGCGACAACTTACCGTGGGGAGGGAGAGGAGTCAAAGGCATCCCAGAGCTACTACTCTGGTAAGCAAAAAGAATACAGTGGGATTAGTAAGTATGTATGTACTGCTGCAACAGACATGCTGCCACACACAGGTGTACGTGCAGTCAGAATGTGTATTAAAGCCCAGCCATTTCTAACTGAAATACAAACTTACTGGAATAGTTCCTAGACTTTCTGGAATAGTCAATGGCTATTAGCCAGAATGGGCAGGGATGGTGTCCCTAGCCTCTGTTTTCCAGAAGCTGGGAATGGGCGACAGGGGATGGATCACTTGATGATTACCTGTTCTGTTCATTCCCTTTGGGGCACCTGGCATCGGCCACTGTCGGAAGACAGGATACTGGGCTAGATGGACCTTTGATCTGACTCAGTATGGCTGTTCTTATGTAATCACTTCAACAGGCGGCGGGTGTGAGGGAAAGAATAGTAATGGAAAAACTCTAGCTCTCTTCAATTAGGTTTTATAACAGCAGTGAAACACGACAGGGGAGAGCTTAGATGGGTATTTGTTTTCATGGCAACACACATTCCTCTTTGCACCTATGACTTCAATATTAGAGGCTTTGCTATCAAGCATATTATTTATGCTTGACAGCATCGACTCTACCCGTTGATTACTTTTATACCAAATGAGATCCTTACAACTCAAGGGTGCAGAAGGAGGCAGGGCCCATTGTTAGAGTAGATGCTAGATAGTTTAGCATGAGGCACTGCTTCTGATATTTTTAGCAGTTTATTTTTCAAGTAATTTAGACTAATAATACTGGAAAAGATGGACTTAAGTAGTATTCTTAAAGTAACAGGGTGGGTTTTTTTCATTTAAGTATATTGCATCTGCCCTTTGTGCAGTATGCCATTCAATCCAGGAAATGATTTTCTTGCTGGAGTCTAAAGTATCAGTTAATGTGGGTGAAGAGTTCTGTGATATCGAAAAAGGAAGTGAGGAAGTGGAAAAGCATCCTTTTAATTCCAGTCATGCATGTGCCTTTTTATAGACAGCTATAGGCTTAATGAGATCCGTCTCTCCTAAAGATGCATTAGCACTGATCATCGGTTAGGCTGGCACATAAGACACCTTTAATCAAAATGAAAGACAACTTTTCCCAATTCCACTCCTCCTAAATGGTAATTAAGAATGATGCCATTCCAAGTTCACAGAGCAGACTGAGGGAAGTGATCAGTACCATATAGCAATGGTGTTTTCTTTGGGATTTGTTTTAAGGAGGTAATGCATGGTTATATCACTATAGATTATTGAGTAAAGGCCCATCTGGCCATCTACTATCTGGCCTGCAGACTGGTACTGAAATACCATTGTTATTGCTATACAATGGAAAACTTGTGCAACTTCAATATTAGGTCATTAATTAATTCGTATTTTTGAGAAAATGTAGGCAAGGAAGGGCAAAACCCCCTCCCTTGTGTAATTGTTATTGCAGAGGGGTGGTATTGTGCTGCATTTAAGGCTCAATACCACTGATGGAATAACTCCATCAGCTGAGGATTGAACGCTGCACTATTGGATAAATAGCAAGTCTTATTCTATTGCTTGTAGATGCCTGGGGAGCTCTTAAAAGAAATGCATTAGTGCTGCACAAGGCTCAAATAGAGAGGGTACTATGGAGAAAACAGTGCCCCCCATAGAAATGAGGTTAATAATTCAGAGAGAGAGCAGAACCGAAGGACCAATTCCTCTTAAATATTTAAGGCTGTGTCTTGATGCCCTTACTCAGTCTGAGTCGCACGGAATTTCATGGGACATTTGTGGAGTAGAGTTTCGCTCAACTTGAATAAGGGGCTCAGAGGCTGTAACTTAGTATTCAAGCTGTAATATTAGGTCATGGCAGCACTGGTGAGGAATTTAAGGAAAACTAGTTGACCTGGAACAGAAGAACAGCTGAAACAATGTGTGGTTGAATTCCTTCAAGAGATTTGAGATCCTCAGAGATTGTCTAAATCTACACTGGAAATAGCAAGAGAGAGAGAGAATGATTTAGCAAGAACATAGCTCATTACTGCCTAAACCCTGACAGTGGCAGATAAGCTTTGTTAAAGTTTCAAGACAAAGTACACGTTCCAGTGGGATAATCAAAAGAAATCAGAGGTCATCTTTCAAGAGCACTGAATTTACATTTTTAATGATTATTTCCTTCAGTTCCCCAGGCAATGAAAGGCCTAACACATCAATCCTTAATGTGCTTCAGGAAGTATATTTCTGCTGTAACTCAATACTTGGCAACTTGATTGCTACATAACGGAAACTTTTATGGATTTAATATCACAGCGGAGTGTCTTAGATTTAAATGCAGTGACCTTTTTGGTCAAGCTCAATCCTGAAACTAGAGTGTCCACACCAGAGGATGCAGCTCACCAGAGAACTAAAAGGCACATTAGTGGATCAGTCTCACTTTGTTCAACCACTGTGCTTCATTCTCATGCCACCCACCTTTCCTCTCGCTATCTGTCTCAGTTCATCTCAAACTGAGGAAACGCCTTTACTGTCTTGCCAAAGGTGTGTAAGGACCTTTAGGACCATTTTTTGGACCCATATTTATTACCTTTCCCTCTGACTCCTTTTATTTTGGCTTGTGTTCCTGAAGTGAGTCCCATACATTAACTCAGTTCATTGTGGATTCAGAGTGTGTTTGTTGTTAGATTGTCTCATAGGCACCGACTCCAGGAGTGCTCCGGGGCTCAAGCACCCATCGAAAAAAAATAGGGGGTGTTCAGCACCCACGAGCCATAGTCATAGGCAGCGCATGACTCTTGCATACGGGGAGGCTGGGTGGAAGTGCTGGAAGCTCCCTAGAAGTGTGTGTGTGGGGGCCCACTGGTGCCCAGACCATGGCCCCACCCCCCGCTCCACCCCAAAGCCCCACTCCCAGTCCATCTCTTCCCCCGAGGCTCTGCCCCCACTCTGCCCTCCCACCTCTGCTCTGCTTCTTTCCCTGAGGCCCCCTCCCCCCAAGGTGCCCCCGGCCGCTCCTCTACGCCTCCTCCCCTGAGGCCCTCCTGCTCATCCTTCGCTCCCCTCCATTTCCTCCCCCAAGGCACCCCCCACCCACTTCTCTCTGCCCCCTCCCACGAGTCCCCCCATTCCTCTCTGCCTCCTTCTCCAAGGCCCCCCCCCACCCACTAGGATACCAGTGATAGACACACATTCAATAATTAGAATATGAAAGAAGCATATAAATATGCTGAAAATAGCCTCCCCCCAAAACTCACAGAGCTTCTCCCCACTTCCCCCCGGAAACACACACACCTTTTCAAAAGCACCCACCGGCAAAAACAAAAAGTCAATGCCTGTGGATTGTCTTCATAATACTCTCTCATGTTAATAATACTGCACAGTGCCTTGGATGGGATGGCCAGGGGGGACTTCAGAAATACAGTTTTTCTTTTCATCCAATGGTGCCTATTGTCAATTGTAATACGATTTAAAAACAGAGTAGGAGTCCCCGGCCTGAGCCCTTTGCCAAGCCAGATGCTCACTCAGGCCTGTTATCATAGAAAGGAGCAGCAAAGCAGCTGAATTGCGGAGCAGCACCAGCCAGTAGTCTCCAGAGAAGCAGAGCTGTGGGCTTCGTGAGAGATGTGTTGTTTATGTGTCAGACATTAAACCCACGAGGCTTTGCAGTCTGCAACAGAGCAAATCAGAGTGGGTTTAAAACAGCACTAGGGTTACCATACGTCCGGTTTTTCCCGGACATGTCCGGCTTTTTGGTAATCAAACCCCCGTCCGGGGGGAATTGCCAAAAAGCCGAACGTGTCCGGGAAAATACCGGCCGGGCAGTTCCCCTCCCGGGCTCCAGCTGCTCTGCTCCGGCGGCGCAGGGTCCGGAGGCAAGGGGGCTGCCCGAAGCCGGTAGCGCTCGGGCAGCCCTTTTCGCGTGGCTGGGAGGGAGGAGGGGGAGTTAGGGCGGGACTTTGGGGAAGGGGCGGGGAATGGGCGGAATTGGGGCGGGGAGGGGGCGGAGTTGGGGCGGGGTGGGAAAGGGGCGGGGCCAGGGCCCCGTGGAGTGTCCTCTTTTTTTATTTTTTAAATATGGTAACCCTAAACAGCACCCAAAAGAGACATGAAAGTCTCAGTATTTTTTATGTTAAACTAGTGCTCATTATTCATCAGAAAAGCTCACTTACATACTGTATTAAAAGATAGGGTGATAAAAGATAAGACGGTAATGTAGCTACAAAATTGTTATTAGAGCTTTTACTTCTACTCCCACAAAAATCTAAGCACTTCTAGATATTCCTTCCTCACTATTATTCTCAAGTCATTACCCAATTAAAAGGTTTTCAGACACGGCCTGTTCTCATTCTCATTGAAGTCAATTCCAAACATTCCTTTGCCTTCAGTGGTTGAAAGATTTACACACAATGCACAAAACATATACCCCTTCTGTGGGCTATTTTAAAGTGTAATAAAGTCTCCTTGCTTTTTGTGCCAATGGACATACCTGATTTCAATTTAATATCATCATGGCTCTCAGTTGGCTTAAGCCAAATCCTGAACTCTTTCCGGGGTACTATTGCTAGAGTGTTCAGTTAGATGCCGATTCAGGAAAGGACTTAAGCAGATGCTTAATTGGGGCTCAACCATATACTAAAGACAAAGCACCTTTTTATGAACCTTTTCTGAATAAGGCTCCTTTCCTTAATCTAGGCCTTAATTTGGAAGGAGCGGGGGATACATGTAGCATATAATGAAAGCATCATGTTATTTTACAAAACAAACTAGCATCAATTTTTCTTTTGTATTATTCCAAATTATATTTTATGTCCACTTTAAGGCTCCTGAAAAAGGGGCTAAATGAAAACGAGTATCAGGTCTTTAGAGTCTGTATTATATAAAACTCTGGAATGCATTGACGGCATTGTGAGAAAAGTGGCTTGTTGAACTTGCTAACTAATTTTTATGGAGACAAAATTGCCAACACAGAAATTATCTTTTATGAAAAGAAATGTGTAGTTATAGATTCACAATAGCAGCATGGGCATTTTTTAAACCTATAAATGAATTGTGCTGGCCTTACATAATGCTAATTTCTGTGGGTTTTTTTTAAGGTATCAGTGTCAAAGCTGTATCCCCACTTTGAACTTTAGGGTACAAGTGTGGGGGCCTGCATGAGGACTTCTAAGCTTAACTACCAGTTTAGTTCTGGTCCGCTGCCACCATTCCCTTCCCTGGGAAGCTTTGAGAAACCTTTCACCAATTCCCTGGTGAATACAGATCCAAATCCCTTGGATCTTAAAACAAGGAGAAATTGACCCTTCCCCCCTCCTTCCTTTCACCAACTCCTGGTGAATACAGATCCAAAACCCTTGGATCTTAAAACAAGGAGAAATTGACCCTTCCCCCCCCCCTCCTTCCTTTCACCAACTCCTGGTGAATACAGATCCAACTCCCTTGGATCTAAAAACAAGGAAAAATCAATCAGGTTCTTAAAAAGAAGGCTTTTAATTAAAGAAAAAGGTAAAAATCATCTCTGTAAAATCAGTATGGAAAATAACTTTACAGGGTAATCAAACTTAAAGAGCTCAGAGGACCCCCCTCTAGCCCAGGTTCAAAGTATGGCAAACAAAGATAAACACTCTAGTAAAAGGTACATTTACAAGTTGAGAAAACAAAGTAAAACTAAGACGCCTTGCCTGGCTTTTTACTTACAGGTTTGAAATATGAGAGACTTGTTTAGAAAGATGGGGAGAACCTGGATTGATGTCTGGTCCCTCTCAGTCCCAAGAGCGAACAACCCCCAAACAAAGAGCACAAACAAAAGCCTTTCCCCCCCCCCCCCAGATTTGAAAGTATCTTGTCCCCTTATTGGTCCTTTGGGTCAGGTGTCAGCCAGGTTACCCGAGCTTCTTAACCCTTTACAGGTAAAAGGATTTTGGAGTCTCTGGCCAGGAGGGATTTTATAGTACTGTACACAGGAGAGCTGTTACCCTTCCCTTTATAGTTATGACACGCCCCCCAAATCACAGATAGTGTTGGACGTTCGGTTCCACACTGGCTGTGATTTCTTCCTGGAGCTCTAGGAGAAAACAGAGTTAATAAGACACATGTACCTTTAGACATACTACTGATTATTAAAAAACTAACAATATGTTCCAGTCCAAGAACAATTTTTAACCAGTTGACTCTGGGAAACTTTCCCAGGAGAGTGCAAAGCTTGTGCACAGCTCCTTGATCTGCTATCGCTGCAGACGTCCAAGGGTCGTGGAGAGGTTCACCTCTTCCACGCCACCATCCTGTTTTTTTTCGTAGTAGACACCTTCAGGCCACTCCGCGTCATCTGTTTCCTGGGCTGTAAACTGGCAAATGTTTAATTCTCTGGAATAAAAGGGCTTAAGAGAATTAACATGGTATACCTTAGGCTTTATGTTGGAGGTGGGGGAGGCTATGAGATAGTTAACAGCTCCTAGGCGCTCCTGGACCGTGAATGGTCCTTCCCACGACGCTTCCATTTTATGGGCCTGGAACGCCTTTAAGACCATGACTTGGTCTCCTACTTTGAAGGACCGTTCTCTGGAATGTTTATCATACCAGGCCTTTTGCTCTTCCTGAGCATCCTTTAGGTTTTCTTTAGCAAGGGCTAAAGAGTGTCGGAGGGTGCTTTGTAGGTTGCTTACAAAGTCTAGAATGTTAGTTCCTGGAGAAGGCGTAAACCCCTCCCATTGCTGCTTCACCAACTGTAATGGCCCGTTAACCTCGCGGCCAACACAAGTTCAAATGGTGAAAACCCTAAACTGGGATGTGGTACAGCCCTGTAGGCAAAAAGCAACTGCTGCAACACTAGGTCCCAATCATTGGAGTGTTCATTTACAAATTTACGTATCATGGCCCCCAAAGTTCCATTAAACCTCTCCACCAGACCATTGGTTTGATGGTGATGAGGGGTGGCAACCAAGTGATTCACCCCATGAGCTTCCCACAGGTTTTTCATGGTCCCTGACAGGAAATTAGTTCCCAAATCTGTAAGGATGTCAGAGGGCCACCCTACCCTGGCAAAAATGTCTGCTAATGCCTGGCACACACTTTTAGCCCTGGTGTTGCTTAAGGGTACAGCTTCCGGCCATCGGGTAGCAAAATCCATGAAAGTCAGTACGTACTGCTTTCCTCTGGGTGTCTTCTTTGGGAAAGGACCCAGAATATCCACAGCTACTCGCTGAAATGGGACCTCAATTATGGGTAGTGGCTGGAGAGGGGCTTTAACCTGGTCTTGGGGCTTTCCCACTCGTTGGCACACCTCACAAGACCGGACATAATTAGCAACGTCCTTGCCCATTCCCTCCCAGTGGAAGGACTTCCCCAACCGGTCTTTGGTTCTGTTCACCCCAGAATGGCCACTGGGATGATCATGGGCTAAGCTCAAGAGCTTTACCCGATACTTAGTGGGAACTACCAACTGTCTTTGAGGATGCCAGTCTTCCTGGTGCCCACCAGAAAGAGTCTCCTTGTATAAAAGTCCTTGTTCTACAACAAACCGGGATCGGTTAGAAGAGCTGAGAGGCGGTGGGGTACTCCGTGCCGCCGCCCAAGCTTTCTGAAGGCTGTCATCTGCTTCCTGCTCGGCCTGGAACTGTTCCCTTGATGCTGGAGACATCAGTTCCTCCTTGGACTGTGGACTGGGGCTTGGTCCCTCTGGAAGCGATGCAGGTGCTGGGGCTGTTTCCATTGACTGTGAACCGCTGTCCGCTGGTGCACTATGTGGTATTTCAGGCTCTGGCTGAGCCTCTTGGGTAGGGTTATCTGCTGCTTCCACCAGTTCAGGCTCGCTGGTGCCCTCTGGCGTTGGAGTTGTAGATGGGTTTGCAAGCGCTGGACTCAGTGCTGGCAATGGTTCTGGTGCTGGCTGCGTTGCCAGTTCCGGTTCTGGGACTGGCTTTGGCTGGGTCTCTGGGATTGGATCCACTACGGCTGTTGCAGTCGTTGGCAGGGGATCCGGTTCCACCACCTTTGTTTGGGTCTCTGGTAACACAGACGGGGCCCTGGTGGACGGCTCAGGAACAGGGATGGGGTGAAAGCTTGCTTAGCCTGGCTGCGGGTGACTATTCCCACCCTCTTGGCTAGCTTCACATAGTTGGCCAAGTCTTCCCCCAGCAACATGGGGATGGGATAATTGTCATAGACTGCAAAAGTCCACATTCCTCACCAGCCCTTGTACTGGACATGCAACTTGGCTGTAGGCAAGGTTACAGACTGTGACACGAAGGGTTGAATGGTCACTGGATGCTCCGGGTTGATGAGTTTGGGGTCCACTAGGGATTGGTGGATAGTTGACACTTGTGCCCCAGTGTCCCTCCAAGCGATAACCTTCTTTCCGCCCACTCTCAAGGTTTCCCTTCGCTCCGAGGGTATGAGAGAGGCATCTGGGTCTGGGGATCTTTGGTGTGATTGGGGTGTAATGAACTGTAATCGGTTGGGGTTCTTGGGGCAGTGAGCCTTTATATGCCCCAGTTCATTACATTTAAAACATCGCCCTGCTAAGGTATCACCGGGGCGATGTTGGTTGATGGAGACTGGTGTGGTGGGGTGAGAAGGCGTCTGGGGTTTCCCTTGGGATTTGGGTGGGGCCTTGGGTTGTCCCCGGTGATAAGGTTTTGTTTCGGCTTGCCCCTTCTGATATTCGCTCCAACTGCTACTAGCTTTTTTCTTTTCTGTCACCTCCACCCATTTGGCTCCAATCTCCCCCATCTCGGTTACAGTTTTGGGCTTCCCATCTAGGATGTACCTTTCTATTTCCTCAGGAACACCCTCTAAAAACTGCTCCATTTGCATTAGGAAGGGCAACTCTTCCGTAGATTTAACATTTGCTCCTGATATCCAGGCATCCCAATTTTTCCCAATGTGGTAGGCATGTCGGGTAAATGACACATCGGGTTTCCACCTTAGGGCTCTGAACTGCCGACGGGCATGCTCGGGTGTTAGCCCCATTCTGATTCTGGCCTTGTTTTTAAAAAGTTCATAACTGTTCATGTGTTCCTTAGGCAGTTCAGCCGCCACCTCCGCTAAGGGTCCACTGAGCTGTGGCCTCAGCTCCACCATGTACTGGTCTGCAGGGAGGCTGTACCCAAAAACCTAAGAACCGGTTCCCTACCGGGTCCTCGGCAGCACTTCGGCGGCGGGTGTATGTGTGTCTTCACTCACTCCGGGTTTTCAGTGACATTTCAGCGGCAGGTACTTCACCCGGAGTGAGTGAAGACCCCCCCTGCCGCTGAAGTGCCGCCAAAGACCCGGTTGGGAACCGTGCGGTGAGTATAAGCCCCACGTCCCTGTCTCCCCCGGTGACCCTAACCCACGTCCTGCCCCCGACTGCCCCCCTCAGAACCCGCAACCCATTAACCCGCTCCTTGTCCCCTGCCACCCCCTCCCGAGACCCCTCACCCTAACTGCCCCCCAGGACCTCACCCCCTACCCTGACCACCCCCGCCCGAGACCCCCCACCCTAACTGCCCCCCAGGACCCCACCCCCTACCCAACTTGCCCCGCTCCCTGTCCCCTGACTGCCCCGACCCCATCCACCACCACCCCGACAGACTCCCGGAACTCCCACACCTACCCAACCCCGCCCCCCCATTCCCCATCTCCTGACCGCCCCCCCCCCAGAGCCTCTGCCCCCTCCAACCGTTCCCTGCCCCTTATCGAACCCCTCCTCCCAGCCCCGGCCCGGCCCCCTTACCATGCTGCTGTGTATGGATGCCGCGTGGCCGCTGGAGCTCGCAGCTCCCCCCCCTTACCATGCCGCTCAAAGCGGCAGGAGCTGCAGAGCTGCCCAGAGCGCTGGCGCTGGTAGCGCAGCGCACTGGGGCTCTGCGAGGGGGAGGGGAGTGGGGGAGGGGCCGGGGGAGTCTCCCCAGCTGGGAGCTCAGGCGGACCAGGCAGGATGGTCCCGCGGGCCGGATGTGGCCCGCGGACCGGAGTTTGCTCACCCACCCGCCCCTTTAGGAACTGGTTCTACACCGGCTTCTAAATTTAACAACCAGTTCTTGTGAATCGGCTCCAGCTCACAAATGTAAGCACAGAATGATTCTGAAAATCTGCTTCATAGACGACTCCTTCAGATCGGCTGTAGAGACCAACAAAAATCCAAGGAGTTCCTTAAAAGTAGCTACTCCAGTCAAAACAGTTAATAATTAATAATGAAATAAAAACATTTAATAATGCAAGTAAGTCTCACCTATTGTGCAGAAGTGCAAGCCAACATCATTTGGATTATTCTGCCGAACCAAAACTTTCCTTTTATTGTTGTTGGGCAAAGTATCAATGTAATCTCTATAACAGCACAATATGTTCTTACTCAGGGGTCAGCAACCTCTGGCACACGGCTCGCCAGGATAAGCACCCTGGCGGGCCAGGCCAGTTTGTTTACCTGCCGCATCCGCAGGTTCGGCCGATCGCGGCTCCCACTGGCCGCGGTTCGCCGTTCCAGGCCAATGGGGGCTGCGGGAAGCGGCGCGGGCCGAGGCTGAACCCTCCGGACGCGGCAGGTAAACAAACTCACCCAGCCCGCCCACGTGCCAGAGGTTGCCGACCTCTGTTCTTACTAAAGAAAGTTACCTGTTGCCTAGCGCATTTCCTACATGATTAAAACAGAAGCCATGCTTTTTTTTCTTACTGCATAAGTGACTGAATACTAGAAGCCAGGTGAAAGTTATTTGCCTCTTGCTCTTCCATTTTCATGAAAAGATGCATCAATAGGTCACATTATTGCTATTCCTGGGCCGTAACTTCATCTAACGCTGCTCACTAGTATCTTTCATTCTTGTAATGATCTCAGCTAAGGTGTGATACATGCAGGAGAATTGTAAGCAGCTGAACTTTATTTCCTGATACCAGTCACCTGATATAGATCAGGGCTACAAATGTTTAATGCTTCTGTCACATGATTGGTCAGTTACCACTCACTCCAGTAGCTACTGGAGTAAAATAGATCAGATAAGTTCTTATTGTAACATTTGATGATAAGCCTTAGTTTTTTAGGCCTAACAAATCGAATGCACAGGGCTGCAGACATGGACTATGTTTAGCTGTGCCTCTAATTGCCATTTGTTTTGATTAGCATTTAAGCTGATTGTGGATTTTAACTTACCAAAGTTATTGCTCACATACCGGCAGCAATGCGATCACTGGTAGCGACGGCTGGTGAAGCCACTATCCCTACAGGCTACCCTGTCAAGCCCTATCTCCCTTCTTCCAGCAGCGTGTACACTGCTGTAATGGGACTTGGATGTTTGCAACCTTTCCAACAAGGGGAAGGTTGACAAGTGGCCCCTCGGCACTTGCATTAAAGTGCTGCGGCCACAGTCACAAGCTGTAGCCAGTACAGCTTCCAGATGCTTAAGGCAGAAGAACCAGGAAAGTAGCTGTGCCCATTAGTTTTACAATGCGGAGTAGCTATGCCTGCCTCACAGGCCAGAAAGGAACAATGCTTTTTGTCAGCCTGTGTTTCCTCACCTCTTGTCTCCCTGTCAGAGAGTCAGAAAAAGCTAAAGAAAGGCTTTTTTAGGTTTTAATACAGCAAACGTAACATATTTATAACCTAGGATATGTTGGCTATTTGAGCAGGGGAGGAGTGATCCACTATCTCTCAACTTTCTTCCCCACTACTGTTGTTTCTCTTTTGACATCTGTGGGGAAATCTCTGAGGTTCATTTCAGACCCCTGCTATCCACTAGAAAGAGAACTCTACCCCCTTGGTGAGTGTGAGATGACTGATTAGGAGCCTGTCACTGTCACGTAGCTTAAGATAACAAGCAACGCTCATGTTAAAATAAACAAAGGAGTCATCCTGATGTTGCTTTCAACACATCAGGGTTCCTGTCTCAGCTGCCCTAAAAACGGAAAATTGTGCTTACATTTAGTGCAGTCACTTCCTGTTGGTTTCAAAAGTCATTTTATCTAAGGTGCACATAGCTCTGTCTCCTTCATGCCACTCTAGGCACACGTGACTGGCAAACTGACTTTGTCCGGAACTGCTGTGACTGTCAAACTGTATATCTGTTGTCACTGCCACCTTGTAATCAACTCGATTTGCCACATTACTGAACAGACTTGATTTTTCAGCCTACACAAATGAAATTAGTTAGCTCTTGAACACCCTAAGTCACATTGCCACTTGTTATTGCATGCCTAGCCGTATCGAGTTGATTAAGCTAAATGTGAGAGAAATTACAGAATGAGTGGATAAAGGGAGCATAGTCAATGGAATATATTTCGATTTTAGTAAAGAATCTGATACAGTGCCTCTCAAAATCTTACTTGAAACCTTGCATTGAAATCGGCTTGTCGTGGGAATGGAAAACTGGCTCAGCCTTATAATGATCAATGATACGGTGTCAGGTTGAGGGAACTGGTTAGTAGACAACGGAAAGGTCCATTTTTGTTCCTGCTAATCTAAAGATGGAGCAAACAGCGCACTAATGAAATTCACAGGTAGTATCAAACAGAGAAGGGTGTGACACCAGTCAGAACACAGAAATAATAAAAAAGGAAACGAGAGAGATTAGAAACATGGGCAGAAAACAACAAAATGAGATTCACTTTGAAAGATGCAGATTTACATGTGTGAGGAATAAAGATTCAACAATGGAAAAGGAAAAACTTAATGCTGCAGGAGACCTACAGATGCCATGATGGTAATTTGCTGCACTAATGTAAAAATATTAGGGCCAGATTCTTTCGCCATCTAGCAACATAGGTGTTGGAACTAGTGGTGCTGGGGGTGCTGCTGCACCCCCTGGCTTGAAGTGGTTTCCATCATACAGGGTTTACAATTTGGTTCAGTGACTCTCAGCATCCCCACTATAAAAATTGTTCCAGCGCCCTATCTACCAATGAAGTTAAAAGGAGCTATAAGTGAAATCTTGACCCTGGCTATACATCCTCTGTGTGGGTAAGTCACCTCTTGGTTACCCTTATTGTTGGTAGCAACGTGGGATTGATCATCATTACTGCCCCACAACAGAGCCTGACAGCTACTCCTCTTTTTCCACGGGGATGGGGGGGGGGGCAGGGCTGGGGAATGGGCACAGCTTTGACACCACTCTCTTCCCTGCCAAAACAAAGTCCAGCGCAGCTGAGCTAGTGCAGAGGTGGGAACAATCACAGCCAGCCGTAGAACAAGTGCTGATTAGTTCTACCCCACAGAAAGGGAGGAATCAGGGACCACTTTGCGACTCAGAGTCATTATCTGGTCCCTGGCCTGCTCCCAGGACAGCACAACTACATGCTACCCCTTACTTGGAGCTTCCATAGTAGAGTGATATGAAGAGTGTATTCCGCCTTAAAAATCCCTGGGACAAAACAGGCCTCAGTACTGCTGGTACTACGTGCGCTATCCATAGCAAGCTGACCAACCATCATATGGTTCATAGAAATGTCACTGGTGGTGAGTAGCCAGGCTTGGTTTCATTTTGCTAATTTCCTCCAATAAAATATTAATTTGGAGCTGACTGCAGATAAGCTTTGACAGGAACTGTCCACTAGCGAAAATATGCCTAAACCTGTTAAATCTAATTGCGTACTGATGGAAAGTGGAGTGGGGAAAGGTTAATTCACAGGACAAGGACAATACCACCAAGAGTCTCCGGTACTCATTGACATTCCTTAGTTCAGTTGCTTCTCTCTTGGTGCTCCTAGTACATGTCCCTGACATTATAGTAAGTTTGCAAAGTAAGAGCTTCATAACTATTAATTTCCTCTGTGTCACTAAAGCAGGTGCCCTCTGATTCATGGTTAAACAGTGCAGATACACTGAGGGGCATAATCCTGAACAGCTCAGGTACTGAGTGTTGCCCACGTAAGTGAAAGGTAAAAAGTAATGAGCAGGAGAGAGAGTGCAGGGGAACTCCATTTTATATTCGTAAGAGCACCAAGGCATGCCTTGTCTAGAAGCAGGAGCACAGAATGAAGAATGTGTAGCTACCTGCCTCATTAGTCTGACTGAGGAGATAGGATCTTAAGCACAATCCTCAAATAAGACCCCTCTCCCTTAACCTTATGTAATTGTGAGCAAGCAAGCAGGCATTCCAGGGACTTGAGACTTAACTACTTCTCAGTGTAGAGAATTAGACCTAGGCTGCGATTTTCAAAGCTGCCTAAGGAATTTAGACCCTTAATTCCCATTTTAATTTTGGAATTTGGAGGCCAAATCCCTTAGGTAGCTTTGAAAATCCACACCGTATTGATTAACACTACTTGTGTCCCAAGTATAGCCTCCATCTACCCTTGAGCTAGACTGCAGCAATCATGTCCTCGCAAGATCAAGTCCTGTATGTTGCAAATATTTTCAGTTAGATTACACTGGTCTACAATTTTTGAGAAGTCGTCTGCTTCAGAGATAAAATGTGCTATTTATTATGTATTTTGATGTGCTGAATTCAAATATGACAATTAAAACAACTGATTGGCTACTGTTTCTAAGATATTTAAGTTTTTACATTTTATGTCTATGTATATTGTGTAGATAGTAGAGTTTTAATCATAAATTGTAAACCTAGGTCTTTTCATGTGTTTATGGTTGCTTTACATGATAATATTTCACCTGTCCTGTTTATGTAACACTTTAAAAATCAGCAAAAGGGTTATATAAATAAAATTTATTATGAAACAAAAGGCAAAAAACTATTATGTACATAGTTTAGTCCTATTCAGTGTCTACTCGGCGCTTCTTGGCTTGTCTCTTGTATTCATTAAATGGAGCATCTCTTGTCACTGTCCAGCAATAGTCTGCAAGCATTGATGGGCTCCATTTGCCCTGATAGTGTTTCTCCATTGTTGCAATGTCCTGGTGAAATCGCTCGCCGTGCTCGTCGCTCACTGCTCCACAGTTCGGTGGAAAAAAATCTAGATGAGATTGCAAAAAATGTAGCTTTAGTGACATGTTGCAACCAAGGCTTTTGTATGCCTTGAGGAGGTTTTCCACCAACAACCTGTAGTTGTCTGCCTTGTTGTTTCCGAGAAAATTTATTGCCACTAACTGGAAGGCTTTCCGTGCCGTCTTTTCCTTGCCACGCAGTGCATGGTCAAATGCATCATCTCGAAGAAGTTCACGAATCTGAGGACCAACAAAGACACCTTCCTTTATCTTAGCTTCACTTAACCTTGGAAATTTTCCACGGAGGTACTTGAAAGCTGCTTGTGTTTTGTCAATGGCCTTGACAAAGTTCTTCATCAGACCCAGCTTGATGTGTAAGGGTGGTAACAAAATCTTCCTTGATTCAACAAGTGGTGGATGCTGAACACTTTTCCTCCCAGGATCCAATGACTGTCGGAGTGGCCAATCTTTCTTGATGTAGTGGGAATCTCTTGCACGACTATCCCATTCGCAGAGAAAACAGCAGTACTTTGTGTATCCAGTCTGCAGACCAAACAAGAGAGCAACAACCTTCAAATCGCCACAAAGCTGCCACTGATGTTGGTTATAGTTTATGCACCTCAAAAGTTGTTTCATGTTGTCATAGGTTTCCTTCATATGGACTGCATGACCAACTAGAATTGATGGCAAAACATTGCCATTAAGCAGTAAAACAGCTTTAAGACTCGTCTTCGATGAATCAATGAACAGTCTCCACTCATCTGGATCGTGAACGATGTTGAGGGCTGCCATCACACCATCGATGTTGTTGCAGGCTACAAGATCACCTTCCATGAAGAAGAATGGGACAAGATCCTTTTGACGGTCACGGAACATGGAAACCCTAACATCACCTGCCAGGAGATTCCACTGCTGTAGTCTGGAGCCCAACAGCTCTGCCTTACTCTTGGGTAGTTCCAAATCCCTGACAAGGTCATTCAGTTCACCTTGTGTTATGAGGTGTGGTTCAGAGGAGGAGGATGGGAGAAAATGTGGGTCCTGTGACATTGATGGTTCAGGACCAGAAGTTTCATCCTCTTCCTCTTCCTCGTCTGACTCAAGTGAGAATGTTTCTGGTGCATCAGGAACCGGAAGTCCTTCTCCGTGGGGTACTGGGCGTATAGCTGATGGAATGTTTGGATAATGCACAGTCCACTTTTTCTTCTTTGACACACCTTTCCCAACTGGAGGCACCATGCAGAAGTAACAATTGCTGGTATGATCTGTTGGCTCTCTCCAAATCATTGGCACTGCAAAAGGCATAGATTTCCTTTTCCTGTTCAACCACTGGCGAAGATTTGTTGCACAAGTGTTGCAGCATATGTGTGGGGCCCACCTCTTGTCCTGATCTCCAATTTTGCAGCCAAAATAAAGGTGATAGGCTTTCTTAACCATAGTGGTTATACTGCGCTTTTGTGATGCAAAAGTCATTTCACCACAAACATAGCAGAAGTTATCTGCACTGTTCACACAAGTACGAGGCATCTCTGCTCACTTTGGCTAAACAGAAATGTGTCCCTTTGCAAAATCAAACACTGACAAATAAGAGAGCACGACACTGTATGATTTCTAGAGCTGATATAGGGCAATTTGTTCAGCAGAGTGATGTAAGCTTCGTTATGATTGCATCATCCATGACTTCTAGGAATAACATGATGCAATTCATATCATGTATGACACAATACCAGCTTCAGATTGCATCATTCATTGTTTTGCCTAAAAAGCAAGTACTGTCCAAACCCAGTCATAGATTTATTCATAGATCCAGTCAAAGATGTATTTTAGTCATTTCTGGTTTAAATTGAGATCCCTTCCCTTTATAACTCACTTATCCACCGCCATTCCCAAGTCAAGGGTCGTATATACTGACCCAATAGCATATCTTGAAAACTAGAGCCAATCAACAATTTTAAGCATCATTTTTGTTCTCAGTGACCCAGAATTAGTAAAGTTTGACTACATTTATTTCAGAAGCATTTTGGCTGTAGAGCAATTTGTCTACCAGAACACTTGGGAGTGATGGACCCAGTTCTGCTCTGAAACACCAGTGTAAATCTGGAGTATTGGTAGTGAAGTCAAAGACATTTCTCTGTCTACATGAGCATAATATTGCTTGTTGAGGGGTGGGATGGAGTCAAGGCTCCTCTACCCACGCATTTCTCATCCCACTGTGGAGGAAGAGGAATAGCAGTCTTGTGAAAGCTGGTCTCTTCCATATTACTACCATTGCTAAGGGAGCAAGGAGATGCTGTTCATCCACTTCCTTCCTTGCATGAGCATGTAGCTATGGTCAAGATTTTACCCTTAGTTCCTGTCAACTTCAGTGGTAGTTGGGGAAAGAGTCTGGCCCTTAGAGTTTTACAATAGTGCAGTAAATCATTACACTTCCTTTGATTTCACTGAGCAGCTAAGTACTCGTCTTCTCTTGAAAACTGACCTCAGAGAAGTCATGTTAGCTAATAAGATGTTAACCATGAATTTATAGGCCTCGTAGACAGTGATAAGTCAAGTTTAACATCCTTTTAGCTTGTTATGGGTAAGCTGTACTGGACTTGAGGTTTACTGATGGTCAGATTATAAGGTGGTAAGCACATCTGGTCCATGTGTACACTTATGGCAAAGCACTGTTTAGCAACACGTTGGTTAACCTGACTCCTCAAGGTGTTCTAACTCTGCAAAGACAGACCCTCGGGACAGCAATGGTCACTAATAAATAAAACGACTGCTGGTTAATAATGAAATATATTCAATAGTGTATGCCCTGACAAGAAATGCACTTTGATAGATATTTGAAGCTGTTTATGATTCCATGGCATATGTCTCATGGAAAAGCGTTTGACAAATAAATTCCCTTGAGCACATGTCATATGGGATCTGACCCTAGAAAAGCAGATTCCCTTTGAGGCTCAGTATTGGGGCTCCTTTTCAGAGGAGTCGTGTTTAATCTGAAGTGAGAATTGCCAAATTCTGATGAAGGACAGACTTAGTCCCAGAAAAGTGATGTTAAAATAAAAGTCAGAATGCCTGCCAACAAAAGTGGAAAAGGTCTGTGTTTAACTTAAAACAAAAGACAGACTTGCCTAAGTACTTTACCAGGGAAGGAGCATGGTATAGTGGCTAAAGCCCAGGCCTCAGAGTAATGATGTGGTTCTCTTCCTGGCTATGCCATTGCATCCATAGACACATCTACAACTACATCTGTATCCTCCCTTGCATGGGAGTTTCCCTTCCGTAAGATGTAGATAATGTTACTTCCCATCTTCACAGGAATGTTGTGGAGATTTGTCACTGAATAGAAAGCATTATAGAAGATTAGAACCAGATACTCTCCTCCGCTTTCCGAGATAGAGGGGATAAAAAGAGGCCAAATACTGCCTAACCTGGCCGGTATGCATATGGCATATGAGGAGCCGAGCCAAGTGTCACCCACCCTTCCTCAATCCTTTAAGCACGTATTCAGGACTTCACAGTTTCCGTGGAAATGTCTGGGCAGAGCTGCAGACAATCAGTGGGGACAAACCTCCCAGTTCAAATTAGATGAAAACAGGCTAGCTTGCAAATGAAGGCTGGCTCAGGAACTGCCATAGGCACAGATCACAAAGGGTCAAGTGCCCGTCCAGCAGCCTGCCCAAGAGGGGAGAGGAAGGGGTGGGGCCAGAGCCTCTCCTCTTCCAGCCAGGTTGCCTGGGATGCTGCCCGGTGCAGTGCAGCAGCTGACTGGGAGAGTGCCTGGCTGCAGCAGCATTGGGCTGTCCCCTGCCCAGGCTTAGTTTCTGGGGACAGTGACCGAGCGAACTGGAGCCCCCCTGCACCTCCGGCATGCTCAGCATCGGCTCCTGTCCCCAGAAGCTGAGCCTGGGTGGCGGGCAACCTGCTGCTGCCGCAGCCAGGCACTCTCCCAGGCAGCTGCTGTGCTGCACCGGGCAGCATCCGGCAGTGGATCCGGGGCCTGGCTGCCAGGAAGAGCGGCTGAACATGCCAGGGGGAGCAGGTGCAGCGTGAGAACAGAGTCCCTCAGGGGGGAGGAGTTACGTGGGGAGGTCACGTGTCCTCCCCTTTAGCTGATGCCCCCTTTGTGTCCCTCCCATGAGTCGCCTATCTAGACAGCTAGTATTATTTTCTTTCTAAATTTAAAGGTCAGATATTTATGTTGTAACAAACATGGCAACATAGCTTCACTTTAAGTTAGTGGAAATGCATGGAGGTTGCTGTCTTGCAGAGATGTGAATCATGAAATAACTAGCCCACAGATAATTCAATCTGCCAAATGCTCGTGATGGGCAAACCACAAAAAGTTCAAACATTCGCTTCACACAAGCATTCAGAAGATTTGATATTTCTCCAAAGTTTATCCAAACATTTCTAAACCTCTATTCTGAAACTTGAGCTGACATACTTGTGAAACTTTCTAAATGGACAATAGTATTTCATTTCCTCTGAGGAGACGATGCCATATAGTATCTTTCACTGTATTATGGTACTTCCACATGAAACCAGAGCATGTACAAAATCTAAACCAGACCAAAAAACTTCTTCAACCTTTCCTTAAAACATCACAAATTGTTCTCATTGAGTTCCAGGCACAGATTGCTTAGATTGTAAGCTTTTTTGTTCTATATTTGTGCCTAGCACAGTCCTGCTCATGAACTGGGGTCCACAATAAAATAATTAATAGGTCAATTTATTTTAAACTCACCCCTAACTAGCGTCTCAATAATGCTGGGGAAGGGGAAAAGACATGGACGGAGAAGATAAAGACATGCAAACTGTAATGGTTTGGGGAAAATCTGTCCTTATACAACCAGTGAATATGGTTTGATATTATGTTTATGTCTGTAGGTTGTCTTCATAGTAGTTTTGCATCATATTTATTGTGCTGAGGAAAGGGGGACTGGCACCTGGGTGCCTGCTTCTGACGAGGATGGTTGTTAAGGACCATCAACAACTGATTAAACTTTGCCCTAGCAGAACAACAGGGTAGCTGAAACCTAGGTAAAACCGGCTCTCTAGAGGAGAGGGAAGTTCAAAAAAGAACTAGATACATTCATCGAGGATAGGTCCATCAATAGCTATTAGCCAGGATGGGCAGGGATGGTGTCCTAGCTTCTGTTTGCCGGAAGCTGGGAATGAGCGACAGGGGATGGATCACTTGATGATTACCTGTTCTGTTCATTCCCTCTGAAGCACCTGGCATTGGCCACTGTCGGAAGACAGGATACTGGGCTAGATGGACCTTTGCTATGATCCAATATGGCCGTTCTTATGTTTGTAAGTGGAAAAAAATCCCCAAAAGGGGAAGGGAGCAGCAGAGTTATTAGTGTAGGCCTTTAAAAACACAGATGCTGAGAAGTTCAGGGAGAGGAACAAAGGGGCATGCTTCCTGAGCAAGAGGGAACTGTTTGACTGCAGCAGCAGCAGCCAAAGCTAAAGGAGGGTGGCTGTAGGCATCAGAGAGAAGACTCCATGAGCCAGAAGAGTGAGGGCCAGGGAGAGGGTACCTGGAACCCTGAAAAGACACTGAAAAATCCTACCGAATGCTCAGGATTGGTGAGGAAACTGAGGCAGGGAATTGTATACAGATGTTTCTGATTTTGCATGGGTCTGTGTATCTCTTGTGTTGTCTAAAGTAAATAGTGAATGGTTTAGAAATCCCTCTGCAATGTCTGTCTGATTTGCTTCATCTATGTCCCTGAAGGGACAAACTGTAAAATACAGAATACCCAATGAGGGTGGAGCTCTGGGAAGGATGTCCTTAAAGCACTTAAAAGACTTGTGGGGTTCAGCATAATCTTGGGGCCTTGAGCAGCTAGACTGTGTGACGCCCTTCCCTCAAAATGGCACCAGACAGAGTCCGTGCTTGGTAAGCGTGCCCAAGGTCCCGGCCACAGACAATGACTGGAGCCTACTCAGTCCTTCGAGAGCCTAAAAGCACACGGATCCAAGCACAACAGCCTGGTGAGGATTCGGCAGCAGAAACTGAACCAGGGCTGTGACATTAACCTCTTAAAATTCTTAATCCATTTTATACATTTTACTCTTGTAAGATGGCAAACACCTCACACACAAGCCTTCAAATAGCACATTTCTAATCTCTCTCAACCCCCAGATTGCTGCTGTTTCCAATAGCAGTTAAATTTTTCTCCTGCATGGCAGGATGCTGTTTATATACTCTTCCCATTTTTCTCAGTGAGGCTTGAGATCAGCTATAGAGATATTGACATGAAGCACGTGTAGAACTGAATCAAAAGTTATATCATCACTAAAAGTGGCCTGTCATGCAAGCTGCTGCTGAACGATTCAGACAAGTGGGTGAGGTGTTCTATTTATTCCTTACATTTAGGTGACATATTTGAAAATTGAATGATAGCCCAGCACTGACATCTCCTCACTTTCAAACAAAGGCAGTGACATGGGCCCAATCTGCCTATAACTCTGAAGAGGGAGGTACCTTTCTATAAATGTGATGTTACATCATGCTGGTGTGCTGCGACCACAGCCTGTCATGGGAATCAGTATTGTCTCATTGTTTCTTTGTACTGTGTCTGTATCCACCTGTCCCTTGTCTCATGCTTAGCATGTAAGCTTTTGGGGGCAGGGAACATCTTTTTGTTCTGTGTTTGTACAGCACCTAACACAATGGGGTCTTGGTCCACGACTGGGACTGGTAGGCATTACAATACAAATTAATAATACAATGTACACTTATTGGAGGTATTGGGTTTTTTTTACTTGTTCAACTTAGGCTAAACACTTTTACTGTATGTGTTGCCTCTAATTTTTATATTAATTTAAAATAAATTCTGAATGTAACTCTGATGTATTAAATGCATTTTCATTTGCATGCCAATCTGAAAGTCGCATTTGCCCTAAAACTTATACTGCATGATAATGCACAAAGACTATTGTGAGAACAAGCTCAGCAGTTAGTATGGTGATGTTTAAAGAATGAAAAACTCCTAAGGTCCCTTCTATAGGTGTCATTCAGTTTTAAAATCAAACAAGTTGCTCGCATTGATGTACATACACAGTGCAGGGTTCTGTATTCACAAGTTCTATACCATTCATATGGTTATCTATCTTGTTAATAAGCACATTTTTTAAAAAGTGAGTAATTGTCAGGAAAGGAAATCTTCAGAGGTTATGAACTGTTTGACTTCCAGCTAACTAATCTGGCAGAGAAGTATATGGAATAATTTCTCTCCCTCAATGATCCCTCCAGAAGCTTAAAAATGAAAATTGTTTCAGAACTGCTTTTTCCCTTCCATTGCATGCACACACTGGTTTGTTATTCTGGGGTTGCTCATGAGTGCTGAGCTGCTGTCACTGATGTTTCCTTAAAGAAATAGGAGAATTGAAACTATTCTTGAACAGAAAAATTAAAAAGAAATGCATACAAAAATGTAATGGCTTTTGCCACAGAAGTAAGTAAAAGTATGTCAAATTTGGGGCCAATCCTTTTTGAAAATGTGCCTTTACATTATGATGCAACATTTATAAGATTTCCATAATATTTTCTAAAAATGTACTGGATTAGTTTAAAAAAATCATTTGGTTATTTAGTTCATGATTATCAAACATAGGCATGCATAATTCCATATGCAAAGATTCTGAGTTTGCATGTGCGACTCCCACAAGTACACAAATGGCACAGCTAATTTGACATGTGAACCAATATCCAATTTGCATGGAAGTTAGGCATGCTGTTGAAGCTAAATTAGGTCCCTCTTTCACAGCCCCCTGTTCACTCTTCTCCCTCTGCTAGTCACTCACTTCTCTTAACCAATCACTGGACAACAATCAGCAGAAGCTAAAAAAAACCCCATAACATGCATGTCAAGCAATTAATTCAATGGCATCAACTGGCTCTTATTTTCTTTTGCTACTTGCCTGAACACCCCACCCCCGCCCCAGATTTCCCTGACATCCATCTGGTATCTTTCAAGCACATGCCCCGTCTCAGTGCTGGCTGTACAGGAAGCAGACTGTTTCCATATCCAGGAAGATCTCAAGATCTCTGAGTCTGGGAAAGAGCCTGCCTCCTACACTGCTCTACCCTAAGGACTCAGGAGGACAGTGCCGGGAATATTCCACTTGTAGAATCTCGTGCAGATTTTTACCTCCCCATCCCAAATGTGTCTTTCCACAGGTTTTCTGCCAGAGCAGATGATGTAGCCACTAAACATTAGGTTACAATATGAAGATTGGGGAGATTTTTTTCCATTGCACAGCTGTTATTAAATATGTTTTATTTCATGTTTAAAGAGAATTAAGTCAGATAGTCAAATAATGTAATTAACTGTACTACTCACACAATGCTTATGATGCTCTCTAGTTTATTTTGGGACTACACACCTCAGGATTCAGAATTAATATAAATGAGCTCTTGTTTCATTAGTGTCAATGTTTGACACTAACGGATGATATTGTGTCACACACATGTTTTGAGGTTCTCAACAACTAAATGACAAACAGATTAAGCACAGTAAACTAAGGTGTTCTGAACAGGTGACCTGAACAGAACAAATTCTTCTATCTGGAAGGCACCACCAGGAAAGGCCCAACAGAAATTCCCATTTGATTTTTGTTTTTCCTTTAGGAAACAATATCTATGTGTCATCGTGTTATTTATAGCATGGTATGTATGGGGTCCATATAATGATACAGCTATATTACTGTCCCTGCCTTACATTAAAATAATTTCCCACTATAGATTTGTGAGATTTTGTTTCAGGAAACATACTGAGGGATTTCATATTTCTATAGTTCCTTGAGAAAAGAAAGCTGCAACAGAACAGCTGGGGTGAAAATTTCAAACACATCTAAGCCACACAGAAGCTTATATTGAAAATTTTTCAAGAGAACAGTTTTCCACTGGAAAACGCAGTTTCATCAGAGTCAAAACATTTCTCAGGAAATGTCAGTTACGATGAAATTTTTGATGGGAAAGTGTCAGAACAAAATGTTCCTGCTTTCTTGTTTCATTTTGATAGTGTCAAAACATTTTGTTTCAATAAGGTAAGAACAGTTTGTTTTGACTATCATTTCAGTTCATTTAGACTCTTAGATATAAATATTAAAATAGTATGTATTATAAATCTCATTGACTTTTGAATTTAAATTTGTCACCTTCCATATGTGGAAAATTCTTATGTTGACTGTTTTCTGGCATTTCCCCCCTCCTCTCAGAAGGAAAAGTACATTTTGCTAAGGTGAATGTACGGGTCAGTGGCTCAGTTTGTTCTAAAAGCAGAGCTGGGTGAATGGTGCAGGTTGGTGGCTGTTAGGTGCACAGACAAGTTGTTATGCTGGACTAGTTGGACCACTGGCCTAATATTTGGTATAAGAAATTCTGTGTTCTTGGACATGCTGAGATACCCACAGGAGGAAGTATCTTGGGGCTCTTTTGTGTTGCTGTTGGTTGCTGTTGCTCTCTGTAGGCATTATGAAAGCATTCTGTGCATTTTAGAGACTGAAATGAGGATTTTGTATTATGCTACACTCTTTTTTTGATCCACATAGCTTGTGAGAACACAGAAGTCCAGCTGATGCCTGTGTCTGACGTGATAAATGCCCCTTCTATTCTGCTTGTGCTAGGAGGGACACTTCCATTTGTTTACTGCAGCTTTCTTTCCTCACTTCAGCTTGGTAAGTCTGCAGAAATGTGGTGATGGACACAGAGTTTCATCTGTGGTGAAAGCTTCCTGTTGGAAGCACACTGTTGATTGATTAGGGTGCTGGAAAGACTCCTGATTACACACCGACTGGCAAATCAAGGATCATGCTGCATTTAACCTTTAGGCTGCTGGCATTTTTTTATTTTACCGATAATTCAGTCGGTGATGTAGGGAGGGAATACCCTTAGACATGAGCCTAAGTGTTTTAAGATTTCTTGCTCTCAGAGATATTATTTAAGAAGTCACTTCTGGTCTCTGACTCTTTTGACAGGATAAAATTTCTGACTAATGTAACTCTCTTTATTTTCCTCATGTTCTTTGTTCTTTTAATTCTCTTTTCACTCATGCTTAAGGCCATTCTCAATGCCAACTAAATAGAAATGCTCAGAAGGAAAAGGATATACTAAAACAATCGGCCTGATTCACCGCTGCCTTGCCCTTGTGTGATCAAACACTTGGGCTGGGCAAAATGGATGTAGAAAGCTGCTACTGTGATCTAAGTACATTTGACACCCATTTTGCCCGGCAGAAATGTAAGTGACTACACAAGGCACAAGGCAATGGCCAATCAGGCCCAGAGGCTCTTACAGAGCAACCCTTAAAGTGCATTTTCCCCTCCATCCTGAATTTTTTAGGTTGGTGAGAAAGGCAGGAGGTGGGACCAGGGAAGGCAAAACAGGGATTCTATGGGAATCCAAAGCCCCAAGTTTGGAATCACTGAAGAACAACTCTGAAGTGCTGACATTGGCCACAGGGTCACCCTCGGTGCTACACCTTAAAGAAGAATCACAGAGCACATCAGATTGACCAATTAGCGCTGCTCATGCATTCTCTATTCTGGCTTTCATTTTCCTCTGTGGATTTTACACCATGGTGTAGGGGGAACATGCCACTTAGTGAGGCTCTCACTTCAGTCCCACACCCTTTCCCCACCCAACCCAGGGGATATTTTGTGGAGGTGATTTGAAGCAGCCCCATACAGGCGAGTGGGGGCAGAGAGGGGGAATCTGCAGAGCTGTCGTTCCCTCTATACAGGCTCCCAGGACTTTACCTGCACCTTTGGGTCCCCTTTACACTGCAGCTGGGCGAACACATTATCTAATCTGATTTAAAAATTGGATGCCATCTGTTTTTTCAGACTCAGTGAGGTGAGGCAATGGCAAGACCTACAGTTCTTTCACTAAGAGACACCTATATTGATCTAATTGATCACTCTACCCTGCTTACTACATCTGTTCCAGAAGCTTTTCATCTACCATCCTCAAATCTCCAAAAGCACCAAACGAAAACAACAACCCAAAGAAAAACACAACAAAAACACCGACTTTGCATTAGTAAGTCGGCTTGGATCAGATCCAACTCTCCAAAGAGAGAGGCAATCTTGCTCTGCCTGTATGACAGCTCTACAATTTTGCTGCCTCATTGCATTCCAGCTGGAAAAGGCATAATAAAAGGCACAACAGAACACTAGCCACACCTAGCACAGCATTAAACATATTGTTATGGTATGGTAGGTATCACCAGGCGGCACCGTTACTTATAGCCTTTCAAGTTCTATTTCTTGGGAAGAGATGTTGTGTGGTGTTCTTTGTTTATACATTGTTCTGTGAGGAGACAGTGGTCCTTTAGAGAAAGGTGTGGGGGCAGGACAGTTTGATCTCTGCCTTAGTCTCTTCTTGGAGTCAATTAGTGCTGTCTAGGAACTAGACATTAGTGTTGAGCTCAGATTACTGAAAGAAGGGATTGCTCTGAATGCAGTTTGCCCATCTCTGTTCTAGGACTGGCAGTAGGGATGTGTGTGTAAATAAAACAAGTTACACTTAGACTATACCCAGGGTGTGTGCAGGAATAAAAACTGCCTGCTTTCGGAGCGGCACGTTCTGTGCCTCTGCCAAGGCCCTGGGGCCAGAGGAGCTCAGGCTTCCTGCCATGGCCCCAAGGCCCAAGGAGCTCTAGACCCCTGCCACGGCCCAGGGGGAGTTCTGTGCCCCCGCTGATTATTGGGAGGGCCCGTGCCCCTGCTTGCCCCCCTGCTTGTGCCCCCCTCACTAAACCAGATTTGTATAATTGATTTTTCCTCCATTGGAAAGCTGGCCTGAAAGGCCCCAAACAACGGCTAACACGCAGAGGGGAAATGCAAGTGTCATAATAGGACATGACTGTCAGAAGAAGGGGCAACAATATGATACAATCTAACAAACTAAACACTTTATTTGCTTGCCTAAGACAAGTACAAGAACCTCAGATAACCAGAGATAAACTGGTCCTAACACTTCCCTTACAGAACTGGTGTAAAAAACAACAAAATCCATCTCTTCCTAGGAATAGGGCACCAGTGTCAGCTTGTTCTTTCTATGTTGAAATACACCAGAGGTAATAAGATAGTATGGCAATGAGGCTACATATACCAAGGAACAGAGATCCTTTGTTTGAGGCAACAACATTTCGGAATTTGCCATGGCAGGTATGTGATTATATGGGAAAATAATTGTATTCAAAAACCTCTGAGTATCTTTCTACAGGTTTTCCTAAGCATTAAGGACCCTTTACTCTAATACCAATGTGGTAGATTATAATTACTGCCACACAATGAGGAAGCTACTCATCAATTTGTATGAGTATCAGGTATTTTTCAGGCAGATGGAGCAGGAGATGAACTAGACACACACAGATGAGATGTGCAGTACTGAAAATGATTTTGCTTTTATTTTGTAAAACTCTAATTGAAATGACAAAAACCAAACATAAAATATAAGCTTTGAGTCCTATTTGAATTTTTCCTGGCGGTTTCATTGTCACCCCCTTTGGCAATTCTCTCCCCTACCCCCAGTTGTCTCACTTTGTATTTCTTTTGCAAGAAACATAAAACATTTTGGGACCTACCTTTGGCCACACTGTTGCTCCTCATGTGCCAGTTCCTAGAATACCAGTTATACATAAGGAGTGTTTTCCAATAGAGCATTTTATAACTTCCTAGCCATAACAAAAATGCCAAGGCAAACCTTCCAAATTGTAATTTGACAATGAATTTGCTATGGGACTAACATTACCCATCATTTGCAAGAGAAGGTAAAAAATGAGAAGCCATCACCAAATGCCCCTGGAGCCTGGAGGCAAAGCATCTACAGCTAAAAGAGAGGTGATGAGGAGTTCAAAGCTCACTTTTAATGCAAATGAACAATAATGGCCATGACAATTGCATAAGAACATACAACGGCCATACTGGGTCAGACCAAAGGTCCATCTAGCCCAGTATCCTGTCTTCTGACAGTGGCCAATGCCAGGTGATCCAGAGGGAATGAACAGAACAGGTAATTGTGACGGGTTAGATCACAGAAACCCCCTTGGGAGCTGCCACTGAAGTACCAAGACTACCCCTGCTTCTGTTTTCCCTGCCAGCTCAGGACTCCAGCACCCTGTCTTGCTGAGCCAGACACTCCCGTCTGCTCCAACACAGACCCAGGGTCTGAATCACTTGCCCCAAAGCTGCAAGTTTACCTGAAAACAGCTCACAGAAGTGTGCTTGTCTTTAGCACTCAGATGCCCAACTCCCAATGGGGTCTAAACCCAAATAAATCCGTTTTACCCTGCATAAAGCTTATGCAGGGCAAACTCATAAATTGTTCGCCCTCTATAACACTGATAGAGAGATATGCACAGTTGTTTGCTCCCCCAGGTATTAATACATACTCTGAGTTAATGAATAAAAAGTGATTTTATTAAATAAAGAAAATAGGATTTAAGTGGTTCCAAGTAGTAACAGACAGAACAAAGTAAGTCACCAAGCAAAATAAAATAAAATGCGCAAATCTATGTCTAATCAAACTAAATACAGATAATCTCACCTTCAGAGATGCTTCAGTAAGCTTTTTCTCAGACTGGACACCTTCCAGGCCTGGGCACAATTCTTTCCCCTGGTACAGCTCTTGTTCCAGCTCAGGTGATAGCTAGGGGATTCTTCATGATGGCTCCTCTCTCCCTTTGTTCTCTTCCACCCCTTTATATATCTTTTGCATAAGGCGGGAACCCTTTGTCCCTCTGGGTTTCCACCCCCCCTCACTGGAAAAGCACCAGGTTAAAGATGGATTCCAGTTCAGGTGACATGATCACATGTCACTGCAAGACTTCATTGCCCACTTGCCAGCACACACATATACAGGAAGACTAACAGGTAAACACAGCCTTCTGCAGACAATGGTCCTTGTTAATGGGAGTCATCAAGATTCCAAACCATCATTAATGGCCCACACTTTACATAATTACAATAGGCCCTCAGAGTTATGTTTTATATTTCTAGTTTTAGATACAAGAGTGGTACATTTCTACAAATAGGATGATCACACTCAGTAGATTATGAGCTTTGTAATGATACCTTACAAGAGACCTTTTGCATGAAGCATATCCCAGTTGCATTATATTCACTTATCATCAAATCTTTATAAAACTATCCCAGTTACATTATATTCACTTATTATCATGTTTTTATAAAACCATATAGACTGCACAACGTCACAGTAATCACCAAGTGATCCATCCTCTGTTGCCCATTCCCAGCTTCTGGCAAACAGAGGCTAGAGACACCATACTGGCTAATAGGTCCATCAATGGCTATCTTCCATGAACTTATCTAGCTCTTTTTTGAACCCTGTTATAGTCTTGGCCTTCACAACATCCTCTGGCAAGGAGTTCCACAGACTGACTGTGTGTTGTGTGAAAAAATACTTCCTTTTGTTTGTTTTAAACCTGCTGCCTATTAATTTCATTTGGTGACCTCTAGTTCTTATGTTATGAGAGAGTAAATAACACTTCCTTATTTACTTTCTCCACACCAATCATGATTTTATAGACCTCTATCATATCCCCTCTTAGTCGTCTCTTTTCCAAGCTGAAAATTCCCAGTTTTATTAATCTCTCCTTATATGGCAGCCATTCCATACCCCTAATCATTTTTGTTGCCCTTTTCTGAACCTTTTCCAATTCCAATATATCTTTTTTGAGATGTGGCGACGACATCTGCATGCAGTATTCAAGATGTAGGTGTACCATGGATTTATATAGCCTCAATATGATATTTTCTGTCTTATCTATCCCTTTCCTAATGATTCCCAACATTTTGTTCACTTTTTTTACTGCCGCTGCACATTGAGAGGATGTTTTCAGAGAACTATCCACAATGACTCCAAGATCTTTTTCTTGAGTGGTAACTGCTAATTTAAACTCCATCATATTATATGTATAGTTGGGATTATGTTTTCTAATGTGCATTACTTTGCATTTATCAACATTGAATTTAATCTTTTGTTCCATTTTGTTGCCCAGTCACCCAGTTTTGAGAGATGCTTTTGTAGTTCTTCGCAGTCTGCTTGGGACTTAACTATCTTGAATAGTTTTGTATCATCTGCAAATTTTGCCACCTCACTATTGACCCCTTTTTCCAGATCATTTATGAATATGTTGAATAGGACTGGTCCCAGTACAGACCCCTGGGGGACACCACTATTTACCTCTCTCCATTCTGAAAACTGACCATTTATTCCTATCCTTTGTTTCCTATCTTTTAACCGGTTATCAGTCCATGAGAGGACCTTCCCTCTTATCCCATGACAGCTTGTTTTGCTTAAGAGCCTTTGGTGAGGGACCTTGTCCAAGGCTTTCTGAAAATCTAAGTACACTATATCCACTGGATCCCCCTTGTCCACATGCTTTTTGACCCCCTCAAAGAATTATTGTAGCTTGCGAGGCATGATTTCCCTTTACAAAAAACATGTTGACTCTTCCCCAACAAATCATGTTCATCTATATGTCTGACAATTTTGTTCTTTACTATAGTTTCAACCAGTTTGTCCGGTACTGAAGTCAGGCTTACCAGCATGCAATTGCTGGGATCACCTCTGGAGCCCTTTTTAAAAATTGGCGTCACATTAGCTATCCTCCAGTCATTTGGTACAGAAGTTGATTTAAATGATAGCTTACAGACGACAGTTAGTAGTCCTGCAATTTCACATTTGAGTTCCTTCAGAACTTTTGGGTGAATAACATCTGGTCCTGGTCACTTATTACTGTTTATTTTATCAATTTGTTCCAAAATCTCCTCTAATGACACCCCAATCTGGAACAGTTCCTCGGATTTGTCTCCTAAAAAAAATTGTAAGGCAAAATAGTTTCCTGAATGATAAAAGGTCCCATCTGATTGCCAAATTTACATAAAAGCCTATCAGTCCCTGCATAGTACAAATCCTTCAGTACAAGTTTGAAGTTGGGGTATTTATTGTTGTTGGAGATGGAAGTGAGAGGCATATGGAGCAGTGAGTGTGTTTCTTGACAGTGCTGTTGGCAATATGAACCTGGGAAGAAATGAACAAGACTCTTCCCTTAACATCTTGTCTTTAAGGCTTTGGGTGGATGAGGTGTCCTGCAGCCTTATTGTCACTAAACATAGTTTTTGTTCACTACAATATACAGCATGTGACCTTCCCAAAGATCTTTTGGGGTTAAAGATGTTGTTTTGACATAATGGGCCTGATCCTCCCCTACCTTGCACCTTGCGCTGTCACTTACACCTGTACAAAGTGGGTGAGAGTGGTAGTATTTTAAATCACACTTGCTCTGCTTAGGTCAGGGATCAGCAACCTCTGGCACGCGGCTTGCCAGGGTAAGCACCCTGGCGGACCGGGCCAGTTTGTTTACCTGCCGTGTCCACAGCCCTCAGCCCGCGGCGCTTCCCACAGCCCCCATTGGCCTGCAGCGGCGAACTGCGGCCAGTGGGAGCCGCGATCGGCCGAACCTGCGGACGTGGCAGGTAAACAAACCGGCCTGGCCCGCCAGGGGGCTTACCCTGGTTAGCCGCGGGCCAAAGGTTGCGGATCCCTGGCTTAGGTATAAATGACTATACAAGGTGTGAAGCATATTTTGTTATCTGTATTGTAATCCATGTTTTGTAACTGAAACCTCTTAAAAATCATTTCATTCCAAGACCCTTTTTAACTGTACCTTTATTTTAGCTGTAGACAAGGAAGTGAGGTGGGAATGGAGAAGCAGGTAGCAGAAAGCAATAATAGTTTTGTGCTAATGAAGACCTAACTGTTTTTCTTCCCCTCAAATATTCACACTCTACCCACACCTGCTACACCAGTTAATCCAGCAGCATTATGCAGAACATTTGAAAATACAAAGCCACCTCATTTAGCAGCGTAAGGATCGGTTGTGTAACATGTGCCACGCTAAATCATAAGGTTAACGCAATGGAAAATCACTACCAGTGCTGCAGCCAACATAAAGCACACTGTGGAAATCATTGAACTGCAACCTTAAGGACTCATGAAAGTTAGTTCCGTTATTTTGCAGTAATTCCTGAGGGTGCATGTTATTGCCACAGTAAATGTTAAAATGGAATCAGCAAATTGTTGACAGAATAGTTCCTATTGTAGCTCCATTTAAGTACACCAGAAACAATAACAGTAAAATCATGAGGGGTGTATAAAATAAACAAATGCAAGACAAACAGAAATGAAAAGGGAATGTACATGTACTTTTTTGCAACACTATTCACAACACCTGGTATTTGAACTAGGAGAACAACTTAAAACAGGTAAGGTAGTCTAGTTCATGTGACTGCATATAAAAGCATAGCGAAATGGCCAGCTGTCTACATTATTGGCTATTTCCATGTAATCACGTGATTTGCATGTGAAATACCTGCAATTATTCACCCAAATTAGGCATGGAGTTGAATGCACAGACACGCATGTGCACACACCTTTAAATATTAGCTCCTTAATGGCAATTCAGAACAGACAGGACGTCAGTTTTTAGAGTCTCATCTGAAAGAACTCCATCTCTCACCCCCTACACACAGAATAAACAACATGGAACTCCATTTATCTTCATGGAAAGATGAATGACTCAGTCAGCCTTGGATCTGAGTTGTAAGTTTAAGGTAGTCTAGTAACACCAAACCTGAAAAATAAAATTGAACATGAGTTGTTTTAAAGCACTTTGTACAGAAGAAGCGTACATACCCCCTGGTGGATAGTTTAACTAAGGGTGGGAAAACGTGAAAATAAAAGAAATTGAAAGGAGGGAGACAAGTGCAGGGGACATAGTGAATATCTAATAGCAATATGCACAAAAAAATGTTTACATTTTTCCCACCAGTTTAAAATTGCAGCAATTATTCCTTCAGTGGCAAGCGGTCTGTATTTATGACTAGGTATAATCAAACAATATAATGTGTAGATGGAGACTAATTCCAACTCCTACTTTAAAAAAAAAAGTACAAAGAAGAGTCAAGAATTCTAATTCACGTGAGATTCCTATGATCTAGACTTTATAATATGACAGAACCTAAAGCAATGGTCTCAAAACATTGCACCTTACAATTCTGTCCTCCCTTATGAAATCCAATATTGTAGAATGCTGATTCACTGGAGATGTTATTATTGGTTCACTGGAGATGTTAAGATTGCATTCTGTTTTTTCAGAAAGTGCCAGCAATTCTGCATAAGTTTATGTGTTATTATACAGTATAGTCTTCTGAAAACAATTCCGGGTACTCAGCTTAATATCTATCCATATGTAATAATAATAATTAGACCTGGTAAAATAGGAAGTCAGTTATAACCTCTGAGACAAGTCTTTGACCACATACTGTATCATTTTCTTTACTATTTTTAAACAGCTGTACTGAGTTGAGGTTTGAAAAACCCCAATCAAAGGCAAAGCTTATTCATTTTGGTATAACACCACTGTGATAAAGATTAAAGAAGAGACAAAACGAAATCACTTTTCATGCACAGCAGAGGACCAGCAGGTGTTACCATGGAAACAAAATCAGTCCATATCTGCTTCATCACTGCGTGGGCTTCTCAAAGACAGCCTCTCGCCTCACACTTGACAACTTTTTGGGCAAATTGCTCTCATGGGTAAAGGAACAACTCCTGCTAGGTTACATTGATCCATATCTGGGATGGCCTGGCCATTCCTGGCAGCTCTCAAGCTTCAGGCAACGGTGATACTGCAATTTTACCAGCTGAAAGGGAAAAAGTGAACAAAAGTGACAGGAGGGAGCGACTTCCCCAGCAGACTTCTGAAAGGAATGACCTGGGGGTGAGTACTGCCTTTTGTTCACGGCACACCTGCAGGATAGGTCAGAAAACACACATCAGTTTCTCTTACAACCATGGAACTGATTTAAACTTAATGGCAGTAGAAAGTATTTATGTGCCCTGCATACAGACATTTGGAAGTCCCATTGCTGTGTTCATTGTTAAAGCTACTCAACTGTTATTTTTTTGTTGAGCCATCTGCTTCTGGTATCAAAAATAGATCAGAGGAAAAAAATCAAGTATTCTCATCGTCAGAACACAGTCTGATCCTGAGCTGCTCTCCCGCCCCCTCAAGGCACCACACGCCCCCTCCTGTTTCAGAGTAGCTTTCAGCCGTGTATCTGACGGGAGCTAGGAGAGTACAATTGGTTTTAATGACATTTTAACACCATGAGACAGATGTACACTCTGGTGTTTGTCCAGGTACAGTAAGCCTGATCCATGCTGGTTTTGAGTTTGTTTGATGTGAATTTTACCCAGCAGTGTCTTAGTAAAGTCTCCAGGGCTGTCATGACCAATAAACAAATGGGAATGATACCACGTGAAATACAAAATGAAAGGGTTAGCTAAGAGGATGCAGCCTGAATACAAAACCATCCAAACACTCCTCTATGAGCTCTTTGGACATTGTTTTAAGTTCATCATCTTTCATTAGAGACCCTTTTCGGAATGTGTGAAGCGGGCACTCACCTCTTGAGCGCCTCCCAGTGTTTGGGTGTGCTGCAGTTCTTTTATCACCCTGGCGCCCCCTGCAGCCTGCTGCCTGACCTTTGTGGGTCTTCAGTGGTTTGGTCCTCTGGCCAAGTCACAAAGTCCAAATGTACCCCTTCCAGGGTATTAAGGAGTCCAATAATTAACAGCCTCAGCTCTGGGCCCTTTAAGTTCGACTCTTTGTTCTGGTTCCCAGATAAAGCCTATCCCCTTCTTGGTGTTTATGCCATTTTACCTGTGGCTGTTAGGGGAACCCAGGCCTGCCCACCAGTCCAGGTTCCAACCCAGGGACCCTGCAAACAGCAAACATGCCTTCTGCCTGCAATCCATCACTGTGAGTTCCCTGGGCCTCTTAATACTGAGCCCATTTTTCTCCACCCCATCTCAGGTTCAAAGTCCTCAGGGTCTCCTCTCTCTGCAATCCCAGTTTAAATTCAGCCAGCCACAAACTCTGGCTACTTGTTGAGGTCCTTTGGCATAAAGGGAGCATACAGAAAATGTGTGGACTTTCTTTAGAAAATGTCTGACAGGAGGCTTTGCAATCCTACTGCACCCCGCCCCTGCCAGGAAGCACAGATATGACAGGGTAGGAGCAGCACAGGTGGGTCCTCCAGGCCTGCCTAAAGAGGCCTCACAGAAGCATCCAATCAGATACCAGCAGCCTCAGATGAAAGGAGCTGCCTAGCACTAGCAAGGCAGTTCCTGGCTGGGAACAGAGGAGTGATGAAGGAGGTGTCAGCATCTATTTCTGTTGTGACTGTGAGCATTCCGCACCAACCACGCCCAAATAGGACTTATCAGCTTGCTGACTGGGGAGGCCCTGGCCTGGGCTTCCTTTCTCTTGGAGAAATCTAGCCTGCTCCTGGGCCAGTTTGAAAACTTTGTGCAAGCCATGGCGGTAACCTTTGACGAATTGAACTGCGCACTCACAGCAGAAGCTGTGCTTCAAGCATTGCGGCGGGGTGGCGATCGGTTGCCAAATTTGCCATGAGATTTCTACACCTGGTAGTGGCCACCGAGTGCAAGGAGCCTGCATGGCATTACCGCCTATGGTTCGGCCTCAATGAAATCAGAGATGAGCTGGCTCAAGTCGAGTCCTTGCCCGGACAATCTAATTGAATTCTGCCTTAAGATCGATAACTGTGATGGAGCACTGCCAAGAGCGAAGCCCAGCCTCCTGTGCCCCACAAAGGTCTGACCTGCGTCATGGATGGGAAACGTCAAGTCCCAACCCAATAGAGGGGTACAGGCTGGGTTGGTATTTGTCCCTCTGACTCTACACCCCATATTCTTCATTAAAATATTGTTATAATATGATTGTAGCATAACTAAGATGTAATTTTATGCAAGATGGATCATGTGAGGTATCATAGGAAAGGTTATGATTTACTGAATATGATTATCCTATTTGTATGCGTGTATCATTTCTGTATCTAAAGTTAGGAATATTGATTTTACATCTGTACTACAAAAGTGTTTGCACCTGGGGAATGCCCACCAGCCAAAATGCAATCAGTCTGGCTCGTTAGCTGGGGACAAGTCAACAAACCATTAGGGAGAACAATAGGTCTTTGAAGATGCTACAAATGGCCTTTGACTCCTGGCTGCTTTGACACTGCAGGGTCATGTGATCACGTCACCTGGTACTGGACTCCATGATAGAATACCAGTATTTTTCCACTGAGGGATGGGGGGAGACCACGCTGAAAAACAAAGGGTTCCCACCATATGTAAAACCTATTTAAGGCCAGGGAGTGACTTAATTAGGGTTCGTTCTTCACTGAATCCCTGCCCAGGATGACTGCTGAAAACATCTAAGAAACAAAGACCAAGGGAGTGGTGGGGTGGGAAGAAGAGCTGAGCCCTGGCTGGGAAGGTCTCTGGCCTGTGAAACTCTGCAATCTGCCTAAAACAACATTTAGGGTGAGATACTGGCTTGTAACCAGTTTCTTTACTGGTTTCTTTAGTGTATTAAGCTTAGTTTGTGTGTTTGTTTTATTTGCTCAGTAATCTGCATCTGATGAAGTGGGTTTTAGCCCATGAAAGCTTATGCCCAAATAAATGTGTTAGTCTCTAAGGTGCCACAAGTACTCCTCGTTCCTTTTGCTTTTAGCTATTTGCTATCCCTTGTAATCACTTAAAATCTATCTTTTGTAGTTAATAAACCTTTTTTTTGTTTTCTCTAAAACCAGTTTGTGGAATTCATAACTGGGGGCAAGAAGCTGTGCATATCTTCCCCCACATTGAGGGAGGGGGTGAATTTTATGAGCTTATACTGTACAGCGCTCTGTGCAGCACAAGACAATACAAATTTTGGGTTTACACTCCAGAGCGGGTGTTCACTTGTGAAGAGAAGTGTGAGGGGGGATTGGATAGCAGTCTTCAACTACCTGAAGGGGGGGTTCCAAAGAGGATGGAGCTAGGCTGTTCTCAGTGGTGGCAGATGACAGAACAAGAAGCAATGGTCTCAAATTGCAGTGCGGGAGGTCTAGGTTGGATATTAGGAAAAACGATTTCACTAGGAGGGTGGTGAAGCACTGGAATGGGTTACCTAGGGAGGTGGTGGAATCTCCATCCTTGGAGGTTTTTAAGGCCCAGCTTGAAAAAGCCCTGGCTGGATGATTTAGTTGGGGTTGGTCCTGCTTTGAGCAGGGCGTTGGACTAGATGACCTCCTGAGATCTCTTCCAACCCTAATTCTTCTTTGATTCCATACACTTGAGTGATGGGCAATTCCTTAGCTGAAGCCTTCCCACGCAGAGCTGATTTCCATGTCTGTGTCTTTCTGCAGCTGGGTGTGTCCCTACCTGTGTGTGCTGGAGGAGGCTTGAGGGCCTGGCTCAGCAGGACAGTGTAAGGGAGCCCAGGCTGGTGGAACAGGTGGGCTCAATGGTACCCCAGTACACCAGGTGGAACCCCAAAGGGGGGGGGAGCAACTGGACTCCATGATAGAATACCAGTATTTTTCCACTGAGCGATGGGGGGAGACCATGCTGAAAAACAAAGGGTTCCCACCATATGTAAAACCTATTTAAGGCCGGGGAGTGACTTAATTAGGGTTCGTTCTTCACTGAATCCCTGCCCAGGATGACTGCTGAAAACATCTAAGAAACAAAGACCACCACAGTCCCCTTCCTCCAGTACCCAATATCCATATTTGTCCGCATATCCCTCCTGAAACCTTACACAGAGAACCCAGGAGGAGTATTTGGTTTAGCGAATTCTTGACTCCTGATGCATTAGGGGGAAACTCCAATATTTAGTGCACTGGGAACCAGTGGAAAATATTCATGCCCTGAACCTGCTGCAGGAGTTTCATGAAATCTATCCCAGCCTAGAAGCCCGTCATAGGCACCTTTGGAGGAGGGACTACTTGCAGGAGTAAGGATCTGCAGCTAGCCTGATTACCTGCCAAGTTAACCCCCAGGTAATCTAACAAGTGCAGCTGGGCCCTAATTGAGCTGCCCGATTGGCCAAAGGGGATCAGCAGACCAGCAGCAGGGTTCAAGCTGCTCAAAGCGTTTGCCCATGGCTTCGATAGCTCCTGTGCCTGCTTGTTCCCAGTCCAGCTCCCATCCTGTTCCAGCCCCACTCCTGCCTTGCATTACTCCTGGTAACCTGGTTCTGACTCTGGGCTCTCATTCCTGGCCTCCAACTCCAGCTCTGGATGCTGTTTCCTGCTTCAACCACTAGGCATGATTGCCCATCACTGTCACTGACAGTGACTGACAGAAGGGGTGTCTGAATCAGACTTTCCCCTCATTAGTCCTCAGTCTTACTCAGTATTATAATAAATCATTTCCTCAGCCTCAGGATATAAACCCTGGAAAGAAAAAGTATGACTCAATCTAATGAGAAAATTGAAATGTAATACTTTCATTCACCTGTAATCCTAATTTGGAGTAACCCTGCCTTTAAAACTCAAAGTATTAAAGAATTGGCCTCAACAATTGTTTCATATATTTGTCACCCTCCAAAAAATCTGACTTAGATTGCAGCAGAGGAAGTACTGTAGTGGCAATGGGTATGCTTCAGATTCAATTGGATAAGGAGTGAACTAAATGTATCAGAAGTCTGCCTTAATGACATTAGAAACCTAGACTCTTTCAAGGAGGAAGATACATTCTGGAGTCTATGGGCTTCATTCTCACTGCGTTGTATCTTCCATCTTTATTTAGAGCTGTGCAAAGAGAGAGCAAAGTTGGTGTAAGCTATTAGTAAGTCAGGACAGTAGCATTGTACACCTACTTTGAACAGCTATGCATGTCTTCTAAACTACAATCCCCACTTTATTCCTGCAAATAAGAAAAGTCAGAAGAACTTTCTGCATACAAAAATGAGTTCAATCACTGTATTAGTAAATCAAATACATTTCTCTTCACAAGTTCTTCTCAACACTCATTTCTAAAGCATCTCACTTTGGTCTCTAAGCGCTGTACATGGATCATAGAAGTGAGTGAGTGCCGTCATGAATGGCAGTCCATTCTCTATCCTATTCATATTTTAAACCTGTTTTGCTTAATTTAAACCAGTTCCTGTATGCACACTAGTGACTATGCCCTGGTTCTTTGAGGAACAGTATGGGGAAGAGATGAATTACAGCACAATTTGGTGAGTGAAATGGTAAGTGCCTGAATGAAGTAAGAGCCTAATAGGATTTAGTCTCCTAAATCACATAGGTGTTTTTGAAAGTTATACCAGTGACTCCTCTTGGTCTCGTTTGGGAGTTATTATGGAACCCTGCGCCTGCTGCTGAAAAGGTTCTTCCTCTAATTGAGTCAAAACCTGGGCTCTATTAAATGGATGCCACACACTCACAGCGCCTGTGATGGGTCCCAGAAGAGATTGCTTGGAGGCAATCTCTGAGACTCTGTGCAGCCTGTTCCATTAAGGGCCTAGTGAACCAGCACCTTGAAGCAATTCAGCTAATAAAAGGAGACCTGGTGCAGGTTATTGAACACTGTCATAATGTGGTTTCTTTAGTTGCTTGCCCCACTTAGGAGATGGGCTATCAAGGTGTGAACGTACTGTAGCTTCTTCACAAATTTCTTATTTTGGCCCAGCGTACCATACAATAAGCAACAGAACAGCAATTTTAGTGTCACTCATTATGGCAGTAGGTGTTTTGACAAGATTAGTCAAGTGTTAGATTTGGGGAGAGTGGTTTAGGTAAGTCATTTATTCATACTTAATGTTACTATCTCCTTTTTGTGAAGGCTTTGTGACTTTCAATATGTAGCTTGCTCTCTTCTGCTGCAGAACATAGCTCATCAGCTGTCAGCTTCTCTGTGTTAGAGACTGTCTCTGACTACCTAATTGGGAATTCCATGTTAAAATGCAGGGTTTTTCCTCCACAGGTAGGGGCCAAATCCTGCTCTCCAATATTCAGTGTGCTTCATCCATATCCAGGATAGAATTTCACCTTGGGGATATTACTTAAACATGTGCATGTTTCATAATTCCATTAGGGAAGACAGTCTGGAAGTACTGCCACGCTTTCTATCTTTCATGGGCTGATATTTCCTTTTGTCCTGCTTCTCTGGTTTATATGCTCATCATCAGTAGATTTGCAGTAACTATGCAGTTCAAAGGCAACTTTCTCTAATGTTCTAAAATGTTCACTATTTCTCATTAAACATGGAATTGGCAGTTTAGACTTAGGTACAACCACAATACAGATAGCTCTCCACTAAGAAGGTAGCTAGGAGCCCCTGTCATTGATCAGGACATCATTGTACTAGGTCCCTGTCTCAGAGAACTTAGTCTTATAATCCCTCCCCATTTGTATCTGTCTCCTAACACTCAGACTCTGAAGGCTTTTAGTCTTTAATCTGTACACTTCTTTCAGGCTGTAACTCACAATTTTTACTGTACTTTTTTCTCTCTTTGGAAGCATATACATTACTTTAACACAGAGTTTGTTGCTTAAGACTTATTTGTAATTAGACAATTATTGCTCTTTGTTTTAATGGAAGGCCAGGAACATTGTCCCAAAGAAGAAAACTGACAATCATCCTTCCAGGGTAGCTTATTTTGTTTGTGAAACTCCCACATGTGTTCTGATCTGACCCATGTGAGTAATGTTTTTCACACATAAAGCAATTTGCTTTCCATTTCTCTCAGAAAGAGCTGACTCTGTATTAATAAACTGAAGTCACATTAACCCATGTCTTTCACTATTTACTGCTGAAAAACTGATGACAAATGATTGGACTTCGCTGGAATAGAATCTCCTGAGGACTCACCATTTATACACTCTTTGGGATCTGAGAAATATAAACTGCCAGGTTGCATGAATGTACACTTTTATTTATATGAGAGGGCTAACTACACTACAGAAAACAAAAATCAATGTGGAAAAGGGAATTAAACATCAACTTGAATAGAAAACCAGGGCAAAAATCTGTGCTAATATTTGTTAGTTGTCTGTCGACTTGAAATTAAGGCTAATTCAACAGAAAGTCATCTTTAAGTGAAATTTGAGGCCTGAGCAAAATGTGGGAAAAGAATAAACAAAAGGCATAAGCAGATGCCTTGCTGGAGGGGCAACTCTGAAGAATGCACTTTATCGCATATGTTTTAGGCATGCTGAAACTATTTTTAGATGAAGAATGAATGCACTGAGGCCTATTTGTGTTTATTGTAAGGAATGTAGATACAATTGATTGTACAGAATATCCTACCAAGCACAGCCCTTTCATATAGCTTTTTAAAATAATTAATTTGAAAACAAAAAAGGAATTTTCCTTCCTGGTTATGGGAACCTATATAGGAATCCATATAGGAACCCAAGTGCACATACACCTAGTACGAGACATAGACTACCCCAAAGAACTTACTGTCAAACAAGACATACAGAGTGGGAGAAATGTACTACTATCCCCATTTTACAGATGGGAACTGAAGCACATGGTGATTAAGTGACTTGCCCAAAGTCACACAGGGAGTCTTTGGCAGAGCGAGGACTTTGACTCAAGTCTCTTGAGGCCTAGTCCAGTGTCTTAAGCCTCCAAATCATCCTCTCTCTCTAATTACTGTATAAATAACATAGGCCCAAGTCCATCAAATGACAGAAGCATATTGATAACTTTAAACCTGTGAATAGTCCTATTGAAATCAATGAGACTATTTAGGTGCTTGAAGTTATGCATGGGCTTAATTATCTTACAAGTTGGGGCTGCGATCTGTTGCACTCCCACAGCAATGTTACTTGTGCCCTTCCTCTTGGCTCTTGTCCATGGTCTTTAGGATTTTCCCATGTATAAGGAAACCCACAGCCTTGACATTAACCACATCTTGAAGGGATGGACTAATAGTTTCTGGCCAACCAGGATGGGCTCTGGGGTAGGAGCCCTTTCAGTAGCCTTAGGCAACCAGAGGATCTCAGAACCGGAGAAGTCTTCCACTGGCTGGTTAGACTGTGTTTATGTCACTTTGCATCACTTGAGTAATGCGAAGTGGTCTTAACAGAGCCAGGTTTCAGAGTAGCAGCCGTGTTAGTCTGTATCCGCAAAAAGAACAGGAGTACTTGTGGCACCTTAGAGACTAAGGTGTTAGTCTCTAAGGTGCCACAAGTACTCCTGTTCTTTTAACAGAGCCAGGGATTCTGATCCAGAGTCAGTGGCAAAGCTGCTAACAGAATAATTGCTAAACCCAATAGACCAAATAGCTTAAGGTGTTTGTGTTGTTGTAACTGAAATAAAATAATGTACAAGATACAAGAAATAAAATAATGCAAGTCTAAAAATCAATGCCAACATACTGAGAAAAATGGAAACCAGTGTATTGAAACAACCACAGGACTAAAGCTATTTCCTCATTGAAGATTCAATAGAATCAGTGGATTCTTTTCCTGCACAATAATTCAGGCATGAGTACAGGAGGAAATATAAGTAGGAATTAAAGGGACCAAATTCTGCCTTTAGATATGCACAGGCAGTTCCCATTGAAGTCAGTGGGCCAAATTCTTCTTTCTGCTACACCACTGCAAACATTCAGTAGGGTTGGCATCATATAGTTGAAAAGAGAATTTGGCCCAATGAAAACTATTCATGCATATTGAGGGTAGAATTTGGTCTAAGATATCTACTGCAAGAATGGTACGGCAGGATTGGAAAGGAAATGCAGTAGATCCAATCTACCTGGATTTCAGTAAGGCATTTGATACCGTTCCACGTGGGAAATTATTAGTTAAATTGGAGAAGATGGGGATTAATATGGGGATTGAAAGGTGTGTAAGGAACTGGTTAAAGGGGAGAATACAATGGGTCATACTGAAAGGTGAACTGTCAGGCTGGAGGGAGGTTACTAATGGAGTTCCTCAGGTATCAGTCTTGGGACCAATCTTATTGAATATTTTTATTAATGACCTTAGCACAAATAGTGGGAGTGTGCTAATAAAATTTGCAGATGACACAAAGTTGGGAGGTATTGCCAATATGGAGTAGGACTGGAATATCATACAAGATCTAGATGATGTAGAAAACTAGAGTAATAGAAATGGGATGAAATTTAATAGTGCAAAGTGCAAGGTCATGCATCTAGGGACTAACAACAAGAATTTTTGCTATAAACTGGGGACATATCACATGTAAGTGACAATGGATGAGAAAGACCTGGGTATATTGGTTGATCACAGGATGATTATGGGCTGCCAATGTGATGCGGCCGTGAAAAAAAGGCTAATGTAGTCCTAGGATGCATCAGGCTACGTATTTCCAGTAGAGACAGGGAAGTGTTAGTACCATTACATAAAGCACTGGTGAGATCGCATCTGGAATACTGTGTGAAATTCTGGTCTCCTGTGTTTAAGAAAGATGAATTCAAACTGGAACAAGTGCAGAGAAGGGCTACTAGGATGATCTAAGGAATGGAAAACCTACCTTATGAGAAGAGACTCAAAGCTTGACTTATTCAGCCTAACCAAAAGAAGGCTGAGGGGAGATATGGTTGCTCCCTATAAATACATCAGAGGGATAAATACCAGGGAAGGAGAGAAGTTATTTAAGTTAAGCACCAACATGAACACAAGAACAAATGGCTATAAACTGGTGATCAACAAGCTTAGGCTCAAAATTAGATGAAGATTTCTAACCATTAGAGGAACGAAGTTCTGGAACAGCCTCCCAAGGGGAGCAGTAATGGAGAAAAACCTAACTGGCTTCAAGACTGAGATTGATAAGGTTATGGAGGGGATGCTATGGTGAGATTGCTTACACAGGCATGTAGCCGATCTGCGACTGCAAGCAGCAAATATCTCCAAGGCTGATGATGGGATACTAGATGGGGAAGGCTCTGAGTTACTACAGAGAATTCTTTCCTGGGTGTCTGGCTGGTGGATCTTGCCCACCCACATGCTCAGGGTGTAGCTGATTGTCATATTTGGGGTCGGGAAGGAATTTTCCCCTGGGTCAGATTCACAGAGACCTTGGGGGGGGTTCACCTTCCTCTGCAGCAAAGGTCACTTGCACGTTTAAACTAGTGTAAAGGGTGGATTCTCTGTAACTTGAAGTCTTTAAATCATGATTTGAAGATGTCAGTAACTCAGCCAGAGGTTAGGGGTCTATTGTAGGACTGATGAATGAAATTGTTTTTAATTGTTCACTTTATTAATGCAACTTCATAAGTAAAGTTTTATGAATGAAATAATATTCATTCATAAAACCGGTTACCCCAATAACTGGCTAAATAACAATTAAGATGCCTGTTAAGAGCCATAGCTGTTCAGTCAGCTGCCTCTGTAAGTTTCACTATCAATCCAATTCCTGCTTAAATCACTGAGACTTGCACTGTTTCAGTAGTGTAACTTCTGTTCACCATTTACTATACTTGTCTATATTGTAACTTCTGTTCACTATTTGCCATATTGTAATTCAAACCCCATTTTAAAATGCTTTTACTCCATTTTGTAAGGGCTTGCTGCAACCTTCATTTTTGCAAACCCTGGTGTAATCTTATTAGTTTAGTTTAAATGTGTGAATGAGGTATGTATGAATGATGGAATCAACCTCCAGCCCCAGCCTGTCCTGATTAAATAGAGTTCAAACACCAATGGCTGAAGATGCAGACAAGAGCCCTAACGAAGTAAGAAGAATCCACTCTAAAAAGAAAAGGTACAATAGAAGGAAGATCAAAGCCCGGTCCGAGGCTGAAAGTCATGTCTGCAATTGACGGGTGATCAATCACCAAACCCAGAGGCAGCATGACACAGCAAGACCTATAGACTCTGGATTCAAACTAAAGCCTACAAAAAGGATGGGTGAGATGGAAAACTTTGGGAGAAGGGTAACATTCTGCTGCCAACATGGAAGGGCATCGGTGCATTCCCAACAGAGACCCAGCTCGTCCTTGTGCCCGGCTTTCCTGGCCAGTTAGCCGCCACAAGCTACGAACCCAAGCTGCAAACTCAAGCTGCAAACTCAAGCAGGACTGGTAACTATGCAGCAGCTGCAGAACATCTGATGGATGTGTGTGTGTGTGTGTGTGTGTGTGTAGGTATTAGGTATAATGTGTGTGTATAAGAAATAAGTAGTAATAGGAATAAGTAGCCAAACAACGTTGTTTACTGTTATCTTTTATAGTATTATTATATTTACAATAAATGTGGCATCTTTGCCTTATCCCTCTTAATAAGATCCTGCTGGTTTTTATTCTATTGGTATAACACTATTACAGGAGTGGGTGGGTGAGGTTCTGTGGCCTGCAATTTGCAGGAGGTCAGACTGGATGATCATGACGGTCCCTTCTGACCTTAAAGTCTATGAGTCAATAAGTGAGATACCACACTTTAAATCACGCATTGTCTCTGGCTATGTGGGTTCATGTGGTAATCTCCTGCAAAAAAAGGGAGAAATTTAATTAATTAACTAAGTATCGTCTCAGGATAGCTGCTGGGAAGATGAAAGTGGACAGGAGACATACTCTTAGTCAGCGAGGAGGACAGTGCCTAGTGTTTATATTTATACTCATGCACTGATTCTGTAAATATATACACTGAAGTACAGCAGCTATGCACTCTTTCCTACATTGCTCAAAAAATTGCAGGACCAAGGCCTGTTATAATTTAATTATGATTCAGCTAAAGTGCTTATGGAATATCCTCAAGACAACCTGTGCTGTAAAGATGCATCTCTTGCCTCCCATCCTCATTAGTTGGATAAACAAGGGAGTGTTTACAACCAAGAGCCATACAGTGTATTAAAAAGTCTTGTCCTCCAAGCCAAGCAATTAAAAACAGATGTGACCTGGCTATCTACAGGAAAACTTTGCTATAATCAGTCTGATCAGACACTATGTTCAGGTATCTGTGATAGGGGCTGCTAACAAAATAATCTAGCAAGTACTAATTTATTAGCACTATATCACATCACATTTTTCCACTTTGAATAAAAAGTTTTCATGGTGTAGAATTTGAGATATCCAAGATTAGCATTCGAGACAGAGATATTTTACCAATAGGTGATGCCAATAAGAAACAGTTAGACCATTAGGCCCAGATTTTCTAAAATGTACATGCTCACTGGGCAATTGCATGCCTTTATCATTATTTTACATGACATCTCAGTAATTGAGCCCATAAATAAGCACTCCTATGCACACACTTCTAAAAATCTGAATTTTGACATATGACCAGTAGAATTCAGTCTAACAGCTGAAGAATTGCTTTTTCATCTCCCAGAGATCCGCAAAAGTATTTTGAACACAGCATGTATAGTAGTTAGGCACTTAATACATCAATCAAAGCTTCTAAAGAAAGGTTGAAATACTATTTGTTGAGGACTTTGGGATGTTTAGAATTTGAAGTCTGCCACCATTTCTGAGGATTTCAACTCCAGTGAACGAAACCAGCAGTACCCAACCTTATTACACAGGAGGGCCACATAAACCAAAGCACAACCTTGGGTGGACCAAACAGATTCTATATATTCTAATAAGATTTGAAGTTACCTATATTTTAAGTTCAGCTTGTTTTGTAGGTATTTAGATAGGTTGTTTCTATGTGCAGTATTGTCTACTTAAAAACAAATAAAGAAATCAGTACATAAAACATGTATCAGAATTATAGAAAACAGAGAGAAAAAACAGTAAAGAACACATAACCGCCTCCCTAATCACAAATAAAGAATGCACTTTCTGAGTTAGTGAGAAGTCTGAGGTTGTTTCTCAGCAACCAGTTTGTTGAAGTTTGGCTCAAAGTGAGAGATGCTCATCCGAAGTACAGCATGCAGGTGGTTGTCTGTTAGGGTGTCAGCTTAGACTTATTCAGCTTCATAACTGAGAAAATTTGTTCGCAGATGTATGTGCTGCCAAAAATTGTGCACATTCGACAAGCAAATTTGCACAGATTTTGAAACTGATCGTTGGGCAGCAGTGAGTAAAACTCCACCAGTTTCTTTTTATGAAACATGTCTGTTAAATATGAGTTAAATCAGTTCCATTTGCAGAGAGGCAGGGACATTTTCCACATTAGCAACAAAAGGGTTTTCAAACAGACAGACATCACTTGCTTGTGACTTGAAGTCAGAAAATCTGGCCTCAAAATTCTCATCGAAGAGGTCCAGTAATTTTACCATTCAGGCACATGGGACCGGAACAGACCTTTTCATCCTGACTGTGTTCTTCAGAGGAAGTAAAGTGAGATGGTGTTCCCCTCTCTGAGTGTTGTCGCAAGAGTTTCAGTTTTGCTTGAAAAGTTTTCACATCTGAGTATAACTGAGAAACAAGCCTTCCTTTATCTTGCAACTTCAAATTGAGATCATTCGAGTGGCTTGTTAAATCTGTTAGAATTGCTAAACCCCACAATCACATGGGCTCTGAGAGTTCCGGTCCATTTTTAGAGTTTTCATTCATGAAAATATTGAATTCATTCCACCAGGTGAAGAAACGGTTGAGCACATTTCCACGACTAAGCTAACATCGCTCACTATAGTATATCACACCCTCAAATTCTGAATCAATTTCCTCCAGGAATGCTTGAAATGAGCAGTAATTCAACCCACGTGCCCTGATCGAGTGTACAGTGGCCACCATGGTTTTCATTACATTTTCCAGGTTTAGAACTTTGCCACTCAGAGCATATTGGTGAATAATACAATGTAATGCCATTGGCCTTTCAGCATTGCACAAATCAAGCCCTTTATGCATCAGTCCAGTCTCGTGGCCTACCATGTTCTTAGCACTGTCCGGCAAGCTGATTCCAAGACAGACAGAGTTCCCTAATAGTGTCGGCAAATCTCCAAAACAAGTCTTCACCTGTAGTTTTCCCATGAAGTGTCTGGAGCACTGCAAGCTCATCAGTGATTTGAAATGCCTCATCTATTCCACGAATGAAAATTAGCAGCTGAGCACTGCCAGTAATGTCAGTGCTTTCAACCAAAGCCATTGAAAAAATCTCAAAATTTTGGATTTTTTCACAGAGCTGTTCTTTTAAATATGCACCGATGTCTTCTATTTTTCAAGTAAGATCTGGCGAGACATATCTACAACTTCAATAAGGTTCCTTTTGTCAGGACACATCTCCATAATCACATTCATACACTCTTTTATGAACTCCCCATCAGAAAAAGATTTACACTTAGTACCCAGTACATACACAACACGGTAGCTTGCTTTCACTGCTGCTGCATTTTCTTCTTGATGTATTCTTAGCATTTACTGTAACCCCTGGACTAGACAGTCTAGTTTTCTTAAATTTCAATTGCCTTACCCGCCTCTCCTTCCCACGTGGCGAAACCAGTGCATTGGCATCAGAATGTCACGTAGCATCTAATTCTAGAAGAGTTCTGACTGAAGGGTTATTAAAATCTCAGTGGCTAAAGAAGTTCAGACTGAGCATCACTTATGTAGATGTAAGGTACTAAAACCAGTTGCCTAGTAAGCAGCATCTAATAATGTTCTTACTTTATAGCTGGCCCTGGACATAAAGATTCTGTTAACAGTTTCTGCTTCAGTCACTTCACAGAAGTGATGCTTCAGCAAACTGATGTGCATTAAAAAAAATCATTTCAACTGTGTTAACATTTAAAGGCCAAAGATCAAATATGCCCCTTTAGTTTTAGCTACACAAGTAAAGTGTATTTTTTTGCTTCCTAAGTGTTCAGAAATTCAGTTTTATTTTAAAATAGACAGTCCCTTTTATAGGTGGTCTCTTGATGCTTTTGGTTTAAAACAATGCCACAGATCTGCAGTTGGAGTCTAGAAAACACATAGCATGAACAGAAAGTTTCATATTTCAAGAGAGTGTTTTCTTCTGTTCTGTTTTTCAAGTGCAAAAAGAAGCTATATACTTTACATTTTTAGACGAATGAAAAACAAGACAATGAAAAGTAGAGACTCCAGGAGAGAGCTTAGAGTGTCTCCTTTATAACATGCTTCCATCTTGAAATGAAACTACTGCCCAAAACAGAGGGCCACACAGCGGACAAACTCCTTGAAAATGAAGAGTCAAGTATGTACTTGCTGCATTTTATCTTACACTACATTGTAAATTCTCCAGGGCATGGACTACTTTGTTAATTTGAACAATGGCTAGTACAAGGCATCCCCACTGAGGCAGTGGTGTGCAATGTGATCACAAAATAAGGATAATACCCACTGTAGAGGTAAATGAACTATAAACACACTTGTTGTCATACTGAAAGACATTCCTCACTAGCTGTCTGACTGAAGGCTTGTCTCCACTTACCGGGGGATCGACATGTGGCAATCGATCCACCGGGGGTCGATTTAGTGGGTCTTCACTAGACCCGCTAAATCAACCGCAGAGTGCTCTCCCATCGACTCTGGTTCTCCACCGGAACGAGAAGCATAAGGTAAGTCGATAAAAGAGTTTCTCCTGTCAACCCAGCGTGGTGTAGACACAGCAATAAATCGATTTAAGGTACATCGACTCCAGGTACGTTATTCATGTAGCTGGAGCTGCGTAACTTAGGTCGACTCAGCCCCATAGTGTAGACCTGCCCTAAGAGTGTTCCAGAAGGTTCACGAGACCTTGTACTGTTTTAGACAGCTTCACATTCACACTGTACAGCAGCATGTACATGCTTATATCTATAAGGAGCCCTATGCCATTGACACTGAGCCTAGGATAAAAAAGGAAACATCTGTGGTAACTGAATGGCTTAAATACACTGTACAATATACCTCTTCTGCAGTTCCCCCTTGCTTACTAGATGGAGAACTACAAAATATTAAAATATGTTTTAGTGAAACAGTGTTCACTTGTAAGATGAACAATCCCAAGGGACTCTTTTGATAGTTAATTACAGAGGAACATACGCTTTTTGTCAGCTTTCGTACAATATGAGATAACCACAGTAACTCAACAAGAAGTTACCATAGTGACCCAGTATCTCTTCGGGAAATAAAGCTGCCTGCTATCATCATTACAAGAAGATACTAGCAACAAAACACCCACAGTCTAACAAAGTCTTACAGTTTGTACATAATGCCTATCTCTTAGTTATGCTATGGAAAGTGACTAATACAATGTGTTTATAACATATCCCATGATAAGGAATCTCTTTACAAAGTGTGTATTTTGATGTTTCATTGTGGACATTATCACCAAACAAGCATTGTTTCGTAGTCATATCAGTCACATATAGATCTTTGTGTGCCTGAATGCTCATAGCAGCCCTGCCACTGCCTCAGTTTACCATCCATCCCACAAAACAAACTACCACATGAGCTGGTTTTGAATTACTGCTCCCTTTCTGGGTGTGGTTTGTTACCTCTTCTCCAGGCTCAGTTAGCCCCTTTCAGACAGTTTATAAGGAGTTTCAGTGTCCATATAACCCTCTCTCTCAGTTAAGAAGCCTTCACAGTCCTTTAGCAGGGCTTCATTGTAATCCTCCCTCCTGACTCACAATCCTTTGCAGGCTTCCTAGCTGGAGCCTCCCTCCCACAGCAGGCTCCTGCTCCCTACAGGTCCCTCAGCTGGGGCTTAACTCTCAACAGTCTCCTGCTCTCTGCAGATACTATGTGTATCTTTCCATGTCTCTGTTCCTCATTTCTGTCTAGGCACCCTGGAGAGTTGTCACCTACCCTCTTCCTAAACTTAGACTGCCTTTATGTCCCCAGAAGGCTTTGTTTCTAGTCACATGCTCCAATCACATGACCCAGCGGCGTATAAGCAAACAATGTCACTCAAGTTACTTTGAGACTGAGTTGACTAAAACATTTCACAAGGTAAAACTGTGAGGACAGAAATTGCAGATTCCGCAATATTAGATTTCCACCACAATTTTGACAGCAGGAGCCCTGCCATGTGCAGGGCTGACAGTGGGAGCCCTGGCTGCCCTGGGCCTAAGAGCGGGAGTTCCTGCTCTCAGCCTCGGGTAGCCGCTGTCAGCCCCGTGTTCCCGCTCTCATCCCTGAGCGGCCGACAGCGGAAAATTGCAGATCAGTAATAATGGAGCTTATTACCGCAAATAATATGGTCAATTATTACTTTTCTGCAGTTTTCCATGGGTTGTCCGCAACTCAGCCGCAATTTTTTAACAATCATCCCTTAATTTAAGTAGGGCCTTAGTTCTGGCACATTTCACACACATATAAAGACATGGACATTAAAGTAACCTGAAGGCAGTTGTTACATTCTTTGGAGCATATCTAACTGATCAGCTTAAATCCTTACATGGAGTGAAGGACTGATGCCAACCTAGATGCCTTGGCATTACAATGATAAGTAATTGCAGTACTATGCTAATAAAGGGCAATTAGCTCAGGGACACCAGCCAAGTAGCTGCTATAAGACTCATTATGTTGTGACTACTGAAGTCTATGAACAGCTTATATTAACTGTAGCAATTTGGAAACTGTCTTGAGTCAAAGTTATTTGAACACAGATATGGTTAATGGCCCTTTTATTTCTTTCTGGTTTTGTCTAATAGCCTGGTTCTGCCCTTAGATATTTCAAACACTACAAACATTCAATTGGATTTGAAGATGACATGCAAGGCCTTAAAAAGAAATGTTGGATTTAATACATGGGTGAAATGCCATTTCTTCCAATGGTGTTATCTCTGATTTACATCAGTTTCAATGAGATCAGAATCCAGCCATTGTACTTAAAATTAGAGCCAGTAAGTAAACGAGTGAATACAGTGCAAGAATATTTTTCATTTGAGAATAAGGCTCCATATTAAATTGGACCATTGTAGTAACTATAGATACATGTGTGTGCAACCAGGCAACATTTCCCTGCTAAATTAATGCAACAGACTAAAACGAATAATCAGCAATAGACATAATTGTCTTATCTGTCATTTTGCAGGGCTTCTTCTTGACTTTAATTAAAGTCTCCCCAGACTCATGAACTTGAAGCTTTTTCATTCTTAAAAAAGTATGCTCTACAGATGTCTTTTCCAAACATAGCTAAATCAAGATGCCACACAGCTGTAAATAAGGTAGCAGTTTAACAGTGTGTGTCAGGTAACAGTGTGTACACTATATATATATATAGTAGAACCTCAGACTTACGGACACCTCGGGAATGGAGGTTGTTCGTAACTCTGAAATGTTCGAAACTCTGAGCAAGCCGTTATGGGATGCTCCTCAGGGCAGACTGCTTGGAACGGGGGCTCACAGCTCTGCAGTGGCTGCCTGGCAATTGGGGGTAGGGTCGGGCAGCTGGTTCTAGCCCTCTGGCTACAAGGGTGAGGGAGGCACCCTGGGGCACTGCAGCGTCAGTGGGCGCGCAGTGCAGGCTGTGGCCCTTTAAAACTGAGCTGCTCCTCCAGAGCTCAGCATGCAGGCAGGAGCTCGGGCTCCGGCTCCAGCAGCTTACACTCCAGGCCAGGTTTCAGTAGCAGCACAGGAAGTTTCTTTCCCTGGCTCTGAGCTTCCAAGCTTGTCCCCATCTCAGCCCAAGGCAGGGAGAGGGGAAAACACCGTTCACCACCACCTACCTGTAAGTGGCTGCCCCGCACTGTGGTGAGTAGGGGTTGGGGATGGGAACAGGCAGCCCAGATGTGCCTAACTTTAAGGTGCAATACAGGGACAGTACAGTACAGTATTTGCTGGTTTGTACAGTAGTGCAATCTCTTTATCATGAAAGCGCAATTTACAAATGTAGAATTATTTTTTTACATAACTGCACTCAAAAACAAAACAATGTAAAACTTTAGAGCTTACAACTCCACTCAGTCCTACTTCTCCTTCAGCCAATTGCTAAGACAAACAAGTTTGTTTACGGGAGATAATGTTGCCCGATTCTTGTTTACAATGTCACCTCAAAGTGAGAATAGGCGTTTGGATAGCACAGTGGTAGCTGGCATTGCAAGATATTTACATGCCAGATACGCTAAAGGTTTGTATGCCCCTTCATGCTTTGACTTGTAGGCTCTAAAGTGTTATATTTTGTTTTTGAGTGCAGTTCTGTAAAAAAAATAATTCTACATTTGTAAGTTTCACTGTCATGATCAAGAGATTGCACTACAGTACTTGTATGAGGTGAATTGAAAAATACCATTTCTTTTGTTTCTCTCTTTCACAATGCAAATACAAATAAATAATAATATCAAGTGAGCACCGTACACTTTGTATTCTGTGTTGTAATTGAAATCACTATATTTGAAAATTTATAAAAACATCTAAAAATATTTATAACAAATTTCAATTGGTATTCTATTGTTGTTGAACAGTGTGATTAAAACTGTGATTAATCGCAACAATTATTTTAATCTTGCGATTAATTGTGATTATTTTTTAAATCGTTTGACAGCCTTAGTTATTTTCTATTCCTCTAGTACAATTCAGTTATAACCACCATCACGTTTTCTAGCTGAGAGGGAGCCTATGTTCTGTTTAAAAGCTAGGCTGTATTAAATCTCTGCTGGAATATGGTAGGTCTCCTGGGAATGGCGCTGTGGAGAATGTCCTCTGCCCCCTAAACCTTGCAGGACTTTTTCTTTGCAGACTACCTGAAAGAGGATCTACAAGCTGCTTGGAGGAAGGAAGAAAGTTACAGGGTTGGCAATTCCCCTTTATTCCATAGGGATAGAGAGAGCGATATGCAGCCATGCTAATTGAGCAAACTCTTTGGAACAGGGACTAGCTTTGTTCTGTGTTTGCACAGTTCCTAGTGCAATGATGTCCTGGTCCACGACTGGGGCTCCTAGATGCTACAGTAATAGATTCTAAGGTCAGAATGAACCATTATGATCATCTAGACTGATCTCCTCTATAACACAGGCCTTAGAACTTTGCCAAAATAATTTCTAGAGCGCAGCTTTTAGAAAAACATCCAATCTTGATTTAAAAGTTGCCAATGGTGGAGAATCCACCATAATCATGGATAAGTTGTTCCAATAGTTAATTACTCTCTCAGTTAAAATGAATACCTTAGTTCTCATCTGAATTTGTCTAGCTTCAGCTTCTAGCCATTGGTTCATGTTATACCTTTCTCTGATAGATTGAAGACCCCATTATAAATATTTGTTTCTGGTGTAGGTACTTGGAGACTAACAAATCACCCCTTATCCTTCTCTTTGTTAAACTAAAGAGATTGATCACTGTACGACAAGTTTTCTAATCATTGAATCATTCTCATGGCTCTTCTCTGAACCCTCTTCAATTCATCAACATCCTTCTAATTGTGGACACCAGAACTGGACACACTATTTCAGCAGCACTCACACAAGTGACAGCGGTAAAATAAGCTCTTTATTCCTACCCTAGATTCCCTTTTTATACATCGAAGGATTGCATTAACCCTTTTGGCCAGAATGTTGCATCAGAAGCTTATGTTCAGCTGATTAGTCACCATGACCCCCAAATCTTTTTCAGAGTCATTGCTTTCTAGGATAGAGTCCCCCCATTACATAAGTATGGCCTATATTCTTTGTTCCTAGATTAATACATTTACATTTAGCCGTATTAAAACACATACACCTCTACCTCGATATAATGCTGTCCTCGGGAGCCAAAAAATCTTACCGCGTGATAAGTGAAACTGCGTTATACTGAACTTGCTTTGATCCACTGGAGTGCGCAGCCCCCCCCCCCCCCCCGGAGCACTGCTTTACCACATTATATCCGAATTCATGTTATATAGGGTCGCATTATATCGAGGTAGCGGTGTATTGTTTGCTCACACCCCACTTAGCAAGTGATTTTGATCACTTTGAATCAATGTCCTGTCATCTTCATTGTATAACTTTCAGTGACGATTTAATATTTTCTTTAGGCCACTAATAAAAATGTTAAATATCATATCAAAAACTGATCTCTGTGGAACCCAAGTAGAAATGCAGGCAGTCAAATGATGATTCCCCATTTACATTTTGAGACCTATCATTTAGCCAGTTTTTAATTCATTTAATGTATGTGTGATGGGTTGGACCCTCCCATCCGGGATGCCACCTGATGTGCTGGGGTCTCACTGAGCCTGCCCGTTCCACCAGCCTGGGCTTCCTCACCCTGTTTTATGCTGTGCCAGGCCCTCAAGCTTTAGCTAGCACATACACACACACACAGGTAAGGCCACACCCAGCTGCAGACACAGACTGAAGTCAGCTCTGTGATAGAGGGTTCAGCTCAGAGATTCACCCAGCACTCACAGGCACACCCCCTTTGGGGAGTAAATCCAAAGTAATATTGTCTTGCCCTGTATCGAAAGATCTGCACAACGCAAGCTCATAAAATTCACCCTCTCCCTCAATGTGGAGAGAGATATGCATAGATTCTCGCCCCCCTAGATATGAATTGCACAAACTGGGTTATGTTATAAATAAGAAATATGTTTATTAACCGCAAAAGGTAAATGTTAAGTGATAAGGGATAGCAAACAGATCAAAGCAGTTTACCTTAATAAATACACAAAAACTGCAAATCTGATCTTAACATACTAGATAGGTAAGATATAAATTAGCAAATTCTCATCCTGAGTGATAAACAGGCTGGCAGATTCTTAAGGCACAAGTTGCCTTGGCTTTCCCAGGTTTTCATACACAGGCTAAAAATCTGTCTAGCCTGGGACCATCACTTCCCACAGTGTAATCTTTGTTCCTGAGATGTTTCCAGGTGTGTTGTTGTAGGGAGCGTGAGGTCCCCCCATAATGTCATTTCCCCCCTTTTATATCTTCTCCCCACTTGCTGGAAAGCTCTTTTGCTGTGACCTGGGTCAAACAATTCCCATTGTGTAGTGCTATCTCTGAGAGGTTTCCATTGTACACAGTTCCAGGGGTAATCCTTGTGCTTGTGTGCATTTCCTCAATAAGCCATTAACATTGTTTGGCCTTTTTACTGTCGTACCTGATAGGCTGCTGGTGGATGTTTTCAACCTCAGGACATGTTTCATCAACACATACATAGCCAAACTTCATAACTTCACACACGATGATAGCACATTCAATCCAATGAGATATTACTGTCTAGCAGATCAAGATTTTTAGAATGACACCTCACAAGGCATACTTTGTATAAGACATATCCTAACTACAAGACAGTGGTGAATATTGGGGTGTCTGGGTGTAACAGTATGCCATGTTAATTTAGTTTCAGAGTAGCAGCCGTGTTAGTCTGTGTTCTTCATGTTAATTTAGTTTTTAAGCAAAATTTTGTAATGCAAATACCAAAGTAACAATAGACTCTAAGGGCCAGAACCCTTAAAGCACTTAAACAGATGCTTAACTTTAACTTTAAGTATGTGAGTAGTCTCATCGTATTGCTTAAACACTTTGCTGGACTGGGGCCAAATGGGCTGTTGTGAAGTCCACTGAAGTCAACAGCAATCTTTCCACTGACCATAGTGGGCTATGGATCAGACCCTGTGTGAAAATGAAAACCTACCCTAGTCTTGAGAGACCCTTCTGTTGGTTTGCAGTCCAAGGAAATAACTTGACTAACCTCAGTGGAGAAACCTTGCATGAGGCATTTGTTGTAGTATTTTAGAAGAAAAATGTACTAATAATCATGGTTCACAACACTGTGGTTTCAGCTACATCTAAAAATATATGTAAATAGGTATAGGTATTTAATATATTGTTGAGTAGTGCAGCTGCATTGGCACAAAGCTATTAAAGAGAGATTTACAAAATATGCCAAATAGATGTGAAAATAAATCTAAATCAAATTCATCTGCTGTTAACAAAATTAATTGTGGGAATCATTATATTAAAAGTAAGGTTGAGAGTCTAATATAATCTGCTTATTTGCTTTGAAAACTCAAGTTAAATAAAAGGTAAGATTATACCTTGCATGCAGAAATATCATATAGCATATAAATCACAAGTCCTCACAAGCAGGAGTGGTTTGGATACAATCTAGGAGTTTAGTACGTGGGTGTATGAAGAGATGTGTATGTAATGAAAGGTTAGGAAGGCCATTGCTTTCTGGAAATGTAAGTCTGTTTGAAATTGCTACTTCTTGCTAAAATATACTGTACAGTATGTACCAAGAGTGACTTTATTCTTAGCACATAAGATATTTCTTATGTACAAATATGACATATCAGTAAAATCTTTATTTTTTATTGTTTGTATTACCTTAGTGCCTAGGAGTCTCAATCTTGGACCAGGACCCAATTGTGCTAGGTGCTGTACAAACACAGATAGTCCCTGTCCCCAAAGAGCCTATCTATCCAATGTCAACAGCATGCTTGGCACTTTGCAAGCCAGTAAAACACAGTCCTTAGCCCAAGGAGTTGACAGTCTAGTACAGATACAGACAAAACAGGTCAGACTGTAGTGGTACATGTTCTGTTAGCATGTTTTAGAAGGGGTGTCACAGTTAAGCATGTCAAGCTTTGAAGATGATGTGTGCATTTCAATGTAATTTGAAGGAGAAGGAGAAGGTTTTTTTGACACATGAAGAGAGGGAGGGCAAGAGGTGCATGAAAGAGTGAGAAAAGGATTCAAAGGGGCACATGGAAGGAATGCTTGGAAGGAGGTGAGAAGGGAAGTGATAGCTGACAGGTATGCAAAGGGAACAGCGGATCAGAGGCTTGATGGAGAGGGGAGGCACCTTGAATTTAAGCCAAAATTTTCACATGGGGTTGCCTTAAAATTCGGCATCTATGTTAGAAATCTTAAATAAGGAGCCTGATTTTCAGGGGGGCTGAGCACCTGCAGATACCATTGACTTAAAAAGGAGTTGTGGGTGCTAAGCACCTCTGAAAACTCAGACCACTTTTACTTTCGGTACCTAAACCCTTGTTTTTCTTTAGGCACCTAAGATGGAACATTTTGAACATAATGTGGAACAGAAGGGGAACAGAGTGCAAGTGATTACAAGGGAGGCAATGGTACCATGAAAAATGTCAGGACCACATTGTCATGCTGTTTGGAGTGGCTCATGACCATGATTGCCTTCCTCAGGGCAGACTGTCAAAAGCAGAGCAAGCACCCCAAAATGGTGGTATGTTCTATAATTAGATTTCACCAACCCAGTAACAAGTGTGAACTCCCAAAGTACTACAATCATCTTATAATGGAGTCACAGAGACTCCCCTTAGACACTCCAGTCTATCTTGCCACTCAGGCAAGTTGGACTATGTGATAAATGGTCACTTACACCAAAAATCACAAATGTTCCAGGTCCCTCCCAGTCCCAAGAGACCACTCACTCGCCTATATTGATTTGCAGCCAAGCTCTGACACCAAAGACAACTCTGGGAGCCAGTGTTATGGTAAGCTAACTAAAGGTTTATTAGCTAAGAAAAAGGAATGAGAGTTATTGAGACGTTAAAGCAGGTAAAATATATATGTACAGGTGAGTCACAGTCTCTAATTTCAAATGGTAGCAGAGATGTAGTAATCTGCCAGTTTCCCAAAAGTCTCTCAAGGCTACCCAAGAATAACTCAGGGGAACTCCATCTTTTCATTCAGTTATTCTGCTCTCTTAGAATCTAAACAGTCCGGAGATGAAGGATCTTTCCCCTGGTGTCCATACTTATAGCTTCTTCTCACAAAAAACAAGCTAACAGGGTCATACCCACGTGGGCTCTTTCTTTGATTGGTGGAGAGAAAGGGGTGCATTTAGAGTCTTTGATCTCTGATCATCACACACAATGACCACTTGCCTTCAAATGGTTAAGAACTAGAACTTTCTTATTACAGTTCTTCATTTGCTTTACACAAGACTTCTGTCCCATTTGATGGGTTATTTAGTTACAGGGGTATATACAATGTAAATGTTTGCAGCTACATTATAACATGATATGGAGAAGTGAAAACAATGCATATAGCATACCATTACTTTTCATGAAGTTTAAACACCAAATAAACACTTAGACATTTAACAATCACTTTGATCTATACTAATACACAAGTGAATTGGCCTGGCTTCCAGCTATGTATTTGTCAGTGTTCAGGGAGGCCTGGAGCTTTGGCATGAGCTGGCACCTGGCCTGCCAGCATCACACACGTAACACCACTATTTCACGTAGATGGAAGGGAAAGAAAGTGAGAGGCAGGGGAAACCAGAGAGAAGTAGACTGCAGCCCTTGAAACAGATAAAGAATTTTACAGGTAAGGCAAGGACAGATTTCGTGGGAGGCAAAGCAGAGAGGGGAATGAAAAAAAGATACCGATGTTTAAGCCTGGACAGATGGGGATATTTTTTTAAGTGAGGGAGAAGAGACATGGCTAATTGGGACATGCACAGTACAAGTCCATAAGGGTTATACTCTGGAGTAACAACCTATGTGTTAGCTACATGGGTTAAATACCCTTAAAGCTTCCGTCTGCCTTGTGGTGTTTTAGCACAGTCATCAGAGCAAAACCCCTTCACTCAGGCTGTGATCTGATTTTTCCGGGATTTGGATTCACTTTGAGAGGGTTTTAGACATCAGTCACCTATAGGTGCCTGGGTTTTTTAAAACATATCCTATAATGTTTAGCAGCAGAACCACTGGATATTTATGTCTCACTCATGCAATGAGACTCCAGCACCAGTGTGGAGGCCCATTGAATTCAGTGGCACCACACAGGCACTGGGGTCCACCTGTATGTAGCTCACGGAAGGATCAGGTCCTTTCAATGTACAGCAAACTAATCAAGTTCCAGGTATTTCTCTAGGTGGAGATGACAAGATACACAATAAATAACACACATAACATTGAACTTTGTCTCCAAGCATCTTTCAATAACTCCTTTAAAGAGTCAAGGCAGAACAAGTTCTAATTAAAAACAAGATTGAGTTTAAAAAAAATAATCCCAACTAAGGGATAAATCTTTAATGCCGTTGTGAATTTGGCAATGAAAACCTTGCTCATGGAGTACAAACAGAAGACAGTTCCAACACAGAGAGACTAAAGGCCAGCCTAATTTTTAGACTAAAAGAACACCTAGGTCAGATTTGACCAAAATTTGGGGTGTGTTTTTCTTTTTTGAGGAGGGGGTGCTATTTTTTGTGTTTTTTAAAAGGCTTTGCCAAAACCTAACACCTATAGACATGTCTCCACTTGAAACAGTTGTAACAAATAAACACACACACACACACGTTGTGCTTGCAACATTGTGCTAGGACACAAGAAAGTGAAAATGAAGGCACTCATAGTGCCATATAGCCATGCTGCTGAGTAAACTCACCAGCCAGAGCATCCTGTCATGGCCAGGCATGGCACAGCAGTGAATCCACCTCAGTTTCCCCCACCTGATAGCTCTTTGGCACTGTGATAGTCAGTCTTGCCTCATTACTCTAGCCCTCCATAATTATTACCCCAGAAGGGGTAAGAAAAGTCCCACAGGTCAAAGGTCCCATGGCCCTGTATCAGGAGGGTTCCCTACCCCCATTTCCTGGGGATGGTAAGGAAATCCAGGCCTGTCCTCTCCTTTGGGTTCCAGCCAGGGTACCCTGTGTTTAAGCAGCCAAGACCTGCCTCTTATAAGCCTTTCCCGCTTCCCTGAGCTGGTTCCTACCTCCACCTTTCCACAGATAACTTTCCTAGGACTACACCTTCCAGTCATCTCTCTCAGGAACTCTGACTCCTGGTGCAGGTGTTTGCCAGCCTCTCCTTGGCAGTTCCCAGACTCTCTGGCAGCTCCCTGGAACCTCTTCAACCCACTGCCCTCTACCTTCAGTCCCAGGGTATGAATTCCCTACTGTAACTCTTATCTCAGTCCTCCCCTATTACCCTGCAGTCCTTCCTCTGTAGGACCTAGCCAGTCTGATTCTCCCCACTTGGGTCTAATCCTTAATTACCTAGCTCCCTGTGTCAGAACAAGCTAGTTGCGCTCACCAGCTCTCCTTAGTCCTGTCACTGCCGGGGTGGGGTTTATACATCCCAACACACTATAGCTGAAGGAAAGTTGCAAAGAGAACGAGGAGGGCTGAGATAAAACATGGAGTCCTGGGTTTCTGCAGGCGTGGTTCAAACCATGATAGATCAATTAGCTAAACCCTCTGCCTATTTCATAGAGCAGCAGACCTAACACTTACCCTTTCCTCCAAATATCAAAAAGATAGAAACAACTAATTAGGAATATATTAGAATCCAGAGTTTGCTTCACAGCCGTCTATGGTGTCATGGCACTCATGACTTGTGAGTGATCAGGAATTTGTGCAGAAACACCAGAGGTTGAATGAAAGATTATTCATCTGACAATTTAGACCAGAAATCTATCACTCATTATTCTCCTGCTTAGAAAGGCTTCAGCCATCCAGTTAGGGAGCAGAAACAATGTCGTGCAGCATAAAAGTAGAGAATAGCCAAAGCAAACACTTCACAAATGCCCCTAAGTATGACAACTGTTCATCCAAATATTTGGGGAAAACATACAATCAAGGACTCCATTAACAGAAATGAGGATTGCATCAGTAATGACTCAGGCCCAGATCCACAAAGGTACTTCGGTACCTAAGTCCATGTTTTAGGCACCACTGCAATCCCCCCAAATCCCCACTTGGCTACTGCCTAACCCTGTAGGCACCTAAACTCAGTGCCTAAATTATCCCTGTGAAAGTTCCCTAGGCACCTACCTTTCTGCCTCTGGGCACGTGCACTGCTGTCTCACTATAGGCATCTGGATGCCTATCTCCCATATAAGCTCAGTGCGGTCCATGAACCAGGGGAAGATAGGAGGAGGAACCCCTATCTCATCCATGGGGTTGGATCTGGTGGGCAGACGCAGAAACCAAAATTAGGTCCCTTTCATGATCTGGCTGGAGGTTGAACTCGCTCTATAAGTTTTAGCCCAGGAGTTAGCACACTCACGCAGGCTGTGGGAGACCCTCTCTGAGGAGGAGAAAGGATTTCAGCAGAGGCCTCCCACCCCTCAGGAGAGCATGTTAACCCCTCAGCAATAGGATATTTTGATGAAGGGCTCCCTCAGTCTCTCCTGTTGAAGCAGCTCCACTTTGTATAAATACAACTATTCAGTGAGCCAGAGAAACTGACTCTATAGCCGCATGACTATGTCAAATCACACAGGAGACACGAACTTCACTCTCATGTGACATTGCCACCTGTCTGCCAGCTCTCCTAAAATAATTCCCAAAGACCATGTTCTACAGCTGCCTTTTTAGCAGCTTCTAACTATAGTGGGTAGCTCCAGTTTCCACAGTGATTAGAGTGACCAAAATGCCCAGACAGACAGAGAGCTACTCACTCCCTGCTGTTTAGGAAGTGTAATTCAGATTCAAATGTTTAGTTAAGCATAAGTAAATATTATACATTGGGCATCTGTGTGATAAGGCAGAAATAATTTACTGGTAAATTACATAGTAAAATTCACAAGCTTTCTTGGTGTCAGGGTTATTTTTAATTGGAGAAACAATGTCAATGATTTAATCTATAATGTCAAAAGTCTTCAGTGTCAATATGAAAAGTCTAGTAACTTAAACTTGTCACTGACAACCAACTGGCCATTTTCAGCTCTAGCCTACAGTGCAACTCAGAAAGGAAGAGAAATGGAAGTCACATTGACGCAAAAGGAGATATCATTTGTGAATTCACTGCATCAACCTGCCTGGCACTGGAAGTGACTGGTATTTTGAGTTCAGACATAGAGCAGGTCTACACTTAAAACACTGCATCGGCGCAGCTATACCGATGCAGCTGTGTTGCTATAGCGCTTTAATGAAGACACTCTACGCTGCTGAGAGAGAGCTCTCCTCTCCGTGAGAGGTGGTAGCTATGTTGGCAGGAGAAGCTCTCCCATCAGCATAGCGCTGTCTACACCGCCGCTTAGGTGGGTGTAACTATGTCACTCAGGGGTGTGGATTTTTCACACCCCAAGCAACATAATTCTGTAGTATAGGCCTGCCCATAGATGCCTACCTCCTCAATGAAGAACACAGACTTAATTTCATTAGTTCCCTTAATAGTAAGTGGCTGCTTTATATGCTTTAAAGTGATAATACTGATGAGTTTATTTCATAATAGGAAGGACAAAACAGACTAATTCAAGAGCGCTTCTGGATCTAATTAGCTTGAATTTGCTGACAGAAATGTTGGCAGCTAATTGTCCCTTTCATTAGCTAAGCTCTAAACTACACTGTCTAATCTACCTCTGGCTGAGGCTGGCTGTTAGTTTAACAATTACTGTAGGCTTAATAGCAGTACTCCTCTAAAGCACTTAAACAGCAGTCGTAAATGTTTGGTAAAACATGACGAACCCTTGGCACAAAAAGGCATGAACAGCATTACAGCAGAAGCCACCAGTAAATTAGAGGATCCTTGTGTTGTAAAGTTAGGCCTAGAAACCAGAAGACTGTGGGTTCTATTCCTGGCTTTGGCACAGAGATTTCTCTGACATCTGAGTTTCCACCTCTGAGCAGGGAAAATGAAATTTACTGTTCGCACATGAAATTTGTGAGATTTAATTCTTTGAAAGCAATGGGAGTTAGATGTTTAAATAGCTTTGAGGATCTGGGCCTTAGAGACTCTTTGTTGGAAGGCACTATAGAAATGCATGTTTTGTTATTATGAACAAGAAATGAATGAAACAAGGTCCCTACCATGAAAAAAAAATTTAACGGTTTACAGAACATACCACATTTTTATTTTCTATTCTAAGTGTAAAGGAGGAAGTGTGGTAACTATTAGCAAACCCTTATTTAATAAGAACCACTCTACTATTTAGAACAGTTACAATCTGGCACATATGTAAAGTATACAGTGCTATGTGAATCAGACAGAACGTTTTCAAAGACATGTAAACCTCTTTTAGATAGAATTGTCTCATTATAGAAAATCAACCATTTAATGAATGTTGAGCATAAGCTCACATGAATAAAATGTAAATTAAATACATTTTTCTCAAAGTAACATCATTCAGAATAGTACTAGCTCAGAAGGGAACCATAGACAAATACAATACATGGCTTACTCTAATATCTCTTTAACTGCTGAGGCCAAACCTCATAGAATAAGGGCTTGTCTACACTATCACTTAAGTCGATGTTACTTACATTGCTCCGGGATGTGAAAAAACCACCTCCCTGAGTGACGTAAGTTACATCAACTTAAGGCGCTGTCTACACCGCGCTATGTTGGAGGGAGATGCTCTCCTGACAACATAGCTTCCACCTCTCATTGAGGTGGAGTAATTACGTCAATGGGAGTGCGCTCTCCCATCGACATAGTGTGTCTTCACTAGACGTGCTACATTGGCGCAGCTGCATCAGTGCAGCTGCGCCGATGTAGCGCAGTACTGTAAACAAGCCCTTTAGTAATGTTTTGTGTAAGCAATTCCTCTTTCCATGGAAAGAGGAAGTGCAAGAGCAGCTAGGCATTGCAACACTCAGTGTTATGATGCCTAACTTTTTAGACACCTAGAAAGTTACAGGAACAACACTGCAATCTGCAATGCCTAAGTTAGGTGCCTAGGCTGCCTGTGCAATGAATGGGTAGAGACAGGTTCCTTAGAATGCAATCCACAAAGCCAGAACGTAGCCAATAGGAGATGCTGATGAGAGAGCTGTGTGCTAAGCCCCACCCCATCACAGAAATAGGCACATAGGAACCAGGCTGCAGGGAAGCACCTATCGCTGCGTATGATCCATTAACTGGAGGATGATAGGTCTTCAGCTGCCTTAGTCATGTGAGAGGCATGATCTGATAGGTGTGCTCAGTGGCTGCTTAACTCCACAAATCAGCAGAGGGAGGGGTGGGTGGGGACAGCCCACCTCCCTTGGAACCTTTAGCCTAGTGGATAGGGAACTCACCCAGGATTTATGAGACCCCCCAACCCCCATTCAAGTCTCCCCTCCTCCTGATGGTAAGAAAGGACCTGCCACATTTGTGCTCTAACCCTGAGGCTATGGAATAGTCTGAAATGGGGCTTCCACATTCACGCCTACTGAAGTTGTTGCACTTTAATTGAATATTAATTAGGCCAGTGAAGGAGTTAGAATGACTCTATAGCCAAGTGGTTAGGGCACCCACATGAGAGGTGATAGATCTTCTTCTCCTCAGGAGGAGAGATATGAACCAGGGGTCTCCCACATTTTGGGTGAGTACCCTATGCACTAGGGTAAAGATTATGCAGGAGGAAGGCTTCCCTTGTGTGAACTCACCTGAGGGGCCCAATCTGTTAGGTGGTCTCTGGGCACACCTAGTGGATTGCCCCCCATGCAATTTAGGCAGCCAGACATCTGTCTCCCCCAATTTATGACTTGCTATGGGGTTTAGGTAGAGATGGGGGCCTGGGCACCTAGAGTGAAGCTGAAGTGTGCATGCCCAGAGACAAAAAATTAGGCGCCAAGTGAGGATAGGCACCTGGAGTGTTAGGTGGCAGCCAAGCAGGAGTTTTGGGGATCATAGTGGTGCTTAGAAATGGGACTTAGGTATCTAAGTACATTTGTGGATCCCATCCTTAGTGTCTGCATTAAGGAGAGAAGGGATAACAGCCTCTCTCTTCTGGTACCTTCCTCTTTGCAGGAATATGAGCAAATATTTTCTTCTGTTTCAACCTGTGAGAGTTCTCACCCCAAATTTTCCTTTAACTTGGTAGTTGCTCAGTCAGTCCCTTCAAGACTCCCGTTTTCAGATGGCTTCATGCCAAAAACATGAATTTCATATAGTATCAAGAGATGGATCCAACCCACAAAACCTGGCTCTCTAGCCAACTTTCAGCGATGTTCAACTGCAGAGTTCCAGTGTGGACCATTACCAAGAGAGAGAGAAGCCATCATCACAAAATTTGGATACAGATCTGAGTCTGGATTTTGAAACATCCCCCATAATTCAGGGGTGTTCAGTTTTAGGATCCTACTGCAAGCTGTAAATTGTCATAGCTTTACTCAGAAGCAGGCATGCAAAGGTGAGCAAACATTTGATGGATATGGTCTTAATTTTGGTTGGTAACAAAATCTCAATTCAGATTAATTTGTATTATCACTGCAAACATTTCACACAACTCCCGGGAGCTGATAATTCTACCTCCGAGCAAAGCTGTTCTGATCCCTGAAGCCCAGCTTTAATTCAGCCCTGATGCATGCAGAAATTACTGTCAGCATAAAGAATTATTTTTAGTTCCCCTGGAATATAAAATTGCAATATGTTTCATTTCCCAATATGTAAGAGCTATAACATGCAACTGGAATGAAATATTTCTAAAAACCAACATTATTAGATTATAGTAGTTAATGTTCGGAGCTCACCGTGACAATATTTACACACTAGATGGTGTTGGTGAGCTAGAACAATGCTTCTCCAGCTCTTTCATTATATGAGCCATTTTGTAAGAGAGAAATTCTCCCAAGGACCACCTCCTCTTTCAATTTCCCAATTCCTGAATGTTTAGTTCTCTGGACCACCTATAGTTCAGGGAGCCTGTGGAGGTGGTCCATAGACCACAGGGCAGAACCAATCAGCTAGAATGATTAAAGACAGGTGCTTTTGAAAATTCTAAGTGAAAGCCAATGGGATTTAGGCTCCTAACTTCCTAAATCGCTTTTGAAAATGGGATTTAGGATAAAATTTTCAAAAGCGCCTACATCGTTAATTTAAGTATGCAATCAGAAAAGAGGCATTCAGCTCAGTGGAGAAATGAGTAGAATTAAAGCCTATGGCTTAACTAAAAGTTACCATAATAAAAACATGTCTAAAACACAAATATAATGGTAGGATCAAAGGACAGTAAATTTGCTTGATACAAAGATATTAAAAAGAAATATAAATTAAGGAAAAGTAAAATCTGATAAATGGATATACAAGCTGGCCCCAGATACTCTTAGCCACTCCCTGAAGATCTACTCTCTTATCGGACAATTATTCTGACATTAGAGTGTCCCATTGGTTGCCCTATCCATCAGAGACCATCTTAACAAGATGGGCCTAGGTATTTTATTGTTCTTTGAAGAGGAGACAGACACTATTTATGGACAGATTAGTGTATTTTGCCAAAGAGCAAAAGGCATCTCTTCACAGAAGATCAGACTGTCTGTCTGTGATCACCTTGATGCTGCACACTTGAAACCAGTCAGGAGGGTTCTCTTCATTAATTGATACCTCATGTTTTATAGGACACTTACCATGATGGCAAACAAACCATTCTCCTATTTCAAAAAGTAGATTTCTACACCAGTGGCCACTTTGTGATCTCAATCACACTGGTGTAAATCTAGAGCAACACCCATAAAAATCAGCATTATGATGATTTATTTTTGCCATCAGTGACATTACTCCAGATTTACACTGGTATCAGCAAGATCAAAATAGCGCTCAGTGTAACGATCTTGTATTTTATTGGGATAGGTTTTTATTTCAAACTGTATTTCCCTCCCACAATCTCTCTCTTGTGACAATTCCTCTGACACATTTTTACTAGCACGGTAACTTTCATTACTCCGCTGTGTTTGGTCAGATCCTACAAGCACTCCACACACACACACACTCCCATGCAAAGACAAATATATATAAAAAATAAATAAGTGTGTGTGGAGCCTGGTGATGCAAGATTGTATGTATAATAAAAAGATCAAAAATACCTGCTGCTATTTAAAAAAAAAACAGTTAGTCACTCTATTGCATTTGTAGACTACATTTGTTTTCTATTGAGACGTCTTACCAGTCACACCTTTTTTCTAATAGTATCTACCCTGCTGCTGCTCAGCAATTTGTGTGTGTTTTTCTGTAGTGTGCTGATTGAGTGTTCAATTGTCTATTGTCCAATATGGAAATATTGGGAATCTTCCTTTTACTCTTGAAACAAGGTTTTTTTTGTTCTATTTATTCCCCACCCCTTAGTTATTATTCCTCTATTAATGGGATATGGCGCTTCTCTCCAGTCTCCACTGTGGATCTCTGTTGCTATTCTGAACACATTCCATATGTGGAACTTTCACAGATACCACAGAGAGTTCTGTGCAGAAGTAGGCAGGTCAGGTTGGGGTCAAGGAGGAGAATTTTGCCCATTGTGTTTTTGATTTGTTTTTACTCTTCACACAATAAAATGCTTTGACAAGTTTCTAACTGAGAAACACAGGAAATCTCAACTCTCCTTCTCTGAAGTGCTCGGAGAAGATGAAAAGAAAGTTCAGAGTGCATCTTCGAGGAAGCGGTCCAAAACCTCACGCACATCCATTGTAGAAAAATTCAGGATTTTTGGTTTCAGGTGGTTTATCAAAAGAATAAATCCTCCCATAGGCAAGATGCTTTATAATTTGAAGAATTATTGTGAAATTGGTGAAAGAGAAACCTGCAAGCCACAACCCATGTGAAAACTAGAGTTCTGTTGGAAATTCTGACTGGCATATCTTGTTTAATTGGATGGTGGTGTTTTGAAGACATAATTGTAACCCACACTAACACAGTATGGCTCTGTCTTCCTGTGTTGGCTGGACCACTTGTAGAGGTTTGTGACTCTACTACCACTTTTTAGACAAGGAAGCTGGTCCTTTAGTTCACACAATAGAAGTTCATGCTTTTAACTCCAAGTTCAATCCCAGCAGATGACCTATCCAAGGGCATCGTTACTGTTGGACTCTACAGAGATTTGAACTATCATCAGTCTCTGAAGTTTAGGATGAGCTTTTCTGGCCAGTGACAGTATATAGCCCAAACTGGCACAATGTAGATCTTTGTCCCCCTCTAGAAATTAGATCATGTATAAAGATCTATGAGTCTCTTACTGTTTCCAAGCTACTGGATTTGGTTCTTTAGCTTGGGCTCCCACTCAATTCCAGAGGTCCTCCTGGGTTCAGTCTCTGCAGAGGATCCAAGCAAGGTGTCACTGAAAGTCAGTAGGATGTAGTTGAGCTCCTCAAAGGTGTTGAGGCCTCTAACTCTCATTGAAATCAATGGGAGTTAGGTGCCTAATTACCTTTGAGGTTCTGGGCTTAGCTGCCTAAGTCACTTTTGAAAATGGTACTTGTGCTCCTAAGGATACGTCTGCACAGCAAAGAAAAACCTGTGGCTGGCCCGTGCTAGCCTACTCAGGCTACAGGGCTGTTTCATTGCTGCGTAGGCTTGCAAGCTTGAGCAGGAGCTCCTGGAAGCCTACACAGCAATGAAACAGCCCTGCAGCATGAGCCCCGCAAGCCCAAGTCAGCTGGAGGGTAGTGAGGGCATGATATGGGTGAGAGCAATGCGGTAGGGAAAGTAGTATCTACTTAATTTATTAGAAATGGTACATGACTCTAACTGCACTTTTATCTGGAAAAATCTGGTTATTCTCAGATGCTTAAATGTTATTAGTTTCATCTCTAAATGCAATTACTATTACTTTTTTCTAAATCACTTTTCAGAAGCAGAAGTAGCTTGTAAAAATTAAATGAAATAGAGTCCCTCACTGTGAAGTAAGTTCTCTGAACTCTTTGTTACATGCATTTTATCACTCAGAGTATGTGGAATCACTGGAAAAATTGGACATTTCCCCTAATGCCCATGAATGGCAGCTAGATCAGATTTAATTCAGGCCTAATACACCTTTACATATTGTGATACTTTGGCAATGATCTACTTAAAATCACCATAGGTATTCCTCACTAGCCAGATTATTCGACAAACAGGTAGGAAAATAGGAGAAAATGGCTCTCAAATGTCTCCTTAAACCACTTATAAAGCTGATTTGCAGCATGGTAAATTTGAATTGTTTCCATGGGCAACATATTGTCCAAAACAACATCCGTCAATGCCATCCACTGTTGCAGCTCTGAAATCTAATGTACAAAGGGTGACTGTTAAGAGAAGTTAGCACACATTGCATTCTGACTTTCTCAAGTTAGAGTCCATATGAAAATTACTTTTTTATTACAGTACACTCCATGGGACCTGTACTTTGCAGGGACATAGTGAGATGTTAGGTTTTCTTTAAAACCAGGGCTTTTAGTCTCCTACAAGATACACACATGTGACTTCACACTTTGCTGCTTTTTCTCCTGTTGTACTAATAGGTAAATTTAGTCAATTTTCCTTTCTTGATAACACATGGAATCTATCACATAAGCCTGGTTTTAATGTACCAGCTGACCTTGTATGTTGGCCAAAAGACTGCAAATATAGTAAGATTGGCTATGATCGGATCATTTCATAGCTACAATCTTAAAAATATAGAATCATAGAATCATAGGACTGGAAGGGACCTCGAGAGGTCATCTAGTCCAGTCCCCTGCACTCATGGCAGGACTACGTATTATCTAGATCATCCCTGACAGGTGTCTGTCTAACCTGAAATGAAATGCTTAGAGTCTCTGTTTGTGTTTATGAGCAGAGTCTGTGACCCTGCAGTGTTGTAACATACCAGTACATCCTCAGCTAGAGTATCATTATACTAGAACAGCCGAGATCATGAACAGTTATCTTAATTCAGCACATTGCTGTTAATGCAAGTTTATGTTTAGATATCACTAAATATCACATCTCTCCCAGACACCTTGATACTATGCCTATGAACTGCTTGCCTGCAGCCTGCAGCCTGCTGCTCTAAGAGTCATCCACATTTTCAATATGCAACTGCGTTACCATCTCGCTGGCTCACCTTGAAATAAGACAATAGTTTCCCTATGGCTAGGTCTCTGTTTCAAACCTTGTCCTATCTGCCCAGCTCCTGGGGTAAGAACTACTCTATCTGAACACTACAGATTCTTTCTTAGGCGATGAGATACCCTAATAAAAGTCCTTCAGTATAATGTAGTCAATTAGAATGATAGTTTTGCTATTTATTAACATACACAGTATGGAACTGGTATGGCATAAGAACCTATATAGAACAGAATAGGATATGTGTATCATGTAGCATCTAGAGGACCCAACCACAATTGGGGCCCCATTGTGCTAGTTACTATAAAAAATGCAAACTTGGCCAAACTTGGGAAAAGCAAAAGGCACATCCCTGACCCAAAGGCCATGCCCCTGATGAATATCAAGTTCCTGCTCCAGAGTATGGGGGCACTAGAGCTTCTCAGTGAAATTTTTTTACGTGGGCAAATGTATTTTTCCCTAACCTCATTCTTAGGAACAGCAAAACAATTTTTGTGGAAACTTTCCAAAATATTCAGCCTGAGGCAGACACAAAGCATGGAAAATTTCAGGCTAAATGGTTAAAGTCTGACAAAGTTGTAAGCAACTGAAAGCAGGGTCCAATAAACCTTTCCTATAATGCCATCCTAATATTTTATTTGTGGGGTTTTTTTCAGTCACCTGTGCATATTTGTCAGAAGTTTTCACCAAGATGCTCACAATAATGCTTGGTTTTTTTTCCTGAATAGATACAATAGGTCAAATCCTCAGCTTGTGTAAATCTGTATAGTTCCACTGAACTGCATGAAGTTATGCCAATTTATCCCAGCTAAGAACTTGACTCAGTGAATTTAGGATCCAGCATGACAGTGAAAATAATCCTTTGAATTTGTATTATCTTGCAATTGCCTATAGTGAATTTCATCTGTCATCATTCTGTCCGATCACTTTGTTAGGTATATCTGAAGTTGCTCAAGGCTTGACACCATCATCCTCTTTCTCAGATCATTAACAAATTAAGCTATGGCAGTCCTGGTACATAATCTGGAAGCATTCCACAGTTAACCTCTTTCCATGTTAAAAATTGGCCGCTTGTCCTTAATCTTTGTTTTCTGTCTCTTTACCATTGATCCATGACAGAAATTCACCTCTCTCCTCATGACTGATTGGAAGAGACTTGTCAAAGATTTTTGGAAAGTCCAAGTAAATTATGTAACCAGTTCTCCTTTAGCCACAATTTTGTTGATGGTTTTATTTTGTTTGCTATTAAAATTCTTTGAGCTGAAAGCATTCTAATGGACCAGGGAAGCTTGTTTTTCCTTTATGGAAGCTGTACTGGTTTGTCCTTGTAGCCTGATCATGTAAGTATTTTATAGTTCTACTTTTCATTATAATTCCAACTTTTCAATTATTTCTGGTACTGAAATAAGGCTTACTGGTCTGTAATAGCCAGGATCCATCCTAGAGACTTTTAAAAAGATCAACATATTTGCTGTCTTCCAGTTTGCTGTCTTATTTGTTTTTCTGTCTTCTGTTATTTTAATGGAGAATCCTATCACTTTAAATGCTACCAGTAGTCAGAAAAATCATAGAACATGAGGAACTATGGATTACACATACTAACTCCAAATCGAGAGGGCTACTGAATATGTATAAAACACAAATGTGGTAAACTGAAATACACTACTAATTCTCTACTGAAGGTGAATGAGAGTTCAAGTAATCTAAATCTCTGCAATGACTGTGCATTACCATAAATTATCTCCATTTCAGTTTCTGTAATAAGGGAATTAATGAAGATACTTGTGTCCCCAGTGAAGGTGAATATATTGGAATGACCTCCAGAACATAAGCCTTTGATTTTCAAAGAACTAGAGGTAATTCCTTGAGTTCCTCCTTTGTGTTCACATGTTCCTCCTTGTTCTTTATCACAGTCAGTGTGTAATCAGGATAAATTAAATGTGTGACCCTTGGTAAGAACATTCTTTCCTGCTATTATGTTTTTCCATGCACAAAAAGCAACCAGATAAGCCTGAATGATTTATTTTAGTTTAAAGGAAACCAGGAAAAAAAGGGGCAAGTCTCTGTGAGAGCACAGCGTCAGATTTCTCTGCAGCATGTTGAATCAGCACAGCCTCAGTGCTGAGAACTGAATGAGAACTGCCTTTGCAGACAACAGACCCCTATAAATGTAAAGGTGCAGTGCACAGAAAACAAGATGCTAACAGTCACAGAACGACATATGTCACACTTGCCAGCCAGGAGATTTTACTCCAAGAATGTATGGTACAAGTAGTAACTATATATTTTCTTTATAGATTCATCTCCATCATTCTTATATATCTTTCCTGGAACAGCTTCTCTCCTCCAACAGGAGGTTTGCTGGTGGGATGTACTGTATGGTGAAAATGACAATCTGCTCCCCACTACCTATGCAGCACAGTAGCCACATTTATGATGCAATTTCATTTGTCAAGTTAATGCTTCACTCAAAAGCAGTAACTCCAGAGCTGCACCATTGAAACGTCACAGGGCTGTGCTGCCATGGCTGTTGGGACATGGAGTAGAGAAAGGATCTTCCCCAAAGGCCTGAGATCAGTGGAGTCTCCACCCTGCGTTCCTGTGGCCATCAGCCCAGAAAAAAGTTTTGGAGGTCATGCCCCTTCCAGCCATGCACTCCATAGGAGCAGTAGGGTAGATGCAGTTAGTGGCCGGGGAAGATTGAAACGGGAGGGGAGCACTAGCACAGGAAGAGAAGGAATGGCAGAGGGATGCTGCTCACACCCAGGCCAGGGAGAGCGGGAGGTGCTTTCTCTCTGCGGGAGACAGCCTGACCTACAGCATTGGCCAGAGAGAGACGCAAACAGCATCACTGGCAAGGAGCAAGTTAAAGGTTTACAATTCTCATTTAAAAAAGAATATTTTAAGGTGTTTGTAACCTCCTTCCCAGGGTGGCCCTCCTGGGCCAACCCACCCCCACTGTAGGCCTCTGCTGATAAGTCTCCGTCTCTATGAGGCCCAGCCTTGTGGTGCTCTAGCCCTCCAGCCAAAGTCCCCTTTGTACCACCCCTTTTGAGGCAGTAAGGTTCAAAGGCAATCGGAACAAAACAAACAACTTAGAACAGGGTCATCCAATGAGCCTTCCATGGGGTCCAGCACTTCTGCTCAGGGCTGGTCTGCCAAACACTCTCTGCTTCCACTGACTCCCTGCCGGATCTGGGTGGCCTTTCTGGAAGGGCAGGTCCGGCTGGCATGTGAGCTCCATCTCAGGGCTGCAACCAGGCTCTCACCCATCAAGAGAGGCAGAGCTCTGTCCTCCTTCCTGGGCCAATTCTTCTCCTTTTAGCTCCTTTCATCATGCCGGACATTGGCTGCAGGTGTAGCAGGGCAGGGCCCACTGGGCCCATAGGCTCTCCATAACCCTTTCATTGCCAGTTGAGAGCCTGTCAGCCTCCTTAACCCCCTCACTGCCAGTGTGAGGTTCTCTGCTCCATCACAGCGGCCAGACCCTCAAGTGGTTTCATGGGGACTTAACAAAACCTTAAAGCAGCATCTGGGGATTCCCTGAACATAGTGTAATCCTGAACTGCCCTCCTCTTTCCCACTCCTCTCCCCCTCAGTATATGGGGGCAGGAGGGGGTGGGGTCAGACTATACTGAATTCTAATTCTGGCCATTGGAACAGCTCCTTGAGGGCCTTTATCAACTAATAAAATTTAGAGTAGTCTTAGGGCTGCCCTAATTTGCCCCAGGAGCCCATTTAACCACTGATAGTGCCCACAAAAGGTGAGATAAGCCACCTATGCACTTTCTTCAGCAGATGAGCTGAGCACTGCTCTGTCACTTGGGCTTTTGCTGTGTGCTCAAAAACAAAGCCAGGTAGCTTAAGTCAAAGATAGCAGAAAAAGCCTATAAAATCTCAAGACCTGAATGAGCGATGACTGAACCATGCTGACTAGAGTACACACGTGGAAGACTTAAGACCTGCCTTGTATAAAGACTTAGGCACTACCAGTTTATGTCGGTATAACTCCATCACTCAGGGGTGTAGAAAATCCACACCCCTAAACAATGTAGTTATACCGACATAAGTTGGTAGTGTAGACCAAGCCTAAGTCTTTAGACAAGGCAGGTCTTAAGTCTTCCACATTTGTATTCTAGTTAGCATGTACCTATGCTAAAGGACGAAGTTCTCCCGTTGGCATATGTGGTGTCTTCACTAATGCTACGGCACCAATGCAGCTGTGCCACTGCCGCGCTGTAAGTGGAGACAAGCTGTTAAGTCCTGTTCCTGCTCTCATGGAAGTCCATGACAAAACTCACATTGCATTAAATGAGGCTGTGATTAGGCCCTTGGGGCCTTGATTCTCAGAAACTGTGACCAGAGTGAAGAACCACAGCTAGAGGAGTTTATACAGGCCAGTTCTTCAGCCTTCCAAAAGTGTGTTCTATTCAGCAAGGTTCAACCCTCGTTCATGCAACCTTTGAGATTTGGTCGGCTTTTTTTATTATCTTTTGATTAAACTTCCTGCCTTTATTTCGGAACACATAGCAAATGTCCAGACTATTAAACTTGGGATTCCTCATTACAATAATGTCAGAGACAATTATGTATTTTACAAACCATTTTCTGCCAGCACAGTGCTCACTCCACATCCTCGTATCTCTGTACCATTGACTTCCAGAGTCCTTATTTTTAATAATGCAATTGCCAGCATATGTCCTTTAGAGCAAGGTTGACAGGATTTTTGTACCGTTAGTCAAAATACAATTTTCTGGTCCTTTTCATTTGACTTTTAAGACTGAAGTACTAGAAGAATAAATTCTTTAATTATTTCCCCAAATTTCTTAAAGCCAAGTTCTTCTGTCAAATGATCATATACTCTTTTTAAAAAATCACTATTGTTTAATAGTGAATAGATATGTAAATGCATCACCATGTTGCCTTCTCCTTTAACATCATCAGCAATAAACCTCATCTCACGCTAATAAACATAGATCTGAGAGAGTCTTCTCTGAAATAGGCACTTGTGGTATTTTATATTTCATGACATACATCTAAGCTTGATTTCTGGACTCGAGCGAGGAGCCTGTGGGTTGTGTTGTATAAAGCACTTAGTTGGCTGCCTCATTCAATTGGCTGAACAGTTCTGACATTTAAAAAAAGAAAAGAAAAAAAAGGAGAGATGGAGGGCCACATTCAGCAAGGGTGTAAGTGGCTGCAATTCTTGGGCACCTGGCACATGTCCTTAATTGCTTCAGTTGCAGTCTACGTTGAGAAAGTTACAGACATAATGGTACTTTATGGGTTCTTCATTGTGAATGAAAAAGTATAGGAGGGTGTGATGAGCTTTCTAGATGGAGACCTACAGATATAATGTTGGGTATGTGTTTACCTTGAGAATTAGTAGAAGATGCAAGCACATACTTCTCTATTGCTATTTTAATTGCCTTCAGCTGTGGATCCTAAGTATCTATAGCTATCTCCAGCTGAGCACCCCAACATTGAGTGGCCTAGAATGAGAGACCCCTTGAGATTGTAGCAGCTTAGCATGGCTCCTCCTACATCGAGGAGTTATACCCTTCTCTTTCCTATGCTCCACCACCATCCCTCATGGACCCAAGTCCAGGGGCTGCCATTGGTTACCAAAGTCCATAAAGTATAATGAAGCGTAGTCCTGAGGACAGTAGGCCACTGTTGGGAAACCCACACAGTAGGGGACTGTTCAGGTAACACCAGTGCCTCAAAAGAGGCCTGAAAGATGGGTAGTTTGATACCCTGTTGCTTCTAACTGTTGAGTTTGAAGTTGTGCCTGAAGACAGCATTCTGGGAAGACAAGATTTCCCAAGTGATGTGATGGAGCTGTAAAGCCTGATTGGCCGGTGCTGCGAGAAGCATGAATTTCACCTCCCTTCCTCCGCACGTGTCCCTTTGCCTTGTTCATCTGTAACCCAGACAACCACAAAGTCCAGCAGTCAAGAACATTTTAGATGAGATTCTTGGGCTATCTTCATTTTCTATGGCATTTGTCAGTAACAAGCCAGGCTTACAGAACAAACGCTGCGCTCTCCTTAGTGAGATTACCTGTGCACTGCTGAGCTTATTCAGCCTGAAGAATTGGAAACGTCAGCCATAGTCAACCTGTGCCAGCTGAACTCATTGTAACAATTAAACATTTTCTTAGTTAGAGCTTTTCCTGATTAAACCCTAAATATTTGGAGGTCTTAGACATTGATGTAAATGTTAATGAGGCATATCTCATGAATGAACAGAATATAGAGAGGCAACTATGACTTTCCAAAGACTGTATGCAATATGTTCCATACAATACTGACAATGTGCTCATTTGCACATTACTCTTTGGTTCTGCAAGTTATTTCTGCCAATAGTAACCCTTTAGAAGCTTAAATGACCTTCTGAGCTTTGTGGCTCATGTTATATAAATCTTTCACAATCAGGTTTAAATAATACCCTCCTTATTCTGCCTCACCTTAAGCCATTCCTTCAGTACAAGATTACTTTGCTATCTAAAGATTACTTTTCAAGACCTGCACAGTACAAAATGCAAAATCCTAGCATTCTCAAGAAAGGCCTTATGCAGAAAGATGTGCTAATGCCAAATATTTGCTAACTATGTGTGCGGGACTAGAAGCATTTGATTTTAAAAATCATGAACGCTACTAAGTTCATTCACGTGTCATGTTCCTAAGGCACATTAGGGCAGAATCTAGCCTAAGTAAATAAAAGCTCCTGTTTTTCGACTAGTTTAAGTAGCAGATGGATGAAAGTAAAATCTGTCACATGAGAAGCATAAAAGATTTATTGTGGATGAGAAAACCCATCTTCTCCTTGGACTAGCTCCTTTTGTTTTTCTAAGTATCAGGAAGAGGGTGCCAGGCAGATCACAGTGAGATGCTGTTACCTTTTCTTGTTTGCGTTCCCTGTTCCTCAGGGGATTTAAATGACTTAACAGCATAGGTGCCCTTTGCTGGTGAACCCATTTTCAGAGGTGCTGAATCCAGAGATAATGCTTTTTAGATCTTTTGTTGCTCACTCTGGCATTCTGTGCCATGGTATTAATCCCACAGATGCCATGTCAGAAGGGTAGTTCTCTCCATATCCATGGATGGGACCACATTTTCAGATGTGCAAGTGTAAGAGTGTGTGCTGGTGCATGTGGCCAACTTAGGTGAGCAAATATCCCATTACATGTATGATCATAGCTGCATATGGTCACCATTGGCCATTCTGGCAGGTTTATGTGACTCTTTTGCAAGTATAGAATCACATCAGTCCCAACTTAGACTGGTTATGGTTATCCATTTCATATATGTTATTTTGTGAAAGTTTTTGTTCCACATTGGAATGAAAACAAATGTTGAAACCTCAACTTTTTCATGAAACAGAATAGTTGGTTTCCAGCTAGCCCTAGTAAAACAAGAGTTTTAAAACAACTTAATCTGTTGACACCCAACCTTTATCAACGTGACAATGCTATAGTAGTAGGCATCCTTCAGTCTTGAGAGAACATGGGTATGCACCCCTGAGAGGTAAAGAATTTACTCAGTTGGTTTTACGGCAGCCGCGAAAGTGACTGAAGAGACCCACTGGAGAGAGAGAATCTCTGCCGCACCTGTCACATTTAAAGGTGATGTTTTGACCCTTTGAGCTCTGCCTTCTGCGAGCTCTTTTCTCCTTTGCTAAGCTGGACAGCTCCCTCTCGGAACTGCGGAGACCTTTGTTAAGCTCTTGTTTCCAAAGGCTGCAGTCCTGAGTGTGATCTTCCCAGTTGTCCACATCCATGTCCATTTCTTTGAGGTCTCGCTTGCACATATCCCTGAAATGCAATTTGGGGCATTCTTTAGGTATTTTTCCAGATGTCAATTCTCCGTAGAAGATGTCCTTTGGGATGCGCCCATCATTCATTTGACACACATGCCCAAGCCAGTGGAGGCATCTCTGTTTGAGGAGAGTTTGCATGCTGGGTATGCTGGCCCACTTAAGCACCTCAGTGTTGGTAACTCTGTCCCTCCAGGAGATTCCAAAGATTTGATGAAGACAACGCATATGAAAGCTGTCGAGCCTCTTTTCCTGATGAGAGTATAAGGTCCATGTCTCACTCCCGTACAAAAGTGTGCTGATAACACTTGCACAATACACACAGATCTTTGCTATAGCAGTCTAAACAAACACACACACACACACACACAAAATATGACAATGCTATTGAAGTCTATACACACACCGAAAAGCTGTCATACTATACTAAACATGGAAAAGGGAACTAATCTAAAAATAACATTGGCAGGGCATATTCCCCATATTCTCAGCAAGCTGTAGGTAGAACAAACATAGTCAACTAGGCAATACACAGCCTTTTTATAACCTCAGCTCTGAATGTTCAATACCAGAAGAGGAGTTCTTACATTCCCAACAGGTTTAGGTTTTGTAGAAGGTTCTTGAAACTTGAAGCTGCAGTTCCTGTCCCACAAGCGTCAGGATGCTAAGGCCACCTTGCAGAACATGTTCCCCTCGCCCCCCAGGTTTAAAATCCATCAGTCAATGTAAAAATCCTTTCAGTGTTCCCCAGAAGTCTTACACAAGATGAATTTGTTCCAGCACAGTTTTAGTTTAGTTTTGTTCCAGTTTAGTTTTAGGAGGAGGCTCTTTTTTGCTATACTTCGTGCCTCAAAAAGAAGATTCATGGCCTCATCATTGCTGGATAAGTTAATGCAATGAGAAATTATTCCTTAAAGTTCCCACTAGCTTCAAATCAGCATCTTCTGTGGAGGTAGCTTGTTGGCTGTATTCAGCAGCTGTGTACAGTAACCTACCATTCCTTTCAGCAGCTGTGTATTCTGCTCTGCTATGCCCTCATTTAAACTAGATGTCATTGCAGTCAATGGATATGACTCCCAAGGATGTACAAGGAAGCAGAAATGATTCAGCATAGCCAAAACCAACCAACCAATCAACAACCACAGGAAGCAGGTATAAATTAAAAAGAACTATCCTGCTGTCATTGAACACAAGCCATTTTTAGTCAGGTTCTAAATCAAGGCAACATCTTCAGGCCAAAATCTGTCCAAGTGGTTATAACTTAGACCTACATGTTTTTGCAGTGAATGTAAAAAAAAAAATAGCTGGACTTTGTCTGAATAAATGAAGTTCTACTATATCAATGTGCATTCACATCGGTAGTTGTAAATATGTACAAATATATTCAGTGCTGCTTTGGGAAATGGTGCTATATTAGAGCTCCCGCAAATACAGGGCTACCTTCCACATGTTTATTAAAACACATTGGCCAGATAATGAACACACATTACCACACTGGCTAGATTTTCTGCTGGGCACAATGTGCTGAGAGGGAGACATCAGGGAGCAGATTACAGCTTCCTGATTCTCATACTGGTTTTACGTTGGCACTTTGTGGAGTTTAGAGCACTCACATGGCCATGTTACAGCCCTGCCCTCATGGTGAGGGCTGCAGATGGGGAAACACAAGGATCTGGCATAGAAGCCAGCTATGGCAGTTCTTCACCCACCTGGGACTCTCCCATGCTGGGGGAATCCCAAGCAGGGAAGATGTGGCCAGTTCCTCTCCTATTGCACCCTGGGAGCCCATTGTATTTAACACAGATAAAGCCTGACAAATAAGCCGTCCCTTTTATGGGCATTTATAAATGGTGGCCAGGAGGACAGGAGTTTACAACGCTGCATTTGACTGGAGAGCATCTTTTTAACAGCAACAACTTAATTCAGAAATCAAGATGCTCAGAGATCAGGTGATGCCCCAAAGAAGCATGAGCAGGGCCCTTCCCCCTTCCAGGCACCTGGCAACAGTTGCTTTGCAGGGCTGTGGAGAGGACACGCTTGTCCTTTCAGTCTCAGGTGTACGGAGCACTATGCAGTGTGCTCCTGCAGCAGTACCGTCTGCATCTGCCATGGTAGGCCGATTGCCTTAGAGCACCTCTATTCAGCCAGTAATTGGGCCACCGTAGCTCCTCAGCCCTCTATGTACAGCAGCCCCTTAGTACTCACATAGCACTTTGCAAACAGTCACTAGTTAATATTTTGAGATGAAATGGGTGGGGGATGCTAAATCATGTTTCCTTGCATTTTTAGTCTGGAAGTGCCTTTTGGCTAGCTGCTTTCACTAGGAGACTTGAGGACCTTAATCTAAGCCGAGAGAGATTGATTTCAGGATGTTTTCATCTTTATGGCCAGCCAATGTTCATTACTGAATTCCCATCAAGTAAATTAACAACCAAGTGAGGCTGTGTGTTGTGCTGGCATTTTCATGAGTGAATTCCGGATAGCCAGCAGTACAGTATTTAAAGACCTCAAAGGTTAATGCATCCTCAGATCTTGGAGTCTGATTTTCCCCTAAAACCTGAATACATAATCACCTCCTTAATCAATCACTTTAACCTTTCAGCATTTGACTGTAGACCTAATGCTATAATGAATGTGAGATTTAAAGGGTGAAATGTGTGTGAAGCCTTGCTGCAATCTCTCTCTTACAGAAGACAACATGAAGTCACTTTAAAAAAATCACAGCTTTCATCATTGCATTGCTTTGCCACAATTTGGGTCTGGCTATTGTTCTACCTGGGATAGCAGAGGAGAACTGGCTGAGGCATTGGACAGGATCCAACACAGTTAACAAAGGCAACAATGGACATGCCTCCTCTCCAGTGGAGGAAGCCAGCTACCTTCCATCACCCCCATCCCTTGCAATGGCAAGAAGACATCTAGCTTGAGAGCCAGCACTGGGGATTGGCAAGTGATCCTCATGCGTGGCGGATCTGGGACTCTGGGTTCAAATATTTTTAATTGTGATCATTGGCCCCAGACCACAGATCGGCAGTTGATTGACCCTGAAAGCATTTGTAGTGTTTCTCTGCCCTTGCAGAGCACAAGGCATTTAGGGGAAATTTTTCAGAAGTACTTAAGTCACTTAGGAGTGTATGTTCCATTTTCAGAAGTGACTTAAGCACTTCAGAGCCCAAGTTCTATTGACTTTCAATGAGACTGGGCCAGTTTCTCAAGGGCCAGATTTTTAGGTGCCTAAAGATGCAGATAGATACCTAGTAGGATTTTCAATGGGAGTTAGGCAACTAGGCTTTATTTAATATCCCACTAGGAGGCTATTTGTCTTTAGGCACCTAAACCCCTGTAAAATCTTTCCCTGGGAGCCTAATTCACTTTTGAACATTGGATTTTAGCTTCTAAACCACACAGCCACTTTTGAAAATGCTCACTTCTACAAAAAGCAACAGAGGGTCCTGTGGCACCTTTAAGACTAACAGAAGTATTGGGAGCATAAGCTTTCGTGGGTAAGAACCTCACTTCTTCAGATGCAAGTAATGGAAATCTCCAGAGGCAGGTATAAATCAGTGTGGAGATAACGAGGTTAGTTCAATCAGGGAGGGTGAGGTGCTCTGCTAGCAGTAGAGGTGTGAACACCAAGGGAGGAGAAACTGCTTCTGTAGTTGGATAGCCATTCACAGTCTTTGTTTAATCCTGATCTGATGGTGTCAAATTTGCAAATGAACTGGAGCTCAGCAGTTTCTCTTTGGAGTCTGGTCCTGAAGTTTTTTTGCTGTAAGATGGCTACCTTAACATCTGCTATTGTGTGGCCAGGGAGGTTAAAGTGTTCTCCTACAGGTTTTTGTATATTGCCATTCCTGATATCTGACTTGTGTCCATTTATCCTATGGATAAATTTACCCTCTGTTGCTTTTTACAGATTCAGACTAACACGGCTACCCCTCTGATACTTGCTCACTTCTACGTTAACTTGACTCAGTAGTCTCAGGATGCCAGCCAGCCTCGTGGCTCTAGCTGGCAGGAGTTAGTTGTACTATTTGTTTTGGGTTTTTTTTAGACCCATGCCTCTCACTGGGTTTCACAGCCCAAGCAGGAATGTCCACATTGCATAGTGTGAGCTCTGAAAGCCGGAGTCTGCAGAGCTGGGCTCTGAGACTCATTGCTTGCTATGGGTGTTTTCTGCAAGGTAGACATACCCGGAGAGGGCTGGCTCTTTCTAGGCAAAGGCTATAAAAGCCCTTGATTAGTCTGATCTTTCTCTTTTGACATTTTTAAAGACGATGCTATGTGATGGGGCATACAGACTCCACACTGGAGACCAAGGGATTAAGGAGCAGCTCTGGGCCCAGGGAGCCCTGCCCAGTCACACACGCAAAGCCTGCACAAGCTGGAGGCAGAACTTAAAAGGGGAAACAGAGCAGCTCAGAATGGGGGAAGCAGTCAGAGGGAACAGGCCTCCGTGGAAATAAAGGAGATCTGGTTGCCTGACACTTGGTCACACTGACCTGGACAAGTCTGCCAAGGAGAGCTGGTGACTGTCTAGGAAGACAGGAAATTTTGTTTTCAGGGATAGTTCAGTGGTTTGAACATTGGCCTGCTAAACCCAGGGTTGTGAGTTCAATCCTTGAGGGGGCCACTTAGGGCGCTGGGGCAAAAATCAGTACTTGGTCCTGCTAGTGAAGGCAGGGGGCTGGACTCAATGACCTTTTGAGGTCCCTTCCAGTTCTATGAGATAGGTATATCTCCATATATTATAGTTCAGTTCTTTAATTTACCTGTGAGGGAAAAAAAGGGGGAACTCAGATAAGAAGTGATCCAGGGAGTCAGCTATTTAGCACCCCAGTGTGCAGAACTTACCTGCCTATGATTGGGCCCTGGATTAGAGCTCTGTGGAGCACATGCGCCTTCAGCCCCCCTGAAGGGACAACAGGAGTTGATGCCTCCATGGAGAATCCAGCTGGGGAAGATCCTGAATACACAAGGGTCCAGATCCCAAGTCCCAGAGCTGAGAGAATCCCCAAAAGACATCTGTTATTGGACTTTTCTTTCTGTATAGCCCGAAAGGGATGGACTAGAATGTTTGAAGGGAGGGGGACCAGTGGCTACACCCATGCCTGACCATTAGGTGGTGCTGTTGCTGAGGGTAACCTTTCATGTGCTAGTTTAAAAAAAATCTTTGGGTGAAATCCTGGTTCCATTGAACAAAATGGGAGCTTTGTTATTGACTTCAGTGCGGGAAATGATTTCACCCTCTATTTATTTGACAATTGGCTTGATCTCATTAGAGTTCCCCTAACATCATCAATTCATTTAGTTAACCTTACATGATCATCCAGTTTGAAGAGAAATAGGAGTAAAGGATACATAAAGATCAGATGTGATGCTGGAAGCTAGAGTCATTGTAAAGAATCAGATGTTTAGAAACCATTTCTGAGAGAAAGGGGACTTTGAAATTTGAAAGCTGACAGGCAGAGTATGCATGTTCAATATGGTTTTCATACAAATGTCATTTTGTTGATTTTTGCAACAAAGTAAAATAGAAGGACTACCAAATCAAAGTGTTTTTTTCTATGAAAAGTTCATGGGAAATTATTTGGTAGCTTTCCCCAACACCAACTGAAGATAAACAATATAGTACTTGAAGGAAGAGTGCAATCTGTGAAAAAAGTAATGAGAGTAATGTTATTTACTGGAACATCAATCATTCTGTTGTACCCTGAAGGTAAGTCCTCTTCTTGGAATTAATTTTCAGTGTAAACTCTTCTTTCTTTCCAAGGACAGAAATAAATATATTTAATCAGTTTTTGTGCCATGAAAATACATAACCTAAATTAACATGAGATTCAGTTAAACCACATCCACTTTTCCCCTTTCAGTGCAATCTGTACTCAAGAATCCTGCTGCTTGTCATTTTCTATCACAACGGTTCCTCACATGTTCCTCATTTTTCTTATTTCCTGCCAACCAGTGGCCATTTAGAGCAGATCAAATATCCTGTGTTTGATCAATAGAGTATTGCTTGCTAAAAGGAAGTCAGATTTCCCCTTGTCCATCACAGTTTGCTTCTCAATGAAGAGTGTATTTTCTTCTCCCTAGTCCAAATATTAAGATTATGGTTCATTGACTTTACCTTGAACTAGTAGAGTTGCTGTGGAAGAAAACATTGGAGATCAGACTTCCCCTTTTTGCACCCAATTTATAATGAGGAAGGGCATCATTATTATTTTTCTCCTTTTTACAGGAAATTTAATAGGCTTCAGCAAAATGACTTGCATTTTATTATTTTACAAATAAATGCCTTTAGAAAAATCTCCCGGTGCCTTTTAAAAAACATTGTGCTTCAAGTCCTCTAGTCCATGAATAGAGAGATCTGAGCATGCTCCTAATGTTCATTCTATGTTCTTCACTCTAGTCCCCACAGCTACCTCTCAAATGTTGCCACTGGCATTTCTTTGAAACTCTTCTTTGTTATTTAATTGATTATTGGATCAGAGCCCAGATACTTAATTCTTAATGTTCAAACACCGGACCATCCTTCTGAGGCCCCATCTACTTACACAGCAAGAGTGAAATTCAACCCCTCCTACTCTCTGCACCCTACACAAAACCCAAATAAAATACATTTTGTATAGGAAACTACTTGCAGACTGGGAGATGCCAGAAACTACCGCAAGTAACTGTTTCAGCCTCTGGGCTGGAATAGGGCAATGACCCCTCCTACTCACCCAGGGGATTGTGATCACTGGATCTGCATAACTGTGGACGCAATGGCCATTACCATGACTCCAATGCCACTTCATGTCACTTGCTGGAGGCCTGGAACAGAGCCCAGCTCAGCCACTCATGTGCAGAGAAGAAGGCATGCCCACTCCACAGTCACCACTCAAACAGCAGATCCTGTACATTTCCACTGTGTGGGGTGGCTTCCATGTCCCCATAACTGAAGGGTGTTAGCCCAAATACAGCTCTTACATGACTTATAAAATGTAATAGTTCTGACAGTGGAAAATCTCATCTGTGACAGATGCAACTGAAGATTGACCATAATTATAGTCTATGGCAATCTAGTCTTCTACATCTGTGAAACATTAGACAACAGTGCTTTAAAGAGGGACCCCTTTGCCTAGCATATTTATGTCAAATGCAAATCATAGAATCATAGAGTTAGAAGGGACTGCCAGGGTCATCTAGCCTAAATATCTAAATACAGACATCAATATATTACTCCATCTCACCTCTGATATAATGAAGGCAAGTCAAAGGCAGAGTACAAGCTCCACTCCTGGAGATGATGGAGAGCTGGCAACTGAATTAGGTGCTGAATTACTGCTGCCACTTCAGTTAGAGGGCCTATGGCAGTCTCATGCTCTGCTCCTGCCTTCTTCAGAGGAATAAACAATTCAGAGATCTCCTTCAGCTAAAACACCCAGTTATTTATTGACAAAGTTCATTCCCACCACCTTTTCAGATTGTGCAGCAGCTTTAACAGTATCCTGGGGCTCTAAGGCTTCTGAGCCTAGTAGGGTAGAGACCTCCTTGGTCTTGGCTCTACCCACCTAGAGCGTTTTCAGTTTCTCTCTTCCTGCCTCTGCACTTCCCTCCTGTGCCTTTGTGCCTTCTAAGTTAATGACATAATTAGCTTTTAAATTTTTCAAGCCTATTCTTCAATCTATCAACTTGGCACACTTCCCACATTCAGGTGCGCATGGGGCAGCTAATGGAAGTTGCAGTGATCAGAGTGCTGGATCAGCTGATGTTGCCCAGCACTGTGTCACGGGGCCTTTAGCAGCCACGTGCAGCCACTTGTAGGCTTTGCACCATGGAAGCTGGTAGAACTAGGATTTGGCCCATGGTATTTTGCATGCTATGTTTAAAAAACACTGATTAGACAACCTGCCACTAAAAACAGTACCATCTGCAAAGATCTCTGTAGCATGGCGTTTAAATTCTTGTACAGTGCCTTGTGGAATTTGGAACAGTTTCTATAGAAGCCAAGATGGATCTCTTTCTAAAAGATATGCTACAACTCAAACAGAAGTTATGGGCTTGATGCAGGAATTAATGGGTGAGATTCTATGGCCTGTGTTATGCAGCAGGTCAACCTGGATCATCATATTGGTCCCTTCTGGCCTTGAAGTCTATTCGTCTATGAAGTATGAACATGTTTTTCTTAGCTTGGGATTCAAGTCCTAACACATTTTTCCTTTAATACATGTATGGACTTCAGAGGGTAAATTTTTCCAAAAGTCGTACCTAGATTGTGCACACAAAATGTGCACTTCCACATTCAATGTGTATAATTGTAAGTGTAACTGTATATTGTGTGTATGTCTAACATAGGCAGAACATTTGAAAATGTATCCCCACAGCCTTTGCTGCATGTAGGATCTATAATTCACAGTACCATGCATGATACTCCTACTGAATCCCACCAAATACTGGTTCTGAGCTGATGATTTAGGAGATTAAAGTCTAGCAGCTGCAGTACTGGCAGCAGCAATGCATCCTTCTGCACATTATCTCACCTGTGTTGCCTTATCTGTGACCTAGACAGAGCCTCCTCCTGCCTCCCTCCCCCGCTTAGGTGTGGAGCAGGCAGTTCAGTTTCCAAACCCTTTTGGTTCTTAGCCTTTCTGCCAATACTGCCCACAAGAATGCCCGATTGGGCTAATTATGATCATCTGTGATGTTGACACCTGACCACTTTAGACTGAGACCATCAATTTGTTTCAACCAAGCCACCAAATAGCTTTTAGATGGTGATGGTGTGGATTTTTTTTTAAAAAGATACCAGACTGACAACCCTAGAGGCTGAAGTATCCATAGACCAGAATTCTTCAGAATTTGGGGATCCTACAAAGTGGTCCACACCCCCACATGCCATGCAGCATATCTGTGCCGATCAACCACAAACAGCCATTCCCCCTGATGAGAAAGCTTCTTGAAATAGCAGCCATGAAGTTGCTCAAATGATGCTTCAGTCTGGGAGAACAGTTGCTCCCCCAAACCCTCACTCATTTCTTCAGTGCACAGCCTGGTTACTTAGAGTGTGTGCTGGGAACAGGATCCAGGCCACTGCAAATTTCATGGACATCTCTTGAATTTACTAAACACAGTGGGTTGTTGACTTGAGAAAGCCTAAAGTGTATTTGATAAGATATAGTATTCTATTTTACCAAAAGCCAAATCAGTTTCAGTTAATGCTAAAGAGATTAATTGAGTTTAATTATATTCTGAATTTCTTTCCTCCTTCAGGGAACATAAAATGAATTCAATTATGCTCCTGTTATATGCCAAATGTATGATACAGGGTAAATCTTGGCCCTGGAATTTTATTTAGGACTCATAAATTCTGGACAGAGATGGAAGGAGCAGGACACAACTAGCTGCTGTTGGAAGAACATTACAAGAGTGTGAAAGTATGACTGAAGTTCAGATCCTTATAAGAACATAAGAATGGCCATACTGGTTCAGACCAATGGTCCATCTAACCCGATATGCTATCTTCTGATAGTGCCCAGTGCCGGATGCTTCAGAGGGATTGAACAGAACAGGGAAATCATCGAGTAAACCAACCCCTGTTATCCACTCCCAGCTTCTGTCAGTCACAGACTTAGGGACACCCAAAGCATGGGGTTGCATCCCTGACCATCATGGCTAATAGCCATTGATGGACCTACCCTCCATGAAGTTATCTAATTCTTTTTTGAACCCTATTATACTTTTGGCCTTCACAACTTCCCATGGCAAGGAGTTCCAAAAGTTGGATGTATGTTGTGTGAAATAATACTTCTTTATGTTTGTTTTAAACCTCCTGCCTATTAATTTCATTGGGTAACCCCTGCTTCTTTTGTTACGTGAAGGGGTGAATAACACTTCCTTATTAACTTTCTCTAAACCAGTCATGATTTTATAGATCTCTAACATATCCCCACTTAGTTGTCTCTTTTTCCAGCTAAACAGTCCCAATCTTTTAAATCTCTTCTCATATGGAAGCTATTTCAGACTCCTAATCATTTTTGTTGCCCCTCTCTTGTATCTTTTCCAATTTTAATAAATCTTTTTTGAGATGGGGTAACCAAAACTGTGCACTATATTCAAGGTGTGGGCATACCAGAGCTTTGTAGAGTGGCATTATGATATTTTCTGTCTGACCTCTCCCTCTCTTAATAGTTTCTAATGTTGTTAGCTTTTTTGATTGCACTGCACATTGAGCAGATGTTTTCAAAGAACTATCCACAATGACTCCAAGACCTCTTTCTGGAGCAGGAACAGCTAATTTAGACCCCATAATTTTATATGTGTAGTTGGGATTATGTTTTCCAATGTGCATTACTTTGCATTTATCAATATTGAATTTAATCTTACATTTTCTTGCCCAGTCACTCAGTTTTGTGTGATCCCTTTGTAACTCTTTGCAGTCTTCCTTGGACTTAACTATCTTGAGTAATTTTGTATCGGCAAATTTTGCCACCTCATTGTTTATCTCTTTTTCCTGATCATTTATGGATTTATTGAACAACACTGGTCCCAGTACAGATCCTTAGTGAACCCCACTTATTAACTCTCTCCACTGTGAAAACTGACCTTTTATACCTATCCTTTGTTTCCTGTCTTTTAACCAGTTACTGAACCATGAGAGGACTTTCCCTCTTATCCCATGACTACCTACTTTGCTTAAGAGCCTTTGGTGAGGGACCTTGCCTATGGGCTTTTTGGAAGAATGCTATATCAACTGGATCACTCTTGTCCACATGTTTGTTGATGCCCTCAAAGAATTCTAACAGATTGGTGAGGCATGATTTCCCTTTACAAAAGCCACGTTGACTCTTTCCCAACGTATTGTGTTCATCTATGTGTCTGACAATTCTGTTTTTTTACTATAGTTTCAACCAATTTGCCTGGTACTGAAGGTAGGCTTACCAGCCTGTAATTGCCAGGATCGGGTTTGGAGCCTTTTTTAAAAATCGGCGTTACATTAGCTATTTGCCAGTCATATGGCACAGAGGCTGATTTAAAGAATAGACTACATACCACAGTTAGTAGTTCTACTATTTCATATATGAGTTCCTTCAGAATTCTTGGCTGAATACCAGCTGGTCTTGGTGACTTATTACTGTTTAATTTATCAGTTTATTCCAAAACCTCCTCTACTGACAGTTCCTCAGATTTGCCACCTAAAAAGAATGGTTCAGGTATAGGAATCTACCTCACATCCTCAGCTGTGAAGACCAATGCAAGGAATTCATTTAGCCTCTCCGCAATGGCTTTATCTTACTCGAGTGCTCCTTTAGCTCCTCAATTGTCCCGTGGCCCCACTGATTGTTTGGCGCAGGCTTCCTGCTTCTGATGTACTTATTATTTTAATTTTTGTTGTTGTTGCTATACAAACCTTTACGGGAATATATGTTCCTCCATTCTCCGAAACCACGAGCAACAACAAGGTTTTAAAACAGGCTGCTGCCAATATTCACCCAATTGTCTGGCCCATGCTCACAATTCTTTTTCCCAAAATCAAACTCCCATCTCACCAGTCTGTGGGGTTAATCCAGACTGATTTGAAGTCAGATTATAATCTGGCCCTCAGTGTGTCATGGGTTAAGGAGGAAATTTAAGCCTTCCTCTAATTTTTCTTCTCTTGTTTCTTTTCAGGCTGTCTGTACTACTGAGCAAACTCCAGGCAAATGCTCAGTGCTGTATGCTGAGAACTGGCTGGGTGATAACTACCATTCAGATAGAGAAATGCTGCTAATTCCCTGTGCTGAAAATTTGCCCCCTGCCTAGTGTCCCTGTTAGGATTTGCCATTCCAAAGGCACATGGGGCCTGATGGCACATGGTGCTGAACACCCACAACTCCCATTCAGGAGCACACTTCCAGGAAGCCTGCAGCTCCTCACAGGACCAGGTCCTGAAAAAGTGAGCTTCCCAGAAGTCTGACTTCTCTTTCAGTGCAAATTTGTCAGAGAAACCAAGAAAACTCAGCCATGTATAGCAGGAATCAATGTTGAAAGCCAGAGAGAAGAAGAAAAACAGCCATGTCACTGGTGTGGATTTTCTCTCGGTTCCTGATCCAATAGATGTCTTTGGAGCCTGACGCTGCCTGAACGTTGCTGTTGAATTGCCGATATTGCTTTGACAGTTCTTGACCTTTTTTAATCCTTTACGTTTAACTTTATTTACACTTCATTTAAATTTAATACCTTTAGGCAACTGTGGGCACTCCTGCCTTATTCTCTTTAGTCAGAACTCTGTCTCTGGTTGTCACCAGTCTCCCTGTTTCAAAGAGACTTCAAGAGTATCACTAGTTCTGACTTCAGTCAGAGCCGTTCAGATTAGCCATAGTCTGGAAAAACACAAAGTGGCTACAGCCAATGTAGCCTGCATAGACCTACATATATTTTTGCAACTTTTCTTTTTTAATGCACTGCAAAGCTTGGCTAATCATCCTTCTCATTGACTAGATATGAATAAAACATCGTGACTGTACTCAGCTAGGTGAAGTACTCCCAGATGCATTCTGTGATCATTGACCTGTTTCATGTCTCTGGAAGATCAGATTTGTGGAGTCATCTTTAACTACTCAGGAGCAAGAATGATAAATAAGTGAATGTAGAGAGACTCCTGATGTGTGGGGTTTTTTGTGGGGGAGTTGCCTATAGGCGCTGGAACTAGGGGTGCTGAAGTGGTTTCCATTATATACAGGGTTTACAGTTTGATTCAATGGCTCTCAGCACCCCCACTACACAAATTGTTCCAGGCACCCCTGCAGTTGCCTGAAAATAAAGAATATGTGTGTGTTTCGGGGGGGGGACGGACACAATATTTAAAGCACCTGGTGGTGATAGCTTACGTGAAGCTGCCAATTCCCTCGTGGCAGTGCAACACATTGACACATGTCAGCAGAGTTAGAGTTTGAGTATGAACCGTTCTGGACTGGTAGGCCCAGGCAACCCTGCAGTATATGCAGCTTCTAGCTGGAGGGATGGAATGCCTCATGCCACTCATCAGTGATCTTCTCTGGCTCATGGAAGGAGAAGCAATGCAGGGCTTTTGAGGCTAGGATGGCATGTGGGGGAAATTTGAGCTTCTTCTTACCCTCCCACTGCCCAAAAGAGCCGCTATATAAATAGAAATTTCTACATTTCTCTTTCTTTATTATTTATCAACAAGAACATTTGCAGGACAAGAGAATTTTAGTTTTTAAAAATTAATTTGTTGCTACTTCCCACGACCCATCTGAAGTCCATAATCCTCAGACCCACTCCAGCCCCATTATGCTGAGTAAATGGGCTGGAGGGGCATAAAAACTCTAGAAAGCCCCAGATCTGGCCAGGGGAGGATTGCTGTGGTGCAGAAACTGCAGAAGACACCCAGAAAGCTGCCCTCTGAGGACTCCCTTGCAAGCCCTGGCATAGGGATCATGCAGGGGACAGAGCTGGAGGCAAGAGAGGCATACCAGGGACAGGGCCACGGCAGATTGAGGAATATGCTGTAATTTTGAGAGATCTCCTTGGGCTATCGAAATTGGGACAAGGGCTAGTGGGCATCCTGGGATCAGAGGGTACAAAGGGGATTTAAAGCCCTCTTTCCCCTGTCTCCTGGGTTGCAAGTGCTGTGCTACATCTCTTAGAGAATAATTATGTCATAAATAAGGCATTATGACTACAGGTGAGGAATAAGCAAGGTGGGAGGGAGAGATGAATCCTTGAGAGACACAGAGACTATTTTAATGTAAAAGATTTTTCTAATTAGAATCCATTCAAGGATTCATTCGCAAGAGCAGCTCTTTAGTCTCCAGTGCACTGAGTTCTAGGGCCCAAATTAGTGGTTGTATAATAATTACAAATCTGAATATGAGCCATGAGTCCAAATAGTTTACACTATTGCATTCGCAGCAGCAGTTTGAACTATGGCTATAATTAATGCGAGTAAACATATATTTTATAAGCAATTTAATCACGTTAATATTTAATCCCCTTGTAAGCAGAAAAGGTTCATTTCCACTTGTGTCAGTCTTTGACATAGAAATAGGAGGTGCCTGCCTTAGAGAAACTGCATAGGCTTGTGTATATCAACAAAAAATACTGTCTGATATTCAGTACTGCTATCATCAGAACTACCACCAAACTTTGCCCTGGATCACACACGGAGGTCATCTGAGTTGCCTGGGGTGTAAATCAACACTGAATTTGGCCCTCCTATACATTCATAAATTCCTGGATTACAATTTCCACTTCTCTTTCCCATGCAGCAACACAAATTCATGTGACTCCAGTTAGAAAGCCCCATGCAGCAAAATGGTCTGTGGTGTTGCCTGCTTAACAGGTGTGGCTGACAGCATCGTTTTAAGTTGACCCTGTATGACATTCCAGGGTACAATGCAGACCAGTGAGAGGTTGTGTCACCACCTGCCCTGCAACCTTGGGTGTCTCACAATGCTTTGCAGCTGTAGCTCCCACCTGGGCCACTCACAAGCAGCCTGCCAGCATGTAGGTCACACCCTGAGTGTCTGTGTATAGCCACAGCTCTGGTCGAGCAGCTCAGACCCAGCAGCCTGTCAGCAAACAACAGCTGCACGCTGGCTTCCAGCGGCCTTGGTTACTACCTGCAGGGTGACCCCAACACACTCCCAGTCCCAAATTTCTCCCCCCAGAATGTGTGTTCTGCCCTCTCCTGGACAGTACAGATATATTAGGTCCATTGCCCCTCTATGGGGATCAACCATACAACAGTTTGCAACTGTGACCAGGGTCCTAGGGCGGGGACCACACTGAGATTGCTCAATCAGGGCAAACTGTAAAGAATGGGTCAGGTGATCCCCCAAACTGGTGGTTATTCTTATAATTAGATTCACCAAGCTAACAACAAAACAGCTTCTACAGTACTTTACTGGTTACCCAGAAGCCAAAAACACATTTTCCTTAAAGCAATCCAGCATTGGACTCCCATCCAGACCGCCAAGTCAAATATGATGAGGATTACTGAAAATCTTGTTAATCATATATAAAGTTCTGCCAATCCAAAAGGATCGAGCACATTACCCCCAGGTCACTGAATATTTCAGAACTTACCCACATACACGCTCACAGCCAATTCTTATTAACTAAACTAAAATATATTTTTTAAAAGAGAGAGAGACCTGTGGTTAAAAGATAATTAAACATACAGACATGAATAAAGTTATTAGGTCAGTTTCATAGCAGAGATGGTGAGCTTCAGAGTTGCAAAAAGTTCTTTCCAGAATCAGTTCATCTGGTTATTGTCCAAAATAGGCAGACCATGTCCAATATCAGCGTGATCCAGACTGGAGCTGGAGACCTCAGTCTTGTGACTCAAACTCAAGCAGTTCTGAGATGAGAGGATCAGGGCCCTAGAGTTCTTTTATAGCTCTCTGGCAGGCTATTGACAGCCTCTTGCCAACAAGTATTCCTTGGGTGAACAATAGGTGACCATTGTGGCTCTGAAGTAAGACCTTCTATTTCCTAAGCACCATTGGTAATTAGCTGCATGGATTAACATAAGGCAACTACCCCTCTCCCGCCATTTACAGGTAGTTTACTACATACTTCAAAGAGAAATAAAGACAATGATATAACTGTTAACATATCCTTTTGATCTATGAATTAACAGAATACAACGGCAGACAGAAACCATTTGGTTACATTGTCAACCTCTAACAATATATATGTAAACACACAAAAAATGCAGTCATTATCTACTACTATGTCTCTAAAGGTTGAATCTGGGTTAGTTAGCCTGCTAGTGCCTAACCCCTTCTGCCTCTGGGTCACAGCAACCCTAAATGAGTTACCCACACAGTTCACAACACTGGATTAGTTTTCATTAAAGAATAAAACAAGTTTATTTAACTACAAGGAGATAGGTTTTAAGTAGGTACAAGTTATCATTAAAGTCTGAAATGGTTAAAAGAAATATAAAGATAAATCACTCCCTAGTACTAAACTTAACAAAACTAGACTTGGTTCAAGGTGAATTCCCTTACCACATGTTCCCAGTAACATTGTTGACCAAATTCTCAGGCCAGGGTCTGCTCCCAAAGTCCATAAGCTGTTTCTTTTTCCTTCTTAGGTGAAAAAAGAGAGAGATGGATAGGGAGAGATACCTTGGGATGTTTTCCCCCACCACATTATAGTCCACTCCCCCTTTGAAATACATTTTCCTGAGGGTTAACCCTAGATAAAGTTCATTCCTGCCATGAGGATGGAGACAAAGAGGCTGGTGGAGAAAGATTCCATGCTGTTGTTTGCTAAGATGCAGAACTGTTTGTTCCTGCCCCCCGTCCTCGCTAAAGAATGGCCACTTGATAGGTGATTGCCCATCAGCTTTGATGACACCTGCGTAGAGCTGACAGCTTGTCCTTTGTCTTTGAGACATGCCTGATAAACACATTTCAGACCTAATTTCAGCTTGTGTTTATAACTTTACATGTAATGTTGCAACACACATTTCATCATGACATTACTGACCAGTGAGTTATTAGTTTTCAAATGATACCTCACAAGGCATATTTTGTACAAAGATTATTACAATGGTGTGTAGGGTGCAAATACAGAGGTTCATTCGGTCACACCCTGTCAATATTAATCCATCACAGTTCCCTATGTCTCAGCAAACATCTGAACAGTAAAGGGGCTTGGGGCTGTAGCAGTTGGGGTGCACTGTGGGATGGCATTGAGGGAGGAGAGGGTAACCAGATAGAAGCATAGAGTAACTGCTGCTTCACAGATGGCTGAGCCTCCAACAGATCTAGAGGTTTCAGGGTTTAACCACCTTAACATTTCTGCAGAAGGGCAAACCCTTCCAGTCCACCCACAATGAGCAGTCAGAAACGTCACATATCCAAACATATGAAGTTTCCTAGTCTCCTTCATGGTATCCACATGAATTTTCTGTCTCCTAACTTATCTGGGAATATTTGACCATTAATATACTGCACATGTCCGACGAGTGTTTGACAATATAAATTATCCATACAAAACCCACTGTGTACCATTGACTCTTAATTGAAATTGAGGCTTTGTCTACGCATCCTGAACGACAAAAGTTTTGCCGACAAAAAGCACCAGTGTGAACAGTGCTTTCTCAGCAGGAGAGCTCTCCTGCCAACAAAGCTACTGCTGCTCGTTGGGGGTGGAAGTTTTTTGTCGGCGGGAGAGCTCTCTCCTGCAGACAAACAGCGGCTACACTGTGCGCCTTTTAGCGGCACGGCTGTAGCAGCATGGCTGTGTCGCTAAAAGGTGCGTAGTATAGACATAGCCTGAGTTAGGGCCAAGGGCAGATGTTGGTTTTGCATTTTTTTTCTCTGTGCCTTTTGTACCAACTTGACTTAATCTTGTCAAAGTTCTTTCCTCCTAGAATTCATAAAATCATGAGAGGCTGTTGTCTAAGGTTTTAGAATGACTTCTTTATTCATTCATGCCAACTTTTGTATGCTTAGGCTCCATCCTAATTTGATAGGAAGCCTAGCAATAAAGACCTCTTTGATCTTCAAGGATCTTGCTTTATGATGTGATCAAAGGTATTCCAACCACAAGGAGAAGCATGGCAGAATAATATCTGACTTGCATTATTGACTTTCTCTAACTCAGCATTAGTTGCCTACAGGACAACCTTGAATTTTGTCTCTCATCCTGTTTGGAGAATATATAAATTAATAAATAGGTTATGTACTTTGTTGCCTACAAATGAAGAGATTTGTTACACATTAATACATTCCAAAGCTTCAGAATCTGATATATGATTTAAAGAGCCGCCAAGCATAAAAATACTGGTTTATTATTGTTGTGTGTTAAACTGGACAATTCGATGAATATTGTTACTGTTATTTGGTAACCAGGTAATGTGTGTGGTGCTGTACTGGACACAAAGGGTGAAATTCTGGCTCCATTAATGTCATTGGATGTTTTACTATTAACTTCAGTGGAGTCAAGATTTCAGCCTAAATGAATATGAGAGCTGCAGTGAACAGCTTACAGTGCAAGAGATGTGACACAGAGAAGACTAGATGCACTGAGAGAAACTGAGAAGGGAATTAGCTTGGTGTCAAACAAAATTAAGTCCTGATGGAGCCTAATTGGACAACTATTGGGAGCAGATAATCCCCTTCCTCTGTTCCCATAGGAAAAGGATGAAAACCTATAGAAATAGCCTGGATTTGTATCAGAAAGGGGTTAAGTGGCATCATCCCCTTTCTTCTGATTCTGTGCAAGCTTCTGCTTGTGGTCTCTGTGTATTTGGGCCTCTGGGTGAGAGGAATGGGAGAAAAGAAAGAGAAGTGGGGAAGGGCTAATCTGGAAGGGTGCTCTGTGGAGTCATATTTCTTCACACATAAGGGGAAATATCAGTGGAAATGAATGCTGACCTTATTAAACATGTAAACCTTGCCTGTTTCCATGGCCTGCTTCCAGGGGCTAGTCCCACATGTGACTTCATTTTGGTGTGGGAGTACTCCAGAGACATATGTCTGCCCTCAGTGAATGCCTCGAGACTTCTGGAATTTCCCCCACAGATTTCCCTGGGCCCGTTGTACACTGCAAAGGGGACAAGTATGAAACTTTTTTGATGGGATGATTCCAAGTTAACTCTACATTTGAAACTCATGAAGTCTGTTGGCCTTTCCAAGTGTTTTCTCCCAAATAGGTCATGATCTTGCCCTGGATAGATAGATATATATACATACATACATATAAATACTCTTCCCTCCCCACATTTATATACATATCAGCCACTTTTTAAATATTCATGAAATAAATCAAGGGTTAAGTTACCAATGAATAGACAATATTGACATGTTTTCTCTTTCCTTTTGGCAGAATGCCTCACAAATTACATAGGATGCTTTTGACTAAGTACTTCAAGCATTTCTCAGACCTATGAAAAAGCTAAAGGAAAAAACTTGTTTTGATGCTTCCTTTGAAATTGCAAGTACCATAATAATTTGACTGTGCTCTTCTTGCAGAATAGCTGCATGTCAGTTCGTAGGTCTAGCTGGTACAACAGAGGAGCTCTTTTTTGCTTTTAACACAGCATCTAATTTTTCTGACAGTGTGTCCTTTGCTATTAAGCATATCCAGTATTTTTGGCTTTGTGTGAAAAGCGATCCAGTAGTTTAGATAAAAGGAGTCAAGTTTATCCCTAGTGTAGCCCAATTTTTGAACTATTTAAATATGAATGGCATTTTTACCTCATTTGTCTGTTGTCTGTATAACACCAATCAGTGGAGACAGTGCAGCCTAGTGACTAGGGCGCCACACTGGGTGTCAGAAAATTGGAGTTTAATTCCATGCTCTGCCACTGACCTATTGGGTAGCCTTGGATAAGTCACTTCACCTCGTTGTGCCTCTATTTCCACTCCCCTTGTCTGTATTGTCTATTCAGTTCTGATTGGAAGGACTTCAGGGCAAGGACTTTCTCTTACATATGTGTGCAGTGCCTAGCACAATGAGGCTTTTAACTTCAGGGTCCTCTAAGTGCTACCATAATGTCAACAGGAAATGACCAATAGTATCTGGATGCTGAGATACAGTAACAAACAAACAAGAAAAGCATCCATATTCTTCAGTACCACAGAAACCAACTGTGAGGGAGCCAATGTCACAGCCTCACCTGTGCTAACCTCCCTCTGGAACAAGATATTGCAGGAGGAAGATTGGGTCTCAGCCCCATATCTTGCTCCCTAAACAACACAGAGAATGGGAGTGGTAAACCTGTCTTTCTAGCCAGGAGACAATGAGACAATGCCAAGTCAGTTGCTGAGTCCACTTAGCAGTGCTTGATGCTGAGATGCTTCTGGCACTGACTGTCTTGAGCCTCTTTCATTTGGGCAAGGTCACACACGTCAACATGGCCAATTGCCAGGTCTGAAGAAGCTGCTTTGAGAGACAGATCATAGCAATGGAGATGGCCTTTTACCCCAAACATACTGAATGTTCTGTTCTAGACTCAGTTGATTGGACCTTAAGAGCCTCCTCCATGAATAGGAATTTGAGGCAGCTTCCCAGTTCTTGCAGGTTTAACTGGAGAAGGCAAGGTATATAGGTCACCTCTGGGTTGTGCCTTTTCCCTAGGCACTAGAGACACCAAACACAGACACTAGTCATTGATGTCACAGCCAAGACATTGTTGGGGCCAACTCATCACTGGGGTGAGAATCCATATGAATCTTCACCTTGAAGGAGAATGCCTTTCTTTGGTTCCTGTTAGCTTTAGGAGTAAATCTGTTGAAGTCAATGGAATTACACTGGTGTAAAACCAGTGTAAGCAAATCAAGCACAGTGTGCAAAACCAGTGTATTATTCAGTAGCGAAGAAAGGTGGAGTGTGTTTCAGGAGTAATGGCTAGCAAAAGCATGTAAGGTAAGGTAAAGCAAGCTTCTCTCCAAACATGGACTCGGGGTTCAACATTTTTTCTTTCTTGTCATTAATCCAGAAGGAGTTATAAGAATATTTATTTGCTGGTCCTTTAGGGCATTTGTACTGGTCTGCTGGAATGTTCCTCTGGCCTGGGAAGTTAGAAAGTCTGAAATAAGGATAATATTTCCTTACCACATTGGGGCTTCATTGCAGATTTTATTTTATAAAAATGAATGTTTCAATATATTTCTCAAATACGTGTTACCATTCTGGATGATCTGATCCATCCTCTATATTATTAGCATTGTATTTTTTACTCCCTTACTTTTATTTTGCTTTTCTTTTCCTTAAATTGTATCCTTAAGACAAGGTGAGAAAGCAGACAGCTCCTTATTCAATAGACCAGTTTCATAGAATCATAGGATCATAGGTCTGGAAGGGACCTCAAGAGATTATCTAGTCCAGCCCACTGTACTCATGTCAGGAGTGAATATTAGACTATCCCTGACAGGTGTTTGTCTAACCTGCTCTTAAAAATCTCCAATGATGGTGATTTCACAACCTCCCTAGGCAATTTATTCCAGTGCTTAACCACCCTGACAGGAAATTTTTCCTAATGTCCAACCTAAACTGCCCTGACTGCAATTTAAGCCTATTGCTTAGTGTCCTATCCCCAGAGGTTAATGTAGGAAGGAGAAGCTGTTTCTTTTGCCATGAGACTAACACACACTCATAATGTTGACATTTTCCCACTATATTTTCCACTGTATTTTTTCCACTGTATTTCCACTGTATTTCACTCTGGACCCTATCCCTACCCTCCAGCGTAACTAACTCTCCCCCCAGCTAAGTGTCATCTGCGAACTTGCTGAGGGTACAATCCATCCCATCATCCATATCATTAATGAAGATGTTGAACAAAACCGGCCCCAGGACAGACCTCTGGGGTACTCCGCTTGATACCGGCTGCCAACTTGACATTGAGCCATTGATCACTACCCGTTGAGCCCGACGATCTAGCCAGCTTTCTATCCACCTTATAGTTCATTCATCTAATCCATACTTTTTTAACTTGCTGGCAAGAATACTGTGGGAGACCATATCAAAAGTTTTCCTAAAGTCAAGGTATACCACATCCACCACTTTCCCCATATCCACAGAGCCAGTTATTTCATCGTAGAAGGCAATCAGGTTGGTCAGGCATGACTTGCCCTTGGTGAATCCATGTTGACTGTTCCTGATCACCTTCCTCTCCTCCAAGTGCTTCAAAATGGATTCCTTTAGGACCTGCTCCATGATTTTGCCAGGGACTGAGGATAGGCTGACTGGTCTGTAGCTCCCTGAATTCTCCTTCTCCCCCTTTTTAAAGATGGGCACTATAGTTGCCTTTTTCCAGTCATCTGGGACCTTCCTCAATCGCCACGAGTTTTCAAAGGTAATGGCCAATGGCTCTGCAATCACATCAGCCAACTCCCTATGGACTGTGCATGTCCAGCTTTTCTAAATAGTTCCTTCACCATTTAGGGCTGCTCACCTCCTCCCCATACTGTACTGCCCAGTGCAACAGTCTGGGAGCTGGCCTTGTCAGTGAAGATTGAGGCAAACAAAGCATTGAGTACTTCAGCTTTTTCCACATCATCTGTCACTAAGTTGCCTCCCCCATTCAGTAAGGGCCCCACACTTTCCCTTAGCTTCTTCTTGTTGCTAACATAACTGTACTCTACCCCCGATGAGAAGAGTAAGGGTAACTTGACCTAAGGTACATCGACTCCAGCTACAGTATTATTATTATTATTCATGTAGCTGGAGTTGCGTAGCATAGGTCAACTTACTGCGGTAGTGTTAGACATGGCCATATTCATGGCATAAGCAATAGAAGATGTAAATACAGCAGCAGAGGATATAAGGGACAGCAGATAAGAAAGATCACTGGCATGAGCAGACTTCATTGAGGTCAATTTGCTATCTACATTATGATGCCAAATAATGTGGGTGATCCATGTGTTGATGAAGGTAGTGTCTGCTTCCTTGCTTCTTGAATATCGTAATCATATCCTGGTATATTGCAAAGGTGTGATATGCAGCTCCTTTCATATAGTGTAAAACTGACCCTGAGCTGACTCTATAGTTAAAATCTGCATCCAAGTATAGTGTGAGCCAAATTACACTGAGCCCTCTCAGCAGCTGAGAGTTCTGCTGAATTTCAAGCAAGCAGATATGATTTGGACTTATGGAGTAGAGCTGGGGTATGAAATGTTTTTTCCATCCTGTGAAAATTTGAGACATTTTAACAAAAATTCTAGTTGTGCATTGAGGTTCAAAAATTTTCCAGAGAGAGAGATGCACTCCACACTAGTCTGGGGAGCGGGGCCAGGGCCAGGAGCAGCAGAAACCCCCTAAAAGTGCAGGGCCACAGGTTCCTGGACCGTGGCCCTGCCACCCAGTGCTGCCCCTTCCCCGTGAGCCCCTGACTCCCGTGCTGCCCCTTTCCTGAGGTCCCTCCCTCGCACCGCCTCTTCTCCCTGACCCCCACCCTCATGCCACTCCTTCCCCCCGAGGCCCTACCCTCGGATCACTCCTTTCACTGAGGCCCTGCCCCCGCTCCACCTCTTCCCCCCAATACCTCACCTTCCCCCCCCCGCTCGCTCCTCTCTACCTCCTTCCCCAGGCCCTCACCCTTATGGACGGTAAAAACTGGAAGAGCATAGCCTTCCCACTTTTAAAAGTGATGGGGCCGTGGTCCCCCTGACCCAACCTGTTCTGGTGCCCCTGGTAGGGCACTCATGTGGGAGGCCCTAGTTCAAGCCCTGCCCCTGCTCCACCTCTTCCCCCCAATACCTCACCTTCCTCCCCGCTCGCTCCTCTCTACCTCCTTCCCCAGGCCCTCACCCTTATGGACGGTAAAAACTGGAAGAGCATAGCCTTCCCACTTTTAAAAGTGATGGGGCCGTGGTCCCCTGACCCAACCTGTTCTGGTGCCCCTGGTAGGGCACTCATGTGGGAGGCCCTAGTTCAAGTTCCTATCCTGCCTGACTCAGAGCACAGATTGTCCTAACCACTGGGTTATTGGCTATTCTGGGGGCTCAATTTCGTTTCACCAGCAATTCCATCCTGGATCTGAGAAATATTTTCCATAAAATTCTGGGGTCAATGTACCAGTATTTCCAACCAGCTCTATTGAGGAATAGGTTGTTTCCTTGTTGGGGAAAAAAAGAAACAAGATACTATATTTAAGCTCCTAAGCATGCATAGTAATGACAAGAACAAATTGCTGCTTATGACTCTCAGATGTAGCTTCATTTTCCTATCTCTAGCAAAACAGCTGTTTTGCTAATCTTCATTCAAGACTCCTTAGTATCCTTTGTGTTAGTTCTTCCAAACAAATGTCACCCTCTGTTCCTCCAGCTCCTTGCATGCTGGAACTATGGGTGCTGGAGGTGCAGCAGCCCCCCCTCATTTGAAATAATAATAGCAACCGAACAAATGGCTTCCATAATATACACTGTTTACAGTTTTGTTCAATGGCCTCCCCAATAAAAACTGTTCCAGTGCCCCATCTCCAGCCAGCCAGAGGGGATGTGTGACTTCAAAATCACCTCAGACTTTTGGACCAGATTTAGATCTCACACAGACATCAATCCGGTGTATCTTAATTTACTCCAGGTTACGCAGGGTAGCAATTTTTATCATACTTCTGCTTTTTGAGACAATGGGCCTAATTCTGATGTCATTTATGCTATCTTTTGCCCAATCTGATTCCATGGAGTTAACCAGTATGAAATCAGAATATGGCCCACTCAGCAAGTTGATGTGACAATAATCTGCTAAATTCCCCACTCTAGATCCTTAAGCAAAGAGTCATTAATGCAACTCATTCAGGCATTGAGAGTCTCCTGTAACAGTTGATTGTACTAACTCTTCTGTCGAAAGTCTCATCTCATAGTAACTTCAGAAAAGGTTATTTAAATCAATGTCTTTACCACTTTTATTACAATCACTTTTTTATTCTGTTTGCTGAATAATCGTCAGTGGATGTACCTGCCTTATGCAAAGAACTATGGCGAAAACATATGTTGACATCTGTCTACAGACTAAAACCTCTAATAGAATAAGTGAACAATGAAAAAGAAGGCATATTTGTCTAGTCAATCATCCCCCTGAACATATGACAAAATATTGTAACAAATCTGTGCTCACCTCAAACTTCATTTTTGTCACTATGCTTCACATGGTAGGCAGTCAGCACTTCATGGCAGCAGCAGCAGACAATGAACTGGCATACTTCTGTTCCAAAAGCACAGGCTCCCCCACTACTTGATCCAAAAGAGAATCTCCATTAGCTGTTAGGAATACAGGACTTTTGACACACAGTTGAGCAGTTCTGATTCTATCCAATAGAGGGCACTGTAAAGCAGTCTATGAGCCCTGGGCTTCAGTCAGGGCGGGGTAGCAAATAATCTAGGGGGCCTGCAAGCAAATAATCTGGCCTGCAAGCAGGGCAGAGCAACAAAGTCTGGAAGTCCCAGGCCCTCAGGCAGGGATGAGCACCAACACCATTTAGGGGCTCAGGCAGGGGTGAGCACCAATACCGTCTGTGTCCTAGCTCTGTGGATGATAGACTAACACAAGCTTCCTGGCCTAAGGTGGGGAGGCTGCCACCCCGGGAGTGGAGAGGTAGGGGTAGGGGGCCAATCGGCCCGCACGACTCCACTGCGTCCCAGCCCAGAGCCCTTACAGTGGCAGAGTGGTCCGCCACTGGGTCAGCGGGGATGCGCCCACAACATGCTGACCTTGTAACAGGCCACCACTCAACAGACTGTTGTCAAGTTTCTGTGGGCTACTTTCTAAATCCCCGGGGCTTAGTCCCTCTACGTTGTAGTTGTCCTCCATTTCCCCAGGGCAGGTGGCCAGCAACAACCCCAGCAGCTCGTCGGTGTCCCGGTTGGCGGCGGCTCTGGCCAGTCCTCAGGGGGCAACCCCAGCAGCTCCTCAGCAGCTCCATCAGCCGGTGACCTGGGAGTGCTTGCCAGTCCTTGGTATGGCTGGGGTCCTCTTTGGGATCCAGAATCAAGCAGGATGTGTCTATCTCCCTTGGTAGTTCCAGCCCAACTGAGCAGCAGGGCCAGCCTTTTATACTTCCTCTTCCTGTCCTGCCCTTCCAGTTCTGGCAGGCAGGGCATGGCCTTCCTGGCTCTGCCCAGCAGGTGGCGGGTTGTGGTCCCTCCTGGTCAATCTCAAAGGGAGGCCACACCTCCTCACTACGGAGCTCAATCTGTTTAGCTGAACAAAGAGAAGGGTGAGGGGTGACTTGATCACAGTTTAAGTACCTATATGGGAAACAGAAATTTGATAATACAGAGCTCTTCAGTTTAGAGACAGTGGTATAATATGATCCAATGGCTGTAAATTGAATCTAGACAAATTTAGACTAGAAATAGAGTGCATATTTTTAACAGTGTTGGTAATTAACCAATGGAACAAGTTAAGGGCCATGGTGGATTCTCTGGCACTGGAAGTTTTTCTAAAAGATATGCTGTAGGTCAAACTGGAATTAATTCAGGGGAGCTCTATATCTTGTGTTATACTGGAGGCTAGATTAGATGATCACAATGGTCTCTTCTGGGTTTTATAATCTATGAATCTGTAAAAGATATGAGAGCCCAATTCTGGAAAGGAAGGTTATCTGTGTCACTATAGTGAAAAAAAAATCAATTTTATCTTTATCTAGAAAGCCTCTCTAATGGGACCAATATCTAACCATACGAATCCTTAGATTTCTTTTCATATGGGTGTGCAACTGATGAGTTATGCTTTCAACCTAACTCAGCCAAAATCCTCCTGTTGGCAGATGAGAGATTTTGCAACCACAGTCCATTGACGATATTTCACAAAGCAGACACATTGCACTATAGCATCTAATCCATAGACACCAAGACACTGGTCCTGTCCCTCACTGCTCACAGTATTCCAAGGCTAATGCATGGGGCTCATCCTTCTGAGCACCCTTAACTCCCATTAAGTCAGTGACGTGCTCAGCATCTTGCAGAATCAGATCCCATGTTCACTGATGCAGATACAATTAAAGAGAAGTATATACCAATGTGATAGTGGGTAGCCTGATGAATACAGGTTCTCCAAAAAAAGGTTGTTTAATAAGTTATCTGGTATTTAATTAATAAATATAAATAAGATCAATGGATGAAGATTTAAAATAGCCTGCTGGACCCCATAAGAACTTTTGCTCCCATTGGATGCTGATGCCTATTTATCACATGTATTCCTACACTAATGCTCCAAAGTTATTATTTCTATTTGATTTTAGGATTGTTCATTCACCATTCAACATCTGGCTATTACCTCTACACTCTGTTTCAAAGTCCTGTAACCCATCACACTAGAAGAGCTCACAAGAAAACCTGTAATTCAAAGGAAATAACCTCACAGAATGACATAATTTATAATAGAGACCCTATGAAATGGTAATACACTACTCTTCCCATCCAGACTGGTGGAAGAGCCTTAATTAATTTGGCAGAGTTCTCTGGTCCTCAATTCTGACATCTGTTGTGCTGTACAGTGATCCAAAACAGCCATCTGTCTGTCTACATGCAAAATGAATGGATGAGCAAAGATTTAATATTTTTTGACAGCAAAAGATAGAAATGAGCACGACACTAAATCTAAAGATGTGCACTTCAGATTGTCAAGGTTAACTGTTGGAGTAATGCACAGATTCAAATATTGGATTGGTAATAGGTGTTTAGTGCCAGAATACTGACTGAGAACTACTAGCAGCAAATAAGTTATATTGAGCCATGCAGGTTCATTATATTTAACTTATAAATCATTTTATCTAGGCCAGCCAATCATCACTGATCCCAACTATATACCTGAAGCACTCACTTTTTGCCAAGAATATCTCTCATGCAAAATATAAATATATCACAACCATCTTAGAGTATAGCAGCCCTTTGCAGCTGTCACACTTTAAGGGTCTGATTTATGACCATCTCTCAGTGTGACCTTATTGTTGTGAATGCAGTTTTGTGCAGGCACCATGCATGTTATTGAGCTATTGAGGCCAGAACTATCAAGTGTGTCTACTAATTTGAGGTGCCCAAATTGAAACACCCAGGATCTGGTTTCCACAAATACCCCGTGAGTTCCCAGTGAGAGCTGGGGTTGCTTAACATATCTGAAAATAAGGCCTATGTGTTCTAAGTAGAGCTGGTTGAAATATTTCACTGTAAAATTATTGACAAAAAATGACTTTCTAATCAAAATGAAGAGGCTCACACAAAATTTTGTGGTTAAAATTTTTCAGTTTTACCATTGAAAAACTGAAAAGTTTGGAGTTTTTGCAATTATTCCTCCCACTTATTTTCTCCTTCTCCTGTCAAATGAAACAAAAACATTTCATTTTAGTCTAAGTTTTTTGCAGAAATATAATTTTTTTTGACCCACTGTATTCCCAAAGTTCTGTGTCAAAAAAGAAGGCATCCAGAATTCAAACACTTCTGAAGTTTTGTCATGATGACTTGATTTCATGTGTGCATCGAGTATGAAGAAATCAAAGTGGCAGCTGTGATCCCTGCAGATAGTTTATGCCTGAAATATGTGAGGTCAGATTTAATCAGACAAGAGAACATAAGAATGGCCATACTGGGTCAGACCAAAGGTCCGTCTAACCCAGTATCCTGTCTTCCGACAGTGGCCAATGCCAGGTGCCCCAGAGGGGATGAACAGAAGGTAATCATCAAGTGATCCATCCCCTGTTGCCCATTCCCAGTTTCTGGCAAACAGAGGCTAGGGGCACCATCCCTGCCCATCCTGCCTAATAGCCATTGATGGACCTATCCTCCGTGAATTTATCTAGTTCTTTTTTGAACCCTGTTATAGTCTTGGCCATTAACATTAAGAGGTGCCATTAACAGATCATCCTTTATAAAATATGTAGGTCTAGCTTTCGAAGAAGAGTCGTTTATTTCTTTGACAAAAGGTTTTTTTTTTAAGCTTTCACAGTATACGGTAATATAATGGAAATGTCTATGTATATCAAACATTTAGATCATTAAATTATACAAAGCTCCAGACTTGGGGCTGGCAGTAGGCGCAAAATGCAGCAGCCACCAGGTGAATGTGCACCTCCAGGTACCTGGGAAGGCCCATCGGAGTCAGATATACAAATACATATCAGCCCCAAAATATTCCAGAAGTGCAAGATTGGGCTCAGAGGTACAATGTGTGCAGAGGAAGCTTCTCCACATTGTGTCACAAAGGAAGATAGAGGTCAGAGAATAGTATCATTTTCATGGCCATTCATTTATTCAACTTTCTCTGCTGATGTGGCCCCAAGAATTTCAGTGTTGGCTTTGGTAATGAATTTTGCGGCATGAGGCCTGTCTGCAGAATGTGAACTGAGACTATCAACTAGTTTCACAAAGTTTTAATTTCTCCTATCATACAGCATTTTAAACCTGCAAGCAGAATGCAGCTAAATTTACTATAGCTCTTTTAGTTCATTGGTCTGTTTCCCATGCACCATATTATTCTCCATGTTTCTTTTTCTCTATTCTTGTTTTGCTGTTGGATTCTTTCCCTGTTTTCCTCTCTGATTCTCTGAGTTTTGACTGTTTTGTTTTTTTTTAAATCTGTTTACAGGTTACTTTCAGCTATTGCAGCATAAATTCAGCGAGAAGACGGAGGTGTGGCAGCTTGCCAGGATGCATATATTGAAAAAAAGCCTTCTCTCTCTCTCTTTCTATCTCCCTTCTGGGTGAATGTTGTCTTCAACATAGCAGTTCTAGCAACTGTTTACTGTTGGACAGAATAAAGAGTGAAGTGTTGATTGGCATAAACTGTACCTTCTTAATCACATTACGGATGTGATGCAATGACTACATTGGGCCCTAGGTTTGTAAGATACCACTATGTTACATATACAGAGATGCTAACTAACTGGATAAAAATGAGGAGGAGGAATTGGGGGCCTTATTGTTAGTTAAAATGTTGCCTTACCATTCTGTGGCTGCAGGTGGGCACAGAAACAGCAAACACCAGAAGTGCAGATGAGAATAAGTTTACCTTATTTTCTCTCCCTGACGCTTCCATAAAGCCCTGGTTTGCATAGACTTTTGTTTGAAAAAGGAATTTAGCATGCCAGCTGGCTTTTCCTGGATTTAATTTTTGTTTAGCCTTTACTTTCATTGCTATTGCATCAAAGAAAAAAATAGATCTGTTCCTCAGAACCAGAAGGAAATGTGATAATGAAAGGAGAGGACAGATAAAAATAACCCACTTCTGACTGGCAAATATCTCCTTAGCACACCAACAGCTACCGGCTGTCGACAAGACTGATTGGCCATATTTCCTCAGCACTATTTTAGTATCACACATTCGTTATTGAAATTTAATTTTAGAAAGGGATGGAAGGAAACACTTGTTTTTAAGATAATAGCATTGGGTCCAAGTCAGATTCCATTGAAATCAATAGAAAGACTCCCAATGACTTCATTGAGAGTTGGATCAGGTCGATTGCTCTGTTCACAAATATTAAAATAACCGTTCTTCTCCCCACCAATCATTGGCACTTTATCATCAAGCTGCATTCATAAAAGAAGCTGGCATGTGCCTTAATGGCACAGCTGGCAAGTGTGGATGGCTTTCGTTAGAAAAGTTTTCCTGACAATCAACATGCCAAAGCCATGACACAAAAATAACTTATGCTCAATGTCAATTATACACTCTGCCAGTTCAAATACACATCCTTCCAGGGATGCTTTTTATCCGTACTGACAGTTGGCATATAGAAAGCAAAGCCGCTATACTTAAAAAAAAGAAAGAAAGAAAGGTAGAAATACACGTGTAAAACACCACAAAGTGGCAAGACAGTGGGCAGATAAAACTACATGTCATTTGGAAGGAACACAAACACTGACACCAAGGAAAGACATTGCTCTCACAAAGAAGTAATAACTTTAGGCTCAATACTACCAACAGAACATAGAATTCCACATACAAAGAGGCTGGAGTTCAAATATAGAGCACTAATGCTAAACCAAATTCAGGGAAGGTCAGATGCAAATAAAATGTGTTGGTTTGGGATTGGGACAGATATTTACAAATCTGACCAAAATATTTTCTCCCTCTAGCTGTAAATCTGGTATTAGTTTGTTATTATTATTATTTATTATTTGTATTACCATGGCACCTTGAAGCCCTAGTAATGGACCAGGACATCGTTGGGCTAGGAGCTGTATAAACATTGTATAAAAAGTCAGACCCTGCCCAAAGAGTTCATCTATTAAAGCCATACAGTTTAAAATTCAGGCAACTGAAATTTCAATGAAACCCCAGGCAAAACAACAAAATCCAGCCCCTTAGCTCACCTCCCATGTCTTCTCCACCTCCCAATGACCCTCTGATAAGCTTCTGTAACTTGACTGTCTTTGTGTCCTGTAAAAGTGTGTTGGATGTTTAGATCTGATCTTGTGTTCCTTTTGTACCCAAAACATGCACTAAAGTCAATGAAAATGTCAAGTGTGCAGAGGATGCAAGATTTGGTCCACTATTCCCAATCCATGAAGTAAAGGAGAAAGATAAGGTACATAATGCTTCATCAATGATTTAGATAATGGCATAGAGAGGACACTTATAAAGTTTGTGGACGATACCAAGCTGGGAGGGGTTGCAAGTGCTTTGGAGGATAGGATTAAAATTCAAAATGATCTGGACAAACTGGAGAAATGGTCTGAAGTAAATAGGATGAAATTCAATAAGGACAAATGCAAAGTACTCCACTTAGGAAGGAACAATCAGTTGCACACATACAAAATGGGAAATGTCTGCCTAGGAAGGAGTACTGCGGAAAGGGATCTGGGGGTCATAGTGGATCACAAGCTAAATATGAGTCAATAGTGTAACATTGTTGCAAAAAAAGCAAACATCATTCCAGGATGTATTAGCAGGAGTGTTGTAAGCAAGACACGAGAAGTAATTATTCTGCTCTACTCCGTGCTGATTAGGCCTCAACTGGAGCATTGTGTTCCAGTTCTGGGAGCCACATTTCAGGAAAGATGTGGACAAATTGGAGAAAGTCCAGAGAAGAGCAATGAAAATGATTAAAGGTCTAGAAAACATGACCTATGAGGGAAGATTGAAAAAATTGGGTTTGTTTAGCCTGGAGAAGAGAAAAACTGAGAGGGGCCATGATAACAGTTTTCAAGTACATAAAAGGTTGTTACAAGGAGGACAGAGAAAAATTGTTCTTCTTAACCTCTGTGGATAGGACAAGAAGCAATGGGCTTAAATTGCAGCAGGGGCGGTTTAGGTTGGACATTAGGAAAAACTTCCTGTCAGAGTGGTTAAGCACTGGAATAAATTGTCTAGGGAGGTTGTGAAATCTCCATCATTGGAGATTTTTAAGAGCAGGTTAGACAAACACCTGTCAGGGATGGTCTAGATAATACTTAGTCCTGCCTTGAGTGCAGAGGACTGGACTAGATGACCTCTCGAGGTCCCTTCCAGTTCTATGATTCTATGCTAAGAATCTACACAATCTGGTTAGAGGTATTATTTTGGCTAGAATTAGGTGAGCACAGGTGGTTGCATAGTACTTATGTGCAGGGCCGTCCCTAGCTATTCTGGGGCCCTACGCAGCTCCCCCGCGGGGGGGGGGGGGGCAGGCCTCCCTGGGGGAGCGGGGGCTGGTTTGGGGGCAGTGGGGAACCACCCCCCAGCACTCACTGGTGGCGCAGCTGGGGCCGGGTCCCTGCACTTCCCGCTGCCGGTGAGCGCAGGCCCGGCCCTGCTGCAGTCCTCAGAGGTGGGAAGAGGCGGGGCTGGGGTGGAGCAGGGATGGGAAGGGGCGGGGCTGGGGTGGAGCAGGGGCGGGGGCGGGAAGAGGGGGAGCAGAAGCGGAGCAGGGCGGGGTCTTTGGGGAAGGGGTGGAGTGGGGGCGGGACTGGGGCAGGGCAGGGGTGGGGAGAGGCAGTCCAGGGGTGGGGGGCCTGGGGAAGAGGCGGGGCAGGGGCTGGAGCAGCATGCAGCTGCGCAGGGCACCAGGAAATTTGGTGCCCCAAGTTTCCTGGTGCCCTATGCAGCTGCGTACTTTGAATATGGGTAAGGATGGCCCTGCTTATGTGCATGAATTATTTCAAGCCTAGTGAAGTGTGGGCATTAAGCAGAGGTTTGATTAAACACAGCAAATGGTAAACACCAAAATTAAAGAGATAAGTGCCAGGTTGGTTCATTTTCATACAAGGTGAGGCCCCAATAACTATTTGTGTTTCAGGTCCAAAGGCCTTTAAAATAAATAAAACACTGAATGGAATCCTACTGTCCAGCCACACCCTTGCCTCTTTAAGGACACTTGATCCCTGATCCCTCCAAAGTCCTCATAGCTACTGACTCCTTTCTGCTAAAAAAAAAAAAATCTTACTTCACTAATCTGCAAATACATCAAGACTCACCAAAAACCGAAACTACCAGTCTCACCCACTTTCCCAGCAACGATATAGTAATAGAGCACTGTGTGAGGTATTATATTACTAAGAATGCGTTATGTTTATAGGAAATCCTGCAGTCCTCACTCAGTTTTTTAGTTCAGTACTTATAGAAGTCAGTGGGAGTTCTACCTGAGGAGTGCCTAAGTATAAACTGAATATGGACCTCAGAATTTGGCCTACAAAATATAGTTTACTATTTGGTAGTATACTATGAAGTACTGTACTGGAATGGCTCTTCACAAGACTTTCTTGGTATGGCCATCTTATTAGGATGAAAGACCAGTGAATTCTGAAGCATGTTTATCAAGGAATGCTGCTACACAGCCAGTGATCCTGTGGTTACCCAAAGCGTTGGTGGTGCATTAAGATCATCATTGATGGGCACCATCTGAATATCAACCCAAACCACTTTAAGGATCTAGCCAGAGACTGATCTGCAAGCAGGCCACATCCCTTTGAGCTTTGCCATAATGATAATTATACTGCTAAAAATAAATGAACACTCAGCCTCCTTCTGAGTTTAGGGAAGGGAGGACAAATGCTCCATGGGTGATTGTCAAGATAGAAGGGTGCAGCAGAAGTCCATTGTCTCCCATGCACCTGAGGGGATGGCTTATAAGCCTTTCCCTTGCCGTAGGTGTCATCCTGTATCTGGGAACAACTTTCCCATTTCCCAATTTTTGGATTAGGACTGGGTTTTGGGGGCTTGCTGTGCGCACATACCAGTCACCTTTTGCAGGCTAGGAAGGAATTTTCCTGTCACTACCAGACTGGGCAGCAGCCCAGGCACCCAGGTTAGGTTGTAATGTGTTCATATTGCTGCAACTTGGCGGTGCTCAGTGCAGGTATTTGTTCAATATGGGGTTTGGTTCACTGATACACCAGAACTGGAATAAAGTTCAGGGAAGGCATGCCCTAAAAAAGGTGGGGAACAAGAGTGGAGCTCGGGATGTCTGCTACGAGAGGCCAATCTGTTTTCCACAAACCCTCAACCCTTATATAAGGGGAGGGCCATGGGGTCCCAGCAATGGTGCTGGAACCAGGTGAAAGGTGTGTATGGGAGAGAGGGGGGAGGCAATGGCACACCTTCACCAGGTGGTACGGATTACAGAAGGAAGGATGAGCTGCACTTGATGACTTATTGCTGGATAGTTCCTAGATATGTGCAATTAATAAACTTGTGGCCTAGTTAATCCACATTCCTAGTGTCTTTTCTTCCCACAGTGTCCAGGACAAATGAATACTGAGTAACTAATGCTTACAATACAAAATGCAAACCACTTAGTATTATACCCATGGATTAGTATATCACTTTTTATAAATATACTGATATAGGGGCTGTTTCTGGTTTTGACGACCAGAAACACACTAAGGGAGTAGCACTTGAAGCAAATTGCATGGAAATGTGGTGTATTTACCTACACAACTGAAAGGAGAGGTTATTCTGTTGTGCACTGTACTTTCCAAGTGTAAAGGACTTTCACTGCCTGCTGCAAGGCAACTGCCATTTTGTACTTCAGTTCATATGCAGAATGTTACAGGGCAGATTACTTTCCCCTAAAGATAGGGTTGCCAACCCTCCATGATTGGCCTGGAGTCTCCAGGAATTAAAGATTAAACTTTAATTAAAGATTATGTCATGTGATTAAATTTCCAGGAATATGTCCAAGCAAAATTGGCAACCCTACCTAAGGCGCTTTGTGTTTGTTCTTTATTTACTGTTTCTTATTCTGAAATGAAAGCCACGTAGACTGGAAGAGACGTGTTTTACTCTATGTGTGTGGAAACAAAAGGCATTCTACTTGCAGACAGTGGAGACAGGAAGAATTCCTGTAGGGGACAGTACTCCCAGATGCAACACTTTCACCTCCTCTTTTATGGTACAGCGTGTGCACCTATAAAACTAGCCTCAGAGTGCTAGTGAATGTGAGTGGGAAGGGACAGTTCTCGTAATTGTAAAAGCATTTTTTTTACCATACCAAGGGGGACCCAATGAGTCAGTAGGCTGGTAACAGGACAAAGCTCTTTTCACATATGCTGCAGGCTAGCTGTTCAAATCTAGCCCTGGCCTGCCATAGAATAATACCGTTTAAGGCCAGAAGGGACTACCAGATCATCTAGTCTGATCTCCTAGAAATCAGCAATATGCTACCGTCCGAAGGACGTTTGGCTGCTGGTGCAAAATGACACCGGTGGCATGGGCAGCGGGTATCATAGGCTGGGGGAGGCTGTGCCTCCCCAAACAGCCTGGCGTGGCCCCGCCCATCCTCCGCCCCCAGTCCACCTCCTGCTATTCCGGGTGCTCTGCCCTGGCTCAAGCTGGCTGGGGCTAGCCAGCCTGCTGCGGGGACTCGGGGCACTTGCTTTTCTGCAGGCTTGTGAGTATTCCAACCACAGAGGTCAAGGACTGAATGGAATGGAAACTAAACTACCCACACACCCTTAGAAGTTATCCATGTGGGTCTAGCTTGAGGGACAATGGGACTGTCTATACTGCAATCACAGAGTGTGATTGCAGCTCGTGTAGACATACCCAAGCTACCTTCAATCTAGCTAGGGTACCAGAGCAGTGAAGTCATAGTAGGACGGATGTGCTTCAACATGGGTTAGCCCCACAAGTAATTACCCTGGGTTCCGGGCGGGCTCGCACTGCCTATGCTGCAATATTTGCTGCCACAGCTTCACTGCTCCAAGACTTAGCTAGCGAGATCAAAGCTAGCTCAGATAAGCTGTTCAAGCTCCAAATACACCCAAAGGCAAGACAGCATGGGGAAGCTTGCTCTGCTATTGCCAGTTCTAAAGCATTCTGGGCCTAAGAGCTCTCTGGAATGGTTAACCTGGCACCTTTCACAAGTGCTACATTCACTTCCAAAACGAATAGAAATAATAAAGTGTCATTATTACAGTGCAATGACATGAACATTGACAAAAGATCATTTGACTTCATTTGTTCAAACCTTAAATACAAGACACCTTTATCATAGGTGAGTTGTCTTGTAATTTAATGATTTTATATGGGTCTTCCATTTTCAAAAGTTTCCATTGACACGTATCAGGTTCAGTAGTTCCCACCTTTATGTATTGTATATGTATATTAAAATTATATTGGATCTGCATAGTGCTTGGACATGAGATTCAATATTAATGGAATTTTTATGACTCACCTGGTGCCAGTGAAAGTATCTAAAGATATTACAACCACAAGGCATAAAATACTTACAACATATTGCCAATGTACTAGAGCTGCGTGATCCATCAGGAAAGATCTTACAATAATTCTTTGAGTTTATGTAATATCTAATCCAGTGGTTCCCAAACTTTTCCTCTTGCACCCCCCCTTACCAATAATAGAATGTGTCCGCCCCCGCCACCCCACCCCGCAAGAAGCAGAGTTGCAGACGGGGCCAGGAGCAGAACCGCAATCAGGAGCAGGGGCAGGGAGCTGAAAGCAAGCGCCAAGAGCGGGGGCCGGCAGCCGTGAGTGGGTGCAAGCCGTGGCCATGAGCAGGGCTGTGGCCGGGGGCGCGGGGCCGGGAGCAGAGCCAGGGCCGCAGCTACGGCCAGGGGTGAGGCCAGAGGGGAGCTGGAAGCAGAGCAGGGCTGGCTGGCACTCCCTCCTGCCCTCTTGTGGGGCCTGGCCCAGGCCCAGCCGCATCCCCCCCAATGTTCATCCACACCCCTAGAGGGCATGTCCCACAGTTTGGGAACCACTGATTAATCTCTCTTACAAGGATTTTAAGCAGCAAGAATCAGGTCTGGGATCTGGCTCTACATGCCCAAATTATATGTTCATTGTTTGGATGGTTAAAGAAAGATCAGCATTCAAACCTTTAAACATGGATAATTAGTTGTAAATTCAGAGCTATGTAATGTGATGAAAGATACATCTTTTGAGTACTTGATATTAAAATGAAAATTAACGCTTGGCTATGTTGTTGAGAAAAAATAAAGATAACTTACAATGTTGTGTCTTTCATAAAGTTTGCACTACTCTTCATCTCTCTTTAACCTTAGAATTGGACACAGTTGCTAGAAGGTGTTCACATTGAGATCATAAAGGATTGCCCCAAGTATCGATTGAGAGAGTCTCTGTAATAAAAAGCTGCAGGTCAGAACACGGGCATTAGAGTGTGCAGTCATTGTCATTTACCATCCCTGTTGTTGGCCTTCTGAAAGCAGCTCCTAAAAATGATAACAGTTGTTGTAGAAGTCAGTGACACATCCCACAGGGAACTGTCTAAGAGAACTCTCCTTCTGATCCAGTAAAGATAAAATCAACCTGACAATCAATGTCAGAAATGACTGTCAGCCAAACACTGGCGTACAAAAAAAAAGAAAGGCTCCCAGGGAAAAGAAAGGTAGAGACAGAAAATTGAACTCAACTTGATACTGTGCCTAAGGACAATCCTCAGCAACTCTGAGGTCAAGTCATCTTCAGTGGAAACCACTGGGAAATGCAGCTCATATAAGCGGTGTCAGATCCTGGTCTAGTTGTAGGCATTAAACGGGAGCTCACAGGTAGAACCAGAACTAATCAAGTCTGGTATCTGGCATGGATCATGGTATTTGCATATACACAATATGTTATAAGAATGGTAACAGGAATATAAAATAACTAGGGCTGTCAAGCGATTAAAAAAATTAATCGTGATTAATCGTTCTGTTAAACAATAATAGAATACCATTTATTTAAATATTTGTGGATGTTTTCTACATTTTCAAATATATTGATTTCAATTACGACACAGAATACAAAGTGTACAGTGCTCACTTTATATTTATTTTTATTACAAATATTTGCACTGTAAAAAACAAAAGAAATATTATTTTTTCAATTCCCCCATTACAAGTACTGTAGTGCAATCTCTTTATCATGAAAGTTGAACTTACAAATATAGAATTCTGTACAAAAATAACTGCATTGAAAAACAAAACAATGGAAGCATCCACTGGAATGGTGGCCGAAGCATGAAGGGCATACAAATGTTTAGCATATCTGGCATGTGAATACCTTGCAATGCCGGCTACAAAAGTGCCATGTGAAATCCTGTTCTCACTTTCTGGTGACATGGTAAATTAGAAGCGGGCAGCATTATCTCCTGTAAATGTAAACAAACTTGTTTGTCGTAGTGATTGGCTGAATCACTGTAGGACTGAGTGGACTTGTAGGCTCTGAAGTTTTACATTGTTTTGTTTTTGAGTGCAGTTATGTAACAAAATAAATTTATATTTGTAAGTTGCATGTTCATGATATTTAATAAATTTCAATTGGTATTCTATTGTTTAACAGTGCAATTAAAGCTGCAATTAATCGCGATTAATTTTTTAAATCACGATTAATTTTTTGAGTTAATCGCGTGAGTTAACTGTGATTAATCGACAGCCCTAAAAATAACTAGTTTGTGCCACTTCTTTTTATTATGGTACTAGACCCCTTTGATACATTTCTCCATTAAACTTATCAACATAGTAACGGGTGAGCAAGTATTGTTAGTGCCAGGCCTGGGAAATTCTCAGGAATTTTTGTCACAACTGCACGAAGGGGACCTCTGCACTCTTCCCTAATTTAAGATGTTTCCTGAGTTGGATAAACATGGTGACTGTTTTCTAGGAGGCATGGATGGTGCTCTCTAGTTTCATCTATGCATGAAAGATTCCATACACTAACTGCAAGATGCTACCTGAAAGTTTCTTGATCCTTAATGATTAACACATTTGTCTTAAACAAGCTTTTCTTAATTTATTACCACTTCTATTGTTCAATTAATTGTGAGGGGAGACTGTGTGTGCCTGTAGCGGGGCACGATGTCAGGATCTAGACAAGGGCAGTCAGGACCAATGGTTAGAGCAGAGGCAAACCTGAGGCTGAGAGAAGCACAGGAGTTTGTAATCAAGTTCCAGGCTGCGGTCAATACTAAGGATCACAGTCCGAGTAAGGTGGATGGGTCTGGTGAGAGAAGGAATTATCAACATGTGGTTTTAGCAGGATACATGGAACACCAGGTGGATTTTGAGGGATCTAGATAACTGAAGCCTCATAGTCACTGGACTGAATATATGACTGATAGAATATGGCTCGAGGTATCAGTAATCTAGTTTATGACACAGCCTGTTGGTGTGGAGGTTTTGGGCTGAGAGCCACACTTCTTGGCCGATGACGAATGTTGAGCCTTCCTGGTGCTGGTGATCCTCATATTGGTTGTAATCTTCCTTGGCCTTGCCCAAATGTGCCTTGAGTTCTTCTTGGACCTCACCGATACAGTCAGCAGTCCCAGGATTGGTGGAGGTGACAGGTAAGGCTGGGTGGAGACCTGCGTGGAAGCCAGAGTTTGCATAGAATGGACTCTGTCTGGTGGAGACATGGTTAGTATTGTTTTAAGCCAGCTCCTCCTGGACTAGGAGAATCAACCAGTTGTTCTGGTGGAAATTTGTGAAACAGTGCAAGTATTGTTCTAACACTTGATTCACTCGCTCAGACTTGCTGTCTGTTTGTGGGTGATAGGCAGTGGATGTGTAAGTACGGCCCCTGAGCAGACATAGGGCTTTGCACCAAAACTGTAATACAAACCACAGACCCTGATCAGTTGTGACTCACTCCGGGATGCCATGGTGACAAATGACGTGAGTCACCAGGAGTTGGGCCATTTCTTCTGCGGAGAGCAGGAGCGCATTGGGGATGAAGTGGGCCATTTTTGTCAATTGGTCAACCACAGTGAGGACTACAGTATGCCCATCAGTATACCCTCAACTATAAAGTCCAGGGTAATGGCATCCAGGGTCTGGACTGGGTCTCAGAAGGCATTAGGGTGCTCAGGGGTTTTGAGTGTGATGTCTTGGTGTGGGTGCATATCTCACAGGAATCAATGTGTGAGTGGATTGTCACGTGCATTTTGGGGCCACCAGAAAGTGCCACGAATAGTAGCAAAGGAGGAGGTGCTTGGGGATCAGTTTGGAAGAGTATAGCCCCTGTTTTTGGAAGAGCATGGCCCCTGTCGCCACACTGGAGGTGTCACTCTCAATGGCAAAGAGTCAGGCAGAGCTAGGGCATTGGTAAACTTCATATTGAGCCGGTGGAATGGTCATTGAGCTTCTGGAGACCAGGTGACAGTAATGTTTTTGTGGAGAAGTGTGGTCAGTGGGGCAATTTGACCTGAAAACCTGGGAGATGAAGCACCTATAAAAGTTGCAAACCTCAGGAAGAATTGTAGCTCTTTGATGTTTCAGGGTATGCATAGGTCCCTACCATCTCCACCTTCTTGGGGTCTGTTTGGAGGCCTTTGGGGGACAGGATGTAGTCCAGGAGTTCCATGGAGTGCTTATTAAAACTGCACTTTTCCAGCTTCACATACAGGACATGTGGGCGGAGCCAATCCAGGACTGACTGGATGTGCTAGGTGTGTTGCTTGGATCCTTGGAGAAAATGAAGATATCATCTAGGAAGAGTACAATGTACTGGTCTAGGGTGTCATGGAATACCTCGTTTGTGAAGTGCTAAAATGTTGCAGGGGCATTTGTGAGGCCAAATGGCATTACCAGTTATTTCTAAAGGCCATACCAGGGTTGAAAAGCTGTCTTCTATTTGTCCCCTGCTCAGATTCAAATCACGTTATTGGTTCTCCACAGGTCAAGTTTTGTGAATACCTGGGCCAATTGTACATTTCCCAGTAGTTCCAGCATGAGCTGAAGAGAGTACCGAGTCCTGATGGTTACCCGATTGAAGGCCCAGTAATCCACACATAGGCACAGGATTCCATCTTTCTTTTTAACAAAAAGAACTGGGGTCTCAGTAGGAGAGGTAGATGACTGGATGAAACCCTTGGCCAGATTCTCCTGGATAGGAACACGGGGCAGCCAGTTTGGGTTGCATATACAGGACAAAATGGCATGTTGGCCCCTGGATTCAGCTTGATCAGGCAGTCATAATCCTGGTGTGGTTCTTCTCAAAGACATCAATGTAGTTGTAGAATTTGGCGGGCAGTACCATAGTCAAGTTTGGGGGTGGTCCCACCTGACCCAGAGTCAGGGTGCCAGGTGTGGGGAGAGTCTTGGCTGCTAGGATTCATCAGGCAGTATGCATGGGCAGACTAGCTGGCAGAACTCAGAGCAGAAGCCAATCTTGCACTCATGCTGAAGGATGTACAGATCATGAGCCATCAGCCACAAAAAGCCAAAGATTATGGGGAAGCATGGCAAGATAATCCTCAGAAACTGAAGCACTTCCCAAGGTCCCAAATGGCACCTTCAGGAGGCACTGTCTCCTGTGTCACTGGCCCTGATGACAGGAATGAGCCATCTACAGTTTCCACTAGATTGGAGACTATCTTCAGCTGTTCTGGAATACCCACTTTGGAGGAATTCGGTATGGCCCCCCTGGGAAACGGAAGCAGACTTGTACTTTGAGGGGTGGGGGATTTTTTGCCATGCCTGGGTTATATCTCGGTGAGGAGTGGGAGGGGCATTACTTTAGGGCTCACCCAGGCTAATGCCCTCTACTGGGCTTGGGCAAGGTGGTTTCCTGAGCTGGGTCATGCCAGAGTTCCTGACAGGCATTTGGTGAGAGCATGGCAGTAGAAACACAGCCCATGGCAGCGACAGCACTCTTTTCCCTCTGGGGTCACATAGCAGTTGGAGGTATCCAATGGCATAGGTTTCGTGTCTGGGTTGGAGATGGGTACCAAGAGGTGCTGGTCAGGTGGTGGCCTGGTCCCCTTCCTTTCCTAACATTGCTTATGTATTGCATCATTCGGTACTATAAATATTGACATAATCTTTTGATAATAAACAATTTATCAAAGATTTATTATGTAACCAGTGTACAAAAATTAACAGAGTCAGTGAGAGCTAGGACAGGGAATATTTCAAGCAACACATCACAAGTGGTAAAATGTTGTTCAGAAAAAAAATTGTATAGTATTTTGGATCATGGAGATAATAAACAAAGGTAAGTGTTTGAGTCTTGGATCTTAAATGTCTCTGCTGCTGCTTGACACATAATGAGAGATCAGATTACAGTGGTCAGATTCATCCATCCCTAAATCTTCGGAGTATAGTACTGCCTTCCTTGCGGTGTGACTTCCAGTCATTTTAGTGGAAGTCGCACAGTTGAAACCCTGTTAAACAATTTGAAAACTGAGGGGATATTGCCTGTTTAGTAAATATAATCTAATATGCATATATGCATTCCCAGCTGGAAGGGGTGGGGGTTATCTGACAGGCACTATGATCTAATGCGGGGCTGGGGCAGGGGGTTGGGGTGCATGAGGGGGTGAGGGCTCTGTCTGGGGGTGCAAGCTCTGGGGTGGGGCTGGAGATGAGAGGTTTGGGGTACAGGAGGGGGCTCCAGGCTGGGGCCAATGGGTTTGGAGTGCAGGAGCAGACTCAGGGCTGGGGCAGGGGGCTGGGGTGTGGGAAAAGGTTTGGAGTGCAGGCTCTGGGAGGGAGTATGAGTGTGGGAGGGGGCTCAGGGCTGGAACAGGGGTGCAGATGCAGGTGGGGATGTGGGGTCTGGGGTCTGGGAGGGAGTTAGGGTGAAGAAAGGGGTTCCAACCAGGGGCAGGGGGTTGGGGTGTGGGTGGGGGTGCAGGGTCTGGGAGGAGGCTCAGGGCTGGGGCAGGGGATTGGGGTGCGGGGTCTGGGAGGGAGTTAGGGTGCAGGAGGGGGTTCCGACCTAGGGTTGCAGGCTCTGGCTGGGCGGCACTTACCTCAGGCGGTTCCCAGTCAGCGTGCAGGGGGCTAAGGCAGGCTCCCTGCCAGCCCTGGCTCCATGCTGCTCTTGGAAGCAGCCCCCTGTCTGGCCCCTAGATGGAGAGGCCAGGGGGCTCTGTACAGTGCATGCTGCCCATGCCCACAGGCCGCCCCCACAGCTCCCATTGGCCATGGGTGCCAGACAATGGGAGCTGTGGAGCCGATGCTGGGGGCTGGGGCAATGTGCAGAGCTTCCCTGATCGCCCCTGCTCCTAGGGGCCACAGGGACATGCTGGTCGCTTCCAGGAGCTGCACAGAGCCGACCAGATTTTTAACGGCCTGGCAACCCCATCTTCCCCCCACAGTCGGGTGAGCTGGCGCTCGTGGCTCCAGCCCCGTGGCGGGGGGGAGGGAGCACTGAGGCTTGGGGCTTCCTGATGAAATGAAGCAGTGGGGGCTGGATGGATGAAATTAAGCAGTGGCTGGATCTGGCCCACAGGCCATAGGTTCCCAACCCCTGGTCTAATTAATAGGGTACTGGGCTGGGAATCAGGAAATTTTGGGGCAGATCCTCAGGTGGTATAAACTGTCATATCAGTCTATGTCTCTCTTGTATTTGGTTCAGATACTTGGGTTACCATTCCAGACCTGAAGAAGAGCTATGTGTAAGCTTGAAATCTTGTCCCTTCCACCAACAAAAGTTGGTCCAATAAAAGATATTACCTCACCCACCTTGTCTCTCTCATATCCAACATGGTTACAACAACACTGCAAACAACTACTGGTATCTATGTTCATTCTCTATATTCTATGTCCAAATTCTTCCTTCAGTCACCACCAGTTAACTCTATTGACTTCATGAGAGTCACAGAGGGAAAGATTGGTCCCTTTTCACTACTACTTTGGATACGCTTGTCATTTTAAGGTGACTTTTTCTTTTAATTTTTAATTTCTTTTCCTTTTTTTCTCTCCTCACCAACCAGCAGCCCAGCTAAATGTTTAATGGCAGGTTCTGTCTACTATACTTCTATTATAAAAGCTAAATTAGAAGCCATTTAGCACTCCCTGGTCAGCTTTTGCTATACAAATTGAGTGTTAAATGTCGTCAAACCAGCCAAGAAGCAGTCTTGAAAGCAGCAGCTAATCCCTGCGGGGCCAATTTAAAACCACCTCTCTGAGATGTGCACTCAGCTGCCCTCCCCTTCTCCTGCTTTCAATGTTTCATGGGTGACTGAGACACTTCCTGGTCTGTGCCATAACCTTTCTGCAGCTGCCACTGTGCAGGTTGGTGCATTTTGGTTTGTTTACATTAATGGCAGAAACAAAGAATAAAATTCAGTCGTAATCCCAGTTCTGGCACCTCACTTGTGACTCCCTTACTATATCTCATAACTTCCCCAAAGAAGCTTTTGTCTGCATTATAAAAGCATTTTCCAGTCAGACACTCTCTGTAGCTCACTTGGACAACTGATTCGAACACAAAAAGACACTGCTGTGTTTCAGTACTATAAGGAAAAGAAGTTCTTGAATTGTCTGGTATTCTGATTCAGCAAAAAAAAAAAAAAAAAAAAAATCCAATTCAAATAGTTAATTCTCCATATTTCTCTGTAAATCCTCATTCCTTCTGTTGGAAATTAATTTCTACAATCAGTTTATCTAGTGAACAGTAATGGGATTGCAAACTGAAAACCAAAGTGATAAAAATTTCATTTAATGGACACTAATTTGACCTGAAAGTGTTCTAATCAAGTTTTCAGGAGGTAAAGGGAAAAACATAAAAAGCTCCAAGTATTTTAAAAAAAAATTCCTAGCTTGACAATGCTCAACAGGATCAACTCTGACCACGCCACAGTTCAGAAGACAATATCTTCCAATGACTAACAAGAAATGCCTAATGGAAATAAATTGTAAGTGTCTCAATACCATTGGCAGAATACCTTCCCAAAGGGAAAAAAAATCTCACTCTCCCCATTCCAAAATATAGTAAATAATCCAGTTGAACCATAATTTACAATTTTTATTTTGTAATCTTCATGTGTGAAATTAGTGGATTAATCTTTAATTCCACCACCCCCAATTTAGACAGTGCTGATTCTCCATATTGTTTTAAACCTTTCAATTTGAAACAGATAACAAGTGGAAAGACTAAGAAACCCCACACAAGGAGTTAGAACAAGCCATGTCTTACATTAGATTCTTTTTTAGCCTGGTGCAATCACCATGATCAAACATAAATGCAATTTTGGGGCAGACCTCCACTCTACTGTTGAGAAAAAGCATCATAAGGAGAAAAGTAACAATACCAATCTAAACTAGAGATAGAACGGAGACAAACATACCCTGTCATTGTGAATTAGAGCTGGTTAAATTTCACCATTTTTTAAATAAAATTTTTTATTTGACAACCCCCCCCTGAATATTTTTGATGAAAGTGGTGGGGCTTTCAGCCAACTCCATTGAGAACAAAGCAACCTGTTTGAGTTAAATTCCAGATTGGAGCAAAATATGGAAGACGTATCATTGCAAAATGTATCACAATATCTGGAAGGATGGCAGCTAAATGCAGCTATCCATGCTACCCAAGGTAGTGAGTTCAATCCTTGAGGGGGCCATTTGGGGATTTAGGGGGAGGGATAGCTCAGTGGTTTGAGCATTGGCCTGCTAAACCCAGGGTTGTGAGCTCAATCCTTGAGGGGACCATTTAGGGAACTGGGGTAAAAATCTGTCTGGGGATTGGTCCTGCTTTGAGCAGGGGGTTGGACTAGATGACTACCTGAAGTCCCTTCCAACCCTGATATTCTATAATTCTATTCTATGCCACAGATACAGAGAGCTGAAAAGAAGATAGAATATTAAGAAACAAAAAAGCTAAGACATCTCCATGTTAGTACACTAAGAACAAGAGGGCTTCTAGGGCATGACTTCTAGCTGTTGTGCAAAAAAGGAATAAACTTGTCACTCATTGGTAAAGCTGGTTGAGAATTTTCTAACAATTCTTTTTTTTTCCTCTGGAGTACGAGGAAAGGGGCCAGACTTGCCCATCTGCCAGCACTCCATAGTCACGTGAGTGCAGGCTCACGTCTTAGAGGCATGCCATAACACCACATGCATGCTGTGGAGTCAAGCAGCAGGTGCTACGGAGAAGCATGCCACACCATTTTGGAACAGAAGTAAGCCGTGCTATGGAGCATGTTATCCTCAACCATCTTGCCTTCAACAAGTGAGATGGGGTCTGGGCATTCCACCCAGCTGCCACTGCTTCTCCTTGCCCTACCAAGCTGAGGGAGAGCTATGGCAGGATTTTAATCTGAATGTTTGAAACAGTAGCTAATTATTGAGCAGCACAATGTCTTTTAAACGGATAAGCTGAGTAACCTGCCGTAAAAGCAGGCAAGTACATTCAGAAAGGCCTGAAAGTGATGTGCAAGTTAAAGTTCACCGTAGTATCCATGGTTTGGTTGCTTACTCAAGAAGAAGACGTCCAACCATGTGTTCTTTATAAAGCTATATTTATTTAGGGGTAGTGCTTAAGGCTCACCCTGTCATTACCAACAGCTGGGGACCCTTTCAGGGTGTTGTCATGGACTTCATTACTCGCAAAGTGACCTGTTCTCTTTCTCTTTGGCAGCAGGCCCAGAGAGGAAGGCAATTCACCACCTGATCATCCTCCCCAGTAGCTCAGGGAAAACCTAATCATGGAGCTGGCCCAGGGTTCTGGTAACTGTCACAAACCTTTTAAACTCCACTCCTGTTTTTATCACCTTTGGCAATAATCACTAAGTACACTCCTAAAGCTGTGTTTGGGGTTAAGACAAAGTAAAATGATGAATTCTCTCTTTTACTATATAGCAGGCAATTTGCCACCTGGACTTTGAATCCTGGGAGTATTGGGTTCTGCCTGGCCATGTTTTCCCCCTTTGATAAGTTATTGCTCCCTCAGTTGCTGTCTAGCACTTTAAAATCTTAGTCTCAGAGGGAAAGAACCTACTACAGGAGATGAGTTTATAACTATGTATCCAGCTGCTTTAATGGGTTGAAAACTGGGATCTTCTCCCTCAGAAAGTGGCTTCATGGTAGCCCTGATGTTTCTGAACCACTCAATGGTACAAAGTGTCCATGCTCTGTGAACTTGCAGGGAAGGGAATGTTTCAAAGCACCTTCCTGAAAACATGTCAATTTCTCATCTGGACAATTTTTTTTCCCATTTGGACTGTCTGTACCATACCTATAAAAAGAAAGCAGCAAAACAAGACAGCATAAGGAAGAGAGAGGGCAGAGTGGCTTTCAGTCTACAAATGCACATTTTTTATATCAAATTTCTGCACTACTTTACCTGCAGTACCGAACATAGGAACACTTGTTTTTACACTTTTACTTAGTGCTTAGATACTTCAGTGTCTGGATAAAGCTGTCACGTAACTATAGCCCAGCCAAATGCATTCAGGTAGTATGATGTGCATGATTTCATAAATATTGATGTCAAATTGAAAGAGAAGAGATCACAACCTTTACAGCCACGATATTGCCCTCTCAGTGTTTTGATTTGTATGTTATTTTGCCTACATGCTGTATTAAATTCAGATGAACTTGCATGATATTTCAGTTTGATGAATACCTAAATTATAAATGAATCTGTGCAGTTGGAGGTAAATCTTTTCATATAAATGTCATCTTCGGTTCCATCTAAATAAGGGAAGCTAGAGCCCATCACAAGTAAGACAAATTACTGAGCTAGGGAAGAAGTACCAAATAGACTATGAAATACATATTAATGTGAAAAATGTATTTGTTGCTGTAATAAGGTCCTACCTCAGCTGGTATTTGACCCTGCTGCTTTCCCCTTTTTGGGCTTCCCAATAATTGCAAGCAGGCTCTCATGTGAATTACACCACTTCTTGGATTCTGGCTTATTAACATAAAATAATATTTTAAATCAAAGGTAGAATCTTCTGGCCTTCATCTCCAGGCTCACCAAGCCATTTTGCCCTCATGGATGTCTAACCTTCTCTTAAGGATTTTGCTCTTGCCCCTTCACTATAAGTATCTCTAGCCAGATTTTTTCCTTCTGACTGGTGTGGAAAACTTCTTCTCTGGTACCCCGACCCTGTGTGCCCTGCAGGTGCTTTTCTGCAGATTTTCTCCTCTTTACCCTTGTATCAGGCTCCAGATCTCTCTCAGCTCACCAGATCTGTTTGAGAAAGGAAGCTCTGTGGGTCCACTACCAATTCTAGTTCACCCCTAGACCTCTCTCTGATGAAGCAGGCTCCATCTTATAGGAAATGATGCCTGGTCACCTAACCCAGCCTCTGGTCCCTGGCATTAGGGTCTCACTCTTGGTCTCCCAGATCGTACTCAATGCACAGCATGCAGCAGTAGTTGTGGGAATATTTTTTCATTGAGATCAAGTCTTGTCATGAGATACCTCCACCTCCCTTCCATGCCCCACAGACACACTCCACCTTCATTTGGCCACTGCTCGGGAAATAGTTAACACTTTCCGTGCATCTGCCCACCTTACCAAGTATATGGCTTTATGTCACCCTGAATCATTAATGGCACAGTAATCCCCTCAATGTCAGTTGGAGGGTGCAAGAAAAAAGTCCCTACTTTCAGCATTTTCAGAAGTCCGGTGTTTCTAAAAATCCAGGTGTCATGGACTTTTCCTGACCACCCAATACTTGTCAGTAAACCACCAAGGTCTACATAACCACTGAGATTACCTCTTTGGGTTTAAGTACTCACAGGCTAGGCATGATAGGGCACAGAGTTGGGACATGGTCCCACCTATCACTCCAGCACAGTTAGGGCAGCTCTGCTGAATGAATCCATTGCTATTTCCTGCATGCTGCCTAGCCTGACTGTCCTGCACAGTAGGATGTGCTTTATCGCCTTGCATACCTTAAGGATAATCACCCCCTCCATTAGTTTTTAATGCCAAACCCATAGCAATCTGGGGTGTGGGTTTCTCTACACACTCATTTCTCCACTGGCATGGCAGCTCTCAACTTGATTTTTCTGTGCTGCAGGGCAAGGGTGAGCTCAGCACACAATGTAGCCTTCCTCATCCAGAAGTTCTGGAACCACTTCTGGTTGTCCCTGGTTTGCATCACAAACTGGTCCCACTACTCGGTGCCAGTTGGACGGGCCCAAACCACTGTCCCACCACGTGCAGTTGTTTTGTGAATAGCTGCAACAGCATAGCCTCTACATTCCCTGTCTAGTCATGCTTAACTGACTTTGTCTGCATGCTGTGTCTTTCCAAATGCAACACGATCATCTGCCCTCTCCGCCCAGTGGAGAAGAGTGAGTATTCCTCTGTGCTGTATCCATGTTTGCAGTGGATAGCTCATAAATGGAATGAGAGAGCAGTGTGCAGGTATTCCACAATGCACAGCAGCTGGGCCACAATACCCAGTGACTATTTCCCACAAGGCAGTGAACCTAAAGGCAGCATGGAGGACACTGGGATGCCTATCCACGGTGTAACACGCCATTTGCCAATACAACTTGATGCTATGTGGACACAAGCCACTGGCACAAGTAGCCAAGTGTGAACACACTTTGCCAAAACAGTTTTGTTGATGGCACTATGCTAGCAGAACTTTACAGCTTTTGCTACAACTGGTACAACTTCTACTGTAGACAAGGCCTTACTAGCTGGTTTGTAAATGAAAGTTCGAAGTGAGCACAACACAAGTCTGCATTTGAAAAACAAAGAGTCTTTAACACTTTCAGGCTGTTTTTCACCACAAACACTTGTTAATAGTCTCTGTTTAGGCTTTCAGTTTGCCCTTGAACAAAAGCAAGGGTTGGGCATTTATACTGATAATGAGAATACTTTCAGCTGCACTAGATAGCTTCATTTCCATATGTAAACCGGGGATAAAAATTGTCTTGTTTCCAGGCATAAACCAGCCACTGGGGATGCCAAGCTGTGGCCGGGAGCAGGGCCATGTTTCCGGGAGTGGGGGACCTGGACAAGGGTAAGGGGGCTGAGGCTGGGGCCAGCGGCTGGGACCCAGGTGCAGGGCTGGCAGCCGGGACCCCATGTAAAACCTGGGGATGCTGCAGCACCCCCCACACTCCTAGTTCCCACGCCTATGAGTATGTCAGTCCACAACTGCCTACTGCAGGATTTCTTTTACCCTCTCCTGAAATGCCTAGTATTGGCTATTGTTGGGCACAGGATACTGGACTAGATGGATCCCTGCTCTGATCCAATCTGGCAATTGTCCCTATGACAAGTCACATAACCTTTTTGCACCTCATTTTTTCCCATCTGTAAAATGGAAATAATACTTCCTTACCTGGCATGCATTGGGAGGATTTATTCATTATTTGTAAAGTGCTTTGGTGCCTTTTGAGAAGGAAGGTATACAAGTGAAGAGTGTATTAGAGAACAAACTGATTAATTGCACACTTGGAATAAACATCTGAATTTCTTGTTTTGCACACAATATTGTGAGTGTCGAAATTCCAGTGGCATCAGTCTCCCACTTTCGAGAGCAACTAATTCTCAAAGGGGAAAAAAAAACCTTTAAAAAAATTCCCAGAAAAACAAAAAGACAGACATTGCAACTGTCTCAAAGATAATAGATAATAAGACATGAAGTTTGGGTAAATATATACAGGCAGCTAAAAACAAAGAGATTTTAATTTTTACAGATTTACCCCGTTTCTGAGATTTTCTGTAGACAGGAGACAACTGGCAGACTTTAGAATTGAGAACACTGGTTACCCCACCAACTTAGTGAATGCTGAACAAAAAGTCATCTCCGAGTAATCTCATGAAATGTCTGAGCTCTGGAACAAAACTAAGTAAAGCCACTAAAATCCCTCGAGCTCACCACTTGTAAAAAGGGTTTGGGAAATCTCTAAAGGCCTTAGAAGAATCTTTGAATGGGGATTGCTTCAAGCAGAATAGTTAGCTGTTCTGTCTGAAAAGGGCATTGTTGAGAGCCACCCCACAGGTTGGGAGCTTACCAAATTAAAGGAAAATATCTTGCTGGTCACATTAAGGAACTCCCACAAAAACAGATAAGCAGGATACTGAGAATATGAACCAATCAAACAGTGTATGGTACATCTGCAGCTATGTACCGCTACCAGGGCCGGCTCCAGGCTTTTTGCCGCCCCAAGCAAAAAAAAAAAAAAAAAAAAGCCGGAGTGCCTTGAAAAGTGCCGCCCCCAAAGAGCCAGAATGCCACCCTTTGAAAAGGGCTGCCCTGACCGCTACAGTTATTTCTTAACATCCCACATGTAAAATAATGTCTATAAGGGGGAATAGATCAAATCCTTTTCCTAATGGTTCAAACTGTCTACGGTTTAAAAGAACTACACTGAAACTAAATTTAGCATTTGTGTTCTCACCTGAAAAGGGAACACGGATGCCAGTGTTCGATAAATCTCCTCTGGATAAGAGCTTGTGAATGTAAGAAGATTTGGGGTGTTTCCATACTGTATCTAAGGCACATATAGTCAGCTAGCTGTTCATTTGACTTCCTCATTGGACTGCCTTTTTGACAGCATGATTTTAAAACATGGAAGAACTGTAGAGAAGTTGTAGAAGTAAGAATTGAGAACTATTTTCTCTCTCTCTCCCTCTTCAGTACACTTTTCAGTGGAAGATGCTGGAATTCTAGAATGTCACTCACTCACTTTCCGTTAGTGAATGTGGAAAGGATGGGTTATAACTTATCATTAAAGAATGGAACAAAGACATGTCAGAGCTATTATCCTTTTGGGGACTACTACTGTGCCTCAGTTTCCCTCTGACTGGCTGGGGAGATTTTGGTCTATTTGGTGCTTTAGTCCTTTGGCCAAAGCAAAAGTCCTATCCTCTTGGGGGGAAATGAAAAACAGAAATCCAAATGAAACAGCTTTTTAACTACCAATGGCAAATTCTATAGGTTTTTTTTAACCTCCCCAGGCTGACGATTCTTTTCTCCTTGGCTCAGGGATTTCCATACTACCTCCATAAATGGCATTATAGAGGAGCCCCAACCCTAGGATCCTAAATCAGGGGCAGCGGTATGGTTTCCCTCTCTGCAGGGGAACCATCTCCAGAATCATTACATGGTTAGCTGCTATCCAATCTGAACCACACTACTCCTGGCCTGCTCCAGGATTCTCTAAAGCTCCTCTCTTCTGTATCCTCTTCCCTGAGCCACTATAAAGAAACTCTTCAGTTCATTCAACTCCCCCCGCATTTCTTTCTCTCAGCTGAGTCATAGGACACCTTAAATAATCTTGCTGTCACATGACCTTGTACCTCCTTCTCTCCTCATTAGAAGAAAACCCAGGCAAGGGTCATAGATGTTATTTGAACCATTTGAGGATTGCCACGGGCACGCAGGGGCGAAAGAAAATGCAGGCCTGTTATTTACCAGGCTGCACGTGGCAATAGACTATATTGGTAAGGGATGCAAGGAGAGTATGGGTCATGATGCAAACTGCAGACACACACACACACACACACACACACAACTAAAATTAATCAATTTAAAGTTTTATTGGGGATAATTACAAGGGGTAAGGGAGCAGCGTTTGATTAGCTAATAGAGTTAATGAAACTTAAAACACACAATGATTAAAATATCTACTAACAATATTTATAAACAAAGATGCAGCATTTAGTAATAACTGGTTTCAGAGTAGCAGCCGTGTTAGTCTGTATCCGCAAAAATAACAGGAGTATTTGTGGCACCTTAGAGACTAACAAATTTATTAGAGCATAAGCTTTCGTGGGCTACAACCCACTTCTTCGGATGCATACTGACACTTACAAATACAAACCAATGCATAACGACCGGCAAACGTAGAAACTCTGTTTGAAACACGTGAGCTGAGAGAGAGGCTTCGAGGTGATCAGGCTCGGTTACGGGTGTACACAGGATACACAGGATTCGTTTTTCTTTCTCCTCTTCCTGCCTGCACATGGCAGGCAGGCCCATAAAGTACCAACTATGACATCATAGAAGTGTCATAGGGGACGGGGCCCCAAACCTGTTTGTGTTCGTTTCTGATTGGCACAAGCAAAGTTTACACCAAGTAGGGGAGCAGGTGCCTCAAAGTCTGGCTTCGCCCCCAAAAGGTGAGGAAATGCATATTGTTTTAGAATGCGTGCAACACTGAATGACAAAAGAAGAGGCCAGGGCAATACCGGTATGGGCAAGTTTTACAGGATGCAGACAGGAACTCATCTCAACATGCCCCCGTGCCCTGGCCGAAATAGTTAGGCCGAAAACCTAAACTTCCGAGTCCGACTCCTCATTCCCACCTACGAGGGGATGCGCTTCGGGGGTGGAAGCGAAGTAGGCCGAGGCAACAAACTTGTGAATGCAGGCTTTAATGAAGGCACATCCGAGACAGAGAAGAGCGTGCCCAACTAGAAGGGACACAAACAGGGATTGGAAATAGGATTTGTAGGGCACAAGGCCAAGCCAATCGAGCCATGACCGAAACTGGAAGGACTCTTGTGACTCTCGGACAGTAGAGCTCAACGTTTGCAGGTCTTTAACAATTGAGGACAAATTAGGAGAAATAGAAGGCAAAGAAACGCAGCATTTATCAGCAAAGTCGGGATATACTTCAGCAAATTTAGTACAAAATGAGGAAGATTGTAACAAATATTGAATCATTAATCTATTTTGAATACTATACTGAACAAGGGAATTTAACTGCTGATTAATTAAGGAGAGGCCCTTGCCCGTAGTATTAGCAAGCATTTCAATAGCAAGGGATTGAAACAGCACTTGATCACGTAACATCATATAACCAACAGGGTTAAAACTAACAATAGAGGAGGCGAGGGAGGAAGCTGCTGTTTGCAAACGAGTCCAAAAAGAGTGGGTACTACGATGGTGTCGGTGGCTAGATGGCAAGGTATAAATACCTCCGCCCTGTAGATACAGGGTGCCAATGGTGCATATACCCCGGGGATTGGGAGGAAGCACAGCAAATGCAACATTACCGCAAATCCAAAAATGACCGGGTCTTAAGGAAGAAACTGTGGTATGGCTCCACCCATTATTGGTTACAGAATAAAAGCTGGATGCACGATTGATACATGCAGCCTCAGCATGATGCATACGCTGGGCATGAAACAGATACATATGTGTTATGGAGGTATAGAAGGTTCCAAAAAAAACATTATAATTAAGACGATAAGAACAATTAATGGGAGGGGGATAGGTAAAATTAAGAGTGGGTTTAGTTAGGGAGGTATTAGCATAAGAGAAACTCCACATAGAACAATTAGAATAAGTACCAACCCAAGTAGGGGCTGGGGTTAAACTATTACCAACAAAAACCCAACAATGAGATGCTGGAACTCTAATACTCTCAATTAAAGGAAAGCTATGATCACTTCGACCTGAAGCATTAAGAACTGGAAACACATAAGAATTAAATTGTGAAGAACAATTATTCCAAACACTAGAAGCAGCCCACTGCACATAGGGGGAAGAACAATTCACACTAGAAATATTAAATGAAGAAAAATTATAAACTATTGGTACAAATTGAAAGGGTAATGGATATTTAGGTGAGAACTGAGTGGAGCAAACAAGCCAATCTTCTGGACTCAGCGCTGACAGGGACTGGTTTCTGCTGAACTCCTGCACCCAGTAGGTGGCGAACCAGGTTTGTAGTCCACCTTCTCCTAAGGGCTCCATGGGCAAAGATGTTGTGAGGGAGAGCAGCATAACCTGTAAAACAGAATAATACGAGCCCTGCTCAGGGGCATTAGTTTGTTTATTAAGAACTACATTTGCTGACCCAGTTATGATGAACTAGCTTGTCACCGGGGGTACTTGTAGCCACTAAGTAGGTGTTAGGGTACTTGCCGGCCCGGAGAATGGTGGCTTTTATAGGTTCTCGATGGCCAGAGGCTTGGGGTTCTGTAAGCCAAACCAGTTGGCCGGTGTTAAACATGGGGGACCAAGGCGGCTTAGGTGTAGGTGAAATGTGAGGCCAGCGAGAGTAACTTTTGTTGAGTGCGATAAGTACCTGGGGTAAAAATGAGCTCCAGTTTTTAAAATCAGGGTTGGGGTTTGCTGTTCGCAGCATAGTCTTAAGGACTGCGATTTTTCGCTCCACCACACCATTGCTTTGAGGATGATATTTAGTATGGATGTGAAGGGAAGCCCCCCATCCAAAAATGAGCTGTTCAATGCTTTTGCTGGTAAAGGGTGGCCCACCATCTGCTTGGACTTCAGTGGGAGTGCCCCAGGCAGCTGCTGTTTGCTTAAGAGCCACAGCGACAGAAGCAGCATTGGTTTTAGTAAGAGGGACACAAAAAGTTTGCCGAGACCCCAGATCGACAGTAACTAAGGCTTTTGGAAAACGACGAGCACCTGGCAGGGGTCCTATTAAGTCAATTTGCCACGTACTACCTGGGGCAAAGTGTTCTGCAGCGTATGCAGAGCGCTCATATCAGGGACGATTCATAGTTTTTACCTGCACACACTGCAAGCAGGACTGAACAATGAGCTCGCACTGACTGCGGCTAACATCAGGTTTTTGGTTAGAAAAGCCAGATAACAGGCCGTACAATTTTGTGGGTGGTAAGTGTCCCCATTCTTCGTGGAGCCAGTGCAACAGCGGGTCGGCCTGTGGGGCGGGATTTGCCATATGAACTTGGGAGACCTCTCTCATTCTTTGATCAAGACTGGAATGCAGGGGGTTAGAGTCTGGTCGATGAGAGGGACAGTGCGTAACGAACCAAGGGTGAGAGAATTTACGAATTAGGGCAAAAATTTGGTCCCACATTTTAATAAAAACTGAGGGAGAGGCTTGCTCAATTAAAATATCTAAACAAAATTGAGAATCGATACCTAAAACAACTTGCTTGTTGGCAGAGTGGGCATTAGCAACATGCTGGGCAGCTAAAAGAACGCCCTGCACTTCGCATTCTTGTGCGGAGCAGGAGTGGGGCAGTAACTGCACATTAAAGTACTTACATGTGGAACAAAGAACTCCCGCCCTAGGGGATGGTGAGGTGCCCCCGTCAGACACAACCCAGGGATCATATTTTGCTTTAATGCATAACGGTTGGTGAGATGGGGGGGCTAAGATGTTATCGCTGGGAGTTAGGGACCATGCCTGCCAAGCTACCTCAACCTGGAAACATAGAAGCTGCCAGGTGCGAGTAGTGCCATGAAACTCGGGTGGAGGGGTACTTGTAAGCCACGGGATTAAATGAACACGTGGTCCAGACAAGGTACCTGGGATAGGGACTTGGGACCAGTGACGAGCACTGGACGCAGCCAGTAGCATTTTTCCCACCAGACCATAGTTATACTGGGGTCCAGACAGGCGATGGGCCCAATTGTAAATGGCATTACCATGTTGCAATACAGTGAACCCTACATGGTGTTTTGTAATAAACAAATTAATGTTGAGGGGTTCTTGGGAATTAAAACGGGCGAGGGGGGGGGTTAGAGGCGAACCAGCCAGCTAGCTTCTCTAAGCTTTTTTGTGCTGATGCATTCCACACTTCTCGGGAGCGTTTAGAAGAGAGAGAGCTTTGTAGGATTTCTAGGTTAGAAATTAATTGCGCCGGAATAGATTGGCGGTGATAATTAAGGAGACCTAGTAGCTGCTGAAGCTCTCGTTTATTTTTTGGAGGGGCTTCTGTCCAAGGGTCTAATACGCTGGCTGGGGCTTGTGTGTGAGTGATGGGAGTGAAATGGAGTCCCAAGAATGAGAATTGCTGGCTGGCCTGCAGGTGGCTCTTTGTTTTGTTAATTTGCCACCCATCTGCTTCTAATGCATCTATTATCATTTGGGTGGTACTTTGAACTGCTTGTGGATTGGGCCCACAAATGACAATATCATCTACATAGGCTAACACGGACACATCCTGTAGGGGTTTTACCTTTTGTAATGTGATATTGAGATGGGACGATGCAAGTGCAGGTGAATTACAGAACCCCTGTGGGCAGACTTTCCATATATATTGGACGCCCTTAAAAGCAAAATTTAAGATTCCTTGTGTGTCCTGGAGTGGGATTTGGTAAAACATATCTTTTAAATCAAGAGTACATGCCCACTGATTACTTGCAACGCTTAGTTGCCGCTGTATTTCTGGAATGGTAACAGAGCTGGAAAATGCGATAGGCTTTACACGGCTGTTAGCTTGTCTATAATCAATGACAAGGCGATATTTAGAGGGATCGCCGGGCTTGGGAATACCCCAACCCGCGGACAGAAAGGTGGATGCAGTAACCCTTTCTATCTTTTTCTCTTCTAGAAGCTGAGTGAGCAACGCTTCAATAAGGGGAAGCCCTTCGGATTTTGTGGGGATAGGGGAAAATTTCCATGGCTGGGAGTTAACTACTTCGGGGGTATAGGGGGAATGATCGTCTACGGTTATAGGGAGGGCTTGCAGAATTTGATTATGCAGTTTAAATTTTTTAATATCTGAGACACCTAGCAGATTTTTTGATCCTAACAAGGCTTTTATTTTTCTTACGTATTTTTGTGGGCAATTTTAACCCAAACCATGGGTTTTTCTTGTACTGCATTGAGGCCTTGAACAAACATAAAGGAGCCAGTAGGACAGTGGGGAAAGTTGGGCTCAATAATGCTAACTTGAGCTCCAGTGTCTAATAAAAAGGAGGTGGGGGTGTCACCGTTAACTAACAGGGTCGCGTATGGGCGTTCATCAGTGGGATCTTTAATTTGGGCTGGGCAGCATCCGGCCCCTATTCGTTTTTTGACCTAACATAGTCCTCCCAATTTTTCCAGCCTAGCTGTTCAGCTATATTTTGCTGCTCTTGGTCTGACATTTTACACAGGGCTTCTTTGGGGATTCCTTTGTTAAGAAGGAAGCCAAATCGTGCCCGTTCAGCTTTAGTTCACTCAGGATATTTTTGGGGATTAAACTGACTTTTTGGAGGGTCTTTTGGTGGCGAATCAACTGGGAGGACAACAGGCGGGGGCGGCAGTGACAACTTAATTTTACTAACTACTTCAAATAACGTTAAGATGGATCTGCGAACAGCCGCATGCAAGTGCAGCATGGCACCGGTGTCAGCTCCAGGGGCAGCTTCTAATGCTAAATCAACTGCCTCTGCTGAGACAGGAATTTGGGTGGGATCAGTAACATGTATAAAGGGTGTGGCCACCAATTGCTGTTGAACAGTTAAATTAAGTGGGTTTTGTAGTGGATCCCACAGGGCTATGGAAGCTCCTGCGATTGCCCATATTAAATCGTGTGGAGTAACTAAGGCTCCCGGGGGGATATACAATCCTTTAAAACTGCCTTGCATTGCTAAAATGGCAGCTGCCGGGGTGGTAAGTGGCCAAATGCGATTATTTAATAAAGCATGACCCGGGAAGCCTCGTGCCCAATTGGCCGTTTTGGCTAAGATGCCAGCCTCCTCACGGTCCACCAATTCTGCTCCGTGTTCTAAGGCTAGCCGCCCGACCCAAACCATTGGTGCCTCATCGGCTTTTCGTTGCGTTTCCTTTAAAAACTCTTTAAGTTCGGCCTTAGTACGTGTTCACAGTTCAGTAACCTGCGTGGTGTTGCCTGTTTGTGCATCTATTTTAGTTTTAGTTATCGCAATAGGCAAAGCTTCTGCTACAGTTTCAGATTCAGTAAATTCTGGGGCTGTTGGCAGAGCTGGATACAGAGGAGTTTTAGGAGCTTCATATGGGGGTGGCAAAATTTTCTGAGAGGGACTTGGGGAGGGGGAGGTAGTGATGGGCTCTACCTTTTCTGTCTTCTCCTCATTATCATCTTCAGGAGAGCCTGGGGCTGCCTGTTTAGCTGCAAACATTGTGCCCCCGTGGAGGACAGAGCACAGATCGAGGGCCTTGCATATCATGCTAAACAGGATGGTGGAAACATCCTCAGATTTATATTCATCGGGTCGCAATTTTTTGGTTTTCTTAATTAAATCTAATTCTTTTATCATCTGGCATAATAATTTGTGTGCCGGATCAGCAGGTATTACCCGAGGTGGGGGAATCAATTTGGAAACGGTACCTCCGGATTTTCTAACAATGCGGCTACACTCTCTCCAAAGCTGAGAGGGATCTGCAGCACCGAGGTTCTCCACAGTCTCCGTGCACTGAGGCTGTAGGGAACAATCGGCTGGCTGACACCTAAAGCTCGTGTGGCATCGAAGGAGGCATCCCGTATCTGCCAGGGTTAATGGTACAGTATAGCCTTTTAGAGTTTTACCCGAGCCAAGGGAACAGATCCATTCTATTTTTGGATCAGTCGAATTTTGGCTAGTAAAAAGGTGAAACTGCAAATGTTGGAACTGTTCAGTTTCATCATAGAAGTGTCATAGGGGACGGGGCCCAAAACCTGTTTGTGTTCGTTTCTGATTGGCACAAGCAAAGTTTACACCAAGTAGGGGAGCAGGTGCCTCAAAGTCTGGCTTCGCCCCCAAAAGGTGAGGAAATGCATATTGTTTTAGAATGCGTGCAACACTGAATGACAAAAGAAGAGGCCAGGGCAATACCGGTATGGGCAAGTTTTACAGGATGCAGACAGGAACTCATCTCAACACCACTTAGAGGCCCAGTTCTTCCTGTGACACTTGCACAATACATTATTTCAGCTAGTCTCAGGGGACAGAAGTTAAACATTCTTCACTGATTTTACAGACAATATTTGCTAGGATCTTTATTAATAATGTCTCATTGGAGCCAAGGACAGACTGGGATTCTTGGATGGCAAAATCCCTTCAAAACACTCAGTGCAAATTCTCTACCAGTTAAGAACATTGATTTAGTGGAGTTACATCAGCAGAGAATTTGGCCCAGTTATATGCATGTGAAATTTCAAGCTGAAGTTGTGGCTCCCTCCTGTTGTCTTTGGAAGTCCCATGTTTCCAGTACTTTGGAAGAGAACTCTGCAGAAACATGTCAGGTAGGGTGACCAGATGTCCCGATTTTATAGGGACAGTCCCGATTTTTGGGTCTCTTTCTTATATAGGCTCCTATTACCCCCCCCACCCCCGTCCCAATTTTTCACACTTGCTGTCTGGTCACCCTAATGTCAGGAGCAGAGTTCACAGTTGGATCAACAACTTTACAATGTCCAACACATTGAGGGTCAGGGGAAAAAAGAGCAAAGACATTCAGGCAGAAAAGGTTAGAGTGGTAAAAATAGGTAAAGCGAATTGGGCATGAACCTTGTTATGCACCGAGAATGGATAGTTAAAATAAGCCATGCATAGGTGCTGGAAGTAGGGGTGCTGAGGGTGCTGCCGCAGCCCCTGGCTTGAAGAGGTTTCCATTATATACAGGGTTTACAGTTTGATTCAATGGCTCTCAGCATCCCCACTATACAAATTCATTTCAGCACCCCTGAAGCCTGAAGCTGCTCCACTGTAACAGGAAGCAAAACTGTAGAATAGTAGTAAAATTCCACTGGAATCAGAGGTAGAAAAAGTATTCAAGAGGATGTTTTGAGCATTGAGGTAGTTTGCTAGATTAAACAACATATGTAAATAAAAAAAATCAGGTTTCTGCACTTCTTGTATTAAGAAACTAAATTTATAAGATCACTAGAAAAGAATCGGGAGCGGGAATTTTTGAAAATAGTTCTAATATCTATTGCAATTTGACAAGGATTATGGAAAGACAATGCTGAGCTATTTTAGCATGCTAAAGTATTACCTGAGGAGGTCTGCTGACAAATGTTGAGACTGTGTAGTCAGAACTTTCCAGAAGTTCAGATTTCAACTACAACGGCCATTTAACTGAGTTGCATATACTATGGTCAATATTTTATGGTATGAATTAATAACAAATTGAATAATTCAATACACACATAATATCATTGCCCCTTTTTGATCCAAGCTGCTAGTCAAAGTTCAGGGCCCTCAGGATGTTCCAGCTGGAAGTAGAAATTGATGGAGTATGATATTTACTCTGATGCATTTTTGTTTATTTACAAGGGATGTAAGAAGTTCACCTCCAAATGCAGAAGGAACCAAGAACAAAAGGAGCAGTTTCTTAGCTTAAAGCCCCAAGTCTCTTTAGCCAAGAGACCCAAAAGTGCTCTCTCTAGCATTTTTCAGGGTCACAATATGTTCACAGGCTACTGCTTATCTTATTTGCCTTTTTTCCTCTGCCTCTCTCTGTTCTTGGCTTTTTCAGTCTTTTGCCTTTTCTGCCTTCCCTCCCACCCACCCAGCTATCCAAAACAATATTCAGCAGAGAGCTCCTGGGTGGGTTCACACACTCCTTTTTGTCTTAGGTGGGGACTTATGCTTACAGTTACATTAGTTGAACAGTGAGTTCACACTTATCAATCTCAATGGGGTTTTAATACAGTCCATAACAAAGATTCACCTAGCTCTTAACAACATAACACAGTAATATTATAATATATACTAATAATAACAGGAACAGAATATATTAGGTATCTGTAACAAGACTTAATTAATGGAATAGAAGAAAAGGAAGAATATTTACTCTATAATAACTGGAGTTCCATGAGATGTGTGGGCCCTGTGGGTAATCACTGTGGCTGCACATGTGATCCCAACTGAGGGCATAAGGGCTGATGTGGACCAACCACCTCTCCCGTTCCTGCTCTACTGCAAATAGAAGAGGATCCGTGGACTTGGAGAACTCCAGTTAGTATAAGGTAAGTAACCTTCCTTTCTTCTTCGAGTGCTGGTCCCTATGGGAATTCTCTGTGGTGACTCCCATGCAGTGTCTATTGAGGGTGAGGGCGCAAGGAAGTGCTTTGCACCATTATTCACAGTATCACTGAACCAAAGGAAGTATCCTGAGCCAAAGTTTGAACCAGGGCATAATGCCCAGTAAACCTATGACCGGAACTCCAGGTTGCTGCTCTACAGATGTCCAAGAGTGGAATTCCTTGCAGCAAAGCCACCAAAGCAGCTTGTGCTCTGGCTGAATGAGCCCTGACAGAGGAGGATGCAGCTGGAAATCAATCTGGAGAATCTTTGGGAAGAGACTTCCCCTTTCATCCTCTCAATGATGGAGATGAATAACCTCAGAGAGCCGCCAAAAGAGCTTCGTCCTGCTCACATAGAAGGTTAGATCTCTGCGTATGCTCAAGGAGTGGAGTTTCTTGTCCTCACTAGTGTTGTGAGGTTTCGGGTAGAATACAGGTAGCTGGACCATTCGGTTCAAGTGAATATCAGAAGAAACCATGGGGATAAACTTGGGGTGTAACCTCAGGCAGCCTTTGTCTCTGTAAAAGATCGTATAAGGTGGGTGCACCATGAGGGCCCTGAGCTCACCCACTCTCCTGGCTGAGGTAATAGCAGTTAGGAAGGCTACCTTCACTGAAAAGGCCCTGGGCTTGAAAGGTGGGAGATAAGTGATGCTGCTGATATCACAGGGAGAACATCTTCCATTTGTCTGCATAGCACCTCCTTGTAGAAGGCTTCCTGCTATTGAGAAGAGTGGATTGGACCTCCTCCAACCTGGAATTGGGGTCTGCATTCCTGTGGTAGTTTTTTAGAGAGCTCTGACAGCTTGTTGTAATTAATAAAGTCAGATATTGGCCCGAATGCCTGGTAGTTCGCAATACTGAATAGTAGGCTGGCTGATGAAAAATTCTTTCTGCAAAAGAAATCTAGTCTCTTGGCGTCCTTGTCTGAGGGAGTGGACCTAGGATGGTGCAGCCTGATTTGTTCTGTGACCACACGGATAACAAGGGATTTCAGGTTAGCCTGGGAGACAGCAAATATTCTGACTCTTTGGAGGGCACAAAGTACTTTTCCTTAGCCCGCTTTCAGGACCAGGCACAGATGGCTGGTGTGTGCCAAATAGCTTGGTAGGTTCCAGTATGGCCTCAGGGATAGGGGGTGGCACTTTGGAAGGAGCTGAAGAGTGGAGAATGTCCAGGAGTTTATGGGTGGGATCCTGAACCTCTTCCAATTTGTTAACCCCTGCATTGCCAGCACAGAGTTGATATACCCCATCTCAGGGCAGCTGAGATTCCTGTCTTGGAGGTGATCTGAGTTGAAAGCAGTGTCCAAGGTCCTTGTAATCGGGGGCTTGAAAGTATGGATTCCAAGGGCCCCAGTATGGCCAGAGGTTGGGATCATAAGGGTGAGGATGCAGGCCCCATTGGGGGGACCAGTCATCCCTAGCCCAATAGTACAGGTCATGGAGATGCAGAAGGCTCTGGAAGCCTTGCCTAGGCTGATGTCTTGTGCCTGGACTGTTGGGGGAACCGTCAGTACCGCCTCCTGTATGTCTGAGGAGTAGGAGCTCTCCAATTAAATAGGCAGAGCCGACAGTGCCGTCTGTCATAAGGCAGCGTGGCTGGAGGCATACACCAGCAAAATGTGCCCCCATACTGTCGGAACATCCACTGCACAGCTACTACATGGGACCAGCGAATGGCACATTGATGGAGTAGTGATATCTCTCAATAGAACTGGGTCTGACAGGCTCAGCAACAATTGCCAGGCCCTTGAGAAGGGTGTACTGAGGCCCAGCAGGAACAGAGCTTGCAGGAGTTTTATGCATTGGCTGGACCGCCAGTGTGAACTCAGGCACAGTGGTCTTGGTGCGGTGCAATACCACCTGTGCAGAAGGTGAATGCTCCTTCCTATCCTTGCACAGTCCAAGAGTTGGTTCATCCTGCCTCCTTTATAGATGGTTTAAGAGCACTGGAAACTCCATGATCCCTGGACAGACACAATTGCTCTGGGGCACAGAGTCTCACCAACGGGAGAAGCAAGGCAATCCTTTTTTTAGCAGACTTATATGGTGATTTTTGTCTCTCTCTTTTTATGAGGGTGTTTCTCCATACCTTCCTCATGGCTTCATTTAGAGGAGTCCTTGGGTTTTCTGGAGGATTCCAAGCTGGAAAGCGGCAGCAGTGGTGGGATACTACCCAGAGGTTCAGATCGAAGAGATAGAGAGGGGTTTGGTCCTGGGTCAGACAGAGATCTCATAAAGAGCTCTGGGAGATGCTTACTGAGTCTGAACTCCCAAGACTGCGTAGTGGGGGGCAGGGGAGAAAAGAGTGGCAGATGTCACACTTTGAGGGAATGTGTAATTCTCAAGGCAATACGGGCAACTCTCATGTGGGTCACTCACAGGGAAGATCCAAGGGCAGGCCAGGCAGGACTTGAAGCTTGGAATCCTGGGCATACTAAATGCTCTGAAGATGAGGGAGCAAAAAAAATTGTGGAGGAAACCCCTGATCTCCAAGCCATTTAAGACTTTACTAAGTGAACCATCTAATATAAAACAATGTAAAATTATTTACAGAGCTGACGTTGGAAAGGAACGCTAGAAGGCTATGAACACAGAAGGGTTCCATCCCAGACTGTGAACAGTAGAAGGGAACTGGAGAAGTGGTCAGTTCTTGCGACCCCTTATGCCTTCAGTTAGGAGTATGAGGCAGCAGGCAAGCATAGAGGAAACAATTTTTTTTATTTGCTTATACATGGCATGAATAAATATAGATTTACAGATCCTAAAGTGCACATTTATCGTCTTATATGAGGGGGAAAATCATGCATATAAATTGTGCATCTAAGTCATGAAATGGGCTACAAATGCAATAAAAAATAAGGTATTCAAAAGTTTAACAAATGGAGGGGGGGGCCCCAAAGACACTTCTCGCCTGGGTGCCATTTGGACTAGGGCCAGCCCTGCCTAACCAGAGCTGAGTTCAGAGGAAAAGGACTAGCTATCAGTCCCCGGAACACTTCACTGCAGCTGCTCCTTCTTTGACTGTAGTCCTGATACAAAGACGTTACAGTAAGAAAACTGCAGGGAGCTGGTGACTTGCATTCTCCCCTTCTCACCATACTTCTGTGCAGGCTTGACGCTCTTATGAGATCCTTTGAAAAGTCTAAAGACATAAAGGATCTGATCTTAAGCCCTCTCAAGTCAATGAAAAGACTGCCATTGGCTTCAGTGGGTTTAGGAGCAGGCCCATAATGTTCGGGGAGTAGGGTGGGGAGGGAAGCTTCTTCATGTTTGAAAGAAAAAAGGAGGCAGTTAGCTGTAAAAGATTACATTTTCATTTCACTGGCACTTCACTTTGCACAGCACCTCTCAGAGAGAGAGAGCCAACCACTGAATTCTCAGTGACAGAGGGATTATAGAACAGCACTGTTTAATAAGCAGGCAAAGCCTCTTTAATTCCTTCTGTAAAGGGATTTTTAATCCCTTTCTCATGATACATCTTGATACCAAGAATACATGAGGGCTGCAATGGAGACAGAGTGTACAGAGCATCTTCTGTTTTCTAAAGTTGCTGCTTGCTGCTGAAAGATTGCATCAGAAATCATTCAAGCTCAGGCTCCTGAGTTTGATGAAGTAGGGTAGCATCCTGAGACATAATTTACTTGTGTAAATATTTGTTATCCAGAACATGGGGAAGTTCAAGGGCCGCATATTACCTTTGCTAGAGTTTGTTCAAAATGTTACCAGTGTGCAGTTACTCTATAGCAAAATGCCCAGATCGCTTGGGAGCTAGGTGCTTACATTCCATGGACAATATTTGCAAAACTGGTCCCTGAGGTTTGGGTGCCCAATTTGAGACACCTTGGGCCTGATTTTCAGAAATGCTGAGTACCTTTCACTGTAATAGAAAGGAAGGCTGCTTCAATGGTTAAGGCCCTGGCCTGAGACCGGGGTTCAAATCTTTGTTCTGCCAGCCTTCCTGTGTGACGTGGGACAGGTCAATTAAACTCTGTGTGCCTCCTCTTGTAAAAGAGATACTAGCACTTCCCTACCTCACAGGAGAGTTGTGAGGATAAACACACCAAAAACTATGAGGTGCTCAGTTATGATGGGAAAAGGTTCCATACAGACCATCTTAGACAGATAAAGCCAAAGTCAATGGACACTGCAGGTTCTCAGCCCCTCTGAAAATCACAGCCAAAGTATCTAAAGGCTGGCACCAAAAAACAAAACAAAAACAAAAAAACCCCAACCAAACAAACATACAAATAACGGTCACTAAGATCAATGGGCTACAGCTTAAAACTGTTACACCCAGGGCTTGTCAACATTAAAAAAAACTTGCACCAGTGTAAACTTGCACAACCATTGATTCAGGGTATGTCTGCACTGCAATCGGAGATGTGACTGAAACTCCAGTAGGCATACCAATGCAGGCTTTAATCTAGCTAGCACAGCTAAAGATAGCAGTGAAGGCACGGTGCAGGTTTCAGCACGGACTGCCCAAGCCCACCTGGAACCCTAAGTATGTACTTACATTACTAGTCTACATCACGGTCCATGCTGCTGCATCCTCACTGCTATTTTTAGCCATGCTAGCTAGCTTAAAGCTTGGGCAGGTATGCCCACCCAAGCTGCAATCACACCTCTGATTGCAGGGTTGACATACCCTTCGTTATATTGTTTCAAGCAGCTAATGTAGACAGGTTACACTGGACACTGGGACAAATTTTGTTTTTGTAGACAAAGCCCCATTCAGTCACTCTGCTAAAAGAGAAAGCACCTGAGATGGCATCTGGTGCCTTAGGAAGGACCAGCATGGACTTATGAGATGTTAAAGTGACAGTGCTCTATATACTTCTGGGGAAAAGAAACACTGTTGCAGCTTTTATGGAGAAGCAGAGTCCTGTTTTGGGTGAATGAAGCACTCCACAATGAATTGGAAATTGGTGTTCAGTTTTCATTTTGAATTCTGATAAAATTCAGAATGAGTCCACCCAAGGTTTCAGTTCAAAACTAGGAATTGTCATTGTGTAGACACATGGATTTCTTAATAGGATATGTCATATTTTGGGATATTTGGTGGGCATGCTTTTTGACAGACAGGGAAATAAAATTTGCATTGAAAAATGATATCCCGGCAAAAAGCTAAAAAGCACAACATGTTATAAATGTTACTGAAATTCAAACAGACTTTTGCTTTATTCAGATTTCCCATGTCACTGGTCACTAATTAGATACTGGGTAAAATGTTCAAAAGTGGCTAAGTAATTTAGGGTAAAACAGCACCTAAGTAACACAGGCCCCTAAGATCCATTTAAAGTTACACCCTACTTTGAATGGATCTTAGGGGCCTGCTTACTTAGGTGCTTTTTTACCCTAAATTACTTAGCCACTTTTGAACACTCTTCCCATCACACACTGCACAGTCCCACGCTGGCAAGGATAGAGAATCTCTTAATTTCACTAAGAGTGCCTCAACCACAATGAAGAAGTGTTAAAAGATACAAGTAATTGAAATGTCTGGGAAACCAAAAGAATTATTAAAAATTAAAAATAATTAAAATATACATTTGGAAGATACTGAGAATGGTTCTGGTCTGTATTGTTTTAAGAGTGTGGTGTTATACTTGGATCTGGTATCACAGTATTCATGAATCACAGTATTGGGAAAATTTTGGGGTGAAGGGGGTGGCTGGAACTTGTGTACCAGTTCTATTGCTTGTGAATGTATTCAGTCTGCAAAAACAGTCAGTAACACCAAGTGAAAACATGACAATCTGCGGATTAGTCACAATGCATCCATTGTTAAATCCGATTTGAATTTAGAAAGTGGTAATATGGGTCACCTGGGTATTTCCTGGTGCCAGATTCTTGGGCAGGAACCATGCCTGTACAGTCGCTAGCACAAATGAGCTTTGATCCTGACTGGGGCCTCTATGTGCTACCAGAATACTAATTAAAAATAATAACAGCAGCAACACAGCTTGCTAAGTGACTCACGGACTTCTCTCCTAAATACTCAACCCTGAGCCTGTTATTCAGCATAGGGAAGTAGCTCAGGCCACAGCACTAATGGGTTGAATAAATATATGCCATATGATTTCACATAAATGTATTCAGTTACATCATCAGACCCCAGCCAAAGCTTCTTGAATGCAGTGAAATCAAATAAAATATTATGTAAAAAGCAACAAAGAGTCCTGTGGCACCTTAAAGACTAACAGATGTATTGGAGCATAAGCTTTCGTGGGTGAATACCCACTTCGTCAGACGCATGCGGGTGGGACTCTTTGTTGCTTTTTACAGATCCAGACTAACACGGCTACCCCTCTGATACATAAAATATTATGTAATATTCACAGTTTCCCCCCATTCTATGGTCACGTCTACATACAATACACTGTGCTGAATTGGAATCATCTCAACCAATGTGAGAATATGGAGATGCCCTAATGTTTCTGATGTATAATTGTACTATTAGCGGTAAATATGCCCAATGGCCTGTGATGGGATGTTAGGTGGGATGGGATCTGAGTTACTACAGAGAATTCTTTCCTGGGTGTCTGGCTGGTGTGTCTTGCCCACATGTTCAGGGTTTAGCTGATCGCCATATTTGGGGTCGGGAAGGAATTTTCCTCCAGGGCAGATTGGCAGAGGCCCTGGGGGTTTTTCACCTTCCTCTGCAGCATGGGGCGCGGGTCACTTGCTGGAGGATTCTCTGCACCTCGAAGTCTTTAAACCACAAGTTGAGGACTTCAATAGCTCAGACATAGGTCAGGGGTTTGTTACAGGAGTGGGTGGGTGAGATTCTGTGGCCTGCGTTGTGCAGGAAGTCAGACTAGAAGATCATAATGGTCCCTTCTGACCTTAAAGTCTATAAGGTTTTCCAAACAATGCAATTCCCTGCACTCTCACTAGATGGACTGTAATTTGTTTGTTTATACTCAAAGGCTCCCTTCCAATTCAGATGTTCAATATGAGGTAAAACTAAAATATAATGCAGTTATTTTGGGGAGAAAAGCTGACTTAAAGGTAAAGCAGTGGGAAGGAATTGGAGGAGGTAGGCTTGCCATTGATGGGAGAAGCAAAATAGTCTATCTTTAAAAAGATAGCAGTTTGGAGCCCATTCAGGTTGCTGCATTTTTGTTTGTTTGTTTTGTTTCATCGTATTGTTTCATTTTTTTATTTTTAGGGGTTTCCTTCATTTACAAGTTGAATACATAATTAAAGCTACTTTCAGTGCAATAACAACCTGAGGGTGCTTCTTGTTAACTCCGTAAAAATCATCTGCACTGCTGTTAAAAACTTGGATCTCAGAGTTTATTCAGCCTAAATCTCACATTAGCAGGCAGTGCGCTCAGATTATCACAGCGATACATGTTTACATGGTACCCTTCATACAGAATAGAACCTCAGGTCCAATCCTGCTGCAGTTCTGACTGTCTGACAAAATTCAATGGGAGTTTTGCCTGGGTGAGGGCTAGAGCACCAGAATCAAAGTGATTTGTACTTAATCACTTTGAAAACTATAGCAAACAGGAAGGATTTAAGGCAGAAAGTCCCTGGGGATAGATTTATATCAACCTTTCACTCAGAAGTCTGCAAACACCCAGTAACACACCAGAAATGGATAGGGCTGGTGGGGGAGGGGTGTTCATCGACCATCCAAAGGGCTGATTCAGTACATACCTGGTGTAACCTCTATGGAGAGGCTTTTGGGGGGCTGCTAGCAAAACTTAAAACTGCCATTCCTCAGAAGCAAGCTCCCCATAAGGGTTGCTCTTAATAATGCAAGGAGGTACAAACTGCATTTGCAGACACCAGTGGGAGAGAATCTTATCTATGGGAAAAAACTACCAGATATATATGTACATACTGGGTATTAATATCATTGCCCCTTTGCCAAGCAGTAACAGATGTCCAGGGCCTTGCACATCAGCTTCCCATAGTAGGAAAAATCTGCGTCATGGAGTCTGGGTATATTTTTAATATAACATTGTTTATTTACACATACACACCAGTCCTGGAACAGAGGTGGTAAAACAGCATATAAGCAAGAGCCTCTATTGGAAATTGCTTTTTGCTTTAATCTCTCTAGCTAGAGCAAGTTTTTGAGTCAGAAATGCTTACTGGGAATCCGGTATTAGTATTTTGGCAGCAATCTCCCTTGGTACTTGCCACAGCTCCACAGTAGAAACTGCATGTCAAAACTAACAATACAAGCATTCCTTAAAGACTGAACAGAGCTCAGACTCTAACAAAAAGAACTTGTTTGGCAATTTATAACAGTGCCACCTGTTGACTCCTGCCATAACGGTATTAACTATACAAGAAAACTAATGTGTGTGTATGTATGTGTATATTAATCCATGTATTTGTGGAGGTATAACATTAACAGGGAAAGACAAAGAGGGCTGAAACTGAAAATCAGGATCATCAAGAGCAGGGAAAGGAGGTGCAGTCTTAAAGTGAAATGAACTTGGCGAGTCCAGCAAAATGGACAGATAAAATAAACAGCTCTTTAATGAAACTCAGCTCACAACTTGCCTGTGTTCTTCAGTCTTTTGAAATGAGACCAACAAACAATAAATGCTTTTGTATCCTGCCAAGTGGAACAACAGTTAAGGGGCAAATTGAGAGATGCTGCAGATGTGCCACCAATGGCCCAGTGATGCAGAACCTGGTACCAAGCATAGTGCTTACTATCATGAGCAGGCCTATTGAAGTAATTGTTTACAGGACTGGGTCTAGCAATGCTACAAACACCCATCCACCCTCCTCAATTTAGGGTTATTCTGCTATGTGGCAATCACTGCTTGCTCTCCTCAGAACAATGAATTGTTTCAGTGAGGCTTTGTCAGCAGTTCACATACAATGCCAGTGTTAAATAATCGTGTTCTTAATAGATCAGAAATTAAATTAGGATATGTATACATAAAAAAGCATAGCATTGCCTTTGGTAAAAGTCCACCACCCTACGAATAACGTAGCTGAAGTTGACGTACTTAGATCTACTTACACGGTGTCTTCACTGCGGTAGGTCGACTGCTGATGCTCCCCCGTCGACTCCACCTACGCTTCTCGCTCCAGTGGAGTACCGGAGTCGATGGGAGAGCGCTCAGTGGTCGATTTATCGCTTCTTCACTAGACACGATAAATCACCCCCTGCTGGATTGATCGCTCCGGAGGTAAGTGTAGACATGTCCTAAGATATTTGTATGGCCCCTCTAATGTAGTACTGGAGCACATACCCTGTGAGGTAGCAGTGCTTTAATCCCTATTTTACAGATGGGGAACTCAGGCTCAGGAAGGTGCCTGTGGCTCACAATCATCTAATCTCTTGTGGATTTAAATACTTTGGTCTAATTTTGGTTGTTGGATTTAGCGTGTAGGTGCTAGGTGGTGTTGGAGTCCTGTGATATACAGGAGTAAGACTAGCTTTAAGCTCTATGACTCCATGGCTTTCCCAAGGTCACACAGGACATCTGTGGTGGAACAAGGACATATCCCCAGGTTTGCCAAGTCTTAGGCTAGTGGCCTAACCATGGTACCATCCTCTCTCCCTCCTGCAGGGCCATGTTCCTGAACCCGGTACAGCCCCCAGCATTAGTAAGAGTAACCCTGTGGCAAACCCACTGCAGACCACAGTATCTGTAAGATTATCCGATGTAAGGCACTATACAAGAGCAGAGCATTATTGTGTTAACTATAAAAAATCACAACCTAAATCCTTTATCTATGGAAAATTGCTTTTACACCAGATTTACCATTTTCTTGAAATCAAGAATATTTTGGCTTGATGGTCTATTGCCACAACAGAATTTTTCCAACACAGTTTGCTCTAGCAGTTTCTCATGCAGTAGCTGCCAAAGCTTGCTACATGGTTTAAGAGAAATTTGAAATGGAAACCCCTATCATGGATGATTGCCTAGTTCAGCGATCAGCAACCTTTGGCACGCGGCTCACCAGGGTAAGCCCCCTGGCGGGCTGGGCCGGTTTGTTTACCTGCTGCGTCTGCAGGTTCGGCCGATCGCGGCTCCCACTGGCCGCGGTTCACCGCTCCAGGCCAATGGGGGCTGCGGGAAGCGGCGGCCAGCACATCCCTTGGCCTGCGTCACTTCCCGCAGCCCCCATTGGCCTGGAGTGGTGAACTGCGGCCAGTGGGAGCCGCGATCGGCCAAACCTGCAGACGCAGCAGGTAAACAAACTGGCCCGGCCTACCAGGGTGCACCCTGGCGAGCCGCGTGCCAAAGGTTGCCAATCCCTGGCCTAGTTCATCACCAGCCCAGAGTAGGATTGTTTTACTCTGTGGAAATCATTGGATGTTTGGTGCAGTGACTGGAATGCCTGTGAAACAGTAAGTTATGGGGCAAATTCCATGATATAGGAATATTAGAACCACAAGCTCAAACCAGATAGTTAATATGTTACTAAATGAAAATTACTATGCCTCTATCTTGAAAGTGAAGCAGGGAATATTTCAGAATGTATGACTATTAGCAACTAAAATGGCCTCACATGTAGCTGAAGATATTTCTTATCAACAGCTGGCTCTCATTCACCATAATATCTCATCAAATGAAAAAGGTGCTTTTTATTTATGAGATCATGTTGCATTTCACATGATGTCACTGCTTCCTTACGGGAAAATAAAAAGATTTATGCAAAACTGAGAATTAGCAATGGTACCACGTTATTATGGAGCAGCAGCATCCGCTTCATTGTTAGGGTTTGACATTAGCTTCCCATTATAAGCCTGATTTTAAGCCCACCTTATTTCCCCCCAAAAGAGATTGATCTCCCTCGGAATTTTGTATGTTACATCTCATCCATGCCTTGAGATTTGGTGAAGGCCAGAAAAAGATACAGTGCCTTGAAGCACCTTTGAGTATTTGGTGGTGTTAATTAATATATGAGGGCCCCTTTTTAAAGATATACAGAACAACATTTAAAATATAAATAACATACATCTTTATATTTATAGTTGATGTGCTGTTGAATCTAGGCTTTGCTGCAATATCTTCTGGCCTGATGCAGAGGTGGGTGTGTAAAGAGTGAGGTGGGGAGAAGGGAATGGATTGAGGGGTAGAAGACTGGAATAAAGTGCACAGGGGCAGGAGTCTAAGTAGTGGCAAGGAGACAGGGATGTAGGAGGGCCTGGAGAAGGGGAAAGAAAGGGACTAGTACTTACTGCTATGAGTAGCTCCACTGAATTTATAGTAATAGTTCCTACCTGATTGAGTAAGCACTAGACCAGGGATCGGCAACCTTTGGCACGTGGCCCATCAGGGAAATCCGCTGGCGAGTTGGGACAGTTTGTTTACCTGCCACTTCCACAGGTTCGGCCGATCGCAGCTCCCACTGGCCACGGTTCGCCGTTCCAGGCCCTTGGCCCGCGCTGCTTCCTGCAGCCCCCATTGGCCTGGAACAGCAAACCGCGGCCAGTGGGAGCTGCGATCGGCCGAACCTGTGGACGCTGCAGGTAAACAAACTGTCCCGGCCCGCCAGCGGATTTCCCTGACGGGCTGCGTGCCAAAGGTTGCGGATCCCTGCATTAGACCTATTCATAAGTGTGTGCAGAACCAGGGCCTATGTTTGTAAAGCACCAAGTAAATATACAGTGATATAGAAATGATTTTTAAATCATGATTAATTTACTGTGAGAGGAGAGAAGGGGGCATGCAAGTGGATGTGCCATACCCACATGTCTAGTTGGAAAAATGAAAAACTATTGTTAAAATAAAAGGTTGGGAGAATCACTCTTCCCGACCCCCCGTCCAGTTCAAACACAGCTGTGTTCCCCACCTTACCATTTTTTAAAGATTTTTGTCATATCAGCCCCCTGATACAAACTTATAAGGTGGTCCAGGGAGTTCAAGAGGTAAAGGGGCCCTGCTCTTCTGTAATATCAGTCGTTAGATTACAACATTGCATCCTGCCACAATGTCATAATAGCTTTGAGATGTTGCATCATAGCACTGGGCTACTAACATGTTACTGGGTGATGAAGCAACGTGAGCATGTGATGATAATGCTGTGACACTGCACCCCATATTCTTCACAGTGATATTATGATGTTATGATTATGATATAGTTATGATGTATTTTATGCAAGATAAGTCATGTGAGATGTCCTTGGAAAGGTTATGATTTACAGAATATGATTATCCTATTTATATGCATTAATCATTTTTGTATCTGAGTTATGAATATTGAGTATGTATCTGTATTTCAAATGTGGTTACACCTGGGTAACGCCCACTAGACAAGATGCTTTCAGTCTAGATAGTGGGTGGGGAAGAACCTATTCAAGGCAATGGGCCATTAGAAAAAAACAATAGGCCTTAGGAGAAGCTTATCTCCCACCTGGGGAGCCTTCCTGAGAACACTATAGACAGCCTCTGAGTAATGGCTGCTATGACTCTACAAAGACATGTGATGTGACCACGTCTCTAGACTCCATCTTGGATTTTCCACAGACTGCCTGGGAACCAAGCTTTGAAACAAAGGGTTCCCGCCATATGCAAAAATTATATAAGGCAGGGAATGACATCATCTTGGGTTCCTCGCTCCCCACACAAGAAGACTCCTGGAAACACCTGAAGAACAAAGACTGAACTGGGGGAAGTGCTGGACCCAGGCTAAAGGGATTTTTAGCCTGTGAATGAAACACTTGGGGATTCCAAGCTGTAAAGCAAGTGCAGCTTGCCCCTTAAAAATCTTCAGCTTGCTTGTATCATCTCTAAGGGCAGTGGTGGGCAACCTGCTGCCCGTCAGGGTAATCTGCTGGCGGGCTGCAAGACAGTTTGTTTACATTGACCGTCCATAGGCACGGCCGCCCGCAGCTCCCAGTCACAAATGCAATGTGTCACAATGACGGAATGTTATCCTGTCCTGAGGCAATCCAGCTGCAGTCTAGAGCACAGTAAACCTATGTGAATCCTCACTCCCTTTTCCCTATCTGAGACCCTGTAAACTTTTCCCTAAGCTTCTAGCTTAAATCTACTTTATCTTGAATCCCTGCTTGTCTACATTAAACCCTCTTGTAATATTCTCACCTTATGAAACTGCTTCCATTTATTGCTCAAAATGTATAAGGTAAAGTGTATTTTCTATGGCAAACCAAAGTTGGTAAAATATATTATCAAGGATACTGTTCAAATTGCTACTTCAGCTGATTCCTTAAAGCTTTCTCAAAACCACAAGGCCTCTAATTAAATGGTTTTATTCGCCCCTTGTGGAGTATGTGTAATTTCCATTAGCCTTAATTGGAATCATGCTTGTGCTTCAAAGGGCAAATAACCCATAGTTCACAAGGTGAACACTTTCTTTGCAAGGTTAGCACATAATTGTGTATTCTAAAATGTTCCTGAAAACTGAAAGGTTTCCCCCTGAGTTACTGGAAACTTTGTATAGCAATCATGTATCCAGAGTGAGCTGGTGGTGCACATTACCTGAATATTGCAAAATAACTCAAGTAGAAAGTTCTGTAAGAGTCTTTGGTGAGTAAAATATGTCATAAAACATTAAAGGGTTTGTTTAATTGTGTATAATTACTTTCAGCTTCTCTCCAGTAGGCATTATATTGGGCAAATGTCTTTCTCCACAGGCTCTGGGAAGAGTGATATTTGAAAGTCTTTCCGTCCATTTGCATCCAAAAATGAGCTCATTTCAACCACTCAATTATCATGTGAGACCTGAACCCTGTCATGCTACATTTCAGAATTTTTCAGCACCACAGCAGTGATTCACTTGGCTAGAGATTGGAGGCAAATGATAAAACGTTGCTATATTATATGCATTCCACCAAGGTGGCCCATGTGCTATTTTGTCTCCTTTTGACTCATTTAAAAATGGGGTCTGAGGAGAGGACATGCTTGTGAAAATTACTGCTGCCATCTGTCACTTCCTCATGAACAAGAACAAAGTGTATGGCTACACCACACAGCTGTCCAACCTTCTCCCAGCTTCATTTTGAACCCTAAGTTTATTATTTTGTTTTCATGTACAAGTAAATCTGCCTGGCCCAGATCATTAATAGACTGAGAGCTGTTTTGGCACACCATAAGCTTACATACAAAATTCTCTTCACTCATTTCTTTTAAAGAAAAATGCAGCAGTTTTAAATCCAGTGGTTGGGGCTAGCCTTTGCCTCAGGAAACCCAAGTTCAATTCCTGTTCTGCCATAGACTTGTGTGACCCTTGCGCAAGTCACGTAGGGCTTGTCTAGACAGCAAAGCAACGCGCACTATGGGAATGTGATTTCTAAAGCACACCAATGTCTTGCCCACTAACTGGCCCATGTAGACCCTGTTGTCACACACTTAAGTTCCCTGGAGTGCTTTAATATAATATAGTTTGCAGTACTACACTAATACGCCCTAGGGAATTGCTAGTGTGTGCTAGCAGGGTCTACAAGTGCCAGTTAGTGCACAAGACATTGGTGCGCCGTAGAAATCACACTAACATAGTGTGCATTGCCACGACATTTAGGCTAGGTCTACACTAACCCCCTAATTCGAACTAAGGTACGCAACTTCAGCTACGTGAATAACGTAGCTGAAGTTCGAAGTACCTTAGTTCGAACTTACCTCGGTCCACACGCGGCAGGCAGGCTCCCCCGTCGACTCCGCGGTACTCCTCTCGTCTAGCTGGAGTACCGCAGTCGACGGCGAGCACTTCCTGGTTCGACTTATCGCGTCCAGACAAGACGCGATAAGTCGAACCCAGAAGTTCGATCGCTCGCCGCCGAACTACCGGGTAAGTGTAGATCTACCCTTAGACAGTCCTCTGTCTCTCTGGTACAGACCCTCAAAAATATGTAGGCTCCTAACTTCCATTGATTGATTTCAGTTCCCTCTCATACTTCCCTACCTCACAGGGTGTTGTTATGGTTAATAGAGCAAAAAATTGTGAGGCATTCAGATTCTGTGGTGATAGTGACCATATAAGTACCATAGATAGAGCTGTGACATCTGAGGTGATCCTGAGCCCATAACACTGGCTGGCTGTTAGTGTGTACTGAACACCCTTATAGATTTCCCAGGACTCCCAGTTACCTCAAAAAAGGGAGGATCCTGGGAAAATCTGGACAGGAGGCAACCTTAGATTGGAAACCTGCATGAATGTCTGCCAGCCCCACACTGGCTCTGGCTAGGTCTGTCATTTTCATGTACAGTAAAGAAAATTCTTAAAGACACTTGTATACTGGCTTCTTGCTAAAATAAATCTGAAACAAGTGTATTATTTAGATTTGATATAGTGCTTCACATTCTGAAGAGACTGCACAAACATGAACAAGTCCCATAACATCTATATACCTCTTGCACACTCACGTTGGCTCTTCGACATGGAACTGAGTTTATCCACTAATTTTCAGTCCTTCAGCTTCTCTTGCACCAGAAGTCCTCACTCCATGAACAAAATGAGATATGCCCCCATTCACAAGCCTTTCTATTCCTTCCCCAAATCCCTTCAGAGAATGGCAGATGCACCCCTCCAAAGAGGTGGAGAGTTTCATGTTATGTACTCACCTCACAGGACCACCGGCACTGCTTCCAATATGCAGACCCACTTTGAGCTCTGTGCTCGTTCTTTCAAGTTCATAGCTGTGGCTGTGCACCCCTCTCCCTCCCATTACTGGTTCCCATCTGGAGATGTCAGGAACCTGTGGCAGGGAGAAGTAAGTCATGTAAGGAATATAAGGTAAGAGGAGCAGGGGGAGACAGAGCCAGATAAGAGTCACTCAAACCATGAGTCCGCACCCAATTCTACCTTTGAATGGTCATGACCTCCCATTCTGGAACATCCCACCTGGGGATTAAGCTGGTTTCTTAAGTGTTACTTTCTGTTGTCTTGTTTTTAGGTTGAAAAGTTGCAGTCTGCCGTAAGTACATATGTCCTTGGTTTCTCTTAAAGAAAATTATTCAACCTCCAGTTTCTTTCTCTTTTCCTTCCAAAGTTTCCTCTCAGTAAGCAAATAATTCATGTGCCTTTTTTATTACAATGTTAAAATAAACACACACTGCCTCTCTTTATAGAGTGCTTTGTGTCTTCTACACCTTGTACAATGTGTGTAAGCCTCCATACCTATTTGCATTCAAATAGCTCTTATTTAACACAGTATTAGTTGCCTTGTCCAACTCCACTGGTTCTTGGACCCTGATTCCTGCAATCTCAGCATTTCTCAAGTTAAAAAGTCACTCTCTTTAGGCCTTTGGCCTCTCTCCACTGGAATATTTAGTTTTCTATCTGTCATGGCCTCACCGCATGTTTCTCAGCTGGCTTCTGAGGCTTGAAAATCTTGGAAATGATAGCTCTATACATCACCATGGATAGCGGAGAGTGGTGCTCAGAATAGTGTTCACCCACCCAAATTTACTCCGTCTGGCTCTAGCAGAATGTACACTGTGCCCCCTTTAGAACTGGGTTAACGTCCTCTCGAGACCAGAAAAGGAAACATCCAACTCCCAATCTAGATACCAGAGGACTCTAGATTTGTATTTAATGGAAAGCCACAACACAGAGGTGCAATTTACAGCTTGCGCTAAAGGTCTCCAGGCTTAGCCCCAGCTTTATCCTGAGTAGGAACACTTTAAGTTTCCCAAGAGCCATTCAAGGTTAGTCCCAAGTAGAGCATGCTACTGAGTTTAATTCAGTTAAGGAAGTATGATATGCTTTGACCCCCTTTCGTGTGTAACTAAGGTATCACAGTCTGTCTCCTCTTCAGTAAACCTCAGGAAAAATGTCTACATTCAGAACCCATGAATTGCATCTGGAAAGGCTTTATGGGTGTATAGAGTCCAGAAAACAAGGATTTCAACCCAAATGATAAAAGCCAGTTGTGTTTCATGACTAAATCACAACCAGGAGCTAATGCTATTGAGTACAGATGCCTTGGAAATCAAATATTGAACAATGAATCCCGTGAGAAAGAGAGAAAACAGGATGATTTCACATAACTGCAAAAAAATGTGGAAGTCCCCTTACACATCACTATAAGCTATCTCACAGCCCGCAGTCCATCCATGGCATCCTTTTCTCATTCCTTCCCTCCAGCCTTCTTGTTCCATTCAGCATTGTGCCCTTAGAACAAACTCTCAATCAGTGCAGAGACATTTTTGACCACCTGAGGAGGGCTGGCTGAAAAATGGAAATATTTGTGTCTGAATATTTGACAAAGAAATGCCCAAAATCATCAGATAAATTATTCAAAACAAACAATTTAACCAGTCACCTCGGGAAGGGGGAGAATAAAAAAGGCCATTTTCTAACATATCGCTATTTTGCATGAGGACTTTTACTTCTGAGGATCTGAAACTGCATTACATCCTTTACATTGTTTGGGCTTGGGATAAAATTTTCAGAAGCACCCAAGTGACTTAAATCCCGTTTTCAGAAGTGAATAAGGCACTCTGGAACCTGTCTCACTGAAAGCCAATGGGACTTAGGCTTCTAAATGTGTCATTTTTGAAAATGGGACTTTGAATGCGGGGAGGCAAGACATCACTCATTCCCCATCCACCTGAACTTAAGTCATTTGAGTGCTTTTGAAAATGTTACCCATGGACTACACATATGCACAGGGAAGTAAGAGGGAATAAGACACTACCCCCTTGCATGCCTGTGCAATCTACCCCAACCTTGTGTCTAAGCATGCAGGAGTAAATGGGCGCTATGTGTTTTTTTTCTCCTGGAGCAGGTGGGTAGGGAATACCTGGTGTCTTGGCTTCATCCACCCAATACACTATCTACTACAGCTGAACTGCCATGGGAGTGTTGTAATTTGCTGCTGGTATAGGCAGGGCCGGCTCCAGCTTTTTTGCCGCCCCAATTGGCGAAGAAAAAAAAAAGAAAAGATAAAGCCGCGATCGGCGGCGGCTCTGCCGCACTGCTTCATTCTTCGGCGGCAATTTAGCGGCCGGTCCTTTCCTCCGCCGCCGAATTGCCACCAAAGACCCAGACGTGCCGCCCCTTTCCATTGGCCGCCCCAAGCACCTGCTTCCTGCGCTGGTGCCTGGAACCGGCCCTGGGTATAGGCTAGAAGTACTCTAAGTGGGTCTGCACTCTGATCACTGTAACCTCAATTAGTTCCCCCAGTGGTGGCTGATGGTACAATTAGCTAATCAAAAGGAAAGGTTGGGGGATATAAGGAACTAATTAGCCCTCAGTTGGCTAACCTGATAAAAGCCAGTAGGGAAGTGTTATGGAGGGGAGAGGAAGCTGAGATGGAAAGAGCTCCAGAGAGAGAGAGAGAGAGAGAGAGAGAGAGATCTCTTTTCCTCTTGGGCCCCAGTAAAGAGGGGCTGAAAGATATAGGCATTTAAAACCGTGATGTTGCATTGTACTGGTGTTAGTGGAAGGGTTTAGAATAAAATACAGATGGTGCATTCCTCTCCCACAGCCAATACACATCTGGCACAAGGAGAAAGCAAGATGGGTATCTCTGCTTGCTGGGGCTATTCCTGGGATGATCCAATTTATACACTGTTGTCAGACGCTACCGGTGTGGTGCTCTGCTCAGTTCAATGTTGATAACAGTCGGCTGCATGCGTGTGTTCCCTCTGTGTGCTGCCCCGGCTCTGCAGATTGCCGGCACAGCAGACCCCGAGAGAACCCCCAATGACCACAGACTCCCATAAGGTACGAAGGCACCCGGCCAGATTTATTGTCAAACGAAGCACATTAATAGTTCCTTGCAGACTCTACAGGACATACTACGAATATGTGCCCCCTGACAATGGATGCAGCTCAGTCAGTGGTGGGACTCTCCACTGCCTCCTAGGCCAGACAAAGACGTCCACTCAGGGATGCATTCTTATACACAGGTACAAACAGGTTTCGCATAATTGAACTCACTGAGGTACAGCCCCTCTATGCATTACGGTGTTGCCTTTCTCATGGTGCAGATTGGTTCGAACAAACAAGTCTATCCATCATACTGTCTATTCATCATATTGTCCTTTTATACTGTCTTTAGACTGGGTCTGCCTGTTCCTTGTTATCTGTGTGGGTGCCATCCTGGCATACGTTCATCTTACTAGTACTTACATGTGTATACGCTCTTGCCAACTTCTGTGAGCAGGGCCTGCCTCTGGCTCACAGCCTAACTTTGCTTTCCGGCGGGTAGTGTAGACGTACCCCAAGGGTTTATGTCTCAGGGCCTCATCTTACTACTACACCAACCCTAGCCCAGGGCTGTGCCTAAAATCACAATCTAGCCCAGGGGTCGGCAACGTTTGGCACGCGGCTCGCCAGGGTAAGCACCCTGGCGGGCCGGGCCAGTTTATTTACCTGCTGACGCGGCAGGTTCGGCCGATCGCGGCCCCCACTCGCCGCGGTTTGCCGTCCCGGGCCAATGGGGGCGGCGAGAAGCGGCGCGGGTGAGCAATGTGCTGGCCGCGGCTTCCCGCTGCCCCCATTGGCCCGGGACGGCGAACCGCGGCGAGTGGGGGCCGCGATCGGCCGAACCTGCCGCGTCAGCAGGTAAATAAACTGGCCCGGCCCGCCAGGGTGCTTACCCTGGCGAGCTGCGTGCCAAACGTTGCCAACCCCTGATCTAGCCCATAGTAGATCTAGCACAGCTTTGCCATCTATACTGTGGACCTACAAGCATGGACCCATACCTGCACAGCATCTCAGGAATGAGGATCCACATTTACAGATCCCCTTTGCAGAATCAGGTCCTTAGATCTGTAAAGTCTTCAAGGCAGGTACCACACATTTCCATGCTGTGAACATTACTGAGCACCGCTGGCACGCTATCAGAAAAATAACAGATGTACATAAGTTTAAAGCAGATTTGTGAGAATAAGAATTTATATGGTCAATGGTTTTTGTGTATATGAACGTGCATAAAGAAACATTATGGCATGGGAATTACAGGTACACACTGATGCCAGAGGGTTAAGCATCAATCTGTATGTGCTAGTTGTACTAGATTAATGAGACATCTGTGGTGTTTGTACAGATTTGCTTTTCCTTTTAGCAATTTACCAATTGTGCCATGCTAGAAAAAGAAAGAAAAACTTAAATTCTGTTTGTGTTTCTTTTTCACACTACTTCTGTCAACTGTATTTATTTAAATGATGTTCCCCATGTCTGACGTTTTCCCTAAGGCTTGGAGAACAAGTGTTCAGAGCTGGCTCCAAGCTGTCAAAAATGAAACTGCTTGGAAGTGATTGTAGTGGAGCTGGGGGGCTGAGGAAACACATGGAGGTTATTTGAAAAATGAAACAACACACACGATTTGTTAGCATGCCTCATCATTTAACTATAAAATCTTAATTCAGCTTTCTTCATGAAAGGATGGAGGATCTGGTTGTTGTGGGACTGGACTGAGATGGATGGGATCGGGACTCTGTTTCTGGCTCTGCTAGACTTCCTGTGTGACACTGGAAGTCCCTTGGGGCCTGAACCAAAGCCCAAAAATGCCAATGGGAGTCTTTCCTGCAACCACGCCTTCCCCTGGCCCCCAGCCCTACGGAGCTCTGTCCCTGCAGAGCTAGAGGAGAAGCTGCTGTCATCCCTGACAGTGGGGAGAATGATGCTGTGCGGGATGCGCTCTCCGTGCTCCCTCTCAAGGAAACTTGTCCAGTGCTCACCCAGGATAAGGAAATGGCTGGAATCTTACTCCTTGGCTTCTCATGCAGAAGCTGCTAAATCACATGGCTACTTTGTGGTACACAAAAGGACTAGGAAGAGTCAACTAAATTTAACCTAGGATTTAAATGGAATACTCCAAAGGTAAGTACACTAACCCACTGAACTACCTACTCTTTCTAGCAAGACTTAGACACCATCTCCAGGATTCCAGCAAGGAGAAAACAATACCTATACACCCAACTATATATAAATAGTGAGTGTTTACATATACACACAGACACATGTGTATAGTCAGCAGAGATTCTTCTGAGCAAGACTCAGTCAGAGCTCAGAGAAAAGAGGCATTCTGAATCATAATGTTTTTGAAAAGACAGCTCAGGAATATCATTGTTCCTTATTGAGTGCTGTCACAAAGTGGGAATTTTCTGTAATATTTTTATGAAGCTTAAATGTACCTCAGTTTCCCTCCGTATTTTGCATTGCTACCCAGTGAGGGAAAAAAGGGTTAAGTCTGCTCTTTGGGCACTGCAGGAGACATGGTGCATGTGTGTCACCTCGCTGTCTAGGTGGAATGAATGGGCTGTTAGAGAACTGGTTCAAACTAACCCAAATCAACAGAGGGCCCAGAGAAAATGGATCAACAGAAGCCTCAATGATCAAACAATCAATACGTAACAGTGGGAAGCTCCAGCAGGCAGGGTATGTGAACTCCACATGGCTCTGCTTGAAAACAAAAGACTGAGAGGTGACAGCAAGTGGATAAGGCTGGGCTTTTGGGAAGAGGATGGATATTTCTCACCTGAGACTGAGGCCACGTCTACACTATGGAATTATGTTGACCTAACTTACATCAGCATACAGCCACCGCAGTTATAAAACTGCTTGTGTGCTAGTGGGGGGCATTGTGGGACTGCTCCTGAAAGCCATTAATGGTTGACATAAGCAACACAGTGTCTACACCAACACTGTGTCAACCTCATTACATCAACTGGGACTGTATGCCGCTTGGGAAGATGGTGTTACTACATTGATGTAGAGAGGCACTTACCTTGGCAGGAGCCAAATTCAAGTGAAGACACTTCTACAGCTAGGTCAACGGAAGGCAGTTTACATTGACCTAACCCTGTAGTGTAGACCAGGCCTGAAAAAGGGACAGAAAGCCAGAGCCTCAAATGGAGTCCATAGCAGCTTGGCTGGCCAATGGCACTGGCTTGTCCAGTACGGACTCTGTATTAACCTTTATTTCCCTATGCTATCCTATGGACTTCCCGATGCTGTGTTCCAGTTGGCTAATAAACCCTACTCTGTTTTGAAAAGGCTGCTTGGTAGTCACTGCAAAGACTTGCTGAGGTGCAAAGAGTGTGCAAGTCTCTGAGCAGAGTTTATTTCAATGGAACTCACTGGGCAGAGTTCACAGGGTGAAGCAGGTGTGCTGGAGCCCAGCCTGAGTATAGAGGCCACATGGCCTACCTTAAAGGAAGAGTGGGACCCTTTGGAGGTCTGCCACACTGAAGAAGGTCTTCCAAGGGCCTGTTTAAAAACTGGGGAATAGCACAGATCCTGTTGATCCATGACAACTATATCATGCCAAGGCTCAGTGATACCCCAGGGGCTAAAGAAAGAAGAATGAAATACATAGTTTTTTTTACAATATGATGTTGGCAGACCAGGTGCCAGCTCATGTCAAGGCCCCTAGGCCTCACTGAACACTGACAAATGTATAGCTGGAAACTAGTCTGGCTCACCCATGGGTTAGTATAGTTAAAATCAATATCAGAGTTATAAGAATGTGTTTAGACTTTATGGAATACTTGTAGGAGGCTGCATGTATTAATCCTACCTATAATATCTGTATCCCATGTTATAAGGTAATGTTTAAATGTTTGCTCTGTAAATACGAAAATGTTTGCTAAGACTGTAAATCCCTCTCCCCCCCCAAAGTCAGGGGAGTGTTACCAAATGCAAAATACCACTTCACCACAAGAGGTGTTACCTCCTGCCCATCAGGAAGAACTATTGAATCCAAATGGGCCACTATGGAACAAAGACTTTGTTGATTGCTTCCCCCACAGCCCTGAAGAGTGTATGTGCTAAGGCCCTTGTCCCACCTCAGCTTGAATGCAGGGGGGGAAGGTAATGAAAATGCCTGTTAAAAGATAACTGATTATTTGTATGCTTCTTGGACTCTGAGGGGAGAGGCTTTCTAAGCATAAGCAAGGAGTCCCCAACTGTTTAGCTTGGGTTAGCCTTAAAAGTCACAAAGTTTGCTTATTATAGACGTTTCTATTATCATTTGGAATTTAAGACTAACTCATTTGTGTGTGGATGTTGCCTACTTTAAACATTGTAAAGAACCTCATTTATTTCTCCTAGTTAATAAATTATTGTTAGTTTACTATAGGATTGGCTACAAACATTGTCGTTGGTGTGAGATCTGAGGTGCAAGTTGACCTGGGGTAAGTGACTGGTCCTTTGGGACTGGTAGTAACCTGAATATTTTGTGATATTTGGTGTAAAGTGTCCATCTATCACAGAGTCCAGCTTGTCCGGGTGGCAAGATAGACTGGCATGTTCAAAGGGGCTGTCTGTGACTCCATGTTAAGGCTGTTCTAGTGCCTGAGGAGTTCACACTTGTTACTGGGTTGGTGAAATGTAAGTATAGAACCCACTGCTGGTTTGGGGTTTGTACTCGGCTTCTTAACAGTCTGCCCTGAGGTTGGTGACAATATACATTTTTGACTGGAGGCAAAACCTCTGTATAATATGCTGTTAGCAAAACAAAAACAAAATGGGTTGACGGTAAAATTAGGAATAAAAGTTTTATTGCTGACTAAAGAATATGATATGTGCAGAAACCATAGGCAAGTATTTGCAGAGGCATTCCATTTTGTATAAATGCGACAAGTCCCAACACAACGTTAAGGTTGCACAACTGAAGTGACTGGACGTAGAACAATCATCATAAACAAATCAAGAGACTTTGATTGGTAGAGAAAAGAGAACTGACTGCCCCTCAGGCAGCTGCTGCTGTATTTTGTAACCTTCTAGAGTACCAGATATTATGGTGATGGGGATTTGATAGATGAGATAGTGCTCTCTCTCCTGAGGAAAAGTTTGGGCAACCTTAATTAACTTTCACAATACCAAAATGGACTGCTCATCCCACTCCACTAAAGAAACCCACATTAGCAAACAGTAGTAAAATACCCACTAGCAGCATACAGTGGTAACCAGGCAGCTTCAACCCCCCCTCCCCCATCCTCTCCCCAGACAGTTGGGAGGAAATAGAAGGGCCTTCCAGCATTCCAAGGAGGTTATGAAATTCAGTCTGTTTCAGAGCAGAGGGGTGGTGAAATCAAAAATGAAGGAACCTGATGGAGAATGTCTCACCAGCAGTTTCCTCTTGTTTATTCAACTAGAGGGCTCCTGCTCAAGCACCTCCACTGAACTCAACAGTAGTTGAATGGTACAGAAAGGTGATCTCCCAGATAAATAGGCTCCAAAACATTTAGAGCTTTCTAGTTTATAACCAGCACTTTGAATTCCACCTAGAAATTTGCCAGGCAATGCAAATATCTGAGCACAGGTGTAAGACAGTGGTTACCAAATATTTTACTAAGGTACCCACCAACTGTAAATTGTCTTTGGAGTCCTACCACTACATATATAATGTGTGTGTGTGTATGGTGCATATATAATGACTTTTTAAAACCCTGTAACTGTGCAACAATATTGGTTTTGTATTAATTCCAGACCCCTTCTCCTCCCTTCCTAGCCCCACCTGCTTCCCCTACCCCCAGCCCTCTGCTTCACTTCTTCGAACCCTGCCCCCTCCTGCATCCCCAGCTGGCCCCTCTCCATGACCGGGCTGTGATTGCTACCAGGCTGCTGACTGTACACTCACTGGCTTCAGCGCCTTCCTCTGCGCTGCTGTTGCCCAGATCTCACTCCCTGCTGCCCCCATGGAAGTGATGAGAGCAGAGGGGGAGTACTTCGAGGGCATATGCAGAGCAGGAAGTGACTCCAAGGCAGAGGGGGAGCATTGACAAGAGGCTTGAGTTTGCAAAAAACAAAAACGTACTAATAAAAAAAGAACATAAGAACTGCCACCTTAGGTCAGACGAATGGATCCATCTAGCTCAGTATCCCGTCTCCAACACTGGCCTATATCAGAGCTTCCAGGGGAGTGTACAGAACAGGGCAGTTGGAGTGAACCATCCTTGTTTTTCCCTCCTAGCTACTGGCAGTCAGAGATTTAGTGTCACCCCGAACAAGCGGATGCATCCTGACCATCTTGGCTAATAGTCATTGATGGACCTATCCTCCATGAACTTATCTAATTCTTTTTGAACCGTTATACTTTTGGCCATCACAACATCCCATGGCAATGAGTTCCACTGGGTAATCGTATATGGTAAAAAAAAGAGGAAGTACTTTTTCATATTAAACCTGCTGCCTATTAACTTCATTGGATGGCCCCTGGTTTTTGTATTGCAGGAAAGGGTAAATAACACTTCTCTCTTCACCTTTTCCACACCATTCCTGATTGTATAGACCTCTATCATATTCCCCTTTTAGTCATGTCTTTTCTAAACTGAACAGCACTAATCTTTTTAGTCTCACCTCTTATGGAAGTCATTCCATACCCTAGATCATCTGTTGCCCATCTCAGAACTTTTTCCACTTCCACTATATCCTTTCTGAGATGGGGCAACCAGAACTGGACACAGTATTCAAGGTGTGGGTGCACCACAGCTTTATAAAGTGACATTGTAATATTTTCAGTCTTGTCATCTATCCCTTTCCTAATAGTTCATAACATTGTTAGCCTTTTTGACTGCTGCTGGACATTGAGCTGAAGTTTTCAGAGAATTATCCATGGTGACTCCAAAGTCTCTTTCTTGAGTGGTGACAGCTGATTTACAACCCCGCATTATATATGTGTAATTGGGATTATTTTTTCCAATATACTTTACTTTGCATTTATTGTTGAATTGCAGCTGCTATTTTGTTGCCCAGTCACCCAGTTTTGTGAGATCCCCCCTTTAATTCTTTGCTGCCAGCTTTGGACTTCATTACCTTAAATAATTTTGTATCATCTACAAACTTTGCCACTTCATTGTTCACTCCGTTTTCCAGATCATTAATGAATCTGTTGAATAGAACAAGTCCCAGTACAGATCCCTGGGGCCCTTACTGTTTACTTCTCTTCATTGTGAGAGAGGTAAATCCATCATAAGACATAAGTAAACAACAGATATTTGATTATGCAGTTGGAAATTTATTGGAATATAATATACTAAAAATAAGATTGTCTGTGAAAAAGAGGAAATAATAATGAAACGGTAAACAGGTTGGTAAGAATGCCAACTTGTAAACCAATTGCAGAACTAGACAATAGTGCAAGCTAATGAGCACTAGCTGCAGTCTCACAGACTGTAGTAATTTATCTGTTATGCGCCAATTGACTAATCATCTAATAAACTCAATCAAGCTGCCTGATCTGAGGTCTCTCTAGTTACTGAGTAAATTCAAACCTTACTAGAATTGATAACACTCCAGGGCCAGATCCTGCCCTGCACAACTCTGATAGCACACAGCTAATCTAAAACTACCGTAATGCTTCCATTTTAGAATTCACTCAATTTAGGGGAATCCCCCATGTGGCACACTGACATCATGACAACTCATCTGGCACACCCAACCAGCCACCACCAACAGCAATCAGACAGGCTAACAATATGTATTACTTGATGATGACAAACCATTTGGAAGCTTTTATCGAAGTATAATCAGGTGTCTCCAAATGCTGCTCAACCTGGTCATACAAGTTGGGCAGGTTCTTGTGTCGTAGTAGAATTGGGCTTTGAGGAGAGATTGGCAGGAGAGAGCAGTACCCTGGTCTGCTAGCTCTGAAAAGGTGTTTCACACAAGGGGCAGCCTAGAAGAAGGCACAGAGATGTTTCTGGGAGAAAATGATACATGGGCACTAAAGGTAGGAATCATTGGCAGAGTGGAGTGGGTTGATGTAATAAGAGAACAGAGTAAGAGGAAAGAAGGGAGGGGGGGCAGGGGTTATGATGAGCCTTGTCTACCGTAGAGTTGCTAATCATCTCCAGTTCCAGACACGAGAGCAGAAGCCATGGGGGTGGGGGATATTACAAACACTACCCAGTAGTGGATTAGCCACTGGGCTAATCGGTCCCGGCCCAGGGGCCTTGGCCAACTGGAGCACCCCCATGCCCCAACCCCACTCCTTAGCAGGAGCACTGGGCAGGCAGGTGGAACAAGGCAAGCTGCTGTGCCCTGACCCTGCTCTCTGACAGGAGCACTGGGGGAGCAGTGGGGGGGACTGCAGGTAGAAGGGGTGGGGAGGGGCCCCCACTTGCTCTGGCCCCGAGCCCTACAACCCCCAAATCTGCCTCTGACAGTACCTCTTCTTGAAAGCCTCATTTATGGAAGATTATAGATCAATGGGGAAAGGAGGGACATACTATTCTGCTGTTCTCTTCCACTGAATAAAAGATTTTTTGGGGGTAGGAGTCTTAATTTTTGCTTTTAACACATTCTTCACCCCAAATGCAATTTGTCTCATTTCATTTATTCAGAACAATTCTACCTATCATTCATGACTAAAGAGGTCTCTTGTTCAGAAGGCATCAACCATACTGTGCAATGACACTGGTGAAATCATGGTCCGTCATCTGGTAAGAAAAGAATAGAAGAACTCTTCTTTTATATCTTGAATCCCTGCATGATTACCACTGAAGAGATCTGTGCTCCAATACATCATTAGGTTGCTACTACATAATGTACTGGTTTGTGTGCACATGTACAATACTGCCCTCAACTAGCTGGCCCACAGAGAGTGTGAGGGACTTGCTACTTTTGTAAAAATAAGGGAGCTCTCCTTTGGTTCAAATGTGAGTGTTTACAGCTCAAGAAGTAAGGTTCTCATCTTAGCTCCCCAAGTGTGAATATATATGATTCATTTAGTAACTGTCACATTTTGCAGCACATGAATCAATTGCATTAGCTGTGATGAGGAAAAATAAGGAAAAACACAGACCCACTTTTCTCCATTTTGCTAATTTACTTAATACCAATTCATGGGTTTATATTGCCTAAAATATGTTTTGGCTCAGAACTTTAGATATACATATGAACTTAGAAGAAAATGTTCAAAATGATCCTTCCATCGTATGCTATTTTAAATTAAGCCACTCACTTCAAATCACCTAGCCTGATCATTGTGTGCTATATGACTCTACTCAGCTTCAAAAGTAGGAACTTCCCTGGGTAAATAAATCACAAGAGCTTAAAACACTAATATGTACAGTCTTTAGCTAAAACACATAACATTAGTTTAACATGCTGTTTTAGGATTAAACATGCTTGAAGAAGAGGTTACTCACTTTGCACTATAACTGAGGTTGCGCAAGATGTGTCACCTCTTGGGTGCTCCACTTTAGGTGCACATGTGCCTGTAGGGCCCTTGATCAGAGATTTTCATCTAGCCGTGCCCATTTGGCACATGCATGTGACCTATGCCTCTTTGTGCCAGACAACAAGGATCTATAGGGCTGTGCAGATGAACCGCCCTCGCTTCTCTACCCAAACGTCTCCGAAGGAACAGTCCATAGCAGTGGAGAAAGAGGTGGGTAATGGAGCGCCCATAGGGACACACATCGTGACGGACCACATGTATGCACACAGTGTCATTTCTCCTTCTTCCATCCCTAGCGGTACTCTGCTTCAGGTGACTTCCAAGCAGTATCCTTAGGAGGGGGGGAGATTTGGAATGGAGTCCAGAACTGAAGATAATACTGCAGAACCAAGTGCTGCATCAGATCTGATGTCATGGATAAGGGCGTAATCTTTCATAAATGCATGTATTGAATCCCATGTAGTGGCCCTACATATCTCAGAAATTGGTACATTCTTCAGTAATGCCATAGATGTTGTCTGAGATCTGGTTGAATGTGCTATCACCTTAAGTGTGGCGTTAGCACCTGCAGACACAAGTGAAAATACAACCAGCTATCCATTTTGATAGTCTCTGAATAGAGAGAGAGAATCCCCTGGATCTATCCATAAAGAAGATGAAAAGCCTAGGTGATCTTCAAAATTGCCTAGCCAAAATAGAAGGCCAAAGGTCTTCTAACATCCATGGTATGGAAATAGGATTCCTGCTGAGAACTATGAAGTTTCGCAAAAAACACTGGTAGGTGGATGGATTGATTAAAGTGGCAATCCAGTGGAACGTTTGGTAGGAACTTAGGCTGTAGGTGTAGGAGAACTTATTTTTGAAGAACACTGTAAAAGTGGGGGGATCTACCAGTAAGGACCTGATTTTCCCGACCCTACGGACCAACATGATGGCAACGAAGAAGACAGTCTTCATAGATAAATGGAGCACAGAGCAATTTGCCATTGGTTCGAATGGAGGTCTCATTAGGTGATTGAGAACTAGGTTGAGGTCCCAGGTTGGGGTTGGCTATACAATGCGGAGGTACAGATAGCCCTATCTTTAATGAATCAAGAAATGCTGGGTGAGCAAAATATGGAGTATCTCTCCACTGTGGGATGAAAGGCTGATATAGCAGCCAAATGTACTTTGGTCGAGCTGATGGATAATCCCAATTTCTTCAGATCCAACAGGTAATCCAGGATAAGTGGAAACGGAACTGAACAGGCCAGTGGGAGCAATGACCACACCAATAAGAGAATATTTTTCATTTCTGAAGGTAAGTACTACAGGTTGATGTCTGCATGCTGTTTAGTAGCACTTCTTGTACTTCCACAGAGCAGGAAGCCTCTAACCACAGAACCATTGAGGAACCATGCCCTGAGATGCAGAACAACTAGGCTGGGATAAAGCATACACCCTGCATTCTGAGATAGGTGATGAGGAATGTCTGGAAGCTTGAATAGCAGTTAGACAGAGAGGTGAAGCAAGTATGAGTACCATGGCTGTCTTGGAGAGGTAGGCATTATAAGAGTGACTGAGGCTACGTCCTCACTTGGGGGGGGGAGTGTCGATTTAAGATACGCAAATTCAGCTATGCGAATAGCGTAGCTGAATTCGACGTATCGGAGCCGACTTACCCTGCTGTGAGGACAGCGGCAAATCGACCTCCGCGGCTCCCCCGTCGACGGCGCTTACTCCTACCTCCCCTGGTGGAGTAGGAGCGTTGATTCGGGGATCGAATGTCGCGTCCTGACGAGATGCGATAATTCGATCCCCGAGAGATCGATTTCTACCCGCCGATTCAGGCGGGTAGTGTAGACGTAGCCTCTGGCTCTCATGTCTGATCTGGTTTATGACCCGTAGAATTAGGGGTGTATGGGGGAAAACATAAAACAAACCCTGCCTTCCAACATAGAAGGAAGGTGTCTCCTAAGAAGTGGTGAGGAGAAAAAAAAAAAAAAAAAAAAAGGGCATTTCTTGTTTTCTGAGGAAGCAAAAAGGTCAACCTGTGGCAGTTCCTATCTTTGGAATATGCTGTGGAGAATCTGTGTCCAACTCCCATTCGTAGTACTGTGAGAAGTGTCTGTTGAGGGCATTGGCTGTGGCATTCCAAATGCCTGTGAAGTGGACAACTGGAATACAGATTTGATGGGTTATGCACCAGTTCCATAGCTTCATTGCTTCCGTGCATGGGGCACCTTGTTCCTTCCTGCTTGTTGATGTAGAACACGCAGGATATGTTGTCCATCATGACTCTGATTGATTTGTCCTTGATGAGGGGTAGAAAATGACTGCAAGCATTCCGGACAGCCCTGAAATAGACTGATATGTAGATCTGTTTCCTGGATTGTCCACCTGCTCTGAACTGTGATGGCATTGAGATGGGCTCCCCATCCTAACAGGGATACATTGGTTGTTAAAGTCTCTGATGGGTCAGGCAACAGAAAAGTATGCCCACACAGACACTGATTTGCACCAGCTTAGGGAGGGTTTAAAAAAAAAAAAAACACAAAAAAAAACAAAACAAAACAAAACAAAACAAAAAACAAAACAAAAAAAACTTGCAGGGGAACCATCACAGCCTGTCCAGGGTATCCCTGACTGGGGAGTAGGTTGATCAGAGCCAACCTTGGAAGCATAAAAAATGCAGCCTTGTGTAATCCATCACAAAGGTGCAAGCTGCCATGTCCTAAAGTGCCCAAACAAAGGAGGGTCTGGCTGTCAATGAGTCCAAATATGCCCCATACAAACTGCATCCTTTGTACAGATGTCTTTTGTAGATGTCCTACTTTTGTAGGAGAGACCTTTGAGCAGCCAGTTGTCGAGGTACAGAAAGACTAGGATCACTTCCTGCTGAAGGTAAGCTGCCATTACTGCCAATACCTTTGAGAACACCCTTGGGGATGATGACAGGCCAAAGGGAAGCACCCGCTATTGGAAATGATCGTGGCCAATGGTGAAGCGTAGGTATTTCCTGTGTGATGTGTGTATCTATATATGAAAATAGGCATCTTGTAGGTAGAGGGCCGAAAACTAATCTCCTTCCTCCAGTAAGGGACTTACTGTTGCCATAGTCATCATCCTAGGCTTTTGAGGGTTCACGTCCTTGCTTAAGTATCTTAGATCTAAGATAGAAGGACAGAGGATGTAAGACTTTGACACCAGGAAACAGTTTGAGTAAAACCTCTTGCACCCATGTGAGAGGAAGGGACTGTTTCTATTGCTCCTAGCTGGAGGAGAGAGAGTCCAACTGTTGTCTTAACATAAGCTTTTGAAAAGGGTCCCTGAAGAGGGACAGGGAATGGAGGTGGAAGGGAGGGAGCAATGTAAAATGGATGGTATAGCCTGATGTTATGACCTCCATGACCCACTTGTCCCCAAGCTTGCTGAAAACAGAAAGGGTGGTCCACAAAGGGGGAGTTGGGTCAATGGGTGCAACTATAACTCCAGAGGTATGGGAAGATTCAAACTCTTGACCAACCTATCAAAACTGCTGCTTGGATGAGGCCTGGGTGGCCGAGGAGGGTGGTTGAGCAGCTCTTTTTCTCTGGAATCTGTCTCTCTGGCAGGTTCAGAGGATCTATGGAATCCAGAAAACTGAGCAGAACGTGACCTCTGGGCAGTCTGTGATCTATTAAAACTCTTCTTATTTGTAGGTATATATATACTCAGGAATTGTAAAGTAGCTCTCGAGTCCTTCAATATGTGCAGGGACACTTCATGGTTTCCTAAAAGAGTTTATGACTGTCAAAGAGGAGGTCCCCCACAGTGTTCTGTGCCTCTTTCGGAAACCCTGAGAGCTGGAGTCATGATGCCCCATGCCTATCATTGTGGAGATGGATCTGGCAGCAGTGTCCGCAGCATCTAAGGATGCTTGAAGAGCAGTTCTGGCTATTAATTGGCCCTGAGACCACAGACTGGAACTGCTGCAATTGACATACTGCTGGAACTTGTGGCAATTGTTCAATAAAGGTTACAGGCCTGTTATAATTGGTGAGGTTGTATTTAGCCATGATCGCTTGCTAATTTGCAATCAAAAATTGCAGGGTTGCTGATGAATAGGACTTCCGCCCATAGGAGATCCAGCCTTTTCTAGTCCTTATGGTAAGGGATCAACCTAGAAAAATGCTGTCTACCCCATTCACTTACTGCATGCACCACCAATGAGTTAGGTAGGAGATAGGAAAACAAAGAGTCAGAATCTTTAGGGGGGAACATTGTACTTTTTATTCGCCCTTTTACAAGGGGGGGGAGGGGCAGAATAGTGGCAGGTGTTTGCCACACCATTTTAGCCTCACTGATAGGTAGCACCACTTTGGAGAGTGTTGCTGACTGCAAGATATCCAGCACTTTGTATTGTGGAACCGTGACCTTTTTGAAGGGATCTGAAGAGTGGCAGCTATCCTAATGAGGTCTTGAAATTGTCTGAAGTTGTCAGCAATGGAAGGTAATGGAGGCATAACCGCCTCGTCCGCCAACAAAGATGACTTGGAGTTTCATCCGCCTAGCCTCCTGCTCCTCAACTGTCTCCTGTGAGGAGGCTGGTTGGCGAGGTGAAGGTTGCATAACCCTGGTCTCCCTGTAAGACAGTACCAGTGGTTTGGTAAATTGCTGTCAATTTACAGCAAGTAGAGGTGGCATACAGCATTGGCTCCACCACCCTTGGTGACCAGTATAATGCTCCCTGTTGACAAGCTGAAAAGGTATTCCTGAAGGGATATGTTGGGGAACCCCACCATTTAGAAGTTTCCTTCTTCACATCATCCTATGGCGGGAGGGCACCCATTGAAAATGGTGCAGAGTCCTACAGTGCCGGAGGATAGTAGCCTGGACACAGGGTCTCAGTACTGAAAGCCACATTGTACCCATAAAAAAAGCAAAGACTCCAGTTCATCCGATACCAAAAAGTCCTTAGAGTATAGGATTCGTGCGGTATGAGAAAGGATCCAGCATTAACGTGGTAGCCGAGACCATGGTCACCGAAGTTGATGGTAAAGATGATGATGGCAACACCACAGTTGAAGATGGGCGTCGTCATTTGTTCGATGCCAAATGCACCAGTACGGGTGGCTGGATAGACTGCATCAATGTCAATGGCTGGGATAAGGGTTGCAACGGTATGGAAGGCTGGGTCTATATCAATGGCTGGGCCAAACTCAATAGTGCCCTATGACTGTTCTTCTTACTGATAGAGCATACTGGGGCCCTATTGAAGTGATGTCTCTTTTCTTCAGAGCTCTGGGGCTTCACAGCCTAGCTCGTACCAGCGGAGGAGTCCTTGGTCTCAACGGTACCCTCAGAGACCATAGACTTGGCTGGGTACCTGATCTTTTTTGGAGCTGGTTCCCCAGAGTGAGTCCACACTCCTCTTTTTGAGAGTCTTCCCAGAAGCCTCCAAAATTTTCCCTTCCTTACAGGAAGCATGCCCCAAGGTAGAAGGGGCGCTGGATCTGTCTGGGGCCAGATGTAGTGTGTGTGTAGGGGAGAGGGTCTCCTGACCTGGTTCTGGTCACAGGGAGCGTTTCATCGCGAACAGTCTTTAATTGATCTCCCTGTTCTTCCTTCCCCTAGAATTGAGGGCCAAGCAGAAGTTTCACTTCTGGGAGATGTGGGACTCCTCCAAGCAATGGACATGCTTAGAATGGCTGTCGCTTACAGGAATAGCCTCTTGACAGGAGAGGCAGCGTTTGAAGCCTGGCAAGCCAGGCATGCTCTGCCATGAAAACGAGTCTCCCAGAGGGAAAAGGGAGAGGAGAACAAATTAATCCCTCAACACGTATAAAAACTAATTAACTATAACTACACAAACTACGACCAACTACTAGACTAAGTATCTTAACACTAGGGGAAAATCAGAAAGGCTGAGGCATGCTCAAGGCAGACACGCTAAGTCTCCGTCTCAGGTCGAGGCAGTTGAGATGGAAGTAAGGGCAGATCACCCGTGCACCCCTATATAGCCTTGGTGTCTGGCATGAGGAGGCATAGGGAACATGCACGGGCCAGACACTTCTAGCTGAAAGTTTCCAATCAAGGCTCAAGAGGCACATGTATGCCTGAAGTGGATCACCCATAGGGACACTACTCAAAGAAGAATTGTATGTTGCGTGATCATCGAAATGTAGGACACTAAGGGACCTTCAGAGGTCCTCAAGTCCAGCCCCTTGCACTGAGGAAGTACCAAATAAACCTAGCCCCAAAAGTGAAATTATTCTGTGGTTCATTATGCTCTTTGGATTACATTTATATCTTCATATGCTATATGGTACTGAAATTCTAGTTAGGTTTAACAAGACTGTGTGCGTGGTGTGTGTACATTACAAACACACACACACACACACACACACACACACACACGGTAAACCTAGTACCTAGAGGCCATTGCTAGGTTGGTGTCCCATTGTGCTAGGAACTGTACCCTAAAAGGACAAACTCCTACCACAAAACCCACAGATTTTTAACTCGACAATCAATTTTTTAAGACTCTGAACAGTAAATGCCACATTTTTTCCTTATATTTCACAAGTGCATTTATTCCTCTAAAACATATTAAAATAGAAAACATGTTCATCTGATCAATTATACAAAGGAAATACTAACATAGTATTAAAAATACTGAAAATATATGAAAGCACCAGAACATTAGAATATCTATATTGGCAAAGATTCTAAGAATATATTTCTTGCAATTTTACAATAAAGTGCTACTATATCCAGTCAAAATTAGTGATAAGCATTTTATAAACAGAGTTAGTAAAACTTGTCTCTAATTTACAAATTACTGTATGTTACCAGAACTCTAGATTATTTTTCCAGAGGATGTTCCATTAAATGCTTTGTTGACAGTGAAATATTTGGAATGTGAAGTACAGGAAAATAATTTAAACAATATGGCTAATGGTAACCTATGTTGGAATGTATTAAATATTATAGAAAATAAAAGAACAGCACAAAGCAAGCTGAACAAAACCCAGAATAATGAAAAATGAAGAGAACATTGTGATCAAATTACATGAAGTATGAGTTAATTCAGTATAGCTCACCAAGTACAAAGGTATTCCTGCAGAAGCTTTCCATTTATATAGTAAATTTTCAGTAACCTTATTGGATTGATATTCTGCTTCATCAGAATTAGTCTATTAGTTCACTACCTACAATTTTGTAGAATAAAATACTGATCAAATTTTTTTAAACAATTTTCTTTTACTTTATGTCAATGATGCCACACATATCATTAAAGAGACACTGACACCCAGTTTGTCCTGTTTTTCCCCCTTAAATTTGTTTTTTTTTTGGGGGGGGGAAAGAGTACATTCAAAATATAACATGAACTCTGCAATGATCTTTTCCAATCGATTAAAAAAAAATCAAAGTCATCGGCCCAGCACTAATGAAGAGACTTATCCGGACAAGCCAATTTGTGGTGAAAACAAGAACCAGATTTCAGTTTTAAGTTTCAAGCATTTATTATAAAAGGTCAGTAAAAAAAAAAGAGGGGGGGGGGGGGCTTAAAAATTTATGAAAGATGCCATGTCTCCTTTTAGGCTTTTAATTTTTAGATCATTTCAATATAAATATTTACAGAAATGAGTACAAAGAATATTTGCTAGAATAAATTCTCACTCATTTTATATACCATTCCTAAAATGCTTTCAAAGAAGCAGCAGATACTGTATTTTTCATAGTCCATCTAATATACCCAATCTTTTCCTGATCTGGCTTGTTTCTTCCAAATATTCCATGCATGATTGAATGATTGCACCTCTGTCAGAAATGTTTCTTACATTGATTTTTAGCTTTTATATGAATCATGCAGTTGACTATTGCTGACCTACTTAACAGCATGTTGCTTTGGAGTTTGTATAAAGAGTTCCTTCCACAACAATGTGAAATTAGTAAACATTAAAGTAAGAAAAAATAATAAAACAAAATATCTATAATTAATTAGGACAGCATCTCAACAAAAGTATTTTTATCAAATGTCTTTGGAATTATGGCAGGCATTTTTCCTGGGGAATACGGCTACAAACTGATCTACTGTGTATACTGTTTGGCATGAAATATTTATACAATAATTTTACATTCCAAAAAAACCAAAAATAAAGACTTAACCATGATAAGGATGCTGTTCTTGAATTTCAAAAAGAACGACCATCTAATTACTGTGTACTATAGGTTCAGGTCTCCCTATTTTCATACATACTATGTACATACACACATCATGTAAGAAAAATCTAACCTGTACTATGTAACAATTTTAATTCTGTAAAAAAAAGAAAAAAAAAAAGGGTGTTTTTTTTAAATAAATTTAAGCAGCCTGCTTGCACCTTTTAGTATATCCTGTATGCATGAGCATGAATGAAACTAAAAAGGTGACATTTAAAGTAGTTCAAGCAAAAAGAGAAAAATAATATATTCTATGTAGTTTTAAGTTACGGTATATTGTTACATTTACTCATCTTTTCTGTTTGGTAATATTCAATAACTTGTCCAGTGAACATAGCTCCTAGCTCTTTTAATATCCTCTTTTTCCTGTACTGTAAGTGTCAAGACAGTTTCAGTAAATTTCTGAGCTCTTGTTGGTCTTTCGTTTCTTCTTTTAACAGCAAATAGTATGACTCAACGTTGTACTTCACAGTACAGACCTCTCTCATTTTTGGTAGTTTCAGGGTTTAATGGAGCAGCATTGGATTCTCTCTCTTTTCAAACTGATTAACACAGCCAGCACGTGTAGTGCAAAGCATTGCTGTTTAGCATCTCTGAGTGTACAACAGGAAGAAGCAAAAGGCAGCAATAGCAACTAAGAACAATGCTAATACAACTATTAGCTGCTGGAACCAGACACAGCGATCAATCTGCTCTTGAAGTCTTCTATTAACCTGTAATAATTGAGTTAGCTGAAAAGAAAAACAGGTTATATGATATTAAACAGCTTTTTAATGAATGAACTCTCCTATCTCTAGTGATTTTAGCTGTAGGTAATTCTGAGAAGCAGTTACAATACTAAATTAGCCAACAGTATATTTTATAATATACACACAAAAAATCTTCAAGAATTCCTCTATCAC